>NW_026967519.1:1451378-2051378 GCF_028390025.1 Pseudophryne corroboree
CCCCGGCGCTACCCTCATCCGTGGAACTACAGGTCCCAGCCACACCTGTCCGCCTTACAGCTACCAAGCCCAAACCATACAGGCCAAAGTCAGGAGTGCAAGGCCAATCCCCACACACCCCCACCTTTCCCCGCAAAGCACCCCATCCCTTCAGTCACCCCTCTTCCGTCCCCCCGCGATGTCTGGGCGCCCTGTCCTGGACGCCTCCATCGTCACCCCAGCAACGGCACCATGCCGTCTAACCTCCGACGCGCCTACGCTAACAGCGTTACCCCCGGCGCTACCCTCATCCGTGGAACTACAGGTCCCAGCCACACCTGTCCGCCTTACAGCTACCAAGCCCAAACCATACAGGCCAAAGTCAGGAGTGCAAGGCCAATCCCCACACACCCCACCTTTCCCCGCAAAGCACCCCATCCCTTCAGTCACCCCTCTTCCGTCCCCCCGCGATGTCTGGGCGCCCTGTCCTGGACGCCTCCATCGTCACCCCAGCAACGGCACCATGCCGTCTAACCTCCGACGCGCCTACGCTAACAGCATTACCCCCGGCGCTACCCTCATCCGTGGAACTACAGGTCCCAGCCACACCTGTCAGCCTTACAGCTACCAAGCCCAAACCATACAGGCCAAAGTCAGGAGTGCAAGGCCAATCCCCACACACCCCCACCTTTCCCGCAAAGCACCCCATCCCTTCAGTCACCCCTCTTCCGTCCCCCCGCGATGTCTGGGCGCCCTGTCCTGGACGCCTCCATCGTCACCCCAGCAACGGCACCATGCCGTCTAACCTCCGACGCGCCTACGCTAACAGCGTTACCCCCGGCGCTACCCTCATCCGTGGAACTACAGGTCCCAGCCACACCTGTCCGCCTTACAGCTACCAAGCCCAAACCATACAGGCCAAAGTCAGGAGTGCAAGGCCAATCCCCACACACCCCCACCTTTCCCCGCAAAGCACCCCATCCCTTCAGTCACCCCTCTTCCGTCCCCCCGCGATGTCTGGGCGCCCTGTCCTGGACGCCTCCATCGTCACCCCAGCAACGGCACCATGCCGTCTAACCTCCGACGCGCCTACGCTAACAGCGTTACCCCCCGGCGCTACCCTCATCCGTGGAACTACAGGTCCCAGCCACACCTGTCAGCCTTACAGCTACCAAGCCCAAACCATACAGGCCAAAGTCAGGAGTGCAAGGCCAATCCCCACACACCCCCACCTTTCCCCGCAAAGCACCCCATCCCTTCAGTCACCCCTCTTCCGTCCCCCCGCGATGTCTGGGCGCCCTGTCCTGGACGCCTCCATCGTCACCCCAGCAACGGCACCATGCCGTCTAACCTCCGACGCGCCTACGCTAACAGCGTTACCCCCGGCGCTACCCTCATCCGTGGAACTACAGGTCCCAGCCACACCTGTCCGCCTTACAGCTACCAAGCCCAAACCATACAGGCCAAAGTCAGGAGTGCAAGGCCAATCCCCACACACCCCCACCTTTCCCCGCAAAGCACCCCATCCCTTCAGTCACCCCTCTTCCGTCCCCCCGCGATGTCTGGGCGCCCTGTCCTGGACGCCTCTATCGTCACCCCAGCAACGGCACCATGCCGTCTAACCTCCGACGCGCCTACGCTAACAGCGTTACCCCCGGCGCTACCCTCATCCGTGGAACTACAGGTCCCAGCCACACCTGTCCGCCTTACAGCTACCAAGCCCAAACCATACAGGCCAAAGTCAGGAGTGCAAGGCCAATCCCCACACACCCCCACCTTTCCCCGCAAAGCACCCCATCCCTTCAGTCACCCCTCTTCCGTCCCCCCGCGATGTCTGGGCGCCCTGTCCTGGACGCCTCCATCGTCACCCCAGCAACGGCACCATGCCGTCTAACCTCCGACGCGCCTACGCTAACAGCGTTACCCCCGGCGCTACCCTCATCCGTGGAACTACAGGTCCCCAGCCACACCTGTCCGCCTTACAGCTACCAAGCCCAAACCATACAGGCCAAAGTCAGGAGTGCAAGGCCAATCCCCACACACCCCCACCTTTCCCCGCAAAGCACCCCATCCCTTCAGTCACCCCTCTTCCGTCCCCCCGCGATGTCTGGGCGCCCTGTCCTGGACGCCTCCATCGTCACCCCAGCAACGGCACCATGCCGTCTAACCTCCGACGCGCCTACGCTAACAGCATTACCCCCGGCGCTACCCTCATCCGTGGAACTACAGGTCCCAGCCACACCTGTCAGCCTTACAGCTACCAAGCCCAAACCATACAGGCCAAAGTCAGGAGTGCAAGGCCAATCCCCACACACCCCCACCTTTCCCCGCAAAGCACCCCATCCCTTCAGTCACCCCTCTTCCGTCCCCCCGCGATGTCTGGGCGCCCTGTCCTGGACGCCTCCATCGTCACCCCAGCAACGGCACCATGCCGTCAAACCTCCGACGCGCCTACGCTAACAGCGTTACCCCCGGCGCTACCCTCATCCGTGGAACTACAGGTCCCAGCCACACCTGTCCGCCTTACAGCTACCAAGCCCAAACCATACAGGCCAAAGTCAGGAGTGCAAGGCCAATCCCCACACACACCCACCTTTCCGTGCAAAGCACCCCATCCCTTCAGTCACCCCTCTTCCGTCCCCCCGCGATGTCTGGGCGCCCTGTCCTGGACGCCTCCATCGTCACCCCAGCAACGGCACCATGCCGTCTAACCTCCGACGCGCCTACGCTAACAGCGTTACCCCCGGCGCTACCCTCATCCGTGGAACTACAGGTTCCAGCCACACCTGTCAGCCTTACAGCTACCAAGCCCAAACCATACAGGCCAAAGTCAGGAGTGCAAGGCCAATCCCCACACACCCCCACCTTTCCCCGCAAAGCACCCCATCCCTTCAGTCACCCCTCTTCCGTCCCCCCGCGATGTCTGGGCGCCCTGTCCTGGACGCCTCCATCGTCACCCCAGCAACGGCACCATGCCGTCTAACCTCCGACGCGCCTACGCTAACAGCGTTACCCCCGGCGCTACCCTCATCCGTGGAACTACAGGTCCCGCCACACCTGTCCGCCTTACAGCTACCAAGCCCAAACCATACAGGCCAAAGTCAGGAGTGCAAGGCCAATCCCCACACACCCCCACCTTTCCCCGCAAAGCACCCCATCCCTTCAGTCACCCCTCTTCCGCCCCCCCGCGATGTCTGGGCGCCCTGTCCTGGACGCCTCCATCGTCACCCCAGCAACGGCACCATGCCGTCTAACCTCCGACGCGCCTACGCTAACAGCGTTACCCCCGGCGCTACCCTCATCCGTGGAACTACAGGTCCCAGCCACACCTGTCCGCCTTACAGCTACCAAGCCCAAACCATACAGGCCAAAGTCAGGAGTGCAAGGCCAATCCCCACACACCCCCACCTTTCCCCGCAAAGCACCCCATCCCTTCAGTCACCCCTCTTCCGTCCCCCCGCGATGTCTGGGCGCCCTGTCCTGGACGCCTCCATCGTCACCCCAGCAACGGCACCATGCCGTCTAACCTCCGACGCGCCTACGCTAACAGCGTTACCCCCGGCGCTACCCTCATCCGTGGAACTACAGGTCCCAGCCACACCTGTCCGCCTTACAGCTACCAAGCCCAAACCATACAGGCCAAAGTCAGGAGTGCAAGGCCAATCCCCACACACCCCCACCTTTCCCCGCAAAGCACCCCATCCCTTCAGTCACCCCTCTTCCGTCCCCCCGCGATGTCTGGGCGCCCTGTCCTGGACGCCTCCATCGTCACCCCAGCAACGGCACCATGCCGTCTAACCTTCGACGCGCCTACGCTAACAGCGTTACCCCCGGCGCTACCCTCATCCGTGGAACTACAGGTCCCAGCCACACCTGTCCGCCTTACAGCTACCAAGCCCAAACCATACAGGCCAAAGTCAGGAGTGCAAGGCCAATCCCCACACACCCCCACCTTTCCCCGCAAAGCACCCCATCCCTTCAGTCACCCCTCTTCCGTCCCCCCGCGATGTCTGGGCGCCCTGTCCTGGACGCCTCCATCGTCACCCCAGCAACGGCACCATGCCGTCTAACCTCCGACGCGCCTACGCTAACAGCGTTACCCCCGGCGCTACCCTCATCCGTGGAACTACAGGTCCCAGCCACACCTGTCCGCCTTACAGCTACCAAGCCCAAACCATACAGGCCAAAGTCAGGAGTGCAAGGCCAATCCCCACACACCCCCACCTTTCCCCGCAAAGCACCCCATCCCTTCAGTCACCCCTCTTCCGTCCCCCCGCGATGTCTGGGCGCCCTGTCCTGGACGCCTCCATCGTCACCCCAGCAACGGCACCATGCCGTCTAACCTCCGACGCGCCTACGCTAACAGCGTTACCCCCGGCGCTACCCTCATCCGTGGAACTACAGGTCCCAGCCACACCTGTCCGCCTTACAGCTACCAAGCCCAAACCATACAGGCCAAAGTCAGGAGTGCAAGGCCAATCCCCACACACCCCCACCTTTCCCCGCAAAGCACCCCATCCCTTCAGTCACCCCTCTTCCGTCCCCCCGCGATGTCTGGGCGCCCTGTCCTGGACGCCTCCATCGTCACCCCAGCAACGGCACCATGCCGTCTAACCTCCGACGCGCCTACGCTAACAGCGTTACCCCCGGCGCTACCCTCATCCGTGGAACTACAGGTCCCAGCCACACCTGTCCGCCTTACAGCTACCAAGCCCAAACCATACAGGCCAAAGTCAGGAGTGCAAGGCCAATCCCCACACACCCCCACCTTTCCCCGCAAAGCACCCCATCCCTTCAGTCACCCCTCTTCCGTCCCCCCGCGATGTCTGGGCGCCCTGTCCTGGACGCCTCTATCGTCACCCCAGCAACGGCACCATGCCGTCTAACCTCCGACGCGCCTACGCTAACAGCGTTACCCCCGGCGCTACCCTCATCCGTGGAACTACAGGTCCCAGCCACACCTGTCCGCCTTACAGCTACCAAGCCCAAACCATACAGGCCAAAGTCAGGAGTGCAAGGCCAATCCCCACACACCCCCACCTTTCCCCGCAAAGCACCCCATCCCTTCAGTCACCCCTCTTCCGTCCCCCCGCGATGTCTGGGCGCCCTGTCCTGGACGCCTCCATCGTCACCCCAGCAACGGCACCATGCCGTCTAACCTCCGACGCGCCTACGCTAACAGCGTTACCCCCGGCGCTACCCTCATCCGTGGAACTACAGGTCCCAGCCACACCTGTCCGCCTTACAGCTACCAAGCCCAAACCATACAGGCCAAAGTCAGGAGTGCAAGGCCAATCCCCACACACCCCCACCTTTCCCCGCAAAGCACCCCATCCCTTCAGTCACCCCTCTTCCGTCCCCCCGCGATGTCTGGGCGCCCTGTCCTGGACGCCTCTATCGTCACCCCAGCAACGGCACCATGCCGTCTAACCTCCGACGCGCCTACGCTAACAGCGTTACCCCCGGCGCTACCCTCATCCGTGGAACTACAGGTCCCAGCCACACCTGTCCGCCTTACAGCTACCAAGCCCAAACCATACAGGCCAAAGTCAGGAGTGCAAGGCCAATCCCCACACACCCCCACCTTTCCCCGCAAAGCACCCCATCCCTTCAGTCACCCCTCTTCCGTCCCCCCGCGATGTCTGGGCGCCCTGTCCTGGACGCCTCCATCGTCACCCCAGCAACGGCACCATGCCGTCTAACCTCCGACGCGCCTACGCTAACAGCGTTACCCCCGGCGCTACCCTCATCCGTGGAACTACAGGTCCCAGCCACACCTGTCCGCCTTACAGCTACCAAGCCCAAACCATACAGGCCAAAGTCAGGAGTGCAAGGCCAATCCCCACACACCCCCACCTTTCCCCGCAAAGCACCCCATCCCTTCAGTCACCCCTCTTCCGTCCCCCCGCGATGTCTGGGCGCCCTGTCCTGGACGCCTCCATCGTCACCCCAGCAACGGCACCATGCCGTCTAACCTCCGACGCGCCTACGCTAACAGCATTACCCCCGGCGCTACCCTCATCCGTGGAACTACAGGTCCCAGCCACACCTGTCAGCCTTACAGCTACCAAGCCCAAACCATACAGGCCAAAGTCAGGAGTGCAAGGCCAATCCCCACACACCCCCACCTTTCCCCGCAAAGCACCCCATCCCTTCAGTCACCCCTCTTCCGTCCCCCCGCGATGTCTGGGTGCCCTGTCCTGGACGCCTCCATCGTCACCCCAGCAACGGCACCATGCCGTCTAACCTCCGACGCGCCTACGCTAACAGCGTTACCCCCGGCGCTACCCTCATCCGTGGAACTACAGGTCCCAGCCACACCTGTCCGCCTTACAGCTACCAAGCCCAAACCATACAGGCCAAAGTCAGGAGTGCAAGGCCAATCCCCACACACCCCCACCTTTCCCCGCAAAGCACCCCATCCCTTCAGTCACCCCTCTTCCGTCCCCCCGCGATGTCTGGGCGCCCTGTCCTGGACGCCTCCATCGTCACCCCAGCAACGGCACCATGCCGTCTAACCTCCGACGCGCCTACGCTAACAGCGTTACCCCCGGCGCTACCCTCATCCGTGGAACTACAGGTCCCAGCCACACCTGTCCGCCTTACAGCTACCAAGCCCAAACCATACAGGCCAAAGTCAGGAGTGCAAGGCCAATCCCCACACACCCCCACCTTTCCCCGCAAAGCACCCCATCCCTTCAGTCACCCCTCTTCCGTCCCCCCGCGATGTCTGGGCGCCCTGTCCTGGACGCCTCCATCGTCACCCCAGCAACGGCACCATGCCGTCTAACCTCCGACGCGCCTACGCTAACAGCGTTACCCCCGGCGCTACCCTCATCCGTGGAACTACAGGTCCCAGCCACACCTGTCCGCCTTACAGCTACCAAGCCCAAACCATACAGGCCAAAGTCAGGAGTGCAAGGCCAATCCCCACACACCCCCACCTTTCCCCGCAAAGCACCCCATCCCTTCAGTCACCCCTCTTCCGTCCCCCCGCGATGTCTGGGCGCCCTGTCCTGGACGCCTCCATCGTCACCCCAGCAACGGCACCATGCCGTCTAACCTCCGACGCGCCTACGCTAACAGCGTTACCCCCGGCGCTACCCTCATCCGTGGAACTACAGGTCCCAGCCACACCTGTCCGCCTTACAGCTACCAAGCCCAAACCATACAGGCCAAAGTCAGGAGTGCAAGGCCAATCCCCACACACCCCCACCTTTCCCCGCAAAGCACCCCATCCCTTCAGTCACCCCTCTTCCGTCCCCCCGCGATGTCTGGGCGCCCTGTCCTGGACGCCTCCATCGTCACCCCAGCAACGGCACCATGCCGTCTAACCTCCGACGCGCCTACGCTAACAGCGTTACCCCCCGGCGCTACCCTCATCCGTGGAACTACAGGTCCCAGCCACACCTGTCAGCCTTACAGCTACCAAGCCCAAACCATACAGGCCAAAGTCAGGAGTGCAAGGCCAATCCCCACACACCCCCACCTTTCCCCGCAAAGCACCCCATCCCTTCAGTCACCCCTCTTCCGTCCCCCCGCGATGTCTGGGCGCCCTGTCCTGGACGCCTCCATCGTCACCCCAGCAACGGCACCATGCCGTCTAACCTCCGACGCGCCTACGCTAACAGCGTTACCCCCGGCGCTACCCTCATCCGTGGAACTACAGGTCCCAGCCACACCTGTCCGCCTTACAGCTACCAAGCCCAAACCATACAGGCCAAAGTCAGGAGTGCAAGGCCAATCCCCACACACCCCCACCTTTCCCCGCAAAGCACCCCATCCCTTCAGTCACCCCTCTTCCGTCCCCCCGCGATGTCTGGGCGCCCTGTCCTGGACGCCTCTATCGTCACCCCAGCAACGGCACCATGCCGTCTAACCTCCGACGCGCCTACGCTAACAGCGTTACCCCCGGCGCTACCCTCATCCGTGGAACTACAGGTCCCAGCCACACCTGTCCGCCTTACAGCTACCAAGCCCAAACCATACAGGCCAAAGTCAGGAGTGCAAGGCCAATCCCCACACACCCCCACCTTTCCCCGCAAAGCACCCCATCCCTTCAGTCACCCCTCTTCCGTCCCCCCGCGATGTCTGGGCGCCCTGTCCTGGACGCCTCCATCGTCACCCCAGCAACGGCACCATGCCGTCTAACCTCCGACGCGCCTACGCTAACAGCGTTACCCCCGGCGCTACCCTCATCCGTGGAACTACAGGTCCCAGCCACACCTGTCCGCCTTACAGCTACCAAGCCCAAACCATACAGGCCAAAGTCAGGAGTGCAAGGCCAATCCCCACACACCCCCACCTTTCCCCGCAAAGCACCCCATCCCTTCAGTCACCCCTCTTCCGTCCCCCCGCGATGTCTGGGCGCCCTGTCCTGGACGCCTCCATCGTCACCCCAGCAACGGCACCATGCCGTCTAACCTCCGACGCGCCTACGCTAACAGCGTTACCCCCGGCGCTACCCTCATCCGTGGAACTACAGGTCCCAGCCACACCTGTCCGCCTTACAGCTACCAAGCCCAAACCATACAGGCCAAAGTCAGGAGTGCAAGGCCAATCCCCACACACCCCCACCTTTCCCCGCAAAGCACCCCATCCCTTCAGTCACCCCTCTTCCGTCCCCCCGCGATGTCTGGGCGCCCTGTCCTGGACGCCTCCATCGTCACCCCAGCAACGGCACCATGCCGTCTAACCTCCGACGCGCCTACGCTAACAGCGTTACCCCCGGCGCTACCCTCATCCGTGGAACTACAGGTCCCAGCCACACCTGTCCGCCTTACAGCTACCAAGCCCAAACCATACAGGCCAAAGTCAGGAGTGCAAGGCCAATCCCCACACACCCCCACCTTTCCCCGCAAAGCACCCCATCCCTTCAGTCACCCCTCTTCCGTCCCCCCGCGATGTCTGGGCGCCCTGTCCTGGACGCCTCCATCGTCACCCCAGCAACGGCACCATGCCGTCTAACCTTCGACGCGCCTACGCTAACAGCGTTACCCCCGGCGCTACCCTCATCCGTGGAACTACAGGTCCCAGCCACACCTGTCCGCCTTACAGCTACCAAGCCCAAACCATACAGGCCAAAGTCAGGAGTGCAAGGCCAATCCCCACACACCCCCACCTTTCCCCGCAAAGCACCCCATCCCTTCAGTCACCCCTCTTCCGTCCCCCCGCGATGTCTGGGCGCCCTGTCCTGGACGCCTCCATCGTCACCCCAGCAACGGCACCATGCTGTCTAACCTCCGACGCGCCTACGCTAACAGCGTTACCCCCGGCGCTACCCTCATCCGTGGAACTACAGGTCCCAGCCACACCTGTCCGCCTTACAGCTACCAAGCCCAAACCATACAGGCCAAAGTCAGGAGTGCAAGGCCAATCCCCACACACCCCCACCTTTCCCCGCAAAGCACCCCATCCCTTCAGTCACCCCTCTTCCGTCCCCTCGCGATGTCTGGGCGCCCTGTCCTGGACGCCTCCATCGTCACCCCAGCAACGGCACCATGCCGTCTAACCTTCGACGCGCCTACGCTAACAGCGTTACCCCCGGCGCTACCCTCATCCGTGGAACTACAGGTCCCAGCCACACCTGTCCGCCTTACAGCTACCAAGCCCAAACCATACAGGCCAAAGTCAGGAGTGCAAGACCAATCCCCACACACCCCCACCTTTCCCCGCAAAGCACCCCATCCCTTCAGTCACCCCTCTTCCGTCCCCCCGCGATGTCTGGGCGCCCTGTCCTGGACGCCTCCATCGTCACCCCAGCAACGGCACCATGCCGTCTAACCTCCGACGCGCCTACGCTAACAGCGTTACCCCCGGCGCTACCCTCATCCGTGGAACTACAGGTCCCAGCCACACCTGTCAGCCTTACAGCTACCAAGCCCAAACCATACAGGCCAAAGTCAGGAGTGCAAGGCCAATCCCCACACACCCCCACCTTTCCCCGCAAAGCACCCCATCCCTTCAGTCACCCCTCTTCCGTCCCCCCGCGATGTCTGGGCGCCCTGTCCTGGACGCCTCCATCGTCACCCCAGCAACGGCACCATGCCGTCTAACCTCCGACGCGCCTACGCTAACAGCGTTACCCCCGGCGCTACCCTCATCCGTGGAACTACAGGTCCCAGCCACACCTGTCCGCCTTACAGCTACCAAGCCCAAACCATACAGGCCAAAGTCAGGAGTGCAAGGCCAATCCCCACACACCCCCACCTTTCCCCGCAAAGCACCCCATCCCTTCAGTCACCCCTCTTCCGTCCCCCCGCGATGTCTGGGCGCCCTGTCCTGGACGCCTCCATCGTCACCCCAGCAACGGCACCATGCCGTCTAACCTCCGACGCGCCTTCGCTAACAGCGTTACCCCCGGCGCTACCCTCATCCGTGGAACTACAGGTCCCAGCCACACCTGTCAGCCTTACAGCTACCAAGCCCAAACCATACAGGCCAAAGTCAGGAGTGCAAGGCCAATCCCCACACACCCCCACCTTTCCCCGCAAAGCACCCCATCCCTTCAGTCACCCCTCTTCCGTCCCCCCGCGATGTCTGGGCGCCCTGTCCTGGACGCCTCCATCCTCACCCCAGCAACGGCACCATGCCGTCTAACCTCCGACGCGCCTACGCTAACAGCGTTACCCCCGGCGCTACCCTCATCCGTGGAACTACAGGTCCCAGCCACACCTGTCCGCCTTACAGCTACCAAGCCCAAACCATACAGGCCAAAGTCAGGAGTGCAAGGCCAATCCCCACACACCCCCACCTTTCCCCGCAAAGCACCCCATCCCTTCAGTCACCCCTCTTCCGTCCCCCCGCGATGTCTGGGCGCCCTGTCCTGGACGCCTCCATCGTCACCCCAGCAACGGCACCATGCCGTCTAACCTCCGACGCGCCTACGCTAACAGCGTTACCCCCGGCGCTACCCTCATCCGTGGAACTACAGGTCCCAGCCACACCTGTCCGCCTTACAGCTACCAAGCCCAAACCATACAGGCCAAAGTCAGGAGTGCAAGGCCAATCCCCACACACCCCCACCTTTCCCCGCAAAGCACCCCATCCCTTCAGTCACCCCTCTTCCGTCCCCCCGCGATGTCTGGGCGCCCTGTCCTGGACGCCTCCATCGTCACCCCAGCAACAGCACCATGCCGTCTAACCTCCGACGCGCCTACGCTAACAGCGTTACCCCCGGCGCTACCCTCATCCGTGGAACTACAGGTCCCAGCCACACCTGTCCGCCTTACAGCTACCAAGCCCAAACCATACAGGCCAAAGTCAGGAGTGCAAGGCCAATCCCCACACACCCCCACCTTTCCCCGCAAAGCACCCCATCCCTTCAGTCACCCCTCTTCCGTCCCCCCGCGATGTCTGGGCGCCCTGTCCTGGACGCCTCCATCGTCACCCCAGCAACGGCACCATGCCGTCTAACCTCCGACGCGCCTACGCTAACAGCGTTACCCCCGGCGCTACCCTCATCCGTGGAACTACAGGTCCCAGCCACACCTGTCAGCCTTACAGCTACCAAGCCCAAACCATACAGGCCAAAGTCAGGAGTGCAAGGCCAATCCCCACACACCCCCACCTTTCCCCGCAAAGCACCCAATCCCCTCAGTCACCCCTCTTCCGTCCCCCCGCGATGTCTGGGCGCCCTGTCCTGGACGCCTCCATCGTCACCCCAGCAACGGCACCATGCCGTCTAACCTCCGACGCGCCTACGCTAACAGCGTTACCCCCGGCGCTACCCTCATCCGTGGAACTACAGGTCCCAGCCACACCTGTCCGCCTTACAGCTACCAAGCCCAAACCATACAGGCCAAAGTCAAGAGTGCAAGGCCAATCCCCACACACCCCCACCTTTCCCCGCAAAGCACCCCATCCCTTCAGTCACCCCTCTTCCGTCCCCCTGCGATGTCTGGGCGCCCTGTCCTGGACGCCTCCATCGTCACCCCAGCAACGGCACCATGCCGTCTAACCTTCGACGCGCCTACGCTAACAGCGTTACCCCCGGCGCTACCCTCATCCGTGGAACTACAGGTCCCAGCCACACCTGTCCGCCTTACAGCTACCAAGCCCAAACCATACAGGCCAAAGTCAGGAGTGCAAGGCCAATCCCCACACACCCCCACCTTTCCCCGCAAAGCACCCCATCCCTTCTGTCACCCCTCTTCCGTCCCCCCGCGATGTCTGGGTGCCCTGTCCTGGACGCCTCCATCGTCACCCCAGCAACGGCACCATGCCGTCTAACCTCCGACGCGCCTACGCTAACAGCGTTACCCCCGGCGCTACCCTCATCCGTGGAACTACAGGTCCCAGCCACACCTGTCCGCCTTACAGCTACCAAGCCCAAACCATACAGGCCAAAGTCAGGAGTGCAAGGCCAATCCCCACACACCCCCACCTTTCCCCGCAAAGCACCCCATCCCTTCAGTCACCCCTCTTCCGTCCCCCCGCGATGTCTGGGCGCCCTGTCCTGGACGCCTCCATCGTCACCCCAGCAACGGCACCATGCCGTCTAACCTTCGACGCGCCTACGCTAACAGCGTTACCCCCGGCGCTACCCTCATCCGTGGAACTACAGGTCCCAGCCACACCTGTCCGCCTTACAGCTACCAAGCCCAAACCATACAGGCCAAAGTCAGGAGTGCAAGGCCAATCCCCACACACCCCCACCTTTCCCCGCAAAGCACCCCATCCCTTCAGTCACCCCTCTTCCGTCCCCCCGCGATGTCTGGGCGCCCTGTCCTGGACGCCTCCATCGTCACCCCAGCAACGGCACCATGCCGTCTAACCTCCGACGCGCCTACGCTAACAGCGTTACCCCCGGCGCTACCCTCATCCGTGGAACTACAGGTCCCAGCCACACCTGTCCGCCTTACAGCTACCAAGCCCAAACCATACAGGCCAAAGTCAAGAGTGCAAGGCCAATCCCCACACACCCCCACCTTTCCCCGCAAAGCACCCCATCCCTTCAGTCACCCCTCTTCCGTCCCCCTGCGATGTCTGGGCGCCCTGTCCTGGACGCCTCCATCGTCACCCCAGCAACGGCACCATGCCGTCTAACCTTCGACGCGCCTACGCTAACAGCGTTACCCCCGGCGCTACCCTCATCCGTGGAACTACAGGTCCCAGCCACACCTGTCCGCCTTACAGCTACCAAGCCCAAACCATACAGGCCAAAGTCAGGAGTGCAAGGCCAATCCCCACACACCCCCACCTTTCCCCGCAAAGCACCCCATCCCTTCTGTCACCCCTCTTCCGTCCCCCCGCGATGTCTGGGTGCCCTGTCCTGGACGCCTCTATCGTCACCCCAGCAACGGCACCATGCCGTCTAACCTCCGACGCGCCTACGCTAACAGCGTTACCCCCGGCGCTACCCTCATCCGTGGAACTACAGGTCCCAGCCACACCTGTCCGCCTTACAGCTACCAAGCCCAAACCATACAGGCCAAAGTCAGGAGTGCAAGGCCAATCCCCACACACCCCCACCTTTCCCCGCAAAGCACCCCATCCCTTCAGTCACCCCTCTTCCGTCCCCCCGCGATGTCTGGGCGCCCTGTCCTGGACGCCTCCATCGTCACCCCAGCAACGGCACCATGCCGTCTAACCTCCGACGCGCCTACGCTAACAGCGTTACCCCCAGCGCTACCCTCATCCGTGGAACTACAGGTCCCAGCCACACCTATTAAACTATACTACTTAATTTGTTCTTGGCAATATTCCCCCTACACCCTCAAACACACCTCATACACTATGTCATTTACATGTGCCTAAAAATGTAACCTACTACCCAGGGACATTATATCTCCCCCCAAAAATAGCAACCAGGTGACTAATGCTATTATCCAATTTTTTTTTATAAAAACTAATTCATTATCCTCCTAACAAAACATTTCTTACCAACTTGTCTCTTTTTTTAAAATCTCTTTCCTAAACCTCTTAGTCATGAAAAAAAACCATTCAACTCCAGATAACCCTTTAGCCCCTTAAAGCTTGCTTACGTGATTTATGATTGACATTATATATAGTAGCCTGTGCATGACTATGTTGTCTACCCTATTAAAATCAAATGTGTAAAAGTCATGGTGCTTCCCTATTAATAGCTGTACTCCCGCATACAACTTCTAATGATTGAACTATATGTCATAGCTAGCCAATAATTTAATCCATTATTTTTCTGCAATGAATGTAAGACCCAACAATCAACCTGCAACACTTGTCCTAAAATCATGATCACCTCTTACCCTAGCACCTTCATTGCTCACCTTCTCCATCTCCTCTCTTCCTTCCTCCTTTACCACATAATATATTTTGCCTTGTTCTAGAGTAACGGTCACCACAAGCAATAGCATTTTGTTTTGGCAAAGGAGATGCAACGCAAATAGAGTAACCCAATTGCGCAAATGTAGTATTTTTAACTACAGTTCACTGCATGGACTTTCCGAGGTCATAATCTCATTTTTAAACCCATAATGCAAAATATATTTTCTGTTTCTAAACAGTTCCGCATTCCCCCTACCTTTACTCACAGTAGCGCACTCCTCCATTTTCCCTCCTCATACCTCCCCGCTATTTCTATGCTGCTAGATTCATTATCTCACCCTCAAAATGTATCCATCTACATATCATAATAAATTTATTATGTTTTATGCCCAATATTCTAATTCATCTTGTACCAACACCCTCCAAAAAGAACATCTTATAAATTTGATTTTAATCTTCCTATCCTATGTAATTTTACTATCCTACAGTGAAATTATATCCCCACCACAACTTTAGAACCAGGTCTTAGAAATTCACTAGAAAACTATTTTTAGACCAATCCAATTAGTTTTCATCTTAAAAAAACAATTCAAATCAACATGTATCTTGTCTCCTTTTTATCTGTGATCTAAACCCCTGACTCATAAAACACACATTCAACTCCAATCAACCCTTTTGCTAATAAAAGGTCACTAGATTTATGGCTGACTTTATCTTTCTTCTACATGACTATCTTCTATACCCTTTAAATCAAATGTGTCTGAACTCTTAATAGCTGTAACCCTGCATCCAACTCCCCACAGTTCAACTACATGCCACAGCTAACTTTAAATATTATAAGTTATTTTGCTGCTATTAATTCAAACTACAAACAGTGAACAATTTGACTCTATTTATCTTCACCCACATTCTTAGCATCACATATCTTATTCACCTCCGTCAACCCCTCCCCTCTGAACATTTACTAGGACACATCATCCCTCAATAATATTAAATAATTATAAGTTTAAATGTTTCCTATATAGTATGTCCCTCCACCACCATTGCCGCCATGTGAAAATACCTCAATTTTTTGCATGTCCTACAGTATTTACAAAGTATTTAACTTATAAACAAATTCCAAAAATTTACCCACTTTAATACCATTGTATTTATATTTTTTATTAGCGTAAAACACATTTTTCACATTGTATGGCCCAAAATAAACGTAGACATTCACCATAAATAACGAACAAATGTAAAAATAGAATATAAAATATTTAGTATCTATTTTAAAGTTATTATGTAAGATACAAAAAGTCTCTCTAATTAAACCACCTGAAGTAAACTAAACCAGACCTAGAAATGTCAAACAATAATTTTAAATTGCTAACATCTTGTATCATTGTTCTTCTCAGTGTTTTGTCTTAGTTTACTGTCTTACTATCCTTTAAGAATTTCCACTAAGAATGTAAAATAAATAATTAGAAATATTTTTGTCCTGAACTAGATTGATATTTTGAAATGTGAATTTCTTTGAAAGGATTCCTTGTAGGCTGGGCCCTTGTACGCTTGTGTCTTTCTCTCCACCCCGGACAGTCCAAGTCTCCTGGCCTGTGGCCTTAAGCAGTATCTTTTAACAGAGCTAGGGAGAGAAAAACATGTTAGATCACACAATCCTGACACCTGTGCCTCCAACACTGTCCCTATGTCAATGCATTGCCATTGAATGCCTCTGCTGCAAGTCACTGTCCCTAATGCCACCTAGGAAGTGTCACCCCAACAAACACAGCAATCCACTTTGCACTTACCAACTTAGTTCCACTCTCCAAGCTCTATGCCAGCTTCAGGTAAAGGATTCCTTGTAGGCTGGGCCCTTGTACGCTTGTGTCTTTCTCTCCACCCCGGATAGTCCAAGTCTCCTGGCCTGTGGCCTTAAGCAGTATCTTCTAACAGAGCTAGGGAGAGAAAAACATGTTAGATCACACAATCCTGACACCTGTGCCTCCAACACTGTCCCTATGTCAATGCATTGCCATTGAATGCCTCTGCTGCAAGTCACTGTCCCTAATGCCACCTAGGAAGTGTCACCCCAACAAACACAGCAATCCACTTTGCACTTACCAACTTAGTTCCACTCTCCAAGCTCTATGCCAGCTTCAGGTAAAGGATTCCTTGTAGGCTGTTGTTGCTTAACTTTTGTATTTGTTATTTTATTAAGTTGATGTTCCTCAAGCTGTGTTGTTTATTTATTCTCCTCATGTTTTTTTAATTTTTTTTTATCATTTTGTGTCTCAATTTTTCCTTTGGATACTCATGTTGCCGTCATGTTTGTAGCACAAATTTTCAATGTTTTTGCTGGTCAGATTGCTTTGTTCCTTGATGCCACTCAGGTTGTGATGTTTCTGGCTGCTCCTGTTCACTAGTTTGCTGCTCTGGTTGCGCTCTTTCTGTCTGCTCCTCCTCTGGTATTTCCTGCACCATTTGACGTCTTTCTTCTTCTTCAGCATATCTTCTGATTTGCCAATTCGCATATTCCAGTCTGGCTCGCATTTCCAAGAGCTCATTGTATGCTATTGATTCAGTATTTCCTGAGGTTGATGTTGATGGGTCAGTTGGTCTTTGCATGTTGGATTCCCATTGTGGAGGTACAGTTGTGTTCAATCGTCTACCTTCTTCCGTCAACAGCTGCAGGGTGTTTGCTATCATGCGTGTGTTGGTCACTGACTCGTACTGGCCCAGCACCATCTGTTGTATGTTTTCATGAACTTGTTGGCTCAGGGAAGTGCTCAAAGCTTGGTTTTGGGAAATATTATCAAAGAATGAACCTATTGCAAGCAGTGCATTTCCATGTGCGACCTGTGTTGTCCTTATTTGATTCAACATCTGCTGCATCTGGTCATAATGATTGTCCAACCTCTGGACATCTTGTATCCTTCGTTGCTCCATACCTTTTAATGCTTCAAGGATTGTATCTAGGCTTGTGACTGTATCCAGAGCTGTTGCTTCCATCCCATGTGCCTTGGTAGATGTCTCCATCAATGCCGTCACCCGTGCCTCGCCTGGCGTCTCCCGTGCCTCGCCTGGCATCTCCAGTGCCTCGCCTGGAGTCTCCCATGCCTCGCCTGGTGTCTCCCGTGCCTCGCCTGGTGTCTCCCGTGCCTCGCCTGGAGTCTCCCGTGCCTCGCCTGGAGTCTCCCGTGCCTCACCTGGCATCTCCAGTGCCTCGCCTGGCATCTCCCGTGCCTCGCCTGGAGTCTCCCGTGCCTCGCCTGGAGTCTCCCGTGCCTCGCCTGGCGTCTCCCATGCCTCGCCTGGCGTCTCTCGTGCCTCACCAGGCATATCCCCTACCTCGCCTGGCATATCCCCTACCTCGCCTGCCATATCCCCTGCCTCGCCTGGTGTCAACATCAATGCCATCTCATGCAATGTGTCGGCCTTCTCCTGTATCTCATCCGCTGTTTCCAATGATGCCATCACATGCACTGTAGATGCCGTCTCCTCTGGAATGCCTGCTGTCTCTACTACCTCTGCTGCCATTTCATGGGGTGTGTCTGCTTCTCCCATCACGGACGTGAAATGCACTGGTGCCACCTCCTTTTCCACGGCTGCTGCCTCATGTGGCTCGGTTGCCAACTCCTGTGCTGTGCAATAGTTGTCATCTCCACCTTCTTGATCTGACTCCTGTCTATTTTCAAATGACACTCTTCTTGGTCTCTTTCTTCCAGAATCTTGAACTAAAAAGAGTAATGTTAATGACGTCTAGCCTAAAAACTTCTTTTTTATACATCAACCACATTAAACCATCCCTCACCTTCTGTTTCCTGTAGTGTTGTGGATGATTGAAGCTTTAATGTTGAATGCTTCCTTAACATTCCATGCCTTTGTGGAGTTGTTTCCTTTGCTGTCTCCAGTGCTGTTTCTAAGGTTTATACATCACATAAGTTAGGTATAAATTACTAATAGATAACATCTAATAATTGTAAGCAAATGTTAAATATATCTATTTACCCGCTGTCTTTTGCATTGCTGAGGGAGATTTCTTCATTGGTGTACTAATTTTTTTGGTCTTATCACCCTTTGTTGGTGTTGTGTCCTTGATTTTAGTTTTATTTGTTGTCGCTGTTTAAGAAATGTTATTAATATTTTTTTATGTTAGTAAAATATTAATCAAAATAAAGAACGTAAAAATAAAACACAATGAAAACAATAAATGCACCCAAGTTTACCTGTAGCACTTGTTCCGGGCATGTCTGCGTCTCTGACAAGCTGAAAGTAGTCCTGGAACTTTTTCTCCCATTCCTTATATAGCTTGTTTCCTTCTTGAATTTTCTTATTAGTCACCCTCTTGCAATCACGCAGCCTTTTCTTGCAACTTGCAACACTCCGTTTTGTAGTGCCAGCTGAAGAAACTTTGTTTGCTATCTGCTCCCACGTTGTATTCTTGAATTGGTGATGTACATTCCTTGCCTGTGTACCAAATAGTTGACAGGTTATTGTACTAACATGATCAATGAGAGCTTCTGTCTCCTCATCGGTGAATTTGGGTGCCCTTGTACTGGTCCCTTCTCCTGCAGAATCATCTTCATCATGTGAACCTCCAGTCACATGCTCCTGTGGTCTTGATTCCTGGTCTTCCCCGCTATGTGTACTTTGTGGCTGTGAACTTTCTTCATCACCTGTGAAGGAGAGCGAACGTTGTCTACCTCTAATCTCAGCCATTCCTAAGAAATTGTAAAGAAAACCATGAATTATATTACCAAAATTAAAAAAATATTATTTATATAAGTAATCTATAAAAACATGTACTTACAACAATTCAAAAATCTTATATAAATATGCCTTAACAACAGTAATCTGCATAAAATTCATGTTTCACTGAATGCCTCAGTAAGAGTTTTGTCATACCTGTATTCATCAATATTAATATATAGATACACATAAATACACACAAATATATATATATATATATGACAAAAATTATAGACTGAACATAGAAATCACATTTTTGACACTTCTTTTAAATTTACAAACACAGTGCAAGGTGTCTTGTGTCCGAATATAAGCTCTAAGGTATGTGTCAGATATACCTTAAACCTAGTGCCCATATTGGCAGTTATATTATGGTTGATACAGTTGACATTTTTAAATTTTAATAACTCTGGAACAGTTTTGGATATTCAAGAAGGTGTGGTACCTTTACCAGCTATTTGAAGTATTTCATTGGACAATTCACTAACAAAACAAACATCAAATTTTTTTGGAGGTTGTGAGAAGTGAGCTATCTGTGAGGAATACTTGATTATCAAATTTTAAATAATAAGTTAGTTGGCTATGTGCTACAACCACACCACACTATTAGTGATGAGTGCAGACATTGCACCACACATCTTGGTTTGCGAGTGCTGTTGTTTTATATATATATATATATATATATATATATATATATATATAAATTCAGCACTCACCATGGCAAGCTCACTTATCATCACAACATAAATAAATACATGATGCGTGTGTTAGTATGTGAATTGGCCAATGCACACACACACATATATCTATCTATATATAGTTTTATATATATATATATATATATCTACATATACTTGAAGAAGTCCTCACATTAGGACGAAATGCGTTGGAACAGGGACTGGATGCTCACCCCTTTGACTTCCCATTCGTGGACAGATAAGCCATGTTTTTACATTTTATCTTGTACGTTTGATACTTGCATTTACGGATGAAGTCTATCCCAAAAATTCTATATGTGGACAGATAAGCCTGCTATACTTCTTAATATTGTACGATTAATACCTACATTTAGAATTGAATCAGCTGCTATATACGTCCTTAAAACTTTTTTACTGTTTTGTCTATGTATGTAACCTGCATGTATGGCAGGAGTGTGTTTATTAAATTATTGTTTTTAACTAATATAGTTTTTTACTGAAAATTGGAACCTGCACAGTTCCTAAAAACTGTTTTTTAAACACCTGTGGAATTTTAAAACAGTACACACTATGTCAAGTTTATCTCTCCTTTACATGTCCGGCTTCTAAGAGTCATCTACCAGAAATATCCGCAGCTAAGTTGTTATACTTTGTCTGTTTTACTATCACATTTTTATTCACGAAGAGTGATTCACCGACACTATTAGGCGCTTTTTATACTTCATTTTTTATATATATATAACACACCGCCAATAAAGGTGTTTGCAGAAGAGTCCTTGGAGTGCCTGGCTATCTTTGTATTGCTATATGGATATTCCTGCATGTGGCACCAGGACCAGTTGTCTTTATAGCGAGGAGTGCCGGCTGAATTGGAGCAGTATATATATATATATATACACACTAACACACAATCAATAAAAAAAATACAGATCGAAATGAAGGAAAATAAGAAATTCCTATACCCCATCAGTAATACAATAAACTTAGTCGTAAAATGTATATAGACACATTAATTGTAACCGCACATTGATATGGGACAAAAAATATCTAGAATAAAACATGAGCAACATTATCATTAATATAACTATATAAGCTTTTTTTAATTAATAAAATGTGTATTAATTAACCAAAAATCATAAAGCTGGTATTATCAGAGATTGCAAACACAAGATCAATAAAAGTAGAATCTGATTTTTTCCATTTCAAAAATTTAAATAAAAATAAAAAAATGTAATGAAAATAGTAAGGACAACCATTCTATTGACAATTTTTTAATTTGCATGTGTTTAACAAACACGTGTGCCTTTCATAAAGCACAAAAAATTTTCCAAAAACATTTATAAATCATGGTTAAACAAACACTAGTTGTTTTACATTTAATAATTTTGGAATATTTTATTCAACGTAATGTTGTTTTGGAAGGTATAATGAACATATCTCAAGACGTCACCGTGGCACAATCAGCACACATGGCGCTGTGCTGAGCGGTGTGAAATATGTTTGGGGACCGGTTAAAGCAGCACACATCTCTCGCCAGATATGTCCTTGAATTAGAGACATACTTACGTTTGAAAGGTACAGGAAATTCAATGACGCGTCAAAGCAGAAATGGATCGTTCAAATGAAGCAAGATGAGTGTTGATCACTATCACTTTCTTCCTCCGATTTTGAAAGCCAATTCCAACACGATGTCACTGTCAGTGTCAGGATCAGAGAAATTAAAATGGCGATTGAGCTAGGGCGGTACTTACAAATAAATACCAAAAAAAAGTGCGGGAAAATGAACACAGTGGCATTTCTTGAAATACTCTGCTGGGATTGGTTTAGGAAAATGCACCACTAAATGTAATTAGAGGCTGAACACTCTACGTAATCAGAGGAGGAACTTTGAGAAGAAGGGGGAGTGAACCTGCTTTACGATAATTTTTCATATAGTTAATCACAGATGTGTTGTAGACTTTTTTTGGTCTATTGTGCTATAATAAAATCTTTCAGGAGGAACACCATTTTTTTACTATAATTATAGAGACAGTGTGGTGAGGTGAGATTGAATATGGTGCAGCTTTACTTTTGAGCGCTTGAATGTAGCCTCGCTGACCGATGTGGCTGGGACCTGTAGTTCCACGGTAGAAAGTTGTGCCGTTGGCTATGCTATTAGCCTAGGCGCGTCTTATCATAGACCCCATGCTATTGATGGGGTGACGATGGGTGCGTCCAATACAGGGCGCCCAGAAACAGCCATGTAAAAGGGAGAGAGAGTTGAATGAAGTGAACGGGTGCGCTGTAGGGTCTGGGGGGAGGTGTGGTGGTGGGGGGTTGTTTGCGCGCTTGAATGTAGCCTCGCTGACCGATGTGGCTGGGACCTGTAGTTCCACGGTAGAAAGTTGTGCCGTTGGCTATGCTATTAGCCTAGGCGCGTCTTATCATAGACCCCATGCTATTGATGGGGTGACGATGGGTGCGTCCAATACAGGGCGCCCAGAAACAGCCATGTTAAGGGAGAGAGAGTTGAATGAAGTGAACGGGTGCGCTGTAGGGTCTGGGGGGAGGTGTGGTGGTGGGGGGTTGTTTGCGCGCTTGAATGTAGCCTCGCTGACCGATGTGGCTGGGACCTGTAGTTCCACGGTAGAAAGTTGTGCCGTTGGCTATGCTATTAGCCTAGGCGCGTCTTATCATAGACCCCATGCTATTGATGGGGTGACGATGGGTGCGTCCAATACAGGGCGCCCAGAAACAGCCATGTTAAGGGAGAGAGAGTTGAATCAAGTGAACGGGTGCGCTGTAGGGTCTGGGGGGAGGTGTGGTGGTGGGGGGTTGTTTGCGCGCTTGAATGTAGCCTCGCTGACCGATGTGGCTGGGACCTGTAGTTCCACGGTAGAAAGTTGTGCCGTTGGCTATGCTATTAGCCTAGGCGCGTCTTATCATAGACCCCATGCTATTGATGGGGTGACGATGGGTGCGTCCAATACAGGGCGCCCAGAAACAGCCATGTTAAGGGAGAGAGAGTTGAATGAAGTGAACGGGTGCGCTGTAGGGTCTGGGGGGAGGTGTGGTGGGGGGTGCATCACTTTAGGCACGACACATGTATGATGTCTGTATACTGCCTGTATTCTTCACATAACGTAATGATATATATTATGCACATATACTAAGAATTTCCATCTACCATTTTTAAAATAACTATTTCCGGTCTAAACTTTGCATACTTTAAGCGCCAAACCCGTTTTTTGAATAGTAAAATGTTATTGGTCATGATATTGTAATCTTCGAACTGAACTCCTCCCATTTATAAACACTTATATACAAAGGTGCACGGAATGTGGATACAGAACGTACTTGGATTTAGGAGTTGAGGAAGATATATTTGCTTTTATCGCTTTTTCTTTCTCGAAATCTTTGCGTTAAGAATTAGATAATGGCTGATCAGGCTTGCAGATTAGTACCATCTCAGAGAGGATTTCTTTTAAATGTGGATGGCTATCTTCTAGCAAAAAACAAGCAGCGGGGAGACACTTTTTATTGGCAGTGTACTGAAAGAAAAAGTGGACCTTGTGGATCTTATGCCAAAACCACTTTAGTGGGCGGAGAACATCGTCTGCAAAGTCATTCTGAACATACACATCCACCAAAACCTGACAAAACAGACGTCGCCATTGCAAAAGCTGCAATAAAACAAAAGGCACGTACTACTAATGACCCTCCTTCAGCAATCATTCAAAGCGTAACAGCGGATATGCCCTCATGCAGTGCTGTGAGTATGCCCAATAGGGAATCTCTTCGGAACATGGTAAAGAGGGCTAGGAGAGAAGACTGTCCTCCAGAACCCACTTCATTAGATGAAATTCAAATACCATCTAATTTAGCTGATATCAACGGAATGAAGTTTTTGGGAAGGGACAGTTCTTTTCATAACGATAGAATACTGCTGTTCAGCACAAAGGACAACCTGCAGAAGCTACAAGAGTCTCCATATTGGGTGATGGATGGCACCTTTAAGACTTGCCCAACATTATTTAGACAAATATATACCATCCATGGTTTGGTTGGCACAAATGTTGATACCCAACGGTTATTGCCACTAGTGTATGGTCTCCTAAGCAGCAAAACAGAGGAATGTTATTTACGCTTTTTTGAGGATCTTCAGGACTATGCCTCTGATTTTAACATAGATTTGGCACCATTATTCATTCTGACAGACTTTGAGATTGCTGCTATTCAGGCAGCCAAACGCATCTTTCCAGCCTCTACCCATAAATGTTGCCTTTTTCACTTGGGACAAAATATTTGGAGGAAGATACAGAGTTCGGGATTGGCAACCCAATATGGCAGAGAGAATGATTTTAACCTTAAATTAAGACATCTTCAGGCATTGTCCTTTCTACCTCCTGATGAAATCCCTGCTGCTTTTGAAATTTTAAAAGCAGAAATGCCTGCCAATGCTGCACCGGTCATGACTTACTTTATGTATTGGGTCGGATTAGAGACCGTACACGAAGCCAAGGCAGAGTTCCTCCACTGTTTCCACCTTCTATGTGGTCTGTTAACGAAAATATAATAGGTGGAATACCAATAACCCAAAACAGGCTGGAAGGTTGGCATAGACGATGGAACATGCTTCTTGGTGAAATGAAGTGTGGAGTTTTTAAAATAATAATTTTTTTCCAAAAGGAGCAGCAAGTGACTATTAGACATATAGAAAGAGTCACTGCAAATGTCTTAAAAACACCTACAAAGCGTGACACACGAGATCATGAGGAGGCACTAATGAGATGTATGGGACAAAAAGATACCGTTGAGGTTATGGAATTTCTGCGTGGGATTGCATTCCATATGCATTAATTTTAAACACCAACTATTTGTCTCATAATTTCTTTCCTCATTGGTTAAATTAGGATTTTGAACATTTTTCACTAAGTTGGGGTAAATAGTTTTGAAGAGTTATTTAAGTCGAAGTTCCAGTTAGTTTACCTTTTCAAACATTCTATTTAGTGGATTTAGATCATTACTATCTGTGTAATGGTAAGTTCATGATTAAAAGTTAAATCTTTACAACCTAATTCTAATAGCTTTTAATGTCATTTCAGTACTGATTGAGACTATACTTTGTTTTTAATAATTACTAAAAAAATATAATTTTTTTTCTGGACATGTTTTAATTAAAATTCTATTATTATATTTTACTATTACTGTTAGAGAGTAAACTTATGATTATATGACAAAATAAACAATATGCGTAAACTAAATAGCCTCAAAACATCATTATATTAAATAATAGGCATAGTTTATTTTTATAATATTTATTTTGTGTATTATTAACTTCACTTTAATGATTGTTAAAGTTTTTTGATACTTCATATTAGATTGTTTTATTATATAGATATTATCATTAAAACACAGAGACTATAAAGAATCAGATTTTAATACTTATTAAGTAAATTTGGGTATTCCTTTTTATTTAGAATTTAATTAATAAACTTCACACATAATAAATATGTAGTTAATACAATCTTTCTATTGTAATCCAAAAATTTTTTAAATGCACAGTATTATATGAATGAATGAATTAAAAATTATAACATTTTACAAATAATTAAAATAATTCTCTTTTTATCCATAGATATGTCAAGAGAAAAGTTGAAAATAATTATTAAATAAAATATATTATAATGAAAATGGAGAAGATTTTTCAAAACAACAGATGTTATGCATTGGTAAGGCTAATGTATATATGTGATAATTTTGCTTTTCATTCTAAATTTTAATTAACGATATATTTTTTATTATGGTTACAAATAGTTAATTGCTGTATGCTTAATGATACCAAGTTTTTTTCTGATGTTAACTCTTGTTCTTCTCTTTTTTCTTCCAGAGAATCTCTACATATAATTGAGAAAAAAATTAAATATGTTCAGTTTCAATAAAGATATATTAAAAACAATATACGATTATTTGGTTTTGGTTATTAGGAAATTTAGAAAAATAAATAAAATGTAAATTAATTTAACAAAATGTATAGAAATGTATAGGGGAGGCAGGGAGCGGAATATGAATGTTACTAATTATTAAAGTTTATGTGTGGGGTGGAGCTGGAATTTCATCTTTCTCTAATTACAATATAGGGAGGTCTGACTATTTAGCAACATATAAATTAAATAGTATATGGAGTTTACTCAAATATAAAAAAAAAGCGAAGAATAATGACGCCATAACTGAGTATACAGGGGTGGTTAGGAGAACTACAAGTCTCAGGACAGATGATAAGGGCCTGTGTTGAAAACAATAAACATGCACAGTGTTCATGTTCACTATTTTATTGATGCTCTGGTGTGGCGGGGTGAACCATACCACCCCCCCCCCCCACACACACACACACACACACACACACACACACACACACACACACACACCCCTCAGTAGCTATTGCTGGCGACGGGGGGCCGTCCAAGACGAGACGCTATGAGTCCCTTCCACCCGCAATAGCTATTGAGAGCGTGGCGTCTAGGGATGGTGGCGACGCCGTGACTGAGTGTACAGGGGTGGTTAGGAGAACTACAAGTCTCAGGACAGATGATAAGGGCCTGTGTTGAAAACATTAAACATGCACAGTGTTCATGTTCACTATTTTATTGATGCTCTGGTGTGGCGGGGTGAACCATACCACCCCCCCCCCCCACACACACACACACACACCCCTCAGTAGCTATTGCTGGCGACGGGGGGCCGTCCAAGACGAGACGCTATGAGTCCCGTCCACCCGCAATAGCTATTGAGAGCGTGGCGTCTAGGGATGGTGGCGACGCCGTGACTGAGTGTACAGGGGTGGTTAGGAGAACTACAAGTCTCAGGACAGATGATAAGGGCCTGTGTTGAAAACATTAAACATGCACAGTGTTCATGTTCACTATTTTATTGATGCTCTGGTGTGGCGGGGTGAACCATACCACCCCCCCCCCACACACACACACACACACCCCTCAGTAGCTATTGCTGGCGACGGGGGGCCGTCCAAGACGAGACGCTATGAGTCCCGTCCACCCGCAATAGCTATTGAGAGCGTGGCGTCTAGGGATGGTGGCGACGCCGTGACTGAGTGTACAGGGGTGGTTAGGAGAACTACAAGTCTCAGGACAGATGATAAGGGCCTGTGTTGAAAACATTAAACATGCACAGTGTTCATGTTCACTATTTTATTGATGCTCTGGTGTGGCGGGGTGAACCATACCACCCCCCCCCACACACACACACACACCCCTCAGTAGCTATTGCTGGCGACGGGGGGCCGTCCAAGACGAGACGCTATGAGTCCCGTCCACCCGCAATAGCTATTGAGAGCATGGCGTCTAGGGATGGTGGCGACGCCGTGACTGAGTGTACAGGGGTGGTTAGGAGAACTACAAGTCTCAGGACAGATGATAAGGGCCTGTGTTGAAAACATTAAACATGCACAGTGTTCATGTTCACTATTTTATTGATGCTCTGGTGTGGCGGGGTGAGCCATACCACCCCGCCCCCCACACACACACACACACACCTCAGTAGCTATTGCTGGCGACGGGGGGCCGTCCAAGACGAGACGCTATGAGTCCCGTCCACCCGCAATAGCTATTGAGAGCGTGGCGTCTAGGGATGGTGGCGACGCCGTGACTGAGTGTACAGGGGTGGTTAGGAGAACTACAAGTCTCAGGACAGATGATAAGGGCCTGTGTTGAAAACATTAAACATGCACAGTGTTCATGTTCACTATTTTATTGATGCTCTGGTGTGGCGGGGTGAACCATACCCCCCCCCCCCCCACACACACACACACACACACACCCCTCAGTAGCTATTGCTGGCGACGGGGGGCCGTCCAAGACGAGACGCTATGAGTCCCGTCCACCCGCAATAGCTATTGAGAGCGTGGCGTCTAGGGATGGTGGCGACGCCGTGACTGAGTGTACAGGGGTGGTTAGGAGAACTACAAGTCTCAGGACAGATGATAAGGGCCTGTGTTGAAAACATTAAACATGCACAGTGTTCATGTTCACTATTTTATTGATGCTCTGGTGTGGCGGGGTGAGCCATACCACCCGCCCCCCCCACACACACACACACACCCCTCAGTAGCTATTGCTGGCGACGGGGGGCCGTCCAAGACGAGACGCTATGAGTCCCGTCCACCCGCAATAGCTATTGAGAGCGTGGCATCTAGGGATGGTGGCGACGCCGTGACTGAGTGTACAGGGGTGGTTAGGAGAACTACAAGTCTCAGGACAGATGATAAGGGCCTGTGTTGAAAACATTAAACATGCACAGTGTTCATGTTCACTATTTTATTGATGCTCTGGTGTGGCGGGGTGAACCATACCACCCCCCCCCACACACACAAACACACACACACACCCCTCAGTAGCTATTGCTGGCGACGGGGGGCCGTCCAAGACGAGACGCTATGAGTCCCGTCCACCCGCAATAGCTATTGAGAGCGTTGCGTCTAGGGATGGTGGCGACGCCGTGACTGAGTGTACAGGGGTGGTTAGGAGAACTACAAGTCTCAGTTATGTGTAATATTATTTTTTGATAATGAATGTTTGTCGGTCTTGAGCTTATCTGACTTATGTCTTATCGGACTTTAAAATGACTACATATGTTTTGTCGGTCTTTTGTTTGTCTGTCTTGAGCTTATCTGACTTATGTCTTATCGGACTTTAAAATGACTACATATGTTTTGTCGGTCTTTTGTTTGTCGGTCTTGAGCTTATCTGACTTATGTCCTGTCGGACTTAAAAATGTCTACATATGTTTTGTCGGTCTTTTGTTTGTCTGTCTTGAGCTTATCTGACTTATGTCCTGTCGGACTTTAAAATTTCTATATTTGCTTTGTCGGCCTTCAACAGTGTCTGTGTAATACGTATCTAATTGATAATTGTCGGGGGGTTTTAATGTCTGCATACACGCTGTCGATCTTCGAGAGGTCTAGAGGCGGAGGGTGAATGGCGCTCGTGTGTCTGGATATTTTTTGTTTGGGCTGCAACCTATGGATGAAGCACCTCCAAAAATACTTCACGTGGGTAATATTGGTAACAGGTTTTCACAGGTGCGCCTGATGTGTAAGGTTTGTGCGAAAAAACATACACTGATTTGATTCCTAAACAATAAACGGTTTGATCCTAGACCTAATAAATATACGTAGTGCTAATAGAAAATAATAAGAAGGAAGAAAAAGTGAAGAAAAAAATGAAAAAAATGAAAAAAATGATGCAATAACCAGTATTGGAATGAAAAAAACTGTCTTTATTATAAAGTAAAAAATAAATAAATAATATAGGTGTGGTGGAAAAAAAGGGGGGAAAAAAAGGGGGGGTATGAGGATGTTATTCTGCTGTCAAAAGCAGCAGTGAAGTCCTTCGTAGTCAAAGTAGAAGTTTTTCTCTAAAATTGCTGGTCACTCCAGAATGGTGGCGTCCCACCTCTGAGTGAATATTGGAATGTGTGCAAAAACAAATGTCCAGAGCTTCAAGTGAACTAATAAAATGATGATAATAATAATAAAGTGTCTTTGGATCCGGAAAGAAAAGGAAAAAGAAAAATACACTGAGAAAATATTTGGGGTACCCCTGGATTGCCGCTGGCGATGAGGGGTCGGGGTGTGGTGAGTGCTAAGGTAATTAGGACTCCTGGACAGGCTGTGCCCCTCTACGCCCTGGTCCACCCTGCCGTCGCTCTATGAGCGCAACACGGTGCCCTGGACAGAAGGGGACCAGTCATGAGTCTTGGAGAGGGAGGTAGGGGCTGCTTCTAGCACAGTTGGTGCTGTCCGCCGCGCCTTCTCCTCTCCTACAGGGTCCCTTACCTTGTCGTTCCCGCTCCGTCTCCTCGTCCCTCCGCCAGCGGTATTCTCCGTATCGGCCGCGGCCCGGTGATCTCCTGCACTTCCGGGTTGAGTCACGTGACCAGTCTCGGGTGCCTCCGGGTCCCGTCTGCTTCTCGTCGTCCTCTCGTTCTCTCTGTCCTCCGTATTAAAGTTCACGCTCTGTTAGTTGGATGAGTATTGAAATAAGGCAATAGTGTGTGTGCTCCAACGCGTATCGGCCGGTATTGGCCTTCGTCAGGGAGTCTGTTTCCGCCATCTTTAGTGTGGGCTTTTTATGCCCACATCCAGCGGGAGTGGTTTTGAATAATTGTTCCTTATTGGCAACACAGGTACGGGGGAGGGGCTGATTGATTAAATAGGAAGAATTTGCAGACTAGTAATGGTGGATGAAGGGGAAACTACATACAAGGGGAACAAATAATAATTTATGGCTAGAAATAAAAGGTTAAACCGGTTCTGGTCTGTTAATCCTTTATGTCCCTAATTGTGTGTGTAACAAATAATATTGTTTGTCGGAATTATTGTACAGTATTGTTGAATACACAACACAGTGCAATTGGTATTTGTTTAATGTTGAAAAAATATATATATAAAAATAAAATAAAAAGGTAATTTGATGACTCGGATTTCTTAAAAAATGGACTGCAATGGTTGAACTAAAAGGGTGAGAGTTGATAATAGTAGTAATATTAATAGTAAAAATATTAATAATAAAGGGATTACCAAATAATATTAATATTAATAAAAATGATAGTGGTAGAGATAGGGTAAATGTTATACTGTCGAAAAGTTGAATGCAATACAATGAATATATCTAATTGATAATTGTCGGGGGGTTTTAATGTCTGCATACACGCTGTCGATCTTCGAGAGGTCTGTTTACTTTCATTGTCTAACTTATCTATGTCGAGGTATGATTAATGTAGAACAATAGTTTGTCGGTAAAACTAAATTGTCTGACAATCACTGTCGGACTAATCTTTGTCGGGAAAAATAGATTCGAACCGCTATACCACACCCGAGCGCAGAGGTTCCTGCAGCACTGATTGACCAAACTTTAGGTCCTCAGTGGCCAAAGTATCTAACTTGTAGAACTTAGCAAACGTGTTCGACCCAGACCAAGCAGCCACTCGGCAAAGCTGTAAAGCCGAGACACCCCGGGCAGCCGCCCAGGAAGAACCCACCTTACGAGTAGAGTGGGCCTTAACAGATTTTGAACACGGCACCCTGCCATCGACTACACATGCTGGATCGTGAACCTGATCCAACGAGAGATCATCTGCTTAGAAGCAGAACACACAATTTTCTTGGGATCATACAGGACAAAACAGAGAGTCCGATTTTCTGTGACGAGATGTTCTCTTCACATAGATTTTCAGAGCCCTTAAAACATCCAAGGACTTTGACGGAATTGAGGAGTCAGTAGCCACTGGCACCACAATAGGTCGGTTGATATGAAAAGCCGATACAACCTTTGGAAGGAACTGCGGACGGGCCCAGAGCTTAGCTCTGTCTTCATGAAAGATCAAGTAGGGACTGTGACAAGAACACTGGAATAGTGTTTGAGGGCAGGTATGTTTGTCCCAGGTTCTTGTCTTACCTGTATTAGGAAAATGTTTTGTTTTGTCAGAACCTTTTCCGTTTATTGGAAAAGCTGGATAAGGGCCCTGAAAGAAAGATAGGGCAAGTTCCAGACGTTGGGCCCAGTTTGGGTCTTTGGCCTCACAGAGGGCTAATCAGGGTTACAGCTGTGTAAGTGGGTTATAGGGCTGCTAGCCTGATTAGTGTGTGCAGACTGCCTGGGAAGACTGCAGGATCTCTGTGAGAGAAATACGCTTCCTTATACAAGTGAGCCGTACAGTGTTGACTGGAAAACTCTGTGTTTTTTTGTTTAGAGACAGTTAGGAACATCTTGTGTTTAATTAGTGCTGGACAGGCAAGGTATTTTCTTTTGATGTTTGTTTTGTTTTCTGCTTAATAAAACTGGTCGTGGCCAGTTGCACCACACACTGGACTTGTTTGATTCCTCAGCTGCTGCATAGCTGCTATTTACCCCACGAAACGGCACAGTGTTACAACTTGGTGGAGAATGCGAGCATTCCGTTCTGCGCATAAGTAAAAGCAGCAGCTTTATTAGGCCTGCAGAAAACAGTGGTTTATGCAGATACAGCCCAGTGTGACGTTGCTGAGACTCACCCCTGAGGATTTGATATATGTCCTGGGTGAAAACGGCTACAAAGCCGCCTGAAAAATCTGTTGACATGGAGGAACTGCTTAAAGCCTTGCTGCAAGCTACAGCGGCTCAGCAGGAGGCCAACAGACAGCAGCAGGTGGCAATGGAGGAAAATAGGAGACAACAGCAGGTGGCTACTGACGAACTTTACAGGCAACAGCGTCAGGATAGAGAGGCCTTAACAGAAGTGGTGCAGAGCCTTGCAGCCTGGATTGGAGATGTGGCTGTCAGTCCTCCGACCAGCTCTAGTTCTATACGGGTCAGTCACTTCCTGCAGAAAATGATAGAAGCTGATGATGTGGCGGCCTAACTGACCACGTTTGAAAGGACTGCCGAGCGTGAGAACTGGCCGAAAGCACAGTGGGCCAGTCTGCTGGCACCTTTTCTGTCAGGTGAGCCCTAAAAAGAGTTAAAAAGAGTACTTTGATTTAAGCCCTGCTGAGGCTCGGGACTATGATAAACTAAAGACAGAGATCCTGATCTGCCTGGGAGTCACGCTGTCAGTACGAGCACAACAGGTGCACCGGTGGGTGTACGCCATGGAGAAGCCTCCTCGCTCCCAGATGCATGACCTTATTCAGCTAACAAAAAAATGGCTACAGCCAGAGACATTAACTGGTCCCCAGATGGTTGAAAGAGTCGTCATGGACCGCTATTTGAGATCTTTGCCCATGGTCCTGCGCAAGTGGGTGAGCCATGGAAACCTGGGTACTGCTGACCAATTAGTGGACATGGTAGAGTGGTATTTGGCAGCAGAGGAACTACTGATGACCACCCAGCAACCCATAGATCCTCGACAGCGCCCTTCAGTAAAGACTGGTAAAACTGTTCCGTGGGAAAACGTTGCTGGGCGGTTAAGAGAATGCAAGGCTGGAGAGACTGTAAACACTGGCCCTGGAGACAGGCCAATGGGGCTAGAATGGTCTATGCTGCCAAAACGGGTTGATAATCGTGTGGTTAAATGTTTTAGGTGTGGTATGCCAGGTCATGTTATTGCCAATTGCCCAGTCATGCAAGAACCCATGCAATGTGATGCTGCCTTTGAATGTCGCAGAATGTCTTTCTTTGCTAGGTTAGCCTGTACTGTGGTACCTTCACCTGAGCTGGGAAAACAAATGTGTGATGTGTTCTTAGAGGGTAACCGGGTAGAGGCCTTGCTAGATTCAGGAAGTTTAGTTACCCTCGTGAAATCTGGGTTAGTGAACCCCTTAAAGGTCCAGCAAATACCTATTGGGGTAACTTGCATACATGGGGATACCCAACATTATGTCACTGCTGAAGTGAATATAGAAACTTGTTGTGGGTCAGCAATGGTTAAAGAAGGATTGGTCCCCAACTTGGTGCATGAGGCCATAATAGGCAGGGATTTTCCTCATTTTTGGAAACTGTGGGAATCACGTTTATAAAAAGATGGGAGTAGTAAAGAGCCAGTTGATAATACCGGTGATTTTATGGATGTACGTGTGTCTTCGGAACTTTCTGACCCTTTGCCTTTTGCTAGTTTGGCTGGGGAAGTGACAGATGGGGAGTCCAGTGAGGACCCTCTTGCTGGGAACAAAGACACAGTAGTTAGAACTGAAAGTGTGCCAGACCTGGAGGTAAAGAAGGATCTGTTTGCGCCTGAACAGTTAAAGGATCCTACCTTGATAAAGGCTAGAGAGAATGTTAAGCTTGTTAATGGGGAACCTGTGGTACCAGGTAACAAGGTTACGTATCCCCACATGGCCATCTGTAATGAGCTCTTGTACCACATTGTCAAAAAGGGTGAGGATGTGGTGGAACAGCTGGTAGTTCCCCAGTCTTATCGGAGAACGGTACTAGATTTAGCTCATAGTCCCGTTACAGCAGGACATTAAGGGGCAGAAAAAAACACTGAAAGAGTTTTACAAAGGTTCTTTTGGCCAGGGGTTTATAAAGAAGTGTCTGAATATTGTTCTTCCTGTCCTGAATGCCAGTATCATGCCCCTAGACCCCATTTCTGTAGCCCACTAGTTCCCATGCCTATTATAGAGGTCCCGTTTGACAGAATAGCCATGGATCTCGTGGGGCCCTTGTTAAAGTCCGCTCGGGGCCATCAGTATATCCTGGTAATTATGGACTATGCCACTCGATATCCTGAGGCTGTCCCTTTATACACTATCACAACCAAGGCAATAGCTAGGGAGCTGGTGCAGGTTTTTAGTAGAGTGGGAATACCAAAAGAAATTTTGACTGACCAAAGTACTCCATTTATGTCAAGGGTCATGAAAGAATTGTGCAAATTATTTAAGGTCACTCACCTCAGGACGTCCATCTGCCATCCCCAAACTGGTGGGTTGGTGGAAAGGTTCAATAAAACATTAAAAAGTATGTTAAAAAAGGTTGTTGATAGAGATGGGAAAAAATAAGAATTTATTCACCGGTAATTCTATTTCTCGTAGTCCGTAGTGGATGCTGGGAACTCCGTAAGGACCATGGGGAATAGACGGGCTCCGAAGGATATAACAACTAATTGACGTTACTATTAAAGCAAAATCAATACAGGCGCTATAATAAAATAAAATAAATGTGTTCACACTAATATATTAGTACATAAACTGCAGCTCCCATATAAGGTGTCTGTAACACCTAAAAACACAGTATATTTTTTTGATATAATTATAATTATAACTATATAAGAGAGCGCAAGGTGCTGAATTGATAAATACAATTTATTAAAATGTTTAAAAAATATTAAATACAATCAATAAACAAGAAATTAACTGATTAAGGAGCATAAGATCGACTGACCATCCTAGTAATTAATAGGAATGTCCCATTTTTTGTGAAGCATGGAGTATCCAATTAGTATTAGTGGAACTAATACAGAGTATTAATGAAGAGACGTCTCACTTCAAGCTCTGTTTAGAATACAAAGTCCACCGTGGATTAAAATGCCTCCGTATAAGTTATACTGGAAAAGGTATGTACTAAGGGAATTTAGACGCCACCCTTGATGAGATTGATATTGATATCTCCAAGCCAACGTACTGCTTCACTTTTCAACCCCCACACATAACACTGGAAGCTCACCACAGAAAAGATGAACAGAAGCCGTGTCCTGTAGCAGTCAGGAGGCCAGATAATGCGGGAGCAGCGGTGTGGAGACGATGGCAGGTTGGAGCTACAACTTTATGGTCCTGACCATCTCTACAATTGTTGCTGGGCTGACTGTCGACCATCTCCGCCACCAACAGCCGCGTCTGCTTCCCCCCCCGGGACCTGCCAACGTCCGCTCATTACCACACTAGAGACCTGCCATCGTCTCCACACTGCTACTCCCGCATTGCCTGGCCTCCAGAGTGCTACAGGATACGGCTTGTTTCCATCATTACACCTGCGGTGCTGCAGACACCTGAGACCTGCCATCGTCTCCACTCTTGCGGTGTTATCGATATCTGAGACCTGCCATCGTCTCCACACTGCTGCTCCCGCATTATCTGGGTGGAGGTCGTGTCTGCTGAGGAAGTCTGCTTCCCAGTTGTCCACTCCCGGAATGAACACTGCTGACAGTGCTAGTACATGATTCTCCGCCCATCTGAGAATTCTTGTGGCTTCTGCCATTGCCATCCTGCTTCTTGTGCCGCCCTGTCGGTTTACATGGGCGACTGTCGTGATGTTGTCTGACTGGATCAGCACCGGCTGGTGTAGGAGCAGGGATTTCGCTTGACTTAGGGCATTGTAAATGGCCCTTAGTTCCAGAATATTTATGTGAAGAGAAGTCTCCTGACTCGACCATAGTCCTTGGAAGTTGCTTCCCCGTGTGACTGCCCCCCAGCCTCGAAGGCTGGCATCCGTGGTCACCAGGACCCAGTCCTGTATGCCGAACCTGCGGCCCTCTAGAAGATGGACACTCTGCAGCCACCACAGCAGAGACACCCTGGTTCTTGGAGACAGGGTTATTAAGCAATGCATCTGAAGATGCGATCCGGACCATTTGTCCAACAGGTCCCACTGAAAGATTCTGGCATGGAACCTGCCGAAGGGAATTGCTTCGTAAGAAGCTACCATCTTTCCCAGGACCCGCGTGCAGTGATGCACCGATACCTGTTTTGGTTTCAGGAGGTCTCTGACAAGAGATGACAACTCCCTGGCTTTCTCCTCCAGGAGAAACACTTTTTTCTGGACTGTATCCAGAATCATACCCAGGAACAGTAGACGTGTCGTCGGAACCAGCTGTGACTTTGGGATATTCAGAATCCAGCCGTGCTGGTGCAGCACTTCCTGAGATAGTGCTACTCCCACCAACAACTGTTCCTTGGACCTCGCCTTTATTAGGAGATCGTCCAAGTACGGGATAATTAAAACTCCCTTTTTTCAAAGGAGTATCATCATTTCCGCCATAACCTTGGTAAATACCCTCGGTGCCGTGGACAGTCCAAACGGCAGCGTCTGGAATTGGTAATGGCAATCCTGTACCACAAATCTGAGGTACTCCTGGTGAGGATGGTAAATGGGGACATGCAAGTAAGCATCCTTGATGTCCAGGGATACCATGTAATCCCCCTCGTCCAGGCTTGCAATAACCGCCCTGAGCGATTCCATCTTGAACTTGAATTTTTTTATGTATGTGTTCAAGGATTTCAAATGTAAAATGGGTCTCACCGAACCGTCCGGTTTCAGCACCACAAACAGTGTGGAATAGTAACCCCGGCCTTGTTGAAGTAGGGGTACCTTGATTAACACCTGCTGGGAATACAGCTTGTGAATTGCCGCTAGCACCGCCTCCCTGTCTGAGGGAGCAATTGGCAAGGCAGATTTTAGGAACCGGTGGGGTGGAGATGCCTCGAATACCAGTTTGTACCCCTGAGATACAATTTGAAGGATCCAGGGATCCACCTGTGAGCGAGCCCACTGATTGCTGAAATTCTTGAGGTGGCCCCCCACCGTACCTGGCTCCGCCCGTGGAGCCCCACCGTCATGCGGCGGACTTGGAAGAAGAAGCGGGGGAGGACTTTTGCTCCTGGGAACCTGCTGTTTGTTGCAACCTTTTTCCCCTACCTCTGCCTCTGGACAGAAAAGACCCGCCTTTTCCACGCTTGTTTTTCTGGGTCCGAAAGGACTGAACCTGATAAAACGGCGCCTTCTTAGGCTGTGAGGGGACATGGGGTAAAAATGCTGACTTCCCAGACGTTGCTGTGGAAACTAGGTCCGAGAGAACATCCCCAAATAATTCCTCACCTTTATAAGGCAAAACTTCCATGTGCCTTTTAGAATCTGCATCTCCTGTCCACTGGCGAGTCCATAAGCCTCTCCTAGCAGAAATGGACAATGCACTTACTTTAGATTCCAGCCGGCAGATTTCCCTCTGTGCATCTCTCATATATAAGACTGAGTCTTTGATATGGTCTATGGTTAGCAGGATCGTGTCTCTGTCTAGTGTGTCAATATTTTCTGACAGTTTATCTGACCAGGCAGCGGCAGCACTGCACATCCATGCTGACGCAATAGCTGGCCTAAGTATAATGCCTGAGTGTGTGTATACAGACTTCAGGATCGCCTTCTGTTTTCTATCAGCAGGTTCCTTGAGGGCGGCCATATCCGGAGATGGTAGTGCCACCTTTTTAGACAAACATGTGAGCGCTTTATCCACCCTAGGGGGTGTTTCCCAACGTGACCTATCCTCTGGCGGGAAAGGGAATGCCATTAGTACCTTCTTAGGAATTACCAATTTTTTATCAGGGAAAGCCAACGCTTCTTCACACACTTCATTTAATTAATCTGATGGGGGAAAAACTACGGGTAGTTTTTTCTCCCCAAACATAATACCCTTTTTAGTGGTACCTGTATTTACATCAGAAATGTGTAACACCTCTTTCATTGCCTCAATCATGCAGTGAATGGCCTTAGTGGGCATCAGGTTAGATTCATCATCGTCGACACTGGTGTCAGTATCAGTGTCGACGTCTGCGGTCTGAGGTAGCGGGCGTTTCAGAGCCCCTGATGACCTTTGAGACGCCTGGATAGGCACGAGCTGAGAAGCCGGCTGTCCCACATATGGCATGTCGTCAAATTTCTTATGTAAAGAGTCTATACGTGCACTCATTTCTTTCCATAAGCACATCCACTCAGGTGTCTGCCCCGCAGGGGGTGACATCCCTCTTAAAGGCATCTGCTCCGTCTCCACATCATTATCCTCATCAAACATGTCGACACAGCCGTACCGACACACCGCACACACACAGGGAATGCTCTAACAGAGGACAGGACCCTCAAAAGCCCTTTGGGGGGACAGAGTGAGAGTATGCCAGCACACACCAGAGCGCTATATAATGCAGGGACTAACTGAGTTATTTCCCCTATAGCTGCTTTTTCTATATAATGTATACTGCGCCTAAATTTTGTGCCCCCCCCTCTCTTTTTTTACCCTTTTCTGTAGTGTAGACTGCAGGGGAGAGCCAGGGAGCTTCCTTCCAGCGGAGCTGTGAGGGAGAAAATGGCGCCAGTGTGCTGAGGGAGATAGCTCCGCCCCTTTCCCGCTGACTATTCTCCCGCTTTTTTCTATATTCTGGCAGGGGTATTTTCCACATATATAGCCTCTGGGGCTATATATTGTGGTATTTTTGCCAGCCAAGGTGTTGTTATTGCTTCTCAGGGCGCCCCCCCCCCCCCCCCCCCCAACGCCCTGCACCCTCAGTGACCGGAGTGTGAAGTGTGTGTGAGGAGCAATGGCGCACAGCTGCAGAGCTGTGCGCTACCTTGGTGAAGACTGATGTCTTCTGCCGCCGATTTTCCGGACCTCTTCTTGCTTCTGGCTCTGTAAGGGGGACAGCGGCGCGGCTCCGGGACCGAACACCAAGGACTGGGCCTGCGGTCGATCCCTCTGGAGCTAATGGTGTCCAGTAGCCTAAGAAGCCCAAGCTGGCTGCAAGCAGGCAGGTTCGCTTCTTCTCCCCTTAGTCCCTCGCTGCAGTGAGCCTGTTGCCAGCAGTCTCACTGAAAATAAAAAACCTAATTTCTATACTTTCTTTCTAAAGGCTCAGGAGAGCCCCTAGTGTGCATCCAACCTCGGCCGGGCACAAAATCTAACTGAGGCTTGGAGGAGGGTCATAGTGGGAGGAGCCAGTGCACACCAGGTAGTCATAAATCTTTCTAGAGTGCCCAGCCTCCTTCGGAGCCCGCTATTCCCCATGGTCCTTACAGAGTTCCCAGCATCCACTAGGACGTCAGAGAAACTGGGATTGTTTGTTGCCCTACTTGTTAATGGCCATCAGAGAAGTTCCTCAGTCCTCTACGGGGTTTTCTCCATTTGATTTGTTGTATGGTAGACACCCCAGAGGGCTGTTGGACATTGCCAAAGAGACATAGGAAGGACAGCCCACTCCTTATAGAAGCGTTATTGAACATGTAACACAAATGCAGGATAGGATTGCAGCCATGGTACCTATTGTCAGAGAGCACATGGAACAGGCCCAAAGTGCCCAACAGAGGGTATATAACTGGAGTGCCAAGATACTGAAATTTGCTCCTGGAGATAGAGTTCTTGTTTTGGTACCCACTGTGGAAAGCAAGTTCCTAGCTAAATGGCAGGGTCCATTTGAGATTAGGGAAAAATTGAATGAGGTTAATTACAAAATCTACCAACCGGGAAAGAGAAAACCCAAACAAATCTACCATGTTAACTTAATCAAACCCTGGAAAGATAGGTTGTTCTGTCAGCGGAGCCTTGCCCTTCGGTGTCTTCACCTCGGTTGCTTCCCGCAGTAAAGGTGTCAGAGACATTATCAGCTGATCAAAACAATCAAGTTAAAGAATTTCTCATCCAAAATAGGAAGATATTTTCAGAGCTGCCTGGCCGAACGACCATAATAAAACATGACATTTTCACAGAACCAGGGGTCAGGGTCCATTTAAAGCCATATAGGATTCCTGAAGCTCAGCGAGAAGCTGTTTCTAAAGAAGTTAAAACCATGTTAGAACTTGGAGTCATAGAGGTATCTAAATGTGAGTGGTCCAGTTCTCATCCCGAAGCCAGACGGTAGCATACGCTTCTGTAATGACTTTCGTAAGTTAAATGAGGTGTCCAAATTTGACGCATACCCCATGCCCCGTGTGGATGAGCTTATAGAAAGGCTGGGAACAGCCAGGTTTCTCACCACGTTGGACCTGACCAAAGGGTACTGGCAAATACCTTTAACTGATAGCGCAAAAGAAAAAAAACAGCCTTTTCGGTTCCGGAGGGGCTATACCAGTATAAGATGTTACCCTTTGGGTTGCATGGGGCTCCAGCAACCTTTCAACGGGCGATGGATAAAATTTTGAGGCCCCATAGAAAATATGCAGCTGACTATTTGGATGATGTAGTAATTCACAGTACAGACTGGGGGTCCCATTTGGTTAAAGTGTAAGCAGTACTGGACTCAATCAGAGAGGCAGGGTTAACTGCTAACCCAAAGAAGTGCTGCCTCACAATGGAGGAGGTCAAATACTTGGGCTTCACCATAGGCAGAGGTCTGATTAGGCCCCAATTGAATAAAATTGATGCTATTCAAAACTGGCCTCGTCCAGTGAATAAAAAACAGGCAAGGGCTTTTTTGGGAATAACTGGGTGCTATAGACGGTTTATTCCCAATTTTGAGACCACAGCAGTGCCGTTGTCAGACCTTACCAAAGGGAAGCAGTCAAATATGGTGAAATGGAACCCTGATGCAGAAAAAGCATTCCAAACATTAAAAGTGGCATTGTGTTCACAACCGGTATTGATAACACCAGATTTTTTCAAAAGAATTTGTTGTACAGACAGATGCCTCAGAGGTAGGGATAGGGGCTGTGTTGTCCCAAACCAGAGATGGGGACGAACACCCTATCATTTATTTGAGTAGGAAACTCAATGAGCATGAAAAAAGGTATGCCATTGTGGAAAAGGAGGCTTTGGCCATTAAGTGGGCACTAGATACCTTGAGATATTACCTCTTGGGTAGACTATTCAGACTGGTGACAGATCACGCCCCTTTAAAATGGATGGATGTAAATAGAGGTCAGAATGCTCGGGTAACTCGATGGTTTCTAGCATTGCAGGATTTTAAGTTTACTGTTGAACATAGACCGGGTACACAATTGGCCAACGCAGATGCATTGTCCCGCATCTTCTGTTTGGGGGCTACAAGTGTTCTGGCCCCTAGGTCGAAACAGGGGAGGGGGATATGTGACAAGATCACTGGAATAGTGTTTGAGGGCAGGTGTGTTTGTCCCAGGTTCTTGTCTTACCTGTATTCGGAAAATGTTTTGTTTTGTCAGAACCTTTTCAGTTTATTGGAAAAGCTGGATAAGGGCCATGAAAGAAAGATAGGGCAAGTTCCAGACGTTGGGCCCAGTGCGGGTCTTTGGCCTTACAGAGGGCTAATCAGGGTTTCAGCTGTGTAAGTGGGTTATAGGTCTGCTAGCCTGATTAGTGTGTGCAGGCTGCCTGGGAAGACTGCAGGATCTCTGTGAGAGAAATACGCTTCCTTATACAAATGAGCCGTTCAGTGTTGACTGGAAAACTCTGTGTTTTTTTGTTTAGAGACAGTTAGAAACGTCTTGTGTTTAGTTAGTGCCGGACAGGCAAGGTATTTTCTGTTGATGTTTGGTTTGTTTTCTGCTTAATAAAACTGGTCGTGGCCAGTTGCACCACACACTGGACTTGTGTGATTCCTCAGCTGCTGCATAGCTGCCATTTACCCCACGAAACGGCACCTTGTTCCCTTACAGTGTTACAGGACTTTTACAAGACAAAGCCTCCATCTCTGACACACGTCTAGCAGAAGCTAAGGTCAACAAAGTGACAGCCTTCCACATGAGAAACTTGACCTCAACCTCCTGTAGAGGCTCAAACCAATCCGATTGGAGGAACTGTAGCACCACATTAAGATCCCAGATTTCGGCCTTATCCATTTTCTTCCAGAAACAACTGGCTTCCCTCCCTGAGGTTCAGACTTTCTTGAAAGGGGTTATACACATCCAGCCTCCCTTTGTGCCGCCTACGGCACGTAGGCGGCACAAACGGAGGCTGGATGTGTATAACCCCTTTCAAGAAAGTCTGAACCTCAGGGAGGGAAGCCAGTTGTTTCTGGAAGAAAATGGATAAGGCCGAAATCTGGACATTTACGGATCCCAACTTCAGGCCCACATCTACACCTGCTTGCAGGAAGAGGAGAAACCGTCCCAGTTGAAACTCCACCGTAGGAAACTTCTTGGATTCACACCAAGATACATACTTTTTCCAAATGCGATGGTAATGTTTGGACGTTACTCCTCCATGCTGTCAAACGTAGCCGCGGTAAGTCTTGATAAGCAAACGGACCCTTTTGCAGCAGGTCCTCCCAAAGAGGAAGAGGCCTTGGATCTTCCAGTAGATCCAGAAGATCCGCGTACCAAGCCCTTCTTAGCCAGTCCGGAGCAATGAGGAACTCTTGTTCTCTTTATGAGCTTTAAAATCCTGGGAATGAGTGGAAGTGGAGGAAACACATACCCTGACTGGAACACCCACGGAGTCACCAGGGCATCCACCGCCACTGCTTGCGGGTCTCTTGATCTGGAACAGTACCTCCGAGGCTTCTTGTTGAGACGGGAGGCCATCAAGTCTATTAGAGGTACACCCCAAAGATTTGTCACATCCGTGAACACCTCCGGATGGAGGCCCCACTCTCCTGGATGGAGATCGTGTCTGCTGAGGAAGTCCACTTCCCAGTTGTCCACTCCCGGAATGAAGATTGCTGACAGTGCCAACGCGAGCCTTTCTGCCCAGAGGATGATTCTTGTTACCTCTGACATTGCAGCTCTTCTCTTAATTCCGCCCTGTTGGTTTATGTAGGCCACCGTCGTTACATTTTCCAACTGCACCTGAAAGGCCCGATCTTTTAGAAGATGTGCCGCTTGTAGGAGACAGAATGTTGATTGGAAGAATGGATTCCAGACTTGACCACCTTCCTTGGAAGGTTTCCCCTTGGGTGACTGCGCCCTAACCTCTGAGATTTGCATCCGTGGTTAGAAGGATCCAGTCCTGAATCCTGAACCTGCGGCCCTCTAGAAGGTGAGGCAATTGTAGCCACCACAGGAGTGAAATCCTGGCTTTTGGCAACAGATGTATCCTCTGGTGCATGTGCAGATGAGATCCCGACCACTTGTCCAGGAGGTCCAGTTGGAAGAATCGTGCATGAAATCTTCCGTACTGAAGAGCCTCGTAGGAGGCAACCATCTTCCCCAGAAGGCGAATGCACTGATGAACCGATACCCGGGTAGGCTTCAAGACATCCCCGACCGGCTTCAAGACATCCCGGACCATATTTTGGATCACCAACGCCTTTTCCACCAGTAAAAATACCCTCTGCACTTCCATGTCGAGGACCATCCCCAAGAAAGACAATCTCCTTGTCGGCTCCAAATGTGATTTTGGAAGATTCAGGATCCATCCATGATCCCTGAGCAGTCGAGTCGTGTGATAAAGCTAAATATTTATCTTACTTAAAACCCTTTAAGAGGTCAAAGAACACAGTACGCTATTGGCGTATGGAATACCGTAAGGGTACGCACGTTGCGTAACAATCGCTTAGCCGTAGTCGAGACGCTCAAGCGTCACGTTCGCTCAAGGCCAAGAGATCACAGGCAGGCACGCTATTGGCTGCCGACTAACGTAATGATTCGCTATTAGCGTAGCGGACGCTCGGGACCACGTGGAAGTCACAAGCGGCGCTGACGCTTACAGTGTTAAACCTTTATAACTATATCATAAAACAATGTGTTATGCAGTAAACCTTGATGTAGTGATAGGGTGTAAATGTAACACAGTGTAACCTTATTAACTTAAAAGCTGTTCGAGCGTCTCCGACGCTCTGAGAATACTTAGAAATATAAGAAATACACAGATACCGACCTTAGGTTCTAACACCTTATATGAACGTTCTATTTGCAAAAGAATAATACAATACAAGTCATACACTACCAATATAACATAGACTACCTAACCAGATAACTACACTTAAAATACAATAACAGTACAATAACACTTTAAGAGGAAAAGAGAGGGAAAAAGGAGAAGAGAGAGAGAGAGATATATATGGCTCACAATAACAATAAAGACAATATGATTGCGGAGAAACTTACGCACAAGGGGAACAATCGCATGCGCCTTTCTGAATATCCAGCTCCCGATTATCAGTGATGAGAACCGTTGAAGAGAGTAGAGTGGGAGCTGGATCAGATCGGCTTGTCTATTTATGCACCACACACAATACAATACAATGGTCCCTACAATCTCATTGTTCATTGGACACAGGAATTCGTCTCCGCATTATAACAAAAGGTCATAGGTTGATTCATACAGGTGGGCTGTGACTATTTCCAACTGCTCAGGTGGGTGGGAAACTAGGTTTCCCGCCGCATGGATAATAAAGTGCAAAGAATAGTAAAAGTCCATAAACTTCTTATGTCCATAACTATTCGCACGAGCGATTAATCCGCTTCAAACCAACACCGGAATATTGCTAATTAAATACTCTTCCGATGGATACTAAACACCACTGTGTAATCCTTGTCTGACCCTTCATATCAAACAAAGAGGGATCTCTTTGTCCATGAACATGCTACATTAACTAAACTTTCAGATTCTATCAAAGGGACCATAATCTACAAAATACATTATAAGGTTAAAATATATAACGATCGAGTCGCCCGCTAGACGCATACAAACTCTACCGTAAATGCGCATACTGTGTGCCTGCGGGTGCACGCAACAGCGAGTATGCGCACGCACGGGAGAGCGCATGTACGCGCAGCGGGGACACGCATAAGGTGCAAATATGGCAGTGTGCATCATGATATTTTTCTGACTGACACGTGTGAGCAATGGACTGCAACAACCTCTCCCTGGAAGATGCCTTTATCAGCACATCGTCCAGATAAGGAATTATATTCACACCCTGCCTGCGGATGAGGATCATCATCTCTGCCATTACCTTGGTGAACACCTACGGTGCTGTGGAGAGGCCGAACGGCAATGCCTGGAACGGATAGTGACAGTCCAACAGCGCAAATCCGAGATAAGCCTGGTGTAGCGGTCAAATAGGAATGTGGAAGTATGCATCCTTGAAGTCCAAGGATACCAGAAACTCATCCTCCTCCAGCCCTGACATCACCGCTCTCAGATACTCCATTTTGAACCTGAATTCCCTTAGATAAGGGTTTAGCGACTTCAGGTTCAAAATTGGCCTGACCGAACCATCCGGTTTCGGCACCACAAAGAGGTTTGAATAGTAACCCTGGTTTACCAGATGAGGTGGAACTGGAACAATTACATCTGCCCTTTCCAATTTGTGAATGGATTCCTGAAGGATAGCCCTGTCTGCCAGCAAAACTGGCAGACCTGATTTGAAGAACCTGTGGGGTGGGAGCTCTTAAAACTCCAGTGTGTACCCCGGGACACAATATTCTGCACCCAGAGATTCAGACTAGACGACACCCAGGTGCCGGTTTTTTGGATTTAGCTCGGCCACCCCTGAAGTACGTGGTAGGAGTCTTGGGCTTTTTAGCTTTTGCAGACCGAAAAGACTGCACTGAATACGTAGAAAAGGGTTTCTTCGTCGCCTGAGAAGCTGAGGGAAGAAAGGTAGACTTACCAGCTGTTGCCGTGGAGATCCACGCATCCAATGCTTCCCCAAAGAGAGCCTGACCTGTGAAGGGTAGGTTCTCCACACTTCTCCTGGATTCCGCGTCTGCAGACCACTGGTGTAGCCAGTGTCCCCTGCGTCACGCCTTAACGCCACTGCTGAAGCAGTGTATATGGATTTGAGCGTAATTACAATCTTGCGGTCTGCCGGTTCTTTCAAAGTGGTAGACCCCGGGACAGGTAAAACCACCTTCTTAGACAGTCTAGATACAGAAGCGTCTACTATAGGCGTGTTTTCCCACTCTTCCTATCATCCTCAGGGAAAGGAAAAGCCACAAGAACCCTCTTTGGGATCTGAAATTTTTTCTCTGGATTTTCCCAGGATTTTTCAAATAATGCGTTTAATTCCTTAGACGCAGGGAAGGTCAGGGAAGCTTTCTTATTGTCTGTAAAGTAAGCCTCCTCTACCTGCTCAGGTGATTTGTCAGTAATGTGTAACACATCCCTAATAGCCTCAATCATGAGTTGCACCCCTCTTGCCAGGGAAGCCTCACCCCCCGCAAATCTGCATCACCCTCTGCTGAGTCAGAGTCTGTGTCTAAGCAAGCGCACGTTTCTTGGACACACCAGGGGATTTTGAGGTAGTGGGGACAGAACCAGACAAGACCTCTACAGATTGTTTTAAAATCTGAGTCATTCTCATAATGTGCAATCCTAGTGGAAATCTGTGATATCATGCCCTTAATAGAAGCCACCCACTGGGGCTCGCATTCGGAGGGCTGAGACAAAATATTACATTCCTGAGTACCTGGAATGGATTCCTCTGGAGAAGATACATATTCTGCCGCACAAGACACAGAGTCCCTGGACATGGTTATGTGATAACTTGCATACACACACAGGAAAATGTCACACACAGTTTCCCCCAAGTACCTTCAGAGAAGCACAGAGATTGGAGCCAGCACAAACAGCGCCCCAGTAAGCAGTGACAGACTAACTGCATGGCGCTTACTGTGTACCATAATAGATTACACAGTAATTTACAGCCTCTCCCCGTCTTCTACAACCCCCTGGTACCGCACAGGATAGCTGAAGTCGTGTGGAGGGCAGCGCTCCCTGTCAGCGTCTCTTAGTGATGAACTGCAGGATGAAAATGGCGCTGGTGAGCTGCTGGGTCCACTCTGAGGAGAAGCTCCACCCCTAAACATGGCGCGGCTTCCCGCACTTTACAGGATTATACTGGCGTGAGGTAATGCATTCTTACAGTAGAACTAACGTCCGTGATAGGAGAGGTGACCAGTTTTTAGGGTGCCCCTCACAGCGCCGCACCTGATGTACCGATGAGCCGTCCGGAGCACAGTTTCAGTACTGTGCTCCCACCCTGATGCCGCCATTTACACCGGCTCCCCGCTTGTTGGGTCACCGGTGACACACTCACCACCACGATCTTCTGGCTCTGTTAGGGGGTGGCGCAAGCTGCAGGAGTGAGAGGTCGCCTCGGGGGCTAACGATCATCACCCTCAGGAGCTCAGTGTCCTGTCAGCGGAGATAGTGGCCATTAACCTCTGAGGGTTGGACACTACTCCTCCCCTAAGTCCCACAAAGCAGGGAGGCTGTTGCCAGCAGCCTCCCTGTGCCTAACATCTTTAATAAAACTAGAAAAGCTCTAAGAGCTCCCCTGGCTGTGACCAGCTCTACTGGGCACATTTTCTAAACTGAGTCTGGTAGGAGGGGCATAGAGGGAGGAGCCAGCCCACACTAGCAAAGTCTTAAAGTGCCCATAGCTCCTGGTGGACCCGTCTATACCCATGGTACTAATATGGACCCCAGCATCCTCTAGGACGTAAGAGAAAACCTCAGTGAATCATGATGTAAATAACTAGACAGACTTGGAAACGAAAAGATTGGAAGGAAGCGAGACATATACTTTGTACCAGGCTTCTGCTTTTGGAAATCTGACAAATGAGCAACCAATTCTCAATGAGAGAGCTTTTTAACGGTACAGAAATTATATGTCCCAGGGTCCTGCATCTGCTGATAACTATCAGAGTGCCGCACAAATGGCGCAAGTTAATGAGAGTGCAGCGCAGAGGTTGGACTGTGCTATACCGGTAAAATAAAGTTAATAACAAGCACACTAATGTGTGTATAATCTGCCCAAAGAAATATATAAACTGGACGACTGCACTCGGCATCACCAATGTGATGGTGCGAAAAAAGTGATCGCACGGGTGAACGCAAGGAGATTGACAGGGTGTCAACTGACCATTTTCAAGGAGTTTCTGGAAAAACGCAGGTGTTCCCAAGCATTTGCAGGGCGGGTGTCACGATCTGGGTATCTGGACGCCATTACTTGCCTTTCAGATGTCTCCTGAGGCTGGCTCAGCATTCCAAGGCCGGATCTCATCTGTGTCCACATACTGCATATCCCTCCTGTCACGCTGAGATGCTGTCGCAGCGGCGCCATGTTCGAATCCTGCATGGCTTCTCCTGTCCTCTGCGGCCGGTGCCGCCATTACAGTTTGTTTCCCCATGTATTCCCAAACCAGTTTTCCCTCCAAGTTCTAACATGGGCGCAGCCATGTTGGATTCAATCACATGCCTCAGTCCCTCCAATCCACTGCCTGGAAATCTGCATAATTGCCCAGCCAATACCTGCATTGCTGCAGGTATAAGTATCCTGTGCCTGGGCTAGCAAATCGTCAGTGCTTTGTCATACCTTGTTCCAGTCTCTCTCCTGTGGTTGTGTTTCCAGGTTCCAGCTCCTGTCTCCAGCATCCACTAAAGAGAACCGCACCTGCCTACCATCTTGCGGTGTAGCCTGACTCTGCAGCCCTCCGTGGCTGATCCAGCTTCCAGCTACTTCATCTGCTTCCAGCAATATCCACTACCACCGGTAATCATCCTTCAACTCCTCTATTTCCACGCTCCCTAGCATCGTACTATATTCACTCCGTGTTTCATCACCTGGCTGGTTCCACCCAGCATTCATTCAGTGACTTTACCATCTGGCTGATTCCATTCCGCATCCACTCCGTGTCTTACTACCTGGCTGGTTCTATCCAGCATATACAACAGCTGATTCAAGTTACCAACTTCATCTGTTCCATCTACTGGCATGTTCCTTGGATATCTTCACTACTACAGCCAGGCCTGGTAAGGTTATTCCATCTAAGGACTTTAACAGCTGTTCTTACCTACCAGTGTCCTGTGTAACCATTTCATGACCAGAGTGCCCCAGGAATCATATTAATTATCATTGCCATTATTTACCTTGAATGCTGTTTGTTTACACGGAGTCTGTTAATAAACTTTTATTTTGACTTTTACCTGGTTGTCATGGTCACACTTTCGGGTTTGATTTTAACACTTACATGTCCAGGGGTCTGCTTAAACCTCCCCGGTTTAAGTTCCTCTCAGCCCCTACAACTGAGGCTCTCTCTATCAGTCAAAATCCTCAGTTGTGACAGCGGGTGTCTGACGTCAATTCCGGTCCCGAACAGGCAGAAACGATCGCAACGGGTGAGTTCTGGACTACTCAGAGACTGCACAAGATCTGTTTGTACAGCTCTGCTACACATGCGATCGCACACTTGCACAGCTAAAATACACTCCGCCTGTGGGCGGCGACTATGCGAATGCAGGAATGCAAAGAAAAAACCTAACGAGCGATCGAATTGTGGATGAGAGGATCCCCAGGCATCTCTATGTGAAACGAGATTGCTTCTGCTGTCGGCTCCCATACATTGTAATTACTAAATGGGGCCGATGAGAGTGCACTGAAAAAAAGGGAGCAGCAAAAAATCAAGTAGATAGCGTCGTCTAACAAAAAGCTTCTCTATGCAGGGTAAATCCAAATATAAGGGAGTCAGGTGTTAAACAGAACCCGTGCAGGTCAGGAAAATACTGATGGAAGATCAGATGCACCCACCTAAGAATAAATTGCTTCCCTGTTTGGTCAGGGGGCTGACCACCACTACTTGAACAATGTATCACGGTATCACTATCTAGTATGCATGCTTGTAGTCTAAATCAATCACTGTCACTGTTGTGATAATATATAGAGATAAACGCTATTTCTATGTGTTGCGGGTTTTTATAATGATACTGTCACAACTGAGGGTTTGAGCTGACGGGAGGAAGCCTCAGTTGTAGGGGCTGAGATGAAATCAAACTTGGGAGGTTTAATCAGACCCCGGGACATGTAAGTGCAGAATGATTACCCGAAGGTGTGACCATGACAACCAGTTTAAAATTCAAAATAAAAGTTTATTAACAGACTCCGTGTGATAACAAGCAGCATTCAAGGTTCAGCAAAGACAGTGGCAAATAACACAGTTCCTGGAACACATAACCATAGAAGGTATCTCAGAGCACTGGTAGGTTTAGAACAGATGTAAAAGTCCTTTGATGGAATCACCTTACCAGGCCTGGTTGTAGTAGTAGAAATAGCCAGGGAACATGCCGGTAGTTGTAACAGGTGAATCTGATAACTTGAGTAAGCTGCTGTATCAGCTGGATGGAACCAGCCAGGTGGTAAGACACGGAGTGGATGCTGAGTGGAATCAGCCAGGTGATGAAACACAGGATGGATGCTGAATGGAATCAGTCAGGTACTAAAGTCACGGAGTGGAAGCTGGATGGAACCAGCCAGGTGATAAAACACAGAGTGGATGATGTGAGATGCTAGGGAGCGTAGAAACAGAATAGCTGATAAATGATTACCGGTGGTAGTGGATACTGCTGGTGAGATAGGATCCGCTGGATCAGCACCGGTGTTTGGTAGAAGCTGGAATCAGTTGAAAGCTGGCTGCTGGAAGCAGATAGTAGATAGCTGGAAACTGGACAGCCACGGAGGACTGTAGAGTCAGGCTGCACCGCAAGATGGAAAGCAGGTGCGGGTCTCTTTGTGGATGCTGGAGACAAAGTCCAGCTTTGTGAAAATGGTTGCACCACTAACTCTATCGAAGAGTTCTGTAATCAGGGGTAAAGGGTATCGGTTCTTAACGGTAATGTCGTTCAGACCTCTGTAGTCGATGCACGGACGCAGACCACCGTCTTTCTTCTTAACGAAGAAGAAGCCTGCGCCGGCTGGAGAAGAAGATGGTCGGATGAAACCCTTCGCCAGGTTCTCTTTGATGTACTCTTCCATGGAGTGTGTCTCAGGCAGAGACAACGGATAAGTTCGGCCTCGCGGTGGAACCTTCCCTGGAATGAGGTCGATTGGGCAGTCCCATTCTCTATGAGGAGGAAGGATATCAGCAGAGGCTTTACTGAACACGTCCGTGAAGTCTTGATATGGAGGAGGCGGAATATCAGATGACCTGGGGAAGGAAGAACAAACAGGAAGAAATTTGGCTAAACAAGTCTCAGCACAGGAGGGACCCCATGCCAGTATTTGCGTAGTCGTCCAGTCAATTGATGGGTTGTGGAGACGGAGCCATGGAAGGCCTAAAACCACTGGATGTGTGGCTCTTGGAATCACTAGAAAATAAATATACTCAGAATGAAGAACTCCCACTCTCAGACGAACTGGAAGAGTCCATAAGGAAATGACTGCGTCAAAAATCTTGCTGCCATCCACGGCAGTCAAAGAGATGGACGAGGACAGTCTCTCGGTGAGTAGGGACCACCGTTTAACATAAGCTTCGGTTATGAAATTCCCAGCTGCTCTGGAATCAAGGAGGGCAATGACGTTCCTGTAACGTTGAGCAATTTGGAGCGACACTGGGAGGTTACAATCATGAGGAGATGGAGAGGAGATCATTACTCCTAGCCGGCCCGCTCCTTGGCGAGCTAGGATCTGGAGTTTTCCCGGACGTTTGGGACAGGCATTGATAGTGTGCGACGGAGCTGCACAGTAGCGACATAGAGACTCGGAGAGGCGTCTTCGGCGCTCAGCGGGAGATAGACGGGAACGACCGATTTGCATAGGCTCATCCTTGGATGGAGATGGTTGACGAGGAGGAGCAGAAGATTTAGGAACGGATGATCTTCCTCGCTCGGTTGCTCTCTCTCTCTGAAGCGTAGATCAACCATCGTGCATAGTGAAATTAGCTCATCCAAATTAGAAGGCAAGTCTCTGGTAGCTAACTCATCTTTAATGCGTTCTGACAAGCCATGCCAGAATGCAGAATACAGGGCCTCGTCGTTCCAGGCCAGTTCAGATGCCAGGATTTTGAACTGTATAAGATACTGTCCCACAGTACGTGTTCCCTGGCGTAGACGGAGAATCTCAGATGAAGCAGAGGATATCTGGCCCAGGTCGTCGAAGATGTACCTGAATGATGCTACAAAGTCAGTATAGGAGGACAGCAGGGGATCAGATTTCTCCCATAACGGTGATGCCCAATCAAGGGCTAAGCCACTGAGAAGAGAAATAATATAAGCAACTTTGGTACGGTCACTGGGGAAGTTGCCAGGTTGAAGCTCAAAATGGATTTCGCATTGGTTGAGAAATCCCCTGCAGAACTTTGGGGATCCGTCAAATTTTGCTGGCGTTGGAAGATGAAGACGTGGTACGAAAATGGGTAAGGTGGGTGGGGTTACAGCTGGAGTCACTGTGATGGACGCATCAGACGTGACAGGTCCATGGAGGGTCGTCTGAATCCCATCCAGCCGAGTAGAGAGATCCTGGAGACAGCGGATGGTGTGACCTTGTGCAGCCTCCTGATGTTCGAGTCTGGCTGCCAGTTCTTGCATAGGTCTAGCCGCTTGATCCTGGTCTCTGGCTGGATTCATATGGTCAGTGCTTACTGTCACAACTGAGGGTTTGAGCTGACGGGAGGAAGCCTCAGTTGTAGGGGCTGAGATGAAATTAAACTTGGGAGGTTACCCGAAGGTGTGACCATGACAACCAGTTTAAAATTCAAAATAAAAGTTTATTAACAGACTCCGTGTGATAACAAGCAGCATTCAAGGTTTAGCAAAGACAGTGACAAATAACACAGTTCCTGGAACACATAACCATAGAAGGTATCTCAGAGCACTGGTAGGTTTAGAACAGATGTAAAAGTCCTTTGATGGAATCACCTTACCAGGCCTGGTTGTAGTAGTAGAAATAGCCAAGGAACATGCCGGTAGTTGTAACAGCTGAATCTGGTAACTTGAGTAAGCTGCTGTATCAGCTGGATGGAACCAGCCAGGTGGTAAGACACGGAGTGGATGCTGAGTGGAATCAGCCAGGTGATGAAACACAGTGTGGATGCTGAATGGAATCAGCCAGGTACTAAAGTCACGGAGTGGATGCTGGATGGAACCAGCCAGGTGATGAAACACAGTGTGGATGATGTGAGATGCAAGGGAGCGTAGAAACAGAATAGCTGATAAATGATTACCGGTGGTAGTGGATACTGCTGGTGAGATAGGATCCTCTGGATCAGCACCGGTGTTTAATAGAAGCTGAAATCTGTTGAAAGCTGGCTGCTGGAAGCAGATAGTAGATAGCTGGAAACTGGACAGCCACGGAAGACTGTAGAGTCAGGCTGCACCGCAAGATGGAAAGCAGGTGCGGGTCTCTTTGTGGATGCTGGAGACAGGAACTGGAACCTGGAGAAACAAACCACAGGAGAGAGACTGGAACAAGGTATGACATTCAAAGCACTGACATCTATCTGGCCTAGACACAGGATACTTATACCTGCTGCTATGCAGGCATTGGCTAGGCAATTATGCAGATCCCCAGGGATGGTGGATTGGAGGAATTGGAGCATGTGATCAAATCCAACATGGCTGCGCCCATGCTGGAACCTGGAGGGAAAACTGGTTTGAAATGAAATGTGCAAACATAATGATAATGGCGGCGGAGGACAGGAGACGCCAGATGACAGTTATATGCTGAGACACTCGGAGGGCAGCAGAGGCCGCGGCAGGCATGATACACGACTCTGAGAACCTGCAGCAATAACACAGGAATGGCGGCAGAGGCCGCGGAGACGGGAGACGCCATGTTGGATTCAAACATGGCGCTGCTGTGGTAGTGTCTCAGAATAACAGGAGAGATGTGCAGAGTGTTGACACAGATGAGATCCGGACTTGGAACGCTGGGCCAGTCTCAGAAGACACCTAAACGGCAGGTAATGGCGTCCAGATACCCGGCTCGTGACAGATACTAGTGGCAGGAGAACTTTAATGCACCTTTATTGGCTGCTGTATGGTTCTCCCCAAAATCTTTGTACTGTCCCTTTAAATACACCTAATTGATGTCATGGAGTGCTAATCAAGAGATATTAGAACGATATCTATACAGGTCATAAAATATGCCATTAGAATATGAAATAAAATTATCTGAAAAAAGGATCACCACACCTGTTACATCAAGAATCCCGCACAACTACACCTTTTTTTAAGCAGCAAACATGCATAAACAATGGGGGTGATTCCGAGTTGATCGCACCTACCAACTTTTTGCAGCTCGTGTGATCAACTAGACGCTGCCTATGGGGGAGTGTATTTCTGCATAGCAGGGCTGCGATCGCAGAAAAAAGAGCAGGGTAAAAGTAACTTATCCTGAGCGATCGCTCCAGCGATGCAGGTCCCGGTATTGACGTCAGACATCCGCCCTCCAAACGCCTGGACACGCTTGCGTTGGACTCACCACTACCCGAAAACGGTGAGTTGCCGCCCAGTTCTGCCTTCCTCCTGACAATCTTCTTGCATTCGCCGATGCGACTGCTTTCCTCGCTAGCGGCGTCGCTGCCTGGCGACGGGCGTCACCAGGCAACAACGCGCCTGCGCAATGCGGCCGCCTTGCATGCGCAGTTCCAACCCGATCCCCAATATCCAATCGTTTCTAGCAGTCTGTATCCTTGGTAGTAATAACTACCATTATTGGATTAAGGTGTTAGGGTCTCCTGCCCTGTGCTGCCACGTCGTCATGGCAACCGAGAGACAAGTGCTAGCGGAGTGGCCTGAGCGCAGCTGATACTCCGGTTCGGGTCTTTTGCTGTGCAGTGGTTACAGTCTTTGTGCACGGCAGGGGATCCGGTGCTGGTTTTTGTGCTTACAGTCTGTGAGGTCTGAGTGGGGCGTGGACAGCACCTGCTATATAAGGCCTCTTCTCAGGTTAAGCAGATGCTGCTGAATCTTTGTTGGTTAGTCAGTTCCTGAAAGTTAGCCAGTACTGTGTAGCTTTGTATTTGTTTGTTGCTTACTGCAAATAGGCCTTGGGATTTGGTACTACACTCTGCCAATCCAGACCTAGCAGTAAGACTGGAGTCAGTCGTTTAACTTGCTGGGGTTCTTTTGCTACTCTGTGAACTTAGCAAGTTTGCGGCTGTATTCTCAGACTTGCCTGCCAAAATCCTTTCTCACTGTGCAAGGTGTTCAGGTGTCAGTTTAGTGGCAGTAAGCTGAACCAGAACACTGCAAGTGAGGACTAGGATTGTGGAGACTCTCCTTGTGTCTATTATTTCATCTCTGACCAAGGAGTTTACTGCCACACCTGTTGGTAACCCTTTAGGGTTTTGCTGTTGCCCTTAGCAACAGCATTTCAGGTTCTCTACGTATTAAAACACAACATCTTGCTTCTTTCCATCTGAGCACTCCTAATACTAGGGAGACACCCAGTTTCTTAGCCTCTGGGCTTCTCTGTTCACTTTGTGTTTATTTTGTTACCCTATCACCTTCTGTGTACGTAATGTCATATTCCCCAGTCTGTCTGTGAGTTCATTTGTTTTGCATCCCTCTCCGTTCAGACACCAGTACATTCCTGCAGGCACTGGTGTGCATAACATATTCAGCAGCCCAATACTCCTGTTGAAATTTTGTGGGAATATGGAGCATACCCCTCAAAATACTTTGCAACAGGTGGTCGATCAGGTGCAGGTCTTGACTCGACAATTTAATGATTTGTCCATTAAAATGCACACCTCCCAGGCCGCTGGCGGAGCTCCCGCAGCAGCAGCACCTTCAGGGGTTAAGGAGCCGAAAGTAAATCTCCCGGATCGTTTTTCTGGAGATCGCTCGCAGTTCTTTTGTTTCAAGGAGAGCTGCAATCTATATTTCCAGCTTAGGCCTCAGTCTTCTGGGTCAGAGATTCAGCGGGTGGGCATAGTGATTTCCTTGCTACAAGGAGACCCACAGGGCTGGGCATATGGGTTGCAGCCTGACTGTCCGTCGCTTAAAAGTGTTGATGCTTTTTTTACGGCACTGGGCATGTTGTATGATGACTCTGACAAGACGGCCTCAGCCGAGGCTCAGATTTCGATCCTTAAGCAAGGGCGAAGGCCAGTTGAGGTTTACTGTACGGAGTTTCGGAGGTTGGCCCATGATACCCAGTGGAATGACCCAGCCCTGAGACACCAGTACCGAAGAGGTCTTTCTAACCAGATAAAAGACCAACTGGTACAATATCCCTTGCCTGATAGCTTGGATCACACTCATGCAGTTATCCATCTGGGTGGATAGACGGCTGAGAGAGCGTAGGCTTGAAAGGGAGACCGAGGTTTCCTTCTTTCCCAAGGGAACCTCAGACTCTGAGGAATTTTCCGAGGAGCCTATGCAGATTGGGGCTATCCGCCACTCCTCGCGTGAGAAGACGCGGAGGAGACAGCAGGGGTTGTGTTTGTACTGTGGGAATAAAGGTCATGTGGTAGTATCATGCCCAGAAAAGCCGGAAAACTTCAGGGCCTGAGGGTGATGGGAAATATCCTGTCAGGCCAGAAGTCAGAATTTCCCAAGAAGACTTTTATCATTCCGGTGACCTTGAAGATCCTCGGTCAAACTGTCAAGACTGAGGCCTTTGTGGACAGTGGGGCCGACGGGGTTTTTATGGACCGCCAATTCGCCCTGAAACACTCTGTTCCCTTAGTACCCTTGGCATCGGAAATTGAGATCTGTGGGTTAAACGGGGAACCATTATCCCAGGGTAAAATTACCTCTTGCACTAGCCAGCTTTCTTTGTTTATTGGAGCCACACACTCTGAAAACTTGTCCTTTTATGTGACTGTCTGTACTTTTGCCCCATTGGTGTTGGGGTTACCCTGGTTAAGGGCCCACAATCCTCAATTTGACTGGGTCTCTGGGGAGATTCTTAGTTGGGGTACTGATTGTTTCAGGAGTTGCTTGAGCCTTCCAGTCAGGCTTTCGCAGCTAAATTTGCCAGGATTGCCAGGATGTTATGCAGATTTTGCGGACGTGTTCTCCAAAAAAGTTGCAGAGGTACTACCTCCCCATCGCCCCTATGACTGTGCCATTGATTTGTTGCCGAATGCTAAGCTTCCCAAGAGCAGGTTGTACTCCCTGTCACGTCCTGAGACTCAGGCTATGGCAGAGTACATTCAGGAGAACTTGACTAAGGGATTTATCAGACCTTCACAGTCTCCAGTTGGGTCGGGGTTCTTCTTCGTGGGTAAAAAGGACGGTTCGTTGCGACCCTGCATCGACTTCAGGGAATTGAACCGTATCACGATTAAAAACTCATTTCGGTCTTGTTTGACCAGCTTCGTACTGCCACCATTTTTTCTAAGATTGACCTACGCGGTGCGTACAATCTAATCCGAATAAGAGAGTGGGATGAATGGAAGACTGCCTTTAATACCCACTCAGGGCATTATGAATATTTGGTGATGCCTTTTGGGCTCTGTAATGCCCTGGCAGTCTTCCAGGATTTCATGAACGATGTGCTCAGGGAATATTTGGATAGATTCTTAGTTGTATACTTAGATGACATCCTAATCTTCTCCCATTCCCTGGAGGAACATCGGAAGCATGTACGCTTAGTCCTCCAGAAACTCAGAGACCACCGGCTTGGGGCGAAGCTGGAGAAGTGCGAATTTGAAGTTCAGCAAATCGCATTTCTGGGATATATTATCTCCCCAGAAGGTTTCCAAATGGAGGGTTCCAAGGTACAGGCAGTCCTGGATTGGGTGCAGCCCACTAGTTTGAAGGCGCTTCAGCGTTTCCTGGGCTTTGCAAATTTTTATAGACGATTTATCGCTGGATTTTCGTCTATAGTGGCGCCCTTGGTGGCACTCACTAAGAAAGGGGCGGATGTTGCTCACTGGTCTTGTGAGGCCAAAGCGGCTTTTGCCCGTCTCAAAAGGGCATTTGTCTCGGCCAAGGTGCTGCGACACCCAGATCCAGAGCGTCCTTTTGTGGTGGAGGTGGATGCCTCTGAGATGGGTATTGGGGCAGTGCTCTCTCAGATGGGAGTGTCTGATAATCGCCTTCATCCCTGTGCTTACTTTTCCCGTAAATTTTCGCCTGCCGAGATGAATTATGACGTGGGTAACCGGGAATTGTTGGCTATTAAGGATGCACTCGAGGAGTGGAGACACTGGCTTGAGGGGGCTAAGTTTGTGGTCTCAATTCTCACCGACCATAAGAATTTGGCATATTTAGAGTCATCGAAGCGTCTCAATGCCAGGCAGGCACGATGGGCTTTGTTTTTTGCTCGCTTTAATTTTTTGATAACATATCGCCCTGGGTCAAAAAACATCAAGGCTGATGCGCTCTCGCAGAGTTTTGCTCCAATCCAGGAGACCACCGAGGAGCCATTGCCCATTGTGTCCCCATCATGTATTAAAGTGGGCATTACCCAGGACCTCTTATCATTAGTCCTTAGAGCACAGGAGCAGGCTCCTCCAGACCTTCCGGTAGGTCTTTTGTTTGTGCCTCCTAGGTTAAGACAGCGAGTGTTCCTGGAATTCCATGCCAAGAAGTCGGCAGGTCACCCGGGTATTGCCAGAACTCGGGAGTTGCTATCTAGGGCGGTGTGGTGGCCCTCGGTGGCTAAGAATGTGGATCAGTGGGTTCGGGCATGTGACATCTGTGCCCGAAATAAGACTCCTAGAGGGGTTCCTGTTGGCCCATTACATCCACTCTCTATTCCATCTAAGCCATGGACCCACATTTCAATGGATTTTGTGGTGGACTTGCCCAAATCCTCGGGGATGACAGCCATCTGGGTTGTCGTTGACAGGTTTTCGAAGATGGCGCACTTCGTTCCACTGGTTGGGCTGCCATCGGCCAGACGCCTGTCTGAATTATTTATGCTGCATGTTGTGCGCCTCCACGGGTTGCCACTTGATGTGGTCTCTGACCGCGGATCCCAGTTTGTGGCCAAATTCTGGAGGGCATTTTGTTCTGATCTCCAGATTTCTGTCAGCTTGTCGTCAGGCTACCATCCGCAGTCTAATGGGCAGACTGAAAGGGTGAACCAGTCCTTGGAGCAGTTCCTCAGGTGTTATGTCTCCAAGTGTCAGACTGACTGGGTTGCTCATCTGTCCATGGCGGAGTTTGCCTATAACAACGCGGCTCACTCTGCTACAGGGATCTCTCCCTTCCTTTGTGTGTATGGGCATCATCCTAAGGCCAATTCTTTTGACCCCCTGGACTCCACGCCTGGTGGTTCCTCTGTGGTTTCGGTCCTTAGGGGTATTTGGAGGAAAGTGAAGAAAACCCTTGTGTCTGTGTCATTAGTGACCAAAAGGGTTTTTGATAAGCGGAAAAGACCCTGCAGCTTCAAATTAGGAGACTTCGTCTGGTTGTCTACCAAGAATTTGAAGTTGAGAAAGCCATCTCATAAGTTAGGCCCCCGGTTCATCGGCCCTTATAAGATCACTAGGGTTATCAATCCGGTGGCATTTCAGTTAGATCTGCCCCGTTCTTTGGGTATCAATAAAACATTTCATTGTTCCCTTTTAAAACGGGCGATTAGTAATCCTTCTTCCAGTGGAAGACCTTCTCCTCTTCTGATACGTGGCCAGAGGGAGTTTGTTGTTGAAAGGATTCTTGACTCCAAGATGGTTCGGGGTCGGCTGTCATTTTTGGTGCACTGGAAGGGGTATGGCCCGGAGGAGCGGTCGTGGGTGCGCAGTTGTGATCTTCATGCCCCCAGACTGATACGCTCTTTCTTCTCGCAGTTGCCCGATAAACCCGGTGGTAGGGGTTCTTTGACCCCTCGTCAGAGGGGGGGTACTGTTAGGGTCTCCTGCCCTGTGCTGCCACGTCGTCATGGCAACCGGGACACAAGTGCTAACGGAGTGGCCTGAGCGCAGCTGATACTCCGGTTCGGGTCTTTTGCTGTGCAGTGGTTACAGGCTTTGTGCACGGCAGGGGATCCGGTGCTGGTTTCTGTGCTCACAGTCTGTGAGGTCTGAGTGGGGCGTGGACAGCACCTGCTATATAAGGCCTCTTCTCAGGTTAAGCAGATGCTGCTGAATCTTTGTTGGTTAGTCAGTTCCTGAAAGTTAGCCAGTACTGTGTAGCTTTGTATTTGTTTGTTGCTTACTGCAAATAGGCCTTGGGATTTGGTACTACACTTTGCCAATCCAGACCTAGCAGTAAGACTGGAGTCAGTCGTTTAACTTGCTGGGGTTCTTTTGCTACTCTGTGAACCTAGCAAGTTTGCGGCTGTATTCTCAGACTTGCCTGCCAAAATCCTTTCTCACTGTGCAAGGTGTTCTGGTGTCAGTTTAGTGGCAGTAAGCTGAACCAGTGCACTGCAAGTGAGGACTAGGATTGTGGAGACTCTCCTTGTGTCTATTATTCCATCTCTGACCAAGGAGTTTACTGCCACACCCGTTGGTAACCCTTTAGGGTTTTGCTGTTGCCCTTAGCAACAGCATTTCGGGTTCTCTACGTATTAAAACACAACATCTTGCTTTTCCCATCTGAGCATTACTAATACTAGGGAGACACCCAGTTTCTTAGCCTCTGGGCTTCTCTGTTCACTTTGTGTTTATTTTGTTACCCTATCACCTTCTGTGTACGTAATGTCATATTCCCCAGTCTGTCTGTGAGTTCATTTGTTTTGCATCCCTCTCCGTTCAGACACCAGTACATTCCTGCAGGCACTGGTGTGCATAACATAAGGTGGACATACATTTATTTGTGGTAGACACGCGAGGTAGGTATTCTTTAATGCGGCTGTGATCATGCAGTGTTATATAATGACAATGAGGATCTGTATGCCGTCCCTTTAAATGCACCTGTTTCAGCACTAACACATATGACAATATTATGTCATTCCATCAAATGCATGTTTATCATATAATGCAATGAGGAGATCCTTAAGGTCTTGAGCCTCGTTCTGAGTGTAAGATACCTGGGTAGTCTGCAACAGTCATTTCTAACTATGGGGTAGATGTATTAAGCCTGGAGAAGAGATAGGGAAGTGATAAAACAGTGATAAGTGGAAGGTGATAACGCACCAGCCAATCAGCTCCTGTCATTTTTCAAATCCGTAATGATTGGCTGGCGAGTTATCACCTTGCAATTATCACTGGTTTATCACTTTTTTGTCCCTTCTCCAGATTAATACATCTGCCCCTATGTACTTTAACACTCCCAGCAGTTATCACTACTGCGTTTGGCAAGCACCACTGGGGCAGGGACTGATGTGAATGGCCAAATATTCTCTGTAAAGTGCTGCAGAATAAGAGCATGACAACAATTTTAGCAGCCTAGCGATCAGGTCTGAATTAGGCCCAATATCCGTACGGTTCCGTCTCAATCTTTGGAATTGACTTCTTGGTATACTGGATACCCCATTCACATGATGGTTACTTTCAGGACATATGTACGAATTACAATCGATGGGTTTAGTGTCATTTCTTGTACAGATCTTAGACAAATCTAAGGAAATGACAACTGTATCACTTATCTGGAAGGTAAGCTGGATATTTTTATCATTTATGATCAGATGTTCACAAAATGTATCTAAAGAGGGCCTATCCCCTCTCCATATGAACAGAATATCATTGATACAGCGAACATATAGCACCAGGCTAGCACCTGCAAGAGGACTATCCCACACCGCTGACTCCTCCCAATGCGCCATAAATTGCTGCGAAAATTTGTCCTTTCTAAATTCTCCCTTTACCAATTTTTCAAACATATCAATAAAGCATCCCTTTTTATGTTGAGGGAAGAATTTTGACTTCTTAAGATTTTTACAGAATGGTTGTATTGGTTATTTTCCTGCTCTCCTGGTTTTTGATCAGAGAAGTATTTCTTTAAAGTCAACTTCCTTCTAAATTTTTGAAGATCTACAAAAGGTCCCAAAATGATCAATCTTATTTGAGGGTGCAAATTTTAAACCTGTTTCTAATACATCCTGTTCTTCCTCATTTATAGTCGATCAAATTATATATCTTGGTTTTACCCAGATTATTGATTGGATTCTCTATGTTAGTACCAACCATGTGGCAGTGAAAGATCGGAGGTTACAGAGAGACATCCCCTAACGTTTGAGGCTGTTGCCGGACCATCGTTCTGTGACCACCCGGGAAGGTCACAGAGCGCGCAGCCTCCTCCAATAGAGCGTATGAACTGCTCTGGTACACCGCTGCATTTCCAAATGTGTATTCATCTTTTATTTAGTATTTATAAGTTGTTTTGTGGAGACAAACCATTTTATTTATTATTATGACACATGGATACGGTGGCACATATCACTCATACCATCTGGGATTGCAGAGAGATCCGCAGACCCACAGACCAAACCTATTGATGTGTGAAAGACACCTTTATGTGAATGAAGCAAGGGGATTTAAAGTAAGTGTCAGCCCATTTGATCAAGTGAAGCAAGAGCCGTGTAATTCACAGGGATAGGACACATACAGCAGAAAGACTTGTAAAAATCAAGGATTTGGTTTATACAGAGTTCAGCGCTGTGTGCTCACTTCCTTTCTATTTAGAAATACCCTCATCTGTCTCACGGTTCTGTTATACAGTTTACATAACAAAACATTGCAAGAGGGGACTATTTTATCATCTGTTAAGGCAGGGGTGGGGAACCTCCGGCCCGCAAAGCAGTTTGCTCCGGCCCACCCGCTTGTGTCAGTGAGACACGCCGCCGCTCATTCCGGCGGCAGCGTGTCTCAGGGAGGAGAGCGCGGCTGTGTCGGGCGGCGGCGGCGTGTAGGACTTCAAACCGGCAGCAAATCAGGAGCCACCGCGAGCTCTGATTGGCTCACGAACCGGCGGCTGGTTTGAAGTCCTACACGCCGCTGCCCGACATAGCTGCGCTCTCCTCCCTGCCCTGACCCCCTGCCAGCCGAGACACGCCACCGTATACCTGGCACTGTGGGGGCATTTGTGGATTTGGCACTGTGGGGGCATTTGTATACCTGGCACTCTGGGGGCATTTGTGGATTTAGCACTGTGGGGCATTTGTATACCTGGCACTGCGGGGGCATTTGTGGATTTGGCACCTTGGGGGCATTTGTGGATTTGGCACCGTGGGCACATTTGTGGATTTGGCACTGTGGGGGCATTTGAATACCTGGCACTGTGGGGGCATTTGTATACCTGACACTGTGGGGGCATTTGTATACCTGGCTCTGTGGTGGCATTTGTGGATTTGGCACTGTGGGGGCATTTGTATACCTGGCACTGTGGGGGCATTTGTGGATTTGGCACTGTGGGGCATTTGTATACCTGGCACTACGGGGGCATTTGTATACCTGGCACCGTGGGGGCATTTGTGGATTTGGCACCTTGGGGCATTTGTGGATTTGGCACTGTGGGGGCATTTGTGGATTTGGCACTGTGGGGGCATTTGTATACCTGGCACTGTGGGGGCATTTGTATACCTGACAATGTGGGGGCATTTGTATACCTGGCTCTGTGGTGGCATTTGTGGATTTGGCACTGTGGGGGCATTTGTATACCTGGCACTGTGGGGGCATTTGTGGATTTGGCACTGTGGGGCATTTGTATACCTGGCACTACGGGGGCATTTGTATACCTGGCACCGTGGGGGCATTTGTGGATTTGGCACCTTGGGGCATTTGTGGATTTGGCACTGTGGGGGCATTTGTATACCTGGCACTGTGGGGGCATTTGTATACCTGGCACCGTGGGGGCAATTGTGGATCTGGCACTGTGGTGGCATTTGTGGATCTGGCAGTGCACTATTGGGGGTATATGTGTATCACGTCCCATTTTAATTGGCCACACCCATTTTTTGGGCATGCACAGTACCTCTAAGGGGCAGACCTACTGGGGGGCAGGGTAATTTTTTAAGTTGAGAATTTTTGTATGGCCCCCGAAGGATTTGATAAATATCCAAATGGCCCTTGGTAGTAAAAAGGTTCCCCACCACTGTTTTAAGGACATTACGGAGTACATTATGGAGAGAAATTGTGTATTATAGATTACTATTACCTTAAAGCAGTGAAAGGAATGTTTTACAAAACCGGATGTCCTCAGACAGCAGGAGGTTGGTGTAAATCCTGATACTAATAATGGTGGTGGAGGATAAATAAAAAGTGAGTAGCCTGGCCTTCTGCATGAAGACTGAAGTATACTGGCACAGTTGGGAGGATACTCCCTTTGGCATAAAGGTAGTAAGTAAGCGGCTGCAACTGAACAGAGAGACAGACAGGTACAGCCGAGTCAGAATTAGGTTCAAATCGTTACTTTTGGTTCAGTAACATTGTATTTCTGTCTAAGCATATTGCCCTCATTCAGGACCCGGAAACGTGAATTTTTTGATGTCTAAAAAGATCATTGTAAAAAGTTTCCCACAATGAGAACATGAAAAGGGCTTCTCATCTGTGTGACTTCTCCATTGTATATCCAGAGCAGATATATGTATAAAACATTTCCCACACTCCGATCATGGAAAGGGCTTCTCACCTGTGTGATAGCTCTGATGTACAGCCAGCACTACTTTCTCTGCAAAACGTTTCCCACATACAGAACATGAAAAGGGCTTCTCAACAGTGTGACTTCTCTGATGTGCATCCATCGATTCTTTCCATGCAAAACATTTCCCACACTCAGAACAGGAAAATGGCTTCTCACCCGTGTGACATCTCTGATGTCTATCCAGAGTTGATTTATGTGGAAAACATTTCCCACATACAGAACATGAAAAGGGCTTCTCACCCGTGTGACTCCTCTGATGTATAGCCAGCTGTGAATTGTATGCAAAACATTTCCTACACTCAGAACAGGAAAATGGCTTCTCACCAGTGTGACATTTCTGATGTCTATCCAGAGTTGATTTATGTGGAAAACATTTCCCACATACAGAACATGAAAAGGGCTTCTCACCTGTGTGACTCCTCTGATGTATAGCCAGCTGTGAATTGTATGTAAAACATTTCCCACATTCAGAACATGAAAATGGCTTCTCGCCAGTGTGAGCTAGCTGGTGTCTAATATACTTTGTATTCCGTGCAATACATTCCTTTGCTACGGAACAGGGAAATATTTTACTCCCTCTATGAGCTGCACTATGCGGTACAATGTCTGTAGTATCAGGGGAACACTCCTCATGCATAGAGGGATCAGATAATAGATCTGCACTTCGAGGTATTGGAGGAATGTTTGGGCAAATGCAGTTTTCTCCTACACGATCCGGTGTGAAGCCATTATCTTCCATTTCACACTCTGGAGATAAATTGAGATGATCCCCTGAGGTTTTCCTGCTATTGTGTCCATCTGCTGGGAATAAAAAAAAACAAGAACAAAAATATGACAATAACTACTGCACAGAAGTACCCCTAAATTAACATCCAAATAGCAAACACATTTTTCATGGTACAATTTATACTATCATGTATTTTAATTTATAGCAGAGTTTCTTTATAATAATCTGCTAATGTGCAGTTGGAGTTTAGGCACGAGGCCCAATGGTTTTGACCACTTCGGAGATAGGACAGTCCCTGGCCTAGCAGGAGGAGGACGACCTGGGAATGTGGTCATTATGAGAGGGGGAGGGAGTTACCAGGACAGAGTGGGGTGTGGCGAGGAAGGGGAAAGCAGCAGAGTGGGCGGAGTGGGACAAAGCAGGAGGCGGAGCAGCAGAGAAATGGGCGGGGCAGTGCACTGGGCAGACACATATTCCAGGTCTCTTTATTAGTAGTTTAATAGTTTGCAATGCTTGCTGTGGAGATTACCAGAGGTGACTATAGAGGGTGCACGTAAGACAGAGATAAAGGGGGTCATTCCGAGTTGATCGCTCGCTAGCAGTTTTTAGCAGCCGTGCAAACGCTATGCCGCCGCCCACTGGGGTGTATCTTAGCTTAGCAGAAGTGTGAACGGTTGTATCGCAGAGCGCCTGCAAAAAATTTTGTGTAGTCTCAGAGTAGCTCAAAACCTACTCAGCGCTTCAGACTATTCAGTTCCGGATTTGACATCACTCACCCGCCCAGCCATGCCTGCGTTTTCCCTGGCACGCCTGCGTTTTTTCGAACACTCCCTGAAAACGGTAAGTTGCCACCCAGAAACGCCCACTTCATGTCAATCACTCTGCGGCAACCAGTGCGACTGAAATGCATCGCTAGACCCTGTGCAAAACTGCATCGTTCGTTGTGCCCGTACGTCGCGCGTGTGCATTGCGTCGCATGCGCAGAACTGCCATTTTTTAGCCTGATAGCTGCGCTGCGAACAAATGCTGCTAGCGATCAACTCGGCATGACCCCCAAGGTGTGCTATAATATACTAAACATTTCCCTGCACATGAACGCACAGCTGACACATGATAAAAGTACTGCTACCTCTTGGCTTGCAGAAAGTGTGAGCAATATGTAAGAGGAGGACTGACAGCCAGCAGCGCCCCATTTACCACATCTGCATAGTATGTAGGTGGAGAATTGGGACGTGTAGTAGACATGTCTAGCACTTTTGCAGATAAAGGTGTCTACTCTCTTACTTTTCCATAATGACTTGTTACCACATTCTCCACTGAGCCCAAGGGACTATCCCTATTGTGGATGTTATTCCCAGTAGACAAAGACCTAGGGCCAAATGTAATAGAGTGAGAGTTTCAAAAAGTGAGAGATTTGGTAAGGTTTTGCAGTTTTTTTTAAAGTGGCAATCATTTACACAGCAAGATCAACCTGGTTTTGCAGTGTAAATGCCACTTTAAAAAAAAAAAAAAAAATGAAAAAACCTTACCAAATCTCTCACTTTCTGAAACTCTCACTCTATTACATTTGGCCCCTAATCTTAAATGACACTTGCCTCCAGGGTTGGACTGGCCCACTGCGGTACAGGGGAAACCACCGGTGGGCTCCACTGCCTGGGGGCCCACCTCCTCCTCTAGAGATCAGGTTCCCGACTGTAAACTTGAATTTTTTGTTGGCCAATTGGTTCCTGATGTATGAGCTATACCAGAGAGTGTGGGGAGGAGACTGGTCAGATCTCTGGGCTGGTAACACACAGTGACATGATGTGAGGGGGGAGAGCAGGAGTATAATAGGGGCTGATGGCTCCTGATGTATGAGATACACCAGAGAGTGTGGGGAGGAGACTGGTCAGATCTCTGGGCTGGTAACACACAGTGACATGATGTGAGGGGGGAGAGCAGGAGTATAATAGGGGCTGATGGCTCCTGATGAATGAGATACACCAGAGTGTGTGGGGAGGAGACTGGTCAGATCCCTGAGGTGGTAACACACAGTGACATGATGTGAGGAGGAGAGCAGGAGTATAATAGGGGCTGATGGCTCCTGATGTATGAGATACACCAGAGAGAGATTGGGAAGGAGACTGGTCAGATCTCTGGGCTGGTAACACACAGTGACATGATGTGAGGGGGAGAGCAGGAGTATAATAGGGGCTGATGGCTCCTGATGTACGAGATACACGAGAGAGTGTGGGGAGAAGACTGGTCAGATCTCTGGGCTGGTAACACACAGTGACATGATGTGAGAGGGAGAGCAGGAGTATAATAGGGGCTGATGGCTCCTGATGTAGGAGATACACCAGAGAGTGCGGGGAGGAGACTGGTCAGATCTCTGGACTGGTAACACACAGTGACATGATGTGAGGGGGAGAGCAGGAGTATAATAGGTTCTGATGGCTCCTGATGTATGAGATACACCAGAGAGTGTGGGGAGAAGACTGGTCAGATCTCTGGGCTGGTAACACACAGTGACATGATGTGAGGGGGAGAGCAGGAGTATAATAGGGGCTGATGGCTCCTGATGTATGAGATACACCAGAGAGTGTGGGGAGGAGACTGGTCAGATCTCTGGCCTGGTAACACACAGTGACATGATGTGAGGGGAGAGCAGGAGCATAATAGGGGCTGATGGCTCCTGACACCCCCCACTGGGCAGATACTTTGTACTCAGTAGTCTGTACTGCCAGAGGAGTACAGACTACTGTAGAATACCCCTTTCACACCAAAATCCAGGGTGTGACCCTGGATTTGGAACAAGGTTCTAATCCAGGGAGGACCCCGTTCACATCGTGGCTCAGACACAGGTTATTACAGAGTCTGCGCCATTCACACTACCCATGGGTGCAGTGGAACTGTTCTGCCGGTGCTTGAAGATGTCAGGAATACAGCTCTTCCTATGCTGTAAATGGGACCCGCACTGACCCTTAACACAGACCCACCCCACGTCAGACCCAGCAAGCTAACCCCGTTTGGTTTCTGGGGTCACTGGATGTGGGATATTTCGGGGGGACACTTTCACACTGAACCGCAACCCAGGTTAACTCTACAATAATCTATGTTGAAGCGGCAGTGTGAAGGGAGTATAAGAGATTACTATAGTGGCTGACCAGGGAGAATGTCACTGTTCTCTACTAAGTGCTTATTACTCACCTGTGCTGATACCTGTAGGGATTTCCTCCTCCTTACACTGCTGATCACCCCTCACATAGGTCTCTTCTTCTTTCTTTAGGTCTTCTACCTTTATATCAATCACATACATCTCTTCTTCTCTCTTTATATCTTCTACCTTAGTATTAGTTGTGTCTTCAACCTTACGCTGCTGATCCCCCATCACGTACGTCTCTTCTTCTACCTTTAGATCTTCTACTTTAACAGCAGTACGATCTTCACCCTAAAGAGCCCAAAATAGTCTGATTCAATTAACTGAAAGTAGCTGTAAACATCATGGGCAAGACGTAATAGGGTCCAAGTCTGCCAGTGGTACAGAACGCCGGCCAGTCTCTTTTTTTTATTTTTTTTTAAAGGGGCAATGACTTACAAGGAAAAAAACGGGTTAGTTTCGCCTTGGAATGGATTGCCCTTTTAAAAAAAAACCCGTCCGAGGTCAGCCGGCATCCCACGCATCTGGCAATCTTGTACTCTATTACATCTCGCCCCACATACCCAGTCCTGTATTCTATGAGTATTTGCAGTTTCGCTCTTATCTGCACTCCATACCCAGAACTTTAATCTTTGGACACTTAGGGGCAGATGTATTAAACTGGAGAAGACATAAGGAAGTGATAAACCAGTGATAAGTGCAATGTGATAACGCACCAGCCAATCAGCTCCTGTCAATTTGCATAATGGAGCTGATTGGCTGATGCATTATCACCTTGCACTTATCACTACTTTATCACCTCCTTATGACTTCTCCATGTTAATACATCTGCCCCTGTATGCCTTATGAAAGATTATGTTATTACTCGCCTACGAGAAAAGGTATTATCTCTACTTCATAAAACATCATCCGTTCCTATGGTTTGGACTCTGTTAACAATCATGAACATAATTGGGAAGAGGATCTGGGCCCTCCCCTTGGCAAGGACTCATGGAGAATCATTAGAAAGAATGTGGCAAGGTCATATATCTTTTCTTCGATTAAAGAAGACGCCTATAAAAATTATTCCAGATGATAGCTGGTTCCGGCCACTCTTCTCCACTTTGTTGGCCCCGTTGTGGTCAGGCAGGTGAATTTGCACACATTTGCTGGACTTATCCCAAGGTTACTCTTTACTGGGTTGAAGTTGAGATCCTTTTGGGGGATAGTCTACAAACTTCAGTTCCTCTGTGACCTTGGACGGCATTGTTGGGGTTCCATATCTCAGCAACGTTCTAAAAAATGTCAAAGTCGAAAAATATTGCAGTACACACATCCGTACAAACTACACACAGGTGGCCTCCGCGCGTGTACTTGTTCTGCTGTGCGTGCACATATTCGCAATTTGCGTATGGTCGCTCCCACGGTCGTGCGCATCAGCGCGTGGTATGAGTATTTACGGTAGAGTTTGTGAACGCATGGAAGGCTATCAAAATACATTACATATTTAATCCAAATAGTGCACAATGTACACATAGTCTCCTTGCACCACATCAGAAATTAACATCAGTTTAAATGGTAACAGAACAAAGGGATTCACCTTTACAGGATTGGAGGGGACAGAACAAGGTTACAAGGTGGTGTTTGGTATCCAGCTGTAGGGTATTTTAAGGGAAACATTCCGGTGTTGGTTTGAGGAAGATCGCATGTTCCTGCGGATAGTTATGTGCAGGAGCAGAATATAGATATAAACTGTATTTACTGTACATTATGTATGCGGCGGGAATCCAGAGGAGACCACCCACAAGAGCAGTGAAAATAGACATCGCCCACCTATTTAAACAGACCTATGACCTCTCCTGTACTGTAAATGACCATCCCTGTGTCCAATGGACAAAGAGATTACAGTATCCATTGTATTATGTTTTGGATGAAGTGAATAAAGAGAGCCTGCAGCAGGCTTGGTCAGACACAAGGCTCACCACGTTATCTATCAGATGGCGGAGGACAGGACCGGGTAGCGCAAGCGAATCCACTCACGTATGTAACATTGACTGTAGCCATTTACTCTGTTATATTGTATTGTATTATATATACTGTAACCCCCTTTCAGCAATAATCCACTGTGGTGTCGGAACCCAGTGGTTTAACTACAGACTGGTGTCGTGTATTTCTTTCCCTGCTAAGGTTTAAAGTGTAATAGCATCACACTGCATTGCTGAATAAGGTTTAAAGTGTAATAGCATCACACTGCATTGCTGAATAAGGTTTTTTTTTTTTTAAATAAATTTCTTTATTAGACAGCCATATAGTCACAACATTAGTTTCCAGGAGTCAGTTTACAAGATTATTCAGCAGTGACATATACCCTAGTTCAATACTGAGTAGAATGCAGAAAATTGAAGGCTGTACATCTTTTCTGTTTTTTAGTAAGAAAGGAAAAAAAAGTAGAAACATTTCACATAGAGTAATACAGATCCAGCTGTCTAGCAGCAGTAGTAGGGGGAATGATTCACCTAGGTGCCCCACTATCCCCAACTGCCAACAACATACATAATATATAAACTAAATATCACAGCTGCTAGAGAGGAGGAAAGACAGGAAAGAAAAAGGATAGAGATAGAAAGTAAAGAAAAGGAAATAGTACAGATATACTATAGTTAGGTGATGTATATTGCCGGGGGGGGGAGTTGATCAGATATACATTCTGGATGAGGAGAGTAAATCTTGATTTTGGGGTGAACACTTCAGTGTGGAGAGCCATCTTTTTGGAGAGTCGGTGTTATAAGTGGGGTTTACCCAGTAACCCTACCCCTTAAATTACAGAGAATCACGTAATAGTTCCCGCTATCCGACCAGTCCAGTACCACGTTGTGTCCCGGAATACCCTCCAAATACATTCGCGTCTAGCTGGGGGTAAACTCTCTATATACAATCCCCATTTTTTATGGAAAAGTGTAACTCCATTTTCAATTTGGAAAGTGGCCATTCTTCTCTAAACAGTACAAAACAGTACATCTAATAAAGCGGATTCCCATTCTCCTACCGATGGGGCAGTTTTATATATCCAATGCCTCAGTATCACCTGTTTTGCCACCGTGACCATCACAGTCAGCAGAGGGACCACAGGGGCAAGGTCAAACCTCGACAGCCAGGGCAAGAAGTCAGCGAACAACAACGGGCCCACTAGTCCAGGAAGCTTTAATTTGAATAGTCGGGATAAATACTGGAGAATCTTACACCAGAAGCGTTTAACCTTCCCACATAACCATAGATTGTGTGTAAGGGTTGCTCCATTTACTCCACATTTAGGGCATTTGCCCGACTCACCCGGGTGGAAGTGTTGCCTTTGGGAGGGGGATATATACATCCTGTTTACAATCCTTAGATGTATTTCTTGTAATGTAGCAGATTTTAAAGCCTTTAGTACCACATCAGTGTTCTTAGAAACCCCGCCCATCTCAGGTGCCTCTGGAAGTTCTCGCCTCCAAGAATCAGTGAGAGGGGACCGAGAGGGGGCTAACACCGCAATCATGTCATTGTAAAGATAACGAATTTTGAATGGATTTTGTCTGCAGAACGTGAGAGTGTCAAGAATTGTTCGAGTGGAGGCCATTTTGCCTAAGGGGTCACTAAGGGAGTTAATATAATGGCGCGCTTGGAGAAACATGAAGAAGTTTGAGTGGGGTAAAGTAAATTTGTCACGTAGTTGTATAAAGGAGAGCATCTGTCCACCAGGATTGAAGACATCCCTAATAGTGCATATCCCCTTACATTTCCATGTGTAAAAATTACGATTATCTAAAGAAGAGGGGAAATTGGGGTTACCCCATAAGGGTATGTATGGTGACTCAAAGGGGTCAGTACGAAATAGTTTATGAGTGGAGGTCCAGGCCCTATAAGTGTCCCAAAATAAAATATTAGTCTTAACCCCCTGGGGCAGTTTAGACTTCGGTGTGTGAAGCAATGCTGCAGGGGAGTAAGGGGAAAACAGTGCCTCCTCCAGTTCCAAGTTCGTGAATAGATCTGATCGAAGGAGCCAGTCTGAGGCAAATTTAAATAGTGCCGATCTGGCAAACATCGTCACATTGGGCATACTCAATCCACCTTTTCGTTTGTTAACATAAGTTCGGGCTTTGGGCATGCGAGGTTTTGAAATTTTCCAGATAAATTTTGAAAATATTTGCGAGCAGAATAGGGAGTCTTGTTTAGTGATCGTGATGGGGAGCATTTGAAGCAAATAAGCCAGTTTTGGGAAAATAACAGCCTTTATCACCACTATCCTGCCCAACAGAGAAAGTTTGAGATCTTTCCAGGATTCTAAACGTGTTTTAATTTGCTGAATAATGGGTATATAATTAAATTGATATAGCCGGGAGAGTTCTGGGGGAATATAAATACCTAAGTATTTTAGTTTGGTAGGAGTCAACGTGAATTGGGAAGAGAAGTCGGTATAGGGAAGAGGGTCCTGCATGTTAGTCAGAGGGAGTAGTTCAGATTTATGGGTATTTATGCGATAACCAGCAAAGGTACTAAAACAGTGTATAGTGTCAAAAATGGCAGGTATCGAAATACGGGGGTTAGAGACAAATAAGATCATATCATCTGCAAATAGTCCAAGTTTAACTTCTCTCTTTCCTACTGATATCCCCGAGAAGGCCGGTAATTGCCTCAGTGCTATAGCCAGGGGTTCTAAAGCTGCCGCAAAAAGCAAAGGGGATAAGGGGCAGCCCTGTCTGGTCCCCCTATGAATCGTTAAGGGTTGAGACAGATACCGATTAGTGAAACTTGTGTAGATGCATTATGGTATATGGGCCCTCATTCCGAGTTGTTCGCTCGGTATTTTTCATCGCATCGCAGTGAAAATCCGCTTAGTACGCATGCGCAATGTTCGCACTGCGACTGCGCCAAGTAACTTTACTATGATGAAAGTAATTTTACTCACGGCTTTTTCTTCGCTCCGGCGATCGTAATGTGATTGACAGGAAATGGGTGTTACTGGGCGGAAACACGGCGTTTCAGGGGCGTGTGGCTGAAAACGCTACCGTTTCCGGAAAAAACGCAGGAGTGGCCGGGGAAACGGTGGGAGTGCCTGGGCGAACGCTGGGTGTGTTTGTGATGTCAACCAGGAACGACAAGCACTGAAATGATCGCACAGGCAGAGTAAGTCTGGAGCTACTCTGAAACTGCTAAGTAGTTAGTAATCGCAATATTGCGAATACATCGGTCGCAATTTTAAGAAGCTAAGATTCACTCCCAGTAGGCGGCGGCTTAGCGTGTGTAACTCTGCTACATTCGCCTTGCGACCGATCAACTCGGAATGAGGGCCATGGTGTGTAAAATGGTCACAAATCGGTCAGAAAATCCGAAACGTCGGAGTGTCTCAAACAGGTGGTCCCACGTTACCAAATCAAATGCTTTCTCAGCATCTAATGATAATAGAAAAGTGGGGCCACCCGTCTCCACCCCCCTCAGGGACTGTAGAACCGTTAGAACTTTGCGGATATTGGTCACAGAGTGTCTGCCTGAGATAAAACCGGTTTGATCACTGTGGATTATTTCAGGCAGAATAAATTTTAGTCGGTCTGCTAACAGTTTAGTAAACAGTTTGTAGTCTACATTAAGTAGGGAGATAGGGCGGTAAGAAGACGGGAGGAGTGGGTCTTTGTCAGGTTTGGGTATAACCCGGATCAGGGCAGAGTTAAAATGGTGTGGGATAGTAAGGTTGGAAAAAATAGTATTAAAGAAGGCCGTTAGAGAGTCCACAATTTTAGGGGAGAGCAATTTAAAGAATTCTCCTGATAAGCCATCAGGGCCTGGGGTCTTCAGCGGTTTAAGGGCTTTAATAGCCTCCGTCACTTCAGTGACAGTAACAGGGGCCGTAAGGGAATCTGATTGATCCGGGGAAATCTGAGGTAACTGTACTGTTTCCCAGAAGGAGGTTTTGGTAGGTTGGTCAACAGTGCTGTGAGAGTAGAGATCGCTAAAAAAGGAGTGGAAGATGTCAGCTATTGCTTTCCCTTCGGATTGCACAGCTGAGGTCGAATCCCTCAAAGCTGTCACATGATGGGGTCCCTTATCGGATTTAAGTAAATTGGAAAGCATTCGACTCGGCTTATCTCCATATTGGAAAAATTTATATTTACCTGCAGTGAGGAATCTATTATCCATATGTGTCAGAGTATGATCAAATTGGGTCTTAGCGTCTCTATATTTCTGTTTGTTAGCCAACGTAGGTGAGGATTTAAAGTTTTGAAATGAGGAAGTGAGCATAGATTGTGCTTCTTTATATGCGGCGTCTTGATCCAGTCTATATTTCGCCATGAATGCAATTATATCTCCTCGTAGAACAGCTTTAGCGGTCTGCCAAAACAAGGCAGGGTCAGATGTACGGTCAGAGTTGTTAAGAGCGTAAGAGTCCCAGGAAGTCAGTAACATGGTTTTAAAATCCGGAGAAGCCGCCATCTTGGCAGGGAATCTCCAATGGGAGTTGGTACCCAAAGTGAGTCTACCTTGAAGGACAATTGATATAGGGGCATGGTCTGAAATAGTTATAGGGTTAATTGCTGTCTCAGTGATCCTGGGGGACAGATCGTTGGAAACAAGAAAGTAATCAATACGTGAGAAGGAATTATGGGATGAAGAGTAGTAAGTATTTCTCTGACGTCCTAGTGGATGCTGGGGACTCCGTAAGGACCATGGGGAATAGCAGCTCCGCAGGAGACTGGGCACAAAAGTAAAGCTTTAGAACTACCTGGTGTGCACTGGCTCCTCCCCCTATGACCCTCCTCCAAGCCTCAGTTAGATTTTTGTGCCCGAACGAGAAGGGTGCACACTAGGTGGCTCTCCTGAGCTGCTTAGTGAAAAGTTTAGTTTTAGGTTTTATGTTCAGTGAGACCTGCTGGCAACAGGCTCACTGCATCGAGGGACTAAGAGGAGAAGAAGCGAACTCACCTGCGTGCAGAGTGGATTGGGCTTCTTAGGCTACTGGACATTAGCTCCAGAGGGACCGATCACAGGCCCAGCCATGGATAGGTCCCAGAGCCGCGCCGCCGGCCCCCTTACAGAGCCAGAAGACAGAAGAGGTCCGGAAAATCGGCGGCAGAAGACGTCCTGTCTTCAACAAGGTAGCGCACAGCACTGCAGCTGTGCGCCATTGCTCTCAGCACACTTCACACTCCGGTCACTGAGGGTGCAGGGCGCTGGGGGGGGGAGGCCTGAGACGCAATAAAAACACCTTGGATGGCAAAAAAAATGCATCACATATAGCTCCTGGGCTATATGGATGAATTTAACCCCTGCCAGAATACACAGAAAAACGGGAGATAAGGCCGCCTAGAAGGGGGCGGAGCCTATCTCCTCAGCACACTGGCGCCATTTTCCCTCACAGCTCCGTTGGAGGGAAGCTCCCTGGCTCTCCCCTGCAGTCACTACACTACAGAAAGGGTTAAAAAAGAGAGGGGGGCACTAATTACGCGCAGTATTAAAAATACAGCAGCTATAAGGGGAAAAACACTTATATAAGGTTATCCCTGTATATATATAGCGCTCTGGTGTGTGCTGGCAAACTCTCCCTCTGTCTCCCCAAAGGGCTAGTGGGGTCCTGTCCTCTATCAGAGCATTCCCTGTGTGTGTGCTGTGTGTCGGTACGTTTGTGTCGACATGTATGAGGAGAAAAATGATGTGGAGACGGAGCAGATTGCCTGTAATAGTGATGTCACCCCCTAGGGGGTCGACACCTGAGTGGATGAACTGTTGGAAGGAATTACGTGACAGTGTCAGTTCTGTATAAAAGACAGTGGTTGACATGAGACAGCCGGCTACTCAGCTTGTGCCTGTCCAGACGTCTCATAGGCCGTCAGGGGCTCTAAAGCGCCCGTTACCTCAGATGGCAGATATAGACGCCGACACGGATACTGACTCCAGTGTCGACGGTGAAGAGACAAATGTGACTTCCAGTAGGGCCACACGTTACATGATTGAGGCAATGAAAAATGTTTTACACATTTCTGATAATACGAGTGCCACCAAAAAGGGGTATTATGTTCGGTGAGGAAAAACTACCTGTAGTTTTCCTGAATCTGAGAAATTAAATGAGGTGTGTGATGATGCGTGGGTTTCCCCCCGATAACAACTGATAATTTCTAAAATGTTATTGGCATTATATCCTTTCCCGCCAGAGGTTAGGGTGTGTTGGGAAACATCCCCTAGGGTGGATAAAGCGCTCACACGCTTGTAAGAACAAGGGCTCTACCCTCTCCTGAGATGGCCGCCCTTAAGGATCCTGCTGATAGAAAGCAGGAGGGTATCCTAAAATGTAGTTACACACATACTGGTGTTATACTGCGACCAGCAATCGCCTCAGCCTGGATGTGCAGTGCTGGGTTGGCGTGGTCGGATTCCCTGACTGATATAGAGCATTTGAAAGATGCATTTCTATATATGCGTGATGCACAGAAGTCTAAGTGCGTTGTCCATTTCTGCCAGTAGAGGGTTATGGACACGACAGTGGTCAGGTGATGCGGATTCCAAACGGCATTTGGAAGTATTGCCTTATTAAGGGGAGGAGTTATTTGGGGTCGGTCTTTCAGACCTGGTGGCCACGGCAACAGCTGGGAAATCCACGTTTGTACCCCAGGTCGCCTCTCAACATAAGAAGACGCCGTATTATCAGGCGCAGTCCTTTCGTAGGCAAGGGGGCAAAAGGTTCCTCATTTCTGCCCCGTGACAGAGGGAGAGGAAAAAGGCTGCAGAAATCAGCCAGTTCCCAGGAACAGAAGCCCTCTCCCGCCTCTGCCAAGCCCTCAGTATGACGCTGGGGCTTTACAAGCAGAATCAGGCACGGTGGGGGCCCGTCTCAATGAATTTCAGCGCGCAGTGGGCTCACTCGCAAGTAGACCCCTGGATCCTTCAGGTGATATCTCAGGGGTACAAATTGGAATTCGAGACGTCTCCCCCTCGCCGTTTCCTAAAGTCGGCTTTACCGATGTCTCCCTTTGACAGGGAGGCAGTTTTGGAAGCCATTCACAAGCTGTATTCCCAGCAGGTGATAATCAAGGTACCCCTCCTGCAACAGGGAACGGGGTATTATTCCACACTGTTGTGGTACCGAAGCCGGACGGCTCGTTGAGACCGATTCTAAATCTAAAATCTTGAACACTTACATACGGAGGTTCAAATTCAAGATTGAGTCACTCAGAGCAGTGATTGCGAACCTGGAAGAAGGGGACTACATGATGTATCGGGACATCAAGGATGCTTACCTTCATGTCCCAATTTACCCTTCTCACCAAGGGTACCTCAGGTTTGTGGTACAGAACTGTCACTATCAGTTTCAGACGCTGCCGTATGGATGGTCCACGGCACCCCGGGTCTTTACCAAGGTAATGGCCGAAATGATGATACTCCTTCGAAGGAAGGGAATTTTAGTTATCCCTTACTTGGACGATTCCCTGATAAGGGTAAGATCCAGGGAACAGTTGGAGGTCGGTGTAGCACTATCTCAGGTAGTGTTGCGGCAGCACGATTGGATTCTCAATATTCCAAAATCGCAGCTGATTCCGACGACTCGTCTTCTGTTCCTAGGGATGATCCTGGACACAGTCCAGAAAAAGGTGTTTTCTCCCGGAGGAGAAAGTCAGAGAGTTATCCGAGCTAGTCGGGAACCTCCTATAACCGAGCCAAGTCTCAGTACATCAATGAAAGGGTTCTGGGAAAAATGGTGGCTTCCTACGAAGCAATCCCATTCGACAGATTCCACGCAAGAACTTTCCAGTGGGACCTGCTGGACAAATGGTCCGGGTCGCATCTTCAGATGCATCAGCGGATAACCCTGTCACCAAGCACAAGGGTGTCTCTCCTGTGGTGGTTGCAGAGTGCTCATCTTCTAGAGGGCCGCAGATTCGACATTCAGGACTGGGTCCTGGTGACCACGGATGCCAGCCTGCGAGGCTGGGGAGCAGTCACACAGGGAAGGAATTTCCGGAGCTTATGGTCAAGCCTGGAGACATCACTTCACATAAATATCCTGAAGCTAAGGGCCATTTACAATGCTCTAAGCTCAGCAAGACCTCTGCTTCAAGGTCACCCGGAGTTGATCCATTCGGACAACATCACGGCAGTCACCCACGTAAACAGACAGGGTGACACAAGAAGCAGGAGGGCAATGGCAGAAGCTGCAAGGATTCTTCGCTGGGCGGAAAATCATGTGATAGCACTGTCAGCAGTATTCATTCCGGGAGTGGACAACTGGGAAGCAGACTTCCTCAGCAGACACGACCTCCACCCGGGAGAGTGGGGACTTCACCCAGAAGTCTTCCACATCTTTATAAAACTCGACAGGTATTGCGCCAGGTCAAGGGACCCTCAGGCAATAGCTGTAGACGCTCTGGTAACACAGTGGGTGTACCAGTCAGTGTATGTGTTCCCTCCTCTGCCTCTCATACCCAAGGTACTGAGAATTATAAGATGGAGAGGAGTAAGCACTATATTCGTGGCTCCGGATTGGCCAAGAAGGACTTGGTAACCGGAATTTCAAGAGATGCTCACGGAGGATCCGTGGCCTCTACCTATAAGAAGGGACCTGCTCCAGCAAGGACCCTGTCTGTCCAAGACTTACCGCGGCTGCGTTTGACGGCATGGCGGTTGAACGCCGGATCCTGAAGGAGAAAGGCATTCCGGATGAAGTCATTCCTATCCTGATCAAAGCCAGGAAAGATATAACCGCAAAACATTATCACCGCATTTGGCGAAAATATGTTGCGTGGTGCGAGGCCAGTAAGGCCCCGACGGAGGAATTTTCAACTAGGTCGATTCCTACATTTCCTGCAAACAGGAGTGTCTATGGGCCTGAAATGGGGGTCCATTAAGGTTCAAATTTCGGCCCTGTCAATTTTCTTCCAAAAAGAACTAGCTTCAGTCCCTGAAGTTCAGACGTTTGTGAAAGGGGTACTGTATATACAGCCTCCTTTTGTGCCTCCAGTGGCACCTTGGGATCTAAATGTAGTTTTTGGGTTCCAAAAGTCACATTGGTTTGAACCACTTAAATATGTGGAGTTAAAATATCTCACATGGAAAGTGGTCATGCTGTTGGCCCTGGCCTGGGCCAGGTGCGTGTCAGAATTGGCGGCTTTATCCTGTAAAAGCCCTCATCTGATTTTCCATTCGGACAGGGCGGAATTGAGGACTTGTCCTCAGTTTCTCCCTAAGGTGGTTTTCAGCGTTTCACCAGAATAAACCTATTGTGGTGCCTGCGGCTACTAGGGACTTGGTGGACTCCAAGTTGCTAGACGTTGTCAGGGCCCTGGAAATATAGGTTTCCAGGACGGCTGGAGTCAGAAAATCTGACTCGTTGTTTATTCTGTATGCACCCAACAAGCTGGGTGCTCCTGCTTCTAAGCAGACTATTGCTCGTTGGATTTGTAGTACAATTCAGCTTGCACATCCTGTGGCAGGCCTGCCACAGCCAAAATCTGTAAAAGCCCATTCCACAAGGAAGGTGGGCTCATCTTGGGCGGCTGCCCGAGGGGTCTCGGCTTTACAACTTTGCCGAGCAGCTACTTGGTCAGGAGCAAATACGTTTGTAAAATTCTACAAATTTGATACCCTGGCTGAGGAGGACCTGGAGTTCTCTCATTTGGTGCTGCAGAGTCATCCGCACTCTCCCGCCCGTTTGGGAGCTTTGGTATAATCCCCATGGTCCTTACGGAGTCCCCAGCATCCACTAGGACGTCAGAGAAAATAAGAATTTACTTACCGATAATTCTATTTCTCGTAGTCCGTTGTGGATGCTGGGCGCCCATCCCAAGTGCGGATTGTCTGCAATACTGGTACATAGTTATTATTACCAAAAAATTGGGTTATTGCTGTAGTGAGCCATCTTTTCTAGAGGCTCCTCTGTTATCATGCTGTTAACTGGGTTTAGATCACAAGTTATATGGTGTGATTGGTGTGGCTGGTATGAGTCTTACCCGGGATTCAAAATCCTTCCTTATTGTGTACGCTCGTCCGGGCACAGTATCCTAACTGAGGCTTGGAGGAGGGTCATAGGGGGAGGAGCCAGTGCACACCAGGTAGTTCTAAAGCTTTACTTTTGTGCCCAGTCTCCTGCGGAGCCGCTATTCCCCATGGTCCTTACGGAGTCCCCAGCATCCACTACGGACTACGAGAAATAGAATTATCGGTAAGTAAATTCTTATTATTCCAATTCTACCGGGTTATGGAGTCGCCACACATCAACCAGTCCCAGTTGTGCAGACATGTAATCTAGGTTGATCTTGGGCAGTCGGGCCCCCGGAGACGAGGCACCCTTCCTGTCCAAAACCAAAGAGGACACCATATTCATATCCCCACCAACAATAAGAGAGGTATGCGAATATGGGCGGAGAATATTAGTTACTTCTAGATAGAATGATTTATCATAGACAGCCGGGGCATAAATATTGCACAAGGTTAATCTGGTGCCCTCTAAGGTAATATCCAATACAACATATCTGCCTAGAGGGTCAATAATCTGATGATGTATGTCAAACTCCACCCCCTTACGGATAAGGATAGCAACCCCCCTCGCCTTAGAAGAGAATGAAGAAAATGCCACAACCTCTTGTCTAAGCATGGTAAGTTTAGCATGTTCAGGGGGGGTCAGGTGTGTCTCTTGGAGCATAGAGACGTCAGCTTTTATCTTATTTAAATAGGTAAAGATACGTCTCCGTTTGATAGGAGAATTAATACCCCTAACATTCCACGATATTATATTAAGCTGTGACATTTATACCATCAGCGGGGGAATAGAGAAGGGTAGCAATCGATCTCGTGAAGAAAAACACCCTCCTGTTAATAATCCAGAGTATCATAAACATAAACAATCCCCACCTCAGCTGGCCAAACATCTGTAGATAAAAAGTAGCGGAGAGGAGAGTAAAAGAAGTCGGAAAGAAGAGAGAAAGGTAAAGACGAAGGTTAAGACATATATAACATATGAGTGCGTCCACACCAGCATGCATCAGTATGGACTTTCAGCGTGAACCCGCTGCAATGTAGAACAATAAAAATAACAAAATAACCAACAGGCAATATTAAGATAGGCAACTCAAGAAAACGTCCTAATGACCCTTATATAAAGAAAATGAAGTGTTTTCGAAATGGTCATGGTAGGAGCTAAACCTAATCCACCTCGTATTAGAGGAGAATTATTAACTATAATCAACCAGTATAAGAACATGGATTAAGTCCCGGTATCAGGTTTCAATCATTATCTGCAGCTCCGTTTGGGGAGGATGGATGCGAGGCCAAGGACAACCGCGCAGATCCTCCAAGTTCCGTTACAAAGCCCTTGGCCGAGTCTACTGAGGTGAAATCTTTCGGGCCTTGTGGGGTGAAAATGCGCAGCCGCGCAGGATAGAGAAGGGTAAATCGGATACCGTTTTTCACCAGCTGAGAGCAGATTGGAGACATTTCCCTTCTAGCTCTAGAGACTTCCGCGGAGTAGTCCTGGAAGAGGAACAGCCGTTGTCCATCCCATTGAAGTGGGCCTTTGCTTCGAGCCGCAGACCATATCAGTTCTTTATGTCTGAAATTTAAGCATTTAAAGATGACCGGGCGGGATCTAGATTGGTTAGAGTCACGTGGGGGACCCAATCTATGAGCTCGTTCAATTTCCATCGAGGAGAGTTCTTCAGGATTACCCAGGAGGTCTGGCAAGTCGGAGAGGAGGAATTTCAGCAGATCAGGGCCTTTCAATGATTCTTTAAGGCCCACAATTCTCAGGTTGTTACGTCTCGAACGGTTTTCTAGATCGTCCATCTTCATCATCATATGTTGGCGCGAAGTTGTTAAAGATACGACTTGTTCTTTAAGATCCTCTATTTCCTTAAAATTAACTCCAATTCTATTTTCGTTCGCCGAGATTCTGCGGGTCATAGACCCAAGTTCTGATTTCAGGTCTGATACTGCGGTCATAAATTTATCTGCCTGAGCTTGCAGTAAAGGTTCCACGGTTTCTTTAATCGCTTTCACTATTTCCGAATAGGAAGGTGGAGCGGGGGGAGCTTTTGGGGCCATGGTAGGTGGTGTTTCAATCGCGATGTCTAGGCAGACAGGATGGGAGGATAGTGGTGAGAGGTGGTGCTTGGTTCCCCGCGTTTACTACCACTTCTATATCGTTGGGGTTTTGGTGTAGTAGAACTTAAGAATTTGTCCATAATAAGACTTAAGAGCTCATGAGGGTCGGACAGATGACATAACTCGCCGTTGGTTAGAAAAGTGGGGATAGGTCTATATCACAGCTGCGGGTGATGCGATTTCACATATCGCTGTGAAATGTATCCATTTATGGAAAGCTGAGAGCGGGTGTGGTTCTCCAAGTCGTCGGAGAGATGCAATTGTGTTTACCAGGTATAAAATTGCTATCACCACTATATATGGGAGTAAGCAGCGAGACTTAGAGAGCGTGGAAATAATATCTGTGATGAAATATTTAAATTACAACGGCAATCCGGCCCGCGGCATCACCGTATAAACACGCCAACTGAGAACTAATTAGTAGGTATGAAGATAGTCTCACTCACCTCCCACACACGTGGTGACGGGGAGGGGGGGTGAATAGGAGTTGTAATTCACTTTGTGGCAACAGACTGGAGAAACAGCGTCAGTTTCAAGGATCAACCGTGGTGGTAATGAGGGTAAATCAGCTTCACTATGATATGATCCAGGAGACAGTAATCATAGTGCCAAACTATAATCGGTAGAGGATGTGGGGAGGATATAGTTGATTTTATGCTAGGCAGATCTCCCCCAGTTTCACACATGAGTATGGCACCTATAGTTCCCCTCACCCTCACAGCTCCCCTCCGTCTCTCTCTATTTCAGTGGGAGTTATTTCCAGGGGGAGAGGGGTGCAGGGAAGGTACCTCCGTTTCTGATGAGCTCCGCTGCAGGCTGAGGGAGAGCTGCGCCGCCGCAGCACCGGAAGTGTGGGTCCGCAGCTTTCCTCCGTCCCCGAGCGCCGGGTCCCAAGCTCGTTTCACGGGGCTCCGGTATCGGTGTAGGGGGGGTCCCAGGTACTCCCCAATAGGCTGCAGGAGTGACCAGGGTGATTCAGCGGCCGTGGGCAGCTTCGGCATCAGCGCACCTCCTGGAGCCTTTCGGCGGGTCAGCCGTGGAAATTTAGCCCGCGGCTCCGGCGTCTGGCGCAGGCCACAACCTGCAGAGACCGTAAAAACGATCTCCCTGCTCCGCGACCAGGCACACAGACACCCCGAGCCACAAGGTGGGTTATGAGAGTAATCTGGGGATAGTATTTATAGCAGCAGATGTTATATTTTATGATATGAGCAGGAGCTCTGGATTTCTGCTTCCAATCGCCTCTCCAGTCAGGCCACGCCCCCTTCTGCTGAATAAGGTTTTAAGTGTAATAGCATTGCATTGCATTACTGTAAAGGTTTAAAGTGTATCTCTGGGTGTGTGCGCGCTGTGTGTACTTTGTACCCCCAGCGCAGCGTTTGTACGCTAAGTCCGTACAGTGATACGGGACTCCGTACGCAAACAGTGTATAAAGTACGTAGCATGTGTACTAGGTTTAGCGGCCGCAGCGGCTCCATGGTAAAGTGTGTTTAGAGTGTATAGAAGGTATAGCTTTTCGTTCCTGTATATAAATCGACATTGTCAATTGGGTGCTCGTCCGGGATATCACGTTCTTAATGATGCACTGTACATTACAAACGCGGCTGTAATTGACCGGCTCCAATGGACGCATTGAGAAACTGATGAAAATAACATCCACGTTAATGTAATTTTGTGGTATCAGTAAGCCGCTGGTATGAAATTCAAGGGACAATGCGTTTCTCATAATATTTAAGATGCTAAAATGTATTTTTTATTGTTGCAAAACAAGGTTCAAATAAGTCATATTGTGTTTGATTCAGATTGGATTGTTTATCTGTTTAAGTAGGTTTAAAAGTATATTTAAAAGTTGCTGCATAGCCTTGATATAGTGTTTTTTTTAACTCAGGCCTAAAATAACTTCAGGTGCTTGTATGATGTGTGATTTCTTTGTGACAAAGGAAGCCGCATGGTCTGTCCTCCATTTTGGACTAACCACATGGCCTGTCCACCATTTTGTGTAACCCTCATGGATGTGGAAGGGGGAGGAGCAGCGGCCATTTTGGGAAGGTCATTTTTCTAAATGGCTGATTTTCACTTCCCAGAATAATCAGCTCTCCTTGGTCACATGAATCACCATTTATGAGTTACCAATGCATTTATTTAACCCATGCCATAGTCAATTACAAATAGTTTCAGCTGGGCCTAGTGAAAGTTAATAGTGAGATGAATACTTAGTGTAAGAATTACACACAGATTAAAAAAAACAAAAAAGGTTTTTTTTTCTTTTACCTCTAGGATTTAGTAACTCTGCTTGCTATAAGATAGCCATTGAAATGCATATTAACCTGTGTAACTGCTTTTTCCTAGCAGTGAAAAAATAAGAATTTACTTACCGATAATTCTATTTCTCGGAGTCCGTAGTGGATGCTGGGGTTCCTGAAAGGACCATGGGGAATAGCGGCTCCGCAGGAGACAGGGCACAAAAAGTAAAGCTTTCCGATCAGGTGGTGTGCACTGGCTCCTCCCCCTATGACCCTCCTCCAGACTCCAGTTAGGTACTGTGCCCGGACGAGCGTACACAATAAGGGAGGAATTTTGAATCCCGGGTAAGACTCATACCAGCCACACCAATCACACTGTACAACCTGTGATCTGAACCCAGTTAACAGTATGATAACAGCGGAGCCTCTGAAAAGATGGCTCACAACAACAATAACCCGATTTAGTTAGCAATAACTATGTACAAGTATTGCAGATAATCCGCACTTGGGATGGGCGCCCAGCATCCACTACGGACTCCGAGAAATAGAATTATCGGTAAGTAAATTCTTATTTTCTCTATCGTCCTTGTGGATGCTGGGGTTCCTGAAAGGACCATGGGGATTATACCAAAGCTCCCAAACGGGCGGGAGAGTGCGGATGACTCTGCAGCACCGAATGAGAGAACTCCAGGTCCTCTTTTGCCAGGGTATCAAATTTGTAGAATTTTACAAACGTGTTCTCCCCCGACCACGTAGCTGCTCGGCAAAGTTGTAATGCCGAGACCCCTCGGGCAGCCGCCCAAGATGAGCCCACCTTCCTTGTGGAATGGGCCTTAACAGATTTAGACTGTGGCAGGCCTGCCACAGAATGTGCAAGTTGAATTGTGCTACCAATCCCACGAGCAATCGACTGCTTAGAAGCAGAAACACCCAGCATTGTTGGGTGCATACAGGATAAACAGCAAGTCAGATTTCCTGACTCCAGCCAACCTGGAAACTATATTTTCAGGGCCCTGATAACATCCAGCAACTTGGAGTCCTCCAAGTCCCTGGTAGCCGCAGGTACCACAATAAGCTGGTTCAGGTGAAACGCTGACACCACCTTAAGGAGAAACTGGGGACGAGTCCGCAGCTTTGCTCTGTCCGAATGGACAATCAGATATGGCTTTGTGAGATAAAGCCGCCAATTCTGACACTCGCCTGGCCGAGGCCAGGACCAACAGCATGGTCATTTTCCATGTGAGATATATCAAATCCACAGATTTGAGTTGTTTAAACCAATGTGATTTTTTAGGAATCCCAAAACTACGTTGAGATCGCCCAGTGCCACTGGAGACATCAAAGGGGCTGTATATGCAGTACTCCCTTAACAACTTCTGGACTTCAGGAACTGAAGCCAATTTCTTTCTGGAAGAAAATCAACAGGCCGAAATTTGAACCTTAATGGACCCAATTTGAGACCCATAGACACTCCTGTTTGCAGGAAATGTAGAAATTAACCTAGTTGAAATTCTTCCGTGGAGCCTTCCTGGACTCACACCCTGGCACATATTTTCACCTAAGTGGTGATAATGTTGTGCGGTCACCTCCTTCCTGGCTCTGACCAGGGTAGGGATGACCTCTTCCGGAATGCCTCTTTCCCTTAGGATCCGGCGTTCACCCGCCTTGGCGTCAACGCAGCTGCGGTAAGTCCCGGAACAGACACGGTTCTTGCCGAATCAAGACCCTTCTTAGTATCTCTTGAAGTTCCGGGAACCAAGTCCTTCTTGGCCAAACCGGAGCCACGAGTATAGTTCTTACTCCTCTCCTTCCTATCATTTTCAATACATTGGGTAAGAAAAGCAGAGGATGGAACACATACACCGACTGGTACACCGACGGTGTTACCAGAGCGTCCCAGCTATTGCCTGAGTGTCTCTTGACCTGGCGCTTCAGGTGGGACGCCATCATAACCACCTTTGGTCTTTCCCAACGGTTTACAATCATGTGGAAACTTCCAGATTAAGTTTCCACTTTTCCGGGTGGAATTCATTTATGCTGAGGAAATCTTCCCAGTTGCCCACTCCCGGAATGAACACTGCTGACAGTGTTATCACATGATTTTCCGCCCAGCGAAGAATCCTTGCTGTCATTGCCCTCCTGCTTCTTGTGTCGCCCCGTCTGATAACGTGGGCGACCGCCATGATGATGTCCTACTGGATCAGCACCGGTTGACTTTGAAGCAGGAGTCTTCCTAGGCTCAGAGCATTGTAAATTGCCCTTAGCTCCAGTATATTCATGTGGAGAGAAGTCTCCAGACTTGACCACACTTCCTTGGAAATTTTTTCCCTGTGTGACTACTCCCCAGCCTCTCAGGCTGGTATCCGTGGTCCCCAGAACACAGTCCTGAATGCTGAGTGTGCTGCCCTCTAAAAGATGAGCACTCTGCAGCCCCCACAGAAGAGACACCCTTGTCCTTGGAGACAGGATTATCCGCTGATGCATCTGAAAATGCGATCCGGACCATTCGTCCAGCAAATACCCTGAGATCTGCCGAATGGAATCGCTTCGTAAGAAGCCACCATTTTTCCCAGGACTCCTGTGCATTGATGCACTGATACTTGGCCTGGTTTTAGGAGGTTTCTGACTAGGTCGAATAACTCCTTGGCTTTTTCCTCCCGGAGGAACACCTTTTTCTGGACTATGCCCAGAATCATTCCTAGGAACAGCAGACGTATCGTCGGAAAACAGCTGCGATTCTTGGAATATTTAGAATCCAGTCGTGCTGTCGTAGAACTACTTTAGATAGTGCTCTTCCGACCTCCAACTGTTCTCTGGAACTTGCCCTTTTCAGGATATCGTCCAAGTAAGGGATAATTTAGATGCCTTTTTTCTTTGAAGAAACATCTTTTCGGCCATTACCTTGGTAAAAGGCCCGGGGTGCCGTGGATAATTCAAACGGCATCGTCTGAAACTGATATTGACAGTTCTGTACCACGAACCAGAGGTACCCTTGTTGAGAAGGGCAAATTTGGACATGGAGGTAATCCTTGATGTCCAGGGACACCATATAGTCCCCTTTTTTCCGGTTCGCTATCACTGCTCTGAGTGACTCCATCTCGATTTGAACCTTTTATGTAAGTGTTCAAAGATTTCAGTTTAGACTATGTCTCACCAAGCCGTCTGGCTTCAGTACCACAATATAGTGTGGAAAAATAATACCCTTTTCCTTGTTGTAGGAGGGGTACTTTGATTATCACCTGCTGGATATACAGCTTGTGAATTGTTTCCAATGCTGCCTCCCTGTCGGAGGGAGCCGTTGGTAAAGCAGACTTCAGAAACCTGCGAGGAGAAGATGTCTCGACTCTCCAATCTGTACCCCTGGGATAATACTTGTACTATCTAGGGGTCAACCTGCGAGTGATCCCACTGCGCGCTGAGACTCTTGAGACTACCCCCCACCTTGAGTCCGCTTGCACGGCCCCAGCGTCATGCTGAGGACTTGGCAGACGCGGTGGAGGGCTTCTTTTCCTGGGAAGGGGCTGCCTGCTGCAGTCTACTTCCCTTACCTCTATGTCTGGGCAGATATGACTGGCCTTTTGCCTGCATGCCCTCATGGGAAAGGAAGGATTGAGGCTGAAAAGACGGTGTCTTTTTCAGCTGAGATGTAACTTGGGGTAAAAAGGTTGGATTTCCCAGCTGTTGCCGTGGTCCCCAGGTCCGATGGACCGACCCCAACTAACTCCTTCCCTTTATACGGCAATACTTCCATGTGCCGTATGGGATCTGTATCACCTGACCACTGTCGTGTCCATGACATCTTCTGGGTGATATGGACAACGTACTTATCTTGATGCCAGAGAGCAAATATCCCTCTGTGCATCTCACGTACATATATATAGAATGCATCCTATTAAATGCTCTATATGAATAAAATATTTTCAGTCAGGGAATCCGACCAAGCCAACCCAGCACTGCATCTCCAGGCTGATGGCGATCGCTGGTCGCAGTATAACCACCGTATGTGTGTATATACTTTTTAGGATATCTTTCCAGCTTCCTATCAGCTGGCTCCTTGAGGGCGGCCGTATCTGGAGACGGTAACGCCACTTGATAAGCGTGTGAGCGCCTTATCACCCTAAGGGGTGTTTCCCAACGCGCCCTAATTTCTGGCGGGAAAGGGTATAACGCCAATATTTGCTATCGGGGTAACCCCACGCATCATCACACACTTCATTTTATTTTATCTGATTCAGGAAAAACTACAGGTAGTTTTTTCACTCCCACATAATACCCTTTTTTGTGGTACTTGTAGTATCAGAAATATGCAACACCTCCTTCATTGCCCTTAACGTGTGGCCCTAATGAGAAATACGTTTGTTTATTCACCGTCGACACTGGATTCAGTGTCCGTGTCTGTGTCTGTGTCGACCGACTGAGGTAAATGGGCGTTTTTAACGCCCCTGACGGTGTTTCTGAGACGCCTGGACCGGTACTAATAGTTTGTCGGCCGTCTCACGTCGTCAACCGACCTTGCAGCGTGTTGACATTCTCACGTAATTCCCTAAATAAGCCATCCATTCCGGTGTCGACTCCCTAGAGAGTGACATCACCATTACAGGCAATTTCTCCGCCTCCTCACCAACATCGTCCTCATACATGTCGACACACACGTACCGACACACAGCACACACACCGGGAATGCTCTGACAGAGGACAGGACCCACACTAGCCCTTTGGGGAGACAGAGGGAGAGTTTGCCAGCACACACCAAAACGCTATAATTATATAGGGACAACCTTATATAAGTGTTTTCCCTTATAGCATCTTTATATATATCTCAATATCGCCAAAATCAGTGCCCCCCCTCTCTGTTTTAACCCTGTTTCTGTAGTGCAGTGCAGGGGAGAGCCTGGGAGCCTTCTCTCCAGGCTTTCTGTGAGAGAAAATGGCGCTGTGTGCTGAGGAGATAGGCCCCGCCCCTTTTTCGGCAGGCTCGTCTCCCGCTATTTAGTGAATCTTGGCAGGGGTTAAATATCTCCATATAGCCTCTGGGGGCTATATGTGAGGTATTTTTCGCCAAAAAAGGTTTTCATTTGCCTCCCAGGGCGCCCCCCTCCCAGCGCCCTGCACCCTCAGTGACTGCCGTGTGAAGTGTGCTGAGAGGAAAATGGCGCACAGCTGCAGTGCTGTGCGCTACCTTTAGAAGACTGCAGGAGTCTTCAGCCGCCGATTCTGGACCTCTTCTTACTTCAGCATCTGCAAGGGGGCCGGCGGCGCGGCTCCGGTGACCATCCAGGCTGTACCTGTGATCGTCCCTCTGGAGCTGATGTCCAGTAGCCAAGAAGCCAATCCATCCTGCACGCAGGTGAGTTCACTCCTTCTCCCCTAAGTCCCTCGTTGCAGTGATCCTGTTGCCAGCAGGACTCACTGTAAATTAAAAAACCTAAGCTAAACTTTCTCTAAGCAGCTCTTTAGGAGAGCCACCTAGATTGCACCCTTCTCGGCCGGGCACAAAAATCTAACTGGAGTCTGGAGGAGGGTCATAGGGGTAGGAGCCAGTGCACACCACCTGATCGGAAAGCTTTACTTTTTGTGCCCTGTCTCCTGCGGAGCCGCTATTCCCCATGGTCCTTTCAGGAACCCCAGCATCCACAAGGACGATAGAGAAACCACCTTTACAGGCAGCCAAAAGCACATAGCATTGATATGCAAATTAGAAGCACTGAATGGGTAAATGAGTCCCATAGGAGACCAGTGAATAGTACATATATATAATATTATAATTGTGTGTGTTTATATCAATGTATGTTCTGCAAGATGGCTATCCAATCTGAATCATATCATTTAAATTATTGATTATTGCTAGAGTCATTATAGATCTGTGTGAAATAGGATACATTTGTCGCTATATAGGTAAATATATAGGTAAATCTGAAATAACAGTATTTTAAGGAAGTAAGCGTAAAGCACAAACACAGTCTGGCCTAGTTGTAAAGGTTTATACGGAACAAGTGTGTGTTGTGTTTAGTGGGCAATAGTAGTTTTTATTGCTCACATTTATAGAGCTGTGCGATTTACTCCGGATGTACGGTTTTGTACACGTGTCTCGGACAAAGTACGGAACTGCACACGCAGCGTAAGAGACACGCACGGTCACGTGTTTGCGCAAAGTGCGTAAGAATGCGGGCGCTGAGTACAAATTATACAATAGTGTTGTTTAGTTCAAAGGTGGGATAGTAGACATTTAATACAATAGCACATAACTATCAGATTTCAAAAGCAGGTTACTCTAAATTTACTTTAAAAACTGTATTGCCCCTGGGGTAAGGCTGCCTATCTGAATGAATCCAAATTTTCTGTACAGAAAAGACAGTGTACTTGAGCGAGCAAACGTAGGAGTGAGTGGAACTGAACCCCGAAAGTCGGGTCCCGTGGTACATCAAGTAAGAGGAGGCTTGGTGGCGTGAAGTGGCTGACTCACGTTAATATAGATTGAAATACGCAAATCGTGAGGTGATTTGTAGGAGTGTGATAGTGCATTGTATTGCGAAGTATTGAAGTTAAAAAGGTTTTTGGTATTACGCTTCAGACTGAGGGTCCCAGTTTGTACAACGACCCGTGATCGTACGGCAGATAGGTAACAAGTACCTATATGCTGTGCGATTGGACCGCGCATTTGTGGATGCGATATATATAGCGCAACTGGATACCCCTTTACCTGCTTTGCGTAAAATCGCGGTACCATTAGCACTGTATAGAGCATACGCAAGTGTGATTTGTGTATAAGTGTATAGGGAGTTTTCGCTGGTCTCTCTCAGGAAAATCTCCAGCGGTGTATATTCACTGGAAATAGGTAAGTCACTTCTAAACACTTCCAGTGAATAGAAATCAGATAGGGACCTCACTGGGTACGCGGTGGTCATTCTTGGAGTGAGTCGTGGTACCCGGCGGAGGAGTGGGTGAAAGCGCTTTAAGAACTTTCACCGTCTATTCGTATTGTGCATTGGGGATTGCGTAAAAGGAAAAAGTCCACGATGGGATCCAATTGCACAAGCGGTGGACGTTTAGCCAGGGTTCAGGTTGAGGTGCCGCGGCCCAAGGGGTCAGCGAGGTTTGTTATGTGTGGTAAATATGGATCACACACTGAAGACTTTTTGTCTGAATGGGTACGTATGACTGACAAAGATAGGGTACCATTCCCTAAAGTGGGCAGTTTTGAACCAGAGGTATTACAGAACTTAAGGATAAGGATATGTCTGATAAAATCCAAGAAACAAAGGAGTAGACATACAGATTGTTTAAATTTATGGCAACAGGAGGGAGACGTGCAAAGAGAATTAGCTCGCGCAGCAGGTTCCAAACCAAGCGGGAAAACAATGGCGACCGCACCACCACTACCGTATATTGCGGGGGAGAAGATGGCTACAGTCAATGGTATATCCGTAAAATATAGTAGTATGTAAAAACAATGTATTAACCCTAATTATTTTTTGCAAGATGTATCCTGTTTTTTTTTTTTTTTTTTTTTTTAAGTCTTTTCAAGGTTATAGGTAACAAGAGGATGATGGACTTGCTGGCAGATCAGTTCCTGTATTTATTTACAGAGAGAGAGACATAAGATGCATTGGAGGGAATGGTAATTGTATCGCTGGCCTGTAACTGTAATTGTATGTAACTGTATGTTTTAACTGCTTACTGTATGAGTTTTAACTATAGGTATACTGTACTTTGTAATATATATATTGAATCTATATCTTTTTTTTAATAAATATATCCAGCCAAATCGCAGCTCTCCTCCAAGGAGTCACCTCGCTGCAGGAAAGTCAGGTGGGGCCTGTCCAACCAGGTAGAGCAGTAACAATATTCCCCAATGAAAGAACTGGTGAGGTCACAGCTACCGGTAAGTGTGAGACAGTTCATTGCACAGAGACAACACCACCTCACAGTAAACAGATTAGGAACGGAATGGTAGGATTACACCCTGTCTTGGAAATAGTAACCCCCAATGGGGGAACCGATAGTCAGGGAATAATCCTCACCAGGAATAATGCAATGTATTGCCCGTGGCCCAGAGATGAGCTGCGATCAATCATTTCAGAATTCCCCGACCCTCGGAAGTATTTAGCCAGATGTCAGAAATTTTTCAGAGATCTGGGTAATGCGTATGAACCGACAAACAAACACTGGCGGATATTTTTTAAAGCGTGCCTACCTCTTAATATTGACACCCAAAAATGTATCACTGATTGTAGATTAAAGCGTGCCTACCTCTTAATATTGACACCCAAAAATGTATCTCCTGATTGTGTTATGACTGACAAAACACAATCAGGAGAACTTAGAGCAAATTAACATGCAACTAGAGTTGTATTTCCCCACAACTGTTAAGTGGAGAAAAAAAAATTTCTCCATAAAACAGAGGGAAAATGAAATGACATTGAATACTTCCATCAGGACCTGCAAATAATAAATAGATACATGGGGGTATCAGATACAGGGAACGATGCGAATTACAGGAAGGTAGCTGTTTCTGTATTAATGGACGGACTCAATCAGACAGTAAGGGACAGGGTACAAACATTTTTTGCCTGATTGTATAGCTTGTCGTAGAGCGTGCGCGATTGAACACCATAAGAATATTGCTAGGCGTAGAGAACTGCAGGAGGAGAGGCTGGGGATTGAAAGTATACAGGCTCTTACACCAGAGTCTCATCAGCCTAAACCCCAAAAACCCTGGTGGTAAGAAAAGACCGAGAAATTGTTACATTTGTAAAAAAAAAAGTAAAGTAAAGGACATTTTGCTAGAGAGTGCAAGAGTAGTAGAGCACATAGCCAATATAGACCCCTAGACCAAGAAAACAAGCCACGTTATTAAATACATAGATGGGATCAAGGGACATATAGTAAGGAGTCACGAGCCATATAGAAAACACAGATTCGGTTAATGGGAAGAATGGAATAAATGCAACTTTACCCTTTTGTCAGAACTTACTGGGGTTAGGAGGAGGTCCCTAAACTTCTGCTTCTTTCTCTAGCAGAAGTGACCTCTAATTAATTTAACAGAAGTTTTGTTAGAGATGGTATACATATAGCGTGCTCCCGCCCAGGAAGTACGAATTATGTTGGATACCCACGAAGACTAAGGTTGCATTTAGCTGTTCTAGATACATGTCCATCACAGGTAGAGGAAATTATCTCAAAGATACCGGGTTCACTATGAATTTAGAATGGACAGGACACTGGATTGATGGCTGGGATAGTCCCAGTAGAGATATAACACACATAGATTTTTTTTTTGGGGGGGGGAGAGCAGACCGAGTAGAGCATCATTCCCCTTAGTGCCCAATCCAGATGTCAAACTTTGTAAAATCTTCTTTGCCTCTACCAAATTATCGGTTACTAAACTTCTATGGTATTTGTCTTCAAAGCTTCCTCTTCATCTCTTACGTTCACCGACAGGGTTATAGTTCAGACGCCACAGGCCTACTCGGTCTTTTAGAGTTCTGCCCAAATCCAGTATATCTCACCAGCATAGGGACACCAGTATTAACGCAATGTGCCTGGTCATGCACAAAGGGTGGAGAATGAGAATACTGGTGAAGGGAGACTGTGCATAGACACCGATATGCATGATGGCGCGACAGCCTGATGGTGAACGCAAATCTGAAAAATTTTCTTTTTATTATTTCCTTTCTCTTTTCACTTTCCACAGATGGTTTACTTCACACAACTGATAATACATAACAGTTAAACACATTGAAATGCAAGATTTATGTTCCCTACAGAAAGGCCGCTGACCCGGAGAGAACTCGTGACAAAGAGCAGAGTGTAGAGAACCTCGTATCACTGGAGTGTCTGTTCCGGGAAGGTTGAGAGGCAGGACTGTTGAAGGGCATCCAAGCACAGATCTAGAACGGTTGTAGTATAATTTTTTTTTTTCACCTCCCCCTGTCTTTTCCCTTTCTTATTTTCCTCCTTTCCCTAAACGAAATGGATCGATCACAAGAGACTGCGTTTCGGGTTCTATTAGTAACTCTGGTTTTGATAAGGACAGTTTGTTTTGTGAGGGTCCCAGAGAGGTCGAGCAGGGATCTGGAATGGGTTCTGATGGCAAGTATGAATTTGTAGGATCTCAGGAGCAGCACATCACTTTAGTAAAGGATGGCATCAGTAAGCGCTCTGGTAGTCAGGGAGTTCGGAGGCACTGTGAGGGGTTATTGTCTGATGAATATTGTATTTGTAGGAATTATGAGAATATAGGTGAGGATGGGTGCATCCAGAGATGTCAGTCCAACCTTAATATCGACATGGACCGTCATCCGTTGAGTGATTACCACTCACTAGTGGGTAAGGTCTTAAACCAGACAGAATGCTGGGTGTGCTCACAAGTACCTCAAGGTCAGAGCAAGTCAGGATTAGTACCGTACCCTTTAGCAATAGATGAGGTACTCGAATTGCGGGGTGGGAGACCGGTGGACAAGAAATTCAATATCTCTAGGCCCCCTAGTTTGAAGCTCCGCCAGTATCATGTAGACAGGTCCTTATTGTGTTTTAATATTTCCAATTACCGAAAACCGGGAAATTGGGAAGTGACGTGGAATAACCAGACAATGACCTTTTCACACAGAGCTGATAGGATACCCATAGAGGATTGATAAATCTGCACAGAATACACTTAATGATATTTGTATTACTTTTGTAATATATTAAACCAACATTATGCCTACTGTATAATAAAATAATTTCAGCAATGGGTTGGTGGTGCTCCCGGAAAATAGTTCAGAAAACTAAATGGAAAATGTGGTCTTAAGAAAAGAGCAAAAGACAAAGAGCTGCTATATGTCTTTTCCAGGGCACGCTTTAGAAAAATATGTGATGAATTGTGAAGATATGGGTGAATTAATACGTAACTTTTATTGAGATATACTTACTAAAAGGGAGGAAGCGAATAAACAAAGTTTAATACAAATTTTAGGCGAAAAAATATTTTTTTATATATAAGGGCGAAAATATGTTTACTCCCTTTATGTATCAAAAAAGAATTTTTTACTTTGTTTCTGAATTGAACAAATATTAATGGGAGTAAATACCGTAGGTATTTTATCCTCATATTCATGAGCCGTTCCAGATCTGTGTGCACTTTCGGGTCTTTTGTTTGACTTGGATACTCAGATATGGGATAACTCAACCCCATGGAGCCTATTTACTCCCATTAATATTTGTTCAATTCAGAAACAAAGTAAAAAATTCTTTTTTGATACATAAAGGGAGTAAACATATTTTCGCCCTTATATATAAAAAAATATTTTTTCGCCTAAAATTTGTATTAAACTTTGTTTATTCGCTTCCTCCCTTTTAGTAAGTATATCTCAATAAAAGTTACGTATTAATTCACCCATATCTTCACAATTCATCACATATTTTTCTAAAGCGTGCCCTGGAAAAGACATATAGCAGCTCTTTGTCTTTTGCTCTTTTCTTAAGACCACATTTTCCATTTAGTTTTCTGAACTATTTTCCGGGAGCACCACCAACCCATTGCTGAAATTATTTTATTATACAGTAGGCATAATGTTGGTTTAATATATTACAAAAGTAATACAAATATCATTAAGTGTATTCTGTGCAGATTTATCAATCCTTTTGCAAGTTGATTATACTGAGGCCTATCTCAGCTCTTAATCTGGCACGAATCTAGATTTACTCAGATATATACTTACCTTCTCCACCGCCTTATTATGACCAGTTTTAATCTAAAAACTGAACTAAGCGCAAAACGCAGAACGGATGACCCTGAAAATATTTTCCCAACTGGCAATGATACCAGCGATCCAGATCCAAACTGGGAAGAGGAGGTTTCAAAACTAAAATACATATTACAACGACAAACTCGAACCAACTGGGACCTAACAAGCTTGGAGAACTACCAGAAACAAAAAATTGTACCTAGAGGCCTTAGGCCGAAACTCTTTCCGGCATTTGAATTGTTTACTGATAATCTCCGACAGGAATGGGAAACTACATTATTAAAATGCTCACACAAGCTAATTAATATCTTGATCAAACACAACAACCTTGTTTTGGATGACTGTACTAAGGAAATTGACAGAATAGCTAAAAACTTAGAACCTTGGGAACAAGACCAGAGATTCCAAAGCAACTTTGATAAAATCAAGAAAGAACTTAAAGTATATGAACAAACCATAATTGACAGAAAGAAGAACAAATTCTTAAGGGACAAAAAGGATTTTGTGAACCAAAAAATCTTCCATTGGACCAGACCAATTAGAAAAGAACGACCCGTGGAGCGTTCATATACCCCTTCCTCATCAGAGGTGGACTTATCCAGTACGGATGAGAACGAAAGCTACACTTACGACCGCAGGAACACCTCAGCATCAAGATTGGACAGTAATTCTTTGACTGGTTTTTTAGAACAAACCAGGGGAGCACGAGGCCACTCAACAAAAGGAAAAGAAAAACGCGACGTAGTAAGAAGAAGAGGAAGAGAGAAATGGGGCTCACCACCTCCAAATCGATATCCAAACCGCAGAAACCAGAACTAGTTCCAGATCATAACAAATATAAAATAATCAATCTATCGGATCACATTCTAACTGAGGAACAAAAGACAGTCCTAGAAAAGGGCCTTACATTCTCACCAACTAAAAAATTGAACCGATTTCAGTGGCAGGTAAATCTACAGTTATTCGGACGCAAACTGTTACTAGCCAAATTTTTCTCTGTAAACAGAGAATCATTGGAGATAAGTGCTGACCTTGGAAACCTTTCATCACAAGAGAGGGATGCCCTGATGATACTAGAAGAACTTGCAGGATCCTCGGAACCCACATCCCCAGCACAAAGTAAAAGAGTGATACTCAAGAAAAAATCAACCTTTTTTCCAAAGGACACCATATGCCCTGAGGTCAAAGTGTTCACCAACTTGGTATCCAAGGACCTAGACAAATTATACCTAAACAGGAAACACTACCGATCCACAGGTAATCTTACAATCAATGAACGCAAAGCACTCCGGGAGATCAAATCTTGGTCTGACATAGTTCTAAAACCATCAGACAAAGGCGGAAATGTGGTAATCTGGCCAATAGAAAAGTATTTACAACAAGCCAAAAAACAATTGGACGATAAATTATGTTATCAGAAGAGCTTCTTTGACCCAACAAAAAACTACACAAAGCAATATATGAACATCATTGATAGGGCCTATCAACTAGGCACCGTGACCAAATCAGAACATGACTTTTTGTCTGTCAAAAATCCACGAGTACCAACGTTCTACCTTCTGCCTAAGGTACATAAAAATCTTAGAGATCCCCCAGGCAGACCAATCGTCTCAGGAAATGGTGGCCTCCTTGAAAACGCCTGTATCTTCCTGGACATACACCTCAGAGATCATGTGCTGGAACTCCCATCCTACACCAGGGACACGACAGATGTCTTAAAGAAAATCCACGATATTCAATTAGAAGATACACATCTACTTGTCAGCCTGGATGTCGAGGCACTGTACACGTCCATACAACATGATTTGGGTATCCAAGCAGTTGAATACTTTCTGATGATGAAGGGAATGGATGAATTTCATGAATTTCTAATACAACTACTTCATTTTGTATTAAATAAGAACTACTTCACCTTCAATAACCTCTTCTACACCCAGGTAAGGGGGACAGCGATGGGGGCAGCTTGTGCCCCTACTTACGCCAACCTCTTCCTGGGTTGGTGGGAGAGGGAATTTGTTTTCTCAGATGACCAAGAAGAATACACTAAGCATATAACCCTTTGGACACGCTATATCGATGACATCCTCATCATATGGGATGGCACACAGGATGAACTCTTAGAATTCATCAAAAGACTCAATAACAACACCCTTAACCTTACTTTCACCTGTGTATATGACCAGAATAGCATACCATTCTTGGATCTCCGAATCTACAGAGATAACAAAAACATGATCTCTACAGAAATTTACAGGAAAGATACAGCCACCAACACTCTACTACACCAAACCAGCTCTCACTTTCCACCGACCATAACAAACATTCCTAAAGGAGAATTCTTACGCCTCAAACGAAACTGTTCTAGCGACGACGTCTATGAAAAAAGAAGTCAAGAATTAACACAGAGACTGAAGGAACGTGGATACAGTATGCGGTCAATAAAAAAAGCCAAGAGAATACTTACCAACACTAAGAGAGACTCTTTAATTTTTCACACCAAAACCAACACGGAAGAATCTCAGACCATTAGATTTGTGGGTGATTTTTGTGAAGAATGGAGGGAGATAAAATCAATCCTACAAAAACACTGGCCCATTATACTCTCAGATGAAGATCTAGCCAAGAAACTTAACACTAAAATAGACTTGAGCTGGAGAAGATCACCGAACCTAAAGGATCATCTTGTAAACAGTCACTTTGTACAAAAAGCAATGAGAGACCCGAAAGAGCAAGGAAGCCATCCATGTGGCAATTGCAAAATCTGCCCACATATTATCAATAAACAAGAACTGCAGGACAGGTATGGAGAAAAAATCAAATTAAATGGCTTCTTCAACTGTAGAAGCAAAAATGTTATCTACTGCATTTCCTGCCCATGTAACTTAATGTATATAGGGATGACAACACGAATGTTAAAAATCAGGACACTCGAACACATGAGCAACATTAGGAATGCAGAAAGGAATCAACTAAGGATGCAACAGTTTACAACCATATCAAAACATTTCCTGACACATCATTCCGGCTCAGTACAGGATCTCAGAATACATGGCCTGGAACAGATTAGGCCAGGAATAAGAGGAGGCGATATCACACACATGCTTCTCAGAAAAGAAAGTGAATGGACCTTTAGACTCAACACGGTGGCTCCGAAAGGACTAAATGAATATCTTAACTACAGTGTCTTCCTGTAAGAATGAAGCTCCAGCATAACACTTCTAATCTTGATTAGATCCTCCAAATACCAATCACTTATCTATACCTACAACAATCACACACAACAACACCTGGAAAAACCACATATACAGGGGCTCTTTCCCACCCCAATCCAACATCTTGCACACCTATCCAATACTAAACAATTCTTACTCGATACATTCCACCATCTTTCCCCCCCCCCCCGTATTCCCCACATACAATCAACATTTTCATCCACCACTTGATCACGATCACTTTCCTTCATTCACCCATACCGGTACACTCCATCCCAAGGTTGGTCAAATCTTACATTTCAATGTCCACAACCCCTTTCCCCTCCTCCCCTGATTCACTCACACCAGCACACTTCATCCTCAGAATGGTCTCATTCATACACTCATTCAAGCTCACCATCCCCTTCTCCCCCCCCCCCCTCCCCCCCATGTTTTCTCCCCAAAACCCCTCTCTTTTTTCCCCCCCATAAATTAAACCCAACCCCCCCCCCATTGGTTTAACACACCCAAACCCCCTCCCCCCCCACTCTATCCCATACATCTCCCAATCTTTCAATCCCCCCCCTTCCCCAATTATAATTCTACTCACATACACATCACTTACCCTCCTTTCCCCCCCCATCCTTATCCAAACATCTCATTCACATACACATATTTTTGCTTCCCTCACTTTCAACTCTTTTCCCCATACTTTTTCTCCATCCACCTATACAGTGCACTCTCGCCCCCCCATCCTATTCAAACCTTATTTTCAAAGTCACCACATTTGTAACATTTCTCACACATTTAATTCATCTCAACCTATATTCCACAATGTACCCATACATGCATTCCTGCATTCATATTCCCACACGTAATAAATATTTCATCAATACTTATTATATACAGACATGAGAATAAAAGCAATAATCATTATAACCAATCCCCCCGCACAAAAATAGCTGTCTCTATGACACACATGTCACAGCCCTTTATAAGTTCCTATTTTGTATGTAATCATGTCCTATGGAATTTAATACTGTTACTCTAGTCCCAATTTGGTATTTACTCTTCACCAATATGATATAAGTGTTCATATCAGCAATTTCTCACATTCCCCCTTTTTCCAACAATCCAGCCACGGCATTTACCCATTTACACACAGCAGAATAAATCTGGCTGCAATAATCCCAGTTGATACGCCCCCAGACACACCTCCTCACACACCCCAGTGTCTGGTAGGCTGGACATCAACATAAACAAGGCGGCCGTGAGCTCTGGGAGCAGGCGATCAGGTGATCAAGCTCCCAGAGCGAAACGTACGTTCACTTCCGGTCCCGGCGTCCGAACTTCCGGTTGCGCGGACCGCGAACATCGGCTCCACAACCCGGACCCTCCCAGGCTGGAAATCACTACTCATACCCACTGGACGCCTCGGATGTCACACTGCCCACCAATGCATTTAGACATTTGGGCAAAAAGGTTTGAAACTCACACCCAGTGAGGTACCCAGCTAATATCACACCGCAATTGGTTTTCTTATTCTCCACCAGGGGGGTTCGTACATGGGCACAGTACAAGTGTTTTTTTCCACTGTGCCTTCGTAAACTCAGGGACACAGTGGGGATAACATTGTCTCTATACACAGACGGACTATCAGCATGTAGCTGTAAATACCATAAGTGCCTAATACAAGGGGTTATTTGTTTTATCCATTAACTGTCACTGCTATTCTGATATTAAGCGCAACAAATATCATATGTTATCTCTTGAGAAAAGTGATATACTTTCTTCATGCTATTTGAATATACAGCTGTGATGTGATTTTTAGGAATACTCAGTGGAGACACCATCCCCTAGGGATCATTAAGGATAGATCCCTATAAGGGAACAAACAATACCTAATTGAATAAGGTTTATTTATTTATTATTTTTTTCCACTGCATAGCACCATCCTCATCTCCCCTTATGTTTTTAGGGGAGTAATTATCAGTAGAGCGTCTCAGTTATCACATTTGCCTGAAACAACCACACACTGGAATTGATCGCACAAAATTTGAGACTCACTCACCTACGGTCAAACCGCACTGAGTATGCCCAACCTCGTCTGATCTTGGAAGCCATACACTGCAGGGCCTGGTCAGTACCCGGTTGGGAGACCACCAGGGAATACTAGGTACCGTAGGTATTTTATCCTCATATTCATGAGCCGTTCCAGATCTGTGTGCACTTTCGGGTCTTTTGTTTGACTTGGATACTCAGATATGGGATAACTCAACCCCATGGAGCCTATTTACTCCCATTAATATTTGTTCAATTCAGAAACAAAGTAAAAAATTCTTTTTTGATACATAAAGGGAGTAAACATATTTTCGCCCTTATATATAAAAAAATATTTTTTCGCCTAAAATTTGTATTAAACTTTGTTTATTCGCTTCCTCCCTTTTAGTAAGTATATCTCAATAAAAGTTACGTATTAATTCACCCATATCTTCACAATTCATCACATATTTTTCTAAAGCGTGCCCTGGAAAAGACATATAGCAGCTCTTTGTCTTTTGCTCTTTTCTTAAGACCACATTTTCCAGGATACCCATAGACTCTGAACTTGTACGCCAAATAGTCAACAGTGGGAGGTATTTTCGGTATAGGTATACTCGCGGAAGCAAGACCATGTGGGTTGGAAAAGTATCGCCAGGGTATTGTGCTCATATCATCCAGCCCGATACTTGTACTGAGCAGATGGGAGAACTAGGGATTGGGTTTTTCACTTGGAAAGTTTGTTATATGGTAATGTCATATTCTGTCCCCTATGTTCTCCCAGATGATGCCTATTTCATATGTGGGAGGAAGGCGTACAAGTGGCTTGCCCCGAGCTCAGAGGGATTGTGTTATATTGGGAGAGTACTGCCAGAGGTCATGACCATAACCCATGATAAGTAGAAAGATGTTCACCGCAGTGCTCAGGCCCCTTATACTCATACTCACTATGAACACATCATCAAGAGACACCTCATAGATAGGACAGAGCACGCAGCCTCTGATTTGATCCACGAATCCACCGGGATTCAATTCCTTCTCGCATTAGACATCACCCGTACTGCCAGAGGAATTATAAATTATAGCTATATCCATGCGCTAGCGAACTGGATAGATAATATCACTGAGATGTACGACGACACCTTCAGGTATACGGGTAGGGAGTTACAAGCTTACAAGAAGGAACTGATCCAGCACAGGATGGTCCTTAATTATATCGCAGCCGTGACAGGTGGGTACTGTGTTACGCTGGCAACTCAAAATGGGGTGAAGTGCTGTACGTATATTACGAACAGCAGTGATGACCCAACGGAGATTATCGATCAAAAGATGGACGATATCTTACAGTTGAAGTGGGAGTTCAGGAGGAAACACAACCTTACCTTGGCGACTGTGAGTAATGAACTGACTGGCTGGGTCTCATGGTTGAACCCACGAAATTGGTTCTCAGGTTTAGGAGAGTGGGCTCAAAATGTCATTATGAGTGTGGGGAAGTTTCTCCTTTGTGTCCTGGGAGTCGCCATAATTATTGGTTTGATATTTAGGTGTGTTCGAATTCGGAAGCGGCGCAAGCACGGCACAAAGTTGATGAGTCTCAGGAGCAAGGGTACTGTTATAGCAGCCAATTTAATTCATGACCCTTCCATAGAGACAGTGATATGATGAGGATTGCAAATGAATTTCATGGCCTGTTTCGTTCACCTGTTTTTCTTTTGTCTCCCCCTCTGCCCAGATACACCCATCCGGAAAAGACATCAGCCCTACCCAAGAATGTTTATGTAAATGTTTATGTGAATGTATTTTAGATATGTGTCTTATCTTCATCTCTACAACCTCCAGTTAATGGCACACATAGTCGACAGGTGATATCCACATATACTAGCACTCACATTGGTTCCCCCTCCACGTATCATCAACTAAATGTGCACCCCATTTGTTGGAAAAAGAAGCCGAAAAGAGCTCGGTAGTGTTTGTGGGCCCATTTACAGACCCTTAATACGGGATGAGAAGGATTTAATGTATACTTCGCAATACCTCGAAGCTTATTTAGAACATATACGGCACGATGAATACATGCCCCTCAGACATGGATTCATACATACATGCTTTTTACTATCCCACTAGGTCATACATTTTCTACCTACCACTCTCCCCCGACCATCCAAAACTTCTGTAGATATTGTGTAGATCTTTTTCTGTTTAGTGATTAGATAGTGGCAGTTATTGGTGACTGCCAAAGGGTGGACTGTCAAAGTCGAAAAATATTGCAGTACAAACTACACACAGGTGGCCTCCGCGCGTGTACTTGTTCTGCTGTGCGTGCACATATTCGCAATTTGCGTATGGTCGCTCCCGCGGTCGTGCGCATCAGCGCGTGGTATGAGTATTTACGGTAGAGTTTGTGAACGCATGGAAGGCTATCAAAATACATTACATATTTAATCCAAATAGTGCACAATGTACACATAGTCTCCTTGCACCACATCAGAAATTAACATCAGTTTAAATGGTAACAGAACAAAGGGATTCACCTTTACAGGATAGGAGGGGACAGAACAAGGTTACAAGGTGGTGTTTGGTATCCAGCTGTAGGGTATTTTAAGGGAAACATTCCGGTGTTGGTTTGAGGAAGATCGCATGTTCCTGCGGATAGTTATGTGCAGGAGCAGAATATAGATATAAACTGTATTTACTGTACATTATGTATGCGGCAGGAATCCAGAGGAGACCACCCACAAGAGCAGGGAAAATAGACATCGCCCACCTATTCAAACAGACCTATGACCTCTCCTGTACTGTAAATGACCATCCCTGTGTCCAATGGACAAAGAGATTACAGTATTCATTGTGTTACGTTTTGGATGAAGTGAATAAAGAGAGCCTGCAGCAGGCTTGGTCAGACACAAAGCTCACAACGTTATCTATCAGATGGCGGAGGACCGGACCGGGTAGCGCAAACGAATCCACTCACGTATGTAACATTGACTGTAGCCATTTACTCTGTTATATTGTATTGTATTGTATTCTATATATTGTAACCCCCTTTCAGCAATAATCCACTGTGGTGTCGGAACCCAGTGGTTTAACTACAGACTGGTGTCGTGTATTTCTTTCCCTGCTAAGGTTTAAAGTGTAATAGCATCACACTGCATTGCTGCATAAGGTTTAAAGTGTAATAGCATCACACTGCATTGCTGCATAAGGGGGGTCATTCCGAGTTGTTCGCTCGCAAGCTGCTTTTAGCAGCTTTGCACACGCTAAGCCGCCGCCTACTGGGAGTGAATCTTAGCATAGTAAAATTGCCAACGAAAGATTAGCAGAGTTGCGAATAGACACTTCTTAGCAGTTTCTGAGTAGCTCCAGACTTACTCGGCATCTGCGATCAGTTCAGTCAGTTTCGTTCCTAGTTTGACGTCACAAACACACCCAGTGTTCGGCCAGACACTCCTCCGTTTCTCCAGCCACTCCCGCGTTTTTCCCAGAAACGGTAGCGTTTTTTCGCACACACCCATAAAACGGCCTGTTTCCGCCCAGAAACACCCACTTCCTGTCAATCACATTACGATCACCAGAACGAAGAAAAAACCTTGTAATGCCGTGAGTAAAATACCTAACTGCATAGCAAATTTACTTGGCGCAGTCGCACTGCGGACATTGCGCATGCGCATTAGCGACTAATCGCTCCGTTGCGAGAAAAAAATAACGAGCGAACAACTCAGAATGACCCCCAAGGTTTTAAGTGTAATAGCATTGCATTGCATTACTGTAAAGGTTTAAAGTGTATCTCTGGGTGTGTGCGCGCTGTGTGTACTCTGTACCCCCAGCGCGGCGTTTGTACGCTAAGTCCGTACAGTGATACGGGACTCCGTACGCAAACAGTGTATAAAGTACGTAGCGTGTGTACTAGGTTTAGCGGCCGCAGCGGCTCCATGGTAAAGTGTGTTTAGAGTGTATAGAAGGTATAGCTTTTCGTTCCTGTATATAAATCGACATTGTCAAAAAAAAAAAAACCCAAACAACCTTATTCTTCAAGCTGCTAGATGCTCCTTAGCCAGGTGATGGAAACAGCTGACCGCTCCACCCATGCATATGGTTAAAGCAAAAATTTGGTTTGCTGCTAACATGGAGAAAAGTCTTTACACACACCAGCGTGCAAGTCTTTGGCTAAGGAAAATAATTGTTAATAAAAAGGCAAAAGGTTGTGAAATAATTAAAATATTTATTCATATTTCTCATGATATTGTAACATTATCAAAATTATTTATAATTTTACAGTATAACTTAAATTTCAGATTAAATTTGGTTTCCATCAATGCGCCCTCCACTGGCGCGTATCACTGCTTCACATCATTTGGGCATTCAAGACACTAACTATTCTAAGTTATGGCTTCACAGGCCTCGTTCAGACATTCCCATAAGTTTTTAGTATTTGTTGGAGCCATTACACAAACTTTTGTAACTCATCCCAGAGTTTCTGAATGGAATTGAAATCAGGTGACTGAGGCCATGTTCTAGTTTGTAGAACCATCTTCTTCTCTTTTAAAATAATTGATACACAGTTTAGCTGTGTGCTTAGGATCACTATCTAGGTGCATGATGAACCCCTTTCCAGTATTTCGAGTTCCACTTGGTACAGCGTGATGTACTAAAATACTGTGTTGTTTCTTATCCATAGTTGAAGTTATTTGAACTAAATCTCCAACCTTTCCTCCACCAAAACCACCCCAAATCATGACATGACCACCACGTTTAACGGTCTTCTATAATTATCCAACACATGTTCTCAAACCATTCTTCGTACATAGTGACATCTTCTGGTTCCAAAAAGTTAAATTTTGGACTCATCAGTCCAAAATACTTTTTCCCACTGATCAAGTGTCCAACATCGGTGTTCTATGGCCCATGGAAGGTGTTTTACTTTATTCTACAGACCTCTACAATGGTTTTCTGCAAGCTATGCAAACATTCAGACCTACATTATGCAGACATGTTGAACTGTATCAGCCGATACTGGAGTTTTGTCCAATTCTATTTAGTTCTATTTTGATTGCAGTTGCTGGAAGTCTTTAGTTTCACTTACTCATTATGGTAAGGTATTTATCTTCCCTTTTTAATGTACATCTGGGTCATCAAGAATGTTTTTAGTCATGTTTGTACCAGTGTCTTTGTATCGAGCCAATGTATACATTACATTAGACCGTGGAATTAAATTTTTTTTTATCAATTTGTTAACGAGTAGGACTTGTTCAGAAAGAGTTTGAATGTTGCCACGCAAATCAAGTGAATATTCGTGTCTTTCCTTTATTATAAAAAAGGTTATGGTTATTATTAATTTTAACACTGTAAAAAAGGAAACTAAAATAAAAAGATATAAAATATTCAATTAATAAAAAAGAGGATTTTGGTACTTACCAATAAATCTATTTCTCTGAATCCACTCGGGAACACTGGAATTCTAGACAGCTGGGGGGGTGAAGAATGGAGCCGGAGGTTGCACAATATATGTAAGTCAATTGCAATTCACAGCTGGCTCCTCCCCCTTGACGCCCTCTCCCTCCAGTTTGGAAAATTGTACGGAGAGACGGGGGAACATGAAAGAAACAATCAGGAAGGAACCATACACGCCATGGCGTAAAACCTTACTTTTGAAAACTATGAACTTCTTAAGAATAAATCCAGATTTAATAAATTAACAAAAACACACAGGCAGGCAGGACCGAGGCGGGCGTCCAGTGTCCCCGAATGGATTCAGACAAATAGATTTATCGGTAAGTACCAAAATCCTCTTTTCTCGGTCATCCTCTAGGGGACCCTGGAATTATAGACAGCTCAGCTTGGGACGTCCCAAAGAAACTCCCATGGGCGGGAGTGCTGTCTGAAACCTGGAGAACCAACCTGCCAAAAGTAGAATCTTTAAATCGCAAAAGTGTCAAACTTGTAAAAACAAGAAAACGTGTGAGCTGAAGACCACATTGCAGCTCTACAAAGTTGAGCCATAGGGGCTCCTCTGGCAGCTGCCCAAGAAGCTCATACCGACCTGGTGGTGCGAGTCCCTACCCGAAACTGGACGGTCTTACCACTAACCACATAAGCCTGTCTAATTGTGAGTCTCATCCATCTAGACCAGTGGTAGCCAACCCTGGTCCTCGAGAGCTACCAACAGTTCATGTTTTCCAGCTCACATAGCAGGTGCACAGATGTAGTCATTACTGACACATTTTAAAAGATCCACAGTTGGAGCTATTTACTTCACTGTGAGGAGACCTGGAAAATGAGAACTGTTGGTAGCTCTTGAGGACCAGGATTGGCTAACCGAGATCTAGACAAAGTTTGTTTGGTCACCGGCCAACCTCTTTTTGGTCCATTATACAATACAAACAAAACATCAGACCGTCTAAGGGAACTAGTTACCCATACATACACTCAGTGCCCTGACTACATCCAGTGAACGGTCACCATCAGACATCTGAAACGATGGGACCACAATAGGTTGGTTGATGTGAAAACTCGCAACTACCTTGGGTAGAAACTCAGCCTTAGGCCCTCATTCCGAGTTGTTCGCTCGTTAATTTTTTTCGCATCGCAGCGATTTTCCGATAACTACGCATGCGCAATGTTCGCACTGCGGCTGCGCCAAGTAAATTTGCTAAGAAGTTTGGTATTTTACTCACGGCATTACGAGATTTTTTCTTCGTTCTGGTGATCGGAATGTGCGATTGACAGGAAGTGGGTGTTTCTGGGCGGAAACCGGACGTTTTATGGGTGTGTGTGAAGAAACACTGCCGTTTCTGGGAAAAACGCGGGAGTGGCTGGAGAAACGGGGGAGTGTCTGGGCGAACGCTGGGTGTGTTTGTGACGTCAAACCAGGAACGACAAGCACTAAACTGATCGCACTGGAAGAGTAAGTCTCAAGCTACTCAGAAACTGCACAGAAAAATCTTTTCGCAATATTGCGAATCTTTCGTTCGCAAATCTGCTAAGCTAAGATTCACTCCCAGAGGGCGGCGGCTTAGCGTGTGCACTGCTGCGAAAAGCGGCTTGCGAGCGAACAACTCGGAATGAGGGCCTTAGTACGAAGTTCTCTATCCTGATGGAAAACCAAAAAGGGACTCTTGCAAGATAGGGCTCCTAACTCTGAAACCCTCCTTGCCGAAGCCAATGCAAGTAACAAAAAACAGTCTTCCAGGACACATATTTAAGGTCTGCTCTTTCCAAAGGTTCGATCAGGTCAGATCTTACAAATTATAAAACCAGATTTAAATCCCATGGAGCCGTGGGTGGACGAAAGGGTGGTTGAAGCCTCAACACTCCCTGCAAAAATCAATAGAAAAACAATAAGAGGATAGATCAAAGGCGATAACACAATACATTTTGATATACGTCACATGTTAGGATGTCCTTTTGGGTAATCACTCTTTCAATTGTCTCATGATATCCAGATGTCAAACATGAAAAAAGAAGAGATAGTACAATATATGGGTGGTATTGCTTTAAACACTAATTAGACAGCCTATAAGTGTCCAGAAAGCGGAAGCCTAAAGTGCCGGACCCAATTTGATAGTAGATGAGGATAGTATCTCGCCACCACTCTACAGGTATGCGTGGACGTACCGAAACTCACATCAATATAGATAAGAACAAGTGTATAGAGGTATCTTTTAATGCTGTATCCAACGTGATATAAGGCAGAAAGAGAGCTACTCAAAGAGACGTACCCCACTCACTTTGGAGGGGGATTGTTCCCACGTATAAAGGTATCTTTCAAACCGGAATCAGGAATAACATCCACGGTAATTCAAAAGGTTTTATTAAAAGTTCATAAAACAGCAATCTGGTGTTTTTCTATGTGGTTTCCACTCTCTGGTTTGTACAGAACATGCAGGTCAGAAGTAATAGACAAAAAACTGATGTAATCCGGTTTTACACCAGTACTGTCATGTCAGACATACTCCAAAAGTGGTGTCCCATAAAAAAGAGCAAGATAATTAGATAAAAAAATGATGGAAACTCACTACCTGGTTTCATTTTATCTAATTATCTTGCTCTTTTTGGGTCCGGCACTTTAGGCTTCCGTTTTCTGGACACTTATAGGCTGTCTAATTAGTGTTTAAAGCAATACCACCCATATATTGTACTCTCTCTTCTTTTTTCATGTTTGACATCTGGATATCATGAGACAATTGAAAGAGTGATTACCCAAAAGGACATCATAACATGCGACGTATATCAAAATGTATTGTGTTATCGCCTTTGATCTATCCTCTTATTGTTTTTCTATTGATATTGTTTTGATCTGTTATTTGGACAGATCCGTTGAGGATCTAGATTGGGCTGATAACCCCTTGTTGCGCCAGGAATTTACACTACTATGTTTTTACTCCCTGCAAAAATGTCTGTACCTCCTGTAAGGAAGCCAGGTGTTGTTGAAAGAAAATAGAAAGGGCCAAGACCTGTACTTTTAAAGGATCCCAACCTCAAACCTCCTTCCTAACCAGCTTGCAGAAAGCGCAACAATCTGTTATGTCTAAACTGCCTGGGATTCCAACCCCTAGGTTGGCATCAATCCATGTACCTTTTCCAAATTCTATGATAGTAACCGGTTTCCTTGCTGCTAACATTGTAGGAATAGCTGAACTGGGAATACCCTTTTCCCTTAGTATCTTGGTCTCAAGTGCCATGCTGTTAAACAAAGACGGTTCAGATCTGGATGCATGAACGGACCCTGTGACAATAGATTGTCACTCTGCGGCAACCTCCAGGGCTTCTCCGCAAGGAGTCCCCTCAGATCTAAGTACCGAGTTCTGCAAGGCCAGTCCAGAGCTATCAGGATTTCCACGCTCTTTCCTGTTTTACCTTCTTTAACACTCGAGGTAGGAGAGGAAATGGTGGAAAGATGTATACCAGATCGTAAGGCCAGCGAATCGACAGCGCATCCACTGCCTCTGCCGCTGGGTCTCGTGTCCTGGACACATCTCAGAAATTGACAATTGTGTTGGGATGCCATTAGATCCACCTGTGGTAACCCCCACCTTCTTACTACTGTGTTGAAGACTTGGGTGCATGTCTTGGCGGCTGAGATAATCCGCCTCCCAGTTGTCTACTCGGGGAATGAAGACTGCCGACAGAATTATGTCGCACTTTTCTGTCTAGGACAGAATTTTTGTTACTTCTGTTAGGACCATCAGACTCTTCGTTCCACCCTGGCGGTTTACATAGGCCGCCGCTGTGGCATTGTCAGATTGAATTCTCACTAGACTCTCTGCTTGAAGAAGCGCATTGTAAATAGCTGGAAGCTCTAGCACATTTATGGGGAGACTGCTCTCGTACTGGGATCATTTCCCCTGAAACTGGTGTTTGTCCAGTACTGCGCCCCAACCTCTGAGACTTGCATCCGTCGTCAAGATGATCCATCCCAGATTCCAAACCTCTTCCCCATTGCTAAGTTCCTGTAGATCGACCACCAAATCAATGAAATTTTGCTTTGAGGCTACAGGCGAATCTTCCTGTGAAGAAAAAAAATGCATGCCTGCCCCTTGTGAGATCAGGTCCATCTGGAATGTTCTTGAGTGAAGTCTGTAGTACTGAATTGCTTCGAAAGATGCTACCATCTTCCCCAGAAGCCGTATGCAAAGGTATAGAGACACCTTCTGATTCTGTAAGACCTATTGAACCATGTGCCTGATGTCTTGAAGCTTGTCCTCTGGTAAAAAGATGATTAGTTGCGTTGTGTCCAAGTAAGTTGGATTTCTTGAAGTTGATCATCCAGCCGTGTCGAGTCAGGACCTGATGAGTCAATCTTGCATCCCTGATCAAATTCTCCAGAGACAGAGCCTTGATCAAAAGATCATCCAGGTACGGTATTATTGTTACTCCCATAGATCTGAATTTTGCTACCGTGACCGCCATGATCTTTGTGAGGATCCTTGGAGCCGAGGACAGCCTGAACGGTAGCGCTCTGAACTGATAGTGTTCCTTCTCCATCACAGACCTCAGATACGCTTGATGTGGTGTCCAAATTGGAACATGTAGGTACGCGTCCTTTAAGTCCACGGACATCATGAATTCCTCTTGTTCCAACCCTGCTATGACTGACTGTATAAATTTCATCTTGAAACTGTAAAATGTTAGAAATTGGTTTAACACCTTCAGGTTTAGGATGGGTCCATCTGAACCATCTTGTTTGGGTACCACAAAAAGATTTGAATAAAAACCCATTCCTCTTTGCGGTACCGGTACTATTACCTCTGAAAGGATCAAGTTTTGAATAGCTGATTTCAATGCCCTTGCTTTTGAGGGCACTGAGGTAGACCCGTAGTGAAGTATTGACTGTGAAGACGTATGAGATACTCTATTTTGTAACCCTGGGATATAATATTGTTGACCCAGAACTCTGGAGTAGTTTCGGCACAGGCTTCCTGAAACTCTATCAACCGGGCGCCCACCTTGGGAGACCCAATATGAGCTGGGAGACCATCATGCCACTGTTTTTTTCAATGGGCTTAGGCTCCTGCTTTCGGGTTGCCGACTGGGAACTGCCTCTAACTCTGTTTGCACGAGATTGTCCTCCATAGCCTCTACCTCTGGCACAAAAGGACTGAGATCTGAAGGAAGTGAAGGTCGGTCCTGAATAACCTCGTCTGACCATCAGTGCGGATCTAGGATATGAAATAGGCAAATAAGTTGATTTCCCACCCATAGCCTGTGATATCCATTTGTCCGATTCTGGACCAAACAAAGTATCTCCTATGAAGGGAATGGCCTCTACTGCCTTCTTAGAGTCAGAGTCCACTTCCCAATCTCTGAGCCATAAAATACGCCTTGTCAACACTGCTGAAGCTGAAATACGAGACGCTATTCTAGTAGCATCTCTTGCGGCCTGGCAAAGATACGAGGCCGATTCGCGGATATGCTCTGCTAAGCGATAAATCTCTTCCTGGTTACCCTCTTCTCTCACTGCACTGACTATCTGACCAGCCCAAGCCACCACAGCCTTACTGACCCAGGCACTTACCAGCATTGGTCTGTGTGATGCTCCAGCTGCCAATAAGATGGACTTAAGCGCCATGTCCAGCTTGCGGTCTGAAGCATCCTTTACTGTAGTAACGTTAGGTATAGGTAAGATAGTCTTTTTTGACAATCTAGCTAACGATGCATCCACATTAGGTGGGGTCTCCCATTTAGTCATAACCCCTTTAGGTAGGGGATTTTTAACGGAATATTTCTTTGGCAATTGGAAATGCTTATCTGGCTGTTTCCAGGCTTGACTCATCTGTTCTTGCAGCGTCTTAGGAATGGGGAATACTGCCGTCTGTGGCTTTTGACACTCAAACAGCTCAAACTCCTCAAGTTCCTTGACTTCAGCCTCTCTGAAATTAAGGACCTGTTTCACTGCCTCAATAAGGGATTCTAACCCCTTCACCTCTGAATCTTCCTCTGTAGGGGAAATCCCAATAATCTCCTCCCCCGACTCCCTGTCGTCATCATCTACCACGATACCCTCTTCTTCCTCTGACTCCTCCTGCCAAACCTGAAGGGGTCTTTTAACAGACCTTTGGACAGGTTTTTCTACCTGTGTGGGAGGGATAAGTGTGATCATAAATTCCTCCATGGTTTTAGAGATTCCCGCAGCCCATTCAAAATGTTGCTTGCAAGACTCCACCATCTCTCTGGATAAATCTGCCAAGGCATTTTCCCACAAACTAGATGAACTACTGATCCCTGCCTGAGCCTCTGATCCTAAACATGTGTCGCACACCCCGGAGCTGCCAACACTTGTGCTCTTTTTTTTTCACATTTAGAACAAATCTCTTTGTGGGTTTGGGTGGTGGTTTAGAAGCCATGTTTTGAGTACATGTTCACCCACACAAACGCCACAATGAACAGTTCTGTCACTCTATTGCATAGCTTCTCAAACTCGGTCCTCAGGACCCCACACAGTGCATGTTTTGCAGGTCTCCTCACAGAATCACAAGTGAAATAATTAGCTCCACCTGTGGACCTTTTAAAATGTGTCAGTGACTAATTAATACACCTGTGCACCTGCAGGGTTACCTGCAAAACATGCACTGTGTGGGGTCCTGAGGACAGAGTTTGAGAACCTGTGCTCTATTGAATTAGACAAGAGATCGACTGTAGGGAGAAAGGAGCAATGAAACAACTGGGAAGTGCATAGCTGGTCTCAGGCAACAGTTAATCAGTATATTACTGATGTTTCCCTTCACAGGACCTGTCAACAGAGTCCTGTGAGAGATCGTATAATCTACCAATGGAAAAAAGAATCAGTGAGCTGTTTCCTCCCCCCCTTCCCGCCCGCGGCTGAGCGCGCCTAAAAAAGAAACTAAAATGGCCGCCAATTCAATTTTTGACACACTTCAGTGTAAGGATAGCCTGAGGGACGCGCTCCTTCACCACAGCTCCCTTCGGCTACCTTCTACACATCGCTGAGCCGCTAATAAAAACCTCTGATTAGCGCCTCCTTCAGCGGCTTTCCCGGCGCTGTGTACCTCAGAGCAGGACACACGCTGCCGCCCTCTGGATCTCCGCAGCTCCGACGGCTACCGCCTGACCGGAGACGCTGCACTAACCCGGGCAATTCCGCTGCACCAGCACTAAATCCGCTATGCTCAGGGTGCCCCTGTCACTACAGGGGAAGGGGGAGGAAATACATTACTCACTGTGCTCCTTCTGTGATCAGCGGATCCTTTTCGATAGGATCTTTATCACCAGTACTCAAGGGAGTAACTTGTAACACTGTGGTCCCTCCCTTTGATGGGTGGGAGTAGGTCACCGCAAAATTAAATAAAAAGAAAAATTCTCTTCACTCATGTGCTTCTTCCTCAGTAGCACAATTGATCAAACTGGAGGGAGAGGGGCGTGAAGGGGGAGGAGCCAGCTGTGCACTGCAATTAATTTACATATATTGTGCCACCTCCGGTCTCCATTCTTCACACCCCAGCTGTCTAGAATTCCAGTGTCCCCTAATGGACGACAGAGAAATATATTTTATATTAAAAAAAAACTATTATTGAGTAAGTTAATCAACATACCAACCAGATGTACTAAGGACTAGCTCTAAATGATGTACTTTACCATATCAATAAACTCTTGGGACTGCAATGAAAATGAAATACGCTTGCTGCTTGCAAACAATATATTAAATTAAGTAAAGTACATTTGAAGTAAAGTCCTAAAGTCTCGTTTCTAATCATGGTGATGATTTTAGGAAGCAATTAAAGATGATAGAGCAGGTCCGCAGACCCGCCTGGCACTGCTATACAGTCTTAGTTCTCCAGCTCCCCAGAAGCACTGTGGCAGAGTCCCCAGGTCATCGCAATCAGTGCACATGTTCCAGGCCTCACCGTCCAAGGCATGTTAGATGCGTTTAGTCACTAATGACTTCATCAGTGGGTGTGAGATAGATATATATATATATATATATATATATATATATATATATATATATATATATATATATATATATATATATATATATATATATATATATCCAACTGTCCCAAATATGCAGCGGCACTCAGAGACTCAAAGTAGGTGAAAAAAACGTGCAGAATTTATTCCATGTTACAAATTATTCAGGCCAACGTTTCGGGGCACATCCGCCCCTTTGTCAAGGTGAACCACAAGTGAGAAATAAACAAAATACAGTACCTTATATGTGTAGTGAGGAAGACCCGCTGGCGGGAAGCATCGTGGCTGCCGGTGGACTGTGCGTCTCACCCGGTCGTCTCATGTGTGGTGACGTCATCAGTGCGCCGCGCGGCTCTTCCCCGAGAATCGTCAGCCCTCTGTGTTGTCAAGGAAACCAGGACGCCTTCGTGTTCTCTGCCTCCAACACGTTGCGTTCCCATGGTAACCCGACTTAGCACCGGGGACTGGCTTCCGGGTTGTTCGCCGCTTGCGCTGCACTGATGTGTTAGTGAGAAGGGTTGTGCTCAGAGCAGGCTCTGTGTGTAGTGCTGAGCCTGATATACACTGGAACTCTGTCCTGCTTCGTCATATCATAAACAAACAAAGATAACCAGCAAACTGTAAAAAGATTCAATCACTGCCAATTGCTCCCCAGATAAAACTACTCAATCTGATAAGCACACGTTAGATCCTAATAACATGGGGCTGGACTGTTGTACATCAGGGGTGGTGGTACTGACAGTCTACAGTACATTCCATAATATCATCTCATTGAGGCCCTTTGGTCTTATAGTGTCCAGTTTGTACATCCATCTGGCCTCCATGCGTATAAGTTGACCATGTCTGTCTCCCCCCTCTGATCCTTCTGGGGACATGATCGATGATGGAAAAGTTCATATCCTTCAGTACGTGTCCCATCTCCTTAAAATGTTTCGCCACTGGCTGGTCCGTGGCTTTCCCAGTTAGTGCAGCTTTGATTGAAGATTTGTGCATGGCAAAACGCTCTCTAAAGGTGCGTATAGTTTTGCCCACGTATTGGAGCTGGCATGGGCACGTTATTACGTATACTACGTACGTTGTTGTGCAAGAGAGGACATGGTTAATCTTGAAAGATTTTCCTGAAGAGCATGCAGTGAATGTATTACCCGGACTCATGTACTTGCACGTATCGCACCCCAGGCATTTATAACAGCCAGGGGCCTTGGTGAGAAACGTGGTTACTGGCGTTGTTCTGTCGAACCCCGTGATGTCCGTATGTACCACCATGTCCTTAATGTTCTTACTACGAGTATAACATGCCAGTGGTTTCTTCTGCCGTAATGTGGACAAATTCTTGTCCGTTGCAACAATGGGCCAAAGGGCCTTAAGTGCTCTGGGAACCACCGGACTCGACGTGTTGTATTTAGTGACAAACGGTATGACTTGGGTATTCTCTCTGTCCCGTTGTTCCAATAACCTTGTTCTAGGTAACTCAGCGACTGCCCGTTTGCATTCTAATAACTCTCTTCTGTCATATCCTCTCTCCACAAAGCGTGTCACCACTTTGTCTAAAGCACACTCAACCTTAGATGTTTCACTGGTAATTCTGGCTGCTCTGATAAGTTGCGACTTGGGCAGCCCTTTCTTTAGAGCCCTGGGGTGATGGCTGTTACTTCTTAATAGTGTGTTTTTGTCTGTAGGTTTGTAGTACACCTCCGTACTGATCTTGTTCCCTTTGATAGATACCCAGACGTCCAAATAATTGAGGGCCTCATGACTGCTTTGTGTCGTAACCCTGATGGGTGAGTCCCTGCTATTGATGGCGGTAATAAGCTCGTTCAACTGCTCCGGGCTCCCAGTCCATAGGATAAACACATCGTCTATGTACCTACAGTACTTAATGATGTGTTTGGCAGCCTCCCGGTTGTTGAAGAACATCTCCCGCTCCTCCTGCAGCATGAACACGTTTGCAAATGATGGCGATACACTACTCCCCATCGCACACCCACTTGTTTGGCGAAAAAACTTGCCATCGAACAAAAAGTAGTTCCTTGTGAGTGTCAATTCTAGCAGTCTGAGGAAAAGGTCCATATTAAACGTGTCCATCTTGGTTTTGGTTAGAAACTCTTTCATTGCTGTCATGCCATGAGCTTGGGGGATGCAGGTATATAGACTACAGATGTCAATGGTACATAACATGGACCCCGCTGGTATTTCTGTGACTGAATTTAGCATATTCAGGAATGTGGTAGTGTCCTTGATGAAACCCCTCTGCAGACACAGAGGCTTATAGTTTCACAGAGGCGGATGCCGAGAGGCTGTACTTTACGGAAAATCTGGCCGACTCAGAAGAACAGTTTACCATCAATGACGTATATCATCAGCTAAACAAGCTCAAACGCCGGGAATGTGACTACCTCATGCATGGGATTTCATTATCCAATTATCACAAGGAGAAAAGGATTCCCCGTGGGTTTCGTGTCCGCAACGTCCCCACAATAGGCAGATTCAATGCGGAGTTCTGTAACCGATGGATTGGCATTCTGAATAAGTGTAGCCTAGACTTGATGTTACTGGTGGTGGAAGAAGCCGCCCGGGAACTCAAAATCACAAGGGACAAAATACATCAACTAGAGTCAGCACACAAAACACTGCTTCAGATGGATAGCAGTCAGGCCCTTATCCTGAAATTACAGCAACAGAATGAGGCGTACAAAAAAGAGCTTATCAGATTCAAGCGTAACAAAGCTTTAATAGTGAAAGAGGATTATGAGACCAACAAGGTCTATCGCTGGGTGTCTGGAGGCGAGCCCGGGAACCACAAGCCGTACAACTATAGGGCCAAACACAGTTGGCGAAAGCGAAGAGAGGAGAATAGTGCTGAATTAGCAACATCTAATAGTGACAGCGAATTTGCGGTGAATGATTCTGAAGGTCCAACAGACAACGCTAGCATCCCTTTAGGGAACTCCCCTGCGGTGGCCGCAGAAGTTATAACAAAAACAAGAGGTCGCCCACCCGCAGGGGCAAGCAGAACACCAGGATCCAGAAGCGCACCTTCCAGAAAGAAGATCTAATCTACAATCTGTCGGACCGGCACTTAAGTGATATCGAAATAAAAGCACTAAGTAACGGCCTCTCATTTATACCAACCAATAGATATGACCAACTGACATGGCAAACGGATCTGCATAAATTTTCCCGAAAACTCCGTTTACAAGAATTTTTCCAAACGCAACCACCGCCCACAACCACGGACCCTCATCAGGCCTTCATAAGTTCTCTACACAAATCCAAGTTTGATCCCATATCCCATAACCCTTCCATCAAGACATTCTCCCGGCTCTTGGATGAGTCTGTTTCCAAATATTCTGCAGCCACTTCAAATATACATCATAATCTGCCCAAGGCGGAATTCCTAGCATTGAAACAACTGGGGGCATACAGGGACATCGTGATCCGCCCCGCTGACAAAGGGGGCGGGATCGTAGTCATGAATCTGGCGGACTACAAATCCGAAATATACAGCCAGCTTGCGGACAGTCTGGTCTATCAGCAGCTGGACACGGATCCCACCATGAAATTCAAGGAGGAGTTGGATGGCATCTTGGACCATGCATATCAGTCCAACGAGATTACCGGTAAACTCTGTGCGGCATTGAAACAGGAATTTCCGGTGGTACCAGTACTATTTACGGTACCAAAAATACACAAGAACTCATTAAAACCACCGGGGAGACCAATCATATCTGCACAAGGAGCACTTTACCAACCGGTGTCTATGTTTCTAGACAGCATCCTCCAGCCCTTGATTGCACAGCAGAGGGGTTTCATCAAGGACACTACCACATTCCTGAATATGCTAAATTCAGTCACAGAAATACCAGCGGGGTCCATGTTATGTACCATTGACATCTGTAGTCTATATACCTGCATCCCCCAAGCTCATGGCATGACAGCAATGAAAGAGTTTCTAACCAAAACCAAGATGGACACGTTTAATATGGACCTTTTCCTCAGACTGCTAGAATTGACACTCACAAGGAACTACTTTTTGTTCGATGGCAAGTTTTTTCGCCAAACAAGTGGGTGTGCGATGGGGAGTAGTGTATCGCCATCATTTGCAAACGTGTTCATGCTGCAGGAGGAGCGGGAGATGTTCTTCAACAACCGGGAGGCTGCCAAACACATCATTAAGTACTGTAGGTACATAGACGATGTGTTTATCCTATGGACTGGGAGCCCGGAGCAGTTGAACAAGCTTATTACCGCCATCAATAGCAGGGACTCACCCATCAGGGTTACGACACAAAGCAGTCATGAGGCCCTCAATTATTTGGACGTCTGGGTATCTATCAAAGGGAACAAGATCAGTACGGAGGTGTACTACAAACCTACAGACAAAAACACACTATTAAGAAGTAACAGCCATCACCCCAGGGCTCTAAAGAAAGGGCTGCCCAAGTCGCAACTTATCAGAGCAGCCAGAATTACCAGTGAAACATCTAAGGTTGAGTGTGCTTTAGACAAAGTGGTGACACGCTTTGTGGAGAGAAGATATGACAGAAGAGAGTTATTAGAATGCAAACGGGCAGTCGCTGAGTTACCTAGAACAAGGTAACTAGCTGGTCAGTGAGGACAGGAGCACACAGCTGATCAGGAGAGTGCTACAACGTGGCGCTCCCTGATTGGCTGAAGAAACCCACTTAGACAGAAGTCAAAGTGGGTTTCTGGCATTCGTGGAAAGGTGACCCATGTGCAAACATGGGTCCACTTTCAGTTCGTGGTCGGGACACCGTTTTGTTATTTTTTTCAAGTACGTGGATTACCCCTGGATTTCCCGAGGAGCCTGGACCCCTGGATCTCGTGAGTATAATTTCTTCAACAGGTACCCCTTGGATTCTACTGGAGAAGAGGACCGACCTGCGTGGGAACTTAAGGTAAGTATGTATGTATGTGTGTATGTATGTATGTAATAAAATTATACTTTCACGGTGTGTGTCTTGTCTTTTTTTGGGTATTTTTTTAGTAGTAGTACTACAGGTACCAGCGGGCCCGTTTTTCCGTCGCATGCTGGTACTTGTGGTTCTCCAAGTACCAGCATGCGGGGGAGGCTTGCTGGGCCTTGTAGTACTGCTACTAAAAACAATATCTTTTCTTTTACAACAAAGGCTATCAGCCTCCCCATCCGCAGCCCATTGGATGGGGGGGGACAGCCTCGGGCTTCACCCCTGGCCCTTGGGTGGCTGGGGGGGGGGGACCCCTTGATTGAAGGGGTCCCCACTCCCCCAGGGTACCCCGGCCAGGGGTGACTAGATGGATTTTTGATGCCACGGCCGCAGGGCACTATATAAAAGTGACCCCCGGCTGTGGCATTATCTGTCCAGCTAGTGGAGCCCGGTGCTGGTTTTAAAAATACGGGGGACCCCTACTCTTTTTGTCCCCCGTATTTTTGGAACCAGGACCAGGCGCAGAGCCCGATGCTGGTTGCTTAAATATGGGGGAACCCCTGTCATTTTTTTTCCCATATTTCGGCAACCAGGATCGGCTCAAAGAGCCCGAGGCTGGTTATGCTTAGGAGGGGGGACCCCACGCAATTTTTTTTAAAAATTTTACAGTGTTTAATTAAAAAAAAAAAAAAAAATAGAACCCCAGCACGGATCACACAGATCCGGCCGAGATTAATTGTAAAAAAGTCGGCAGTGTTTTGCTAATCACTGCCGTAAAAAACACAAAAAAAACACGAATGACATCGACATCGGAAGAAAAGAAAAACCCGAATACGACAGCTTAGTAAATCCATCGTAACAAATTCAAAAAGTTGCAGTTTTACACTTTCGATGTCATTCGTGATTGAACTTTGACCTGAAACGGGAAAATACGAATCTTAGTAAATTTACCCCATTCTGTCAAGTAGATGTTGCTGTAGACTGCTTGGAATAGGTCAACTTTAATTACAGGTAGCCCGTTTATATAGGAGGCTTGTTAACTTGTGAACAAATATAGGTCTCCTCTGACCTCATTTTTAAAATTAACATATATCCTGTAGACGGTATTAATAACACCGAAACGTTGATAGACTGCTGCACCGAGTTGCTTCTTTATTGCGTGTGAGAGTGCTGCATGCATATATATATATACATATATATATATATATATATATATATATATATACACACACACACACATACATATATACATACACACACACTATTTTTCTAATTTCTTGAATACTTTTTTTATAGTCTTTTTTTCACTTTTTGCGGTGCACTCTTATTGTATTAACCTACTCCTTAGACTTGCTTTTGGATATGTGTTTGCAATAAAAAATTATTCATGAAAAAAGCAAGGTAGACAGAAGGAGATCAGTGTTGAAGATTTTCATACACCTTCTGTATATTTAGTGTATATTCATCTGTATTTCGGCATTTTGCAAGACCCTACCTGACCCTCCTGTGGGACACTGCGACTCTCCTCTGTATGATCCTGGGAATAAAGAGGACGGAGACATCTCTCTGGGGTATTCCTGTTACTGGTCCCATCTGTAGGAGACACACAGTGACTGAGTACATTGTATTTATGGGATTTGCTCATTGTAAGGGCTTGTATTCTAAAGTGTTGCTTGGATTTGTAAGTGCATGTGAGTTGGAATCAGCAGAAGGTGAGTTAGAATACAGAAAAAGGTGAGTTTTATAATACGCAATCAGGAACACACATATTTGCAGTACCATTAAACTTCTGGTGAGGCTGCAAGGGGCTGACCTTGTGAGTGAGTGAGAGGGTCTCTTATTTGGAGTAGCAGAGGGGCGGAGATTGTGCGTGTGAGGGGCTTTTTTTTTTTTTTTTTTTTAGCAGGAGCTGGAAGCCGAGTGAATAGGAGATGCAGTGAGCTGGAACAAGTGCAACTGCTAAGTGGAGTATCGGTGCCACAGGAGAGGTCCCACTCAGAGGGGCACTGGAGTACTACGGCTGCATAAAAGCGAAGGACCAAGAACCGCACAAAGATAGATAAGTATAAGCCAGCTTAATTATTGTATAAGTGAGTGTTTGCCCAGATTGTTTGTCTTCTACTTTTTCTCTTTGCTTCTTTTTCTTTAAGAGTAACAGGGAGTTAGACCTTACAAACAATATGGGAGGGGCTGTGATTGGGGACCTCACTCAGTGCATGTCGTGCAAGATGTATGCACACCTGAAGCTACCGGCCCAGTGTGAGTACATCTGCACGAGGTGTATGCGAACGGTTGCCCTGGAAGCCCAGGTAACTGATCTAGAGCAAACCGTTACGCGACTGAGGGAGATTCACAATCTCGAGCGAAGTTTAGACAGAACGGTGGAGGAGTTGCGGGAGGGGTCACTGGTAGAAGAGGATGATGATCAGGTAGCCAGCTGGGTCACAGTTAGAAGGAAGAAAAAGAGGGGGAGGCTCGACATCTCCGAACTATCAAACCCGAACAAATTTGCCCGATTGGACGAGGAATCGGAGGATGATAGTGAAGAAATGACGGTGCCGGAGGAGACTGCTCCCTCTAGCATCCAGAGGAGCGGTCCCTCTGGCGCAGTTGGGATAAAAGATAGTGAGGTACCTAGTCAGATGGTGGTGGTAGTAGGGGATTCTATCATCAGGATGGCAGATAGGACAATCTTCTACTGGGACCGTGATCGCCGTACAGTCGGTTGTCTCCCGGGTGCTCGGGTACGGCACATCGCGGACCGGGTAGATAGATTGTTGGGAGGGGTTGGGAAAGACCCGGCGGTCTTGGTGCACGTTGGCACCAATGACAAAGTTAGCGGAAGGTGGGATGTCCTTAAGAAAGACTATAGGGACTTAGGAAAGAAACTTAAGGCAAGGACATCTAAGGTAATATTCTCCGAAATATTACCCATGCCACGCGCTAGTCCAGGGAGGCAGAGGGAGATTAGGGAGGTAAATGTGTGGCTTAGGGATTGGTGCAGGAAAGAGGGGTTTGTGTTCCTAGAACACTGGGCGGACTTCTCAGTCAGGCGCCATCTCTTTTGTTGTGACGGATTGCACCTGACTGAGGAAGGGGCAGCGGTGCTGGGGGGAAGGATGGTTAGAAGGTTGGAGGAGATTTTAAACTAGGAGCCTGGGGGGAGGGTTTAGCTAGAAACTACGGGTCATGCAATGAGAATAGTGGGGATGGCGGTAGTAAACGAAATGGGGGAGAAGTTGGGGGGAGGGTAAGAGCAGGCGGTAAGGTTACTAACATGGGTACTAAAAGAGATTTTACCAAAGCACTAACCAATGACGATTACAGGTTATCATTGCTACATAAGGTGAAAGATGTCCCTAACGCAAGGGAAAATACTTATCTTAGTTGTATGTATGTAAACGCTAGAAGCATTACTGGTAAAAAGGGCTAACTAGAAATACTTGCAGCAAGCAAACAGTATGATATTATAGGCATTACTGAAACTTGGTGGGACGAATCTCATGATTGGACAGTCAATCTAGAGGGCTATACACTGTTTAGGATAGACAGACCTAATAAAAAGGGTGGAGGGGTGTTTCTTTACGTAAAGCAGTTTTTAAAACCTGATATACGGGAAGATATTCAGGAGGGGACTGTAGACACTATCGAGACATTATGGGTAGAAATTGCATGCGGGGAAAAAGGAATAAAAAAGTTAGTATTGGGTGTATGCTATAGGCCGCCTGGTATCAACGTATCTGATGAGGAATTGTTACTAAAGCAAATTGAAACAGCAGCAGGTGTAGGAGACATAGTAGTGATAGGAGATTTTAACTATCCAGAGATAAACTGGGAAAACCATTCATGTGATACTGCTAGGGGCAATATGTTTTTAAACACACTTAATGATAACTACTTAGTTCAACTAATTGAGGAACCAACTAGGTACAATCCAATCTTAGACCTGGTATTAACAAACAATGGGGATTTGGTATCAGGTATTATAGTAGGGGAACCCATAGGAAACAGCGACCACAATATGGTCACATTCAATATCAGTTTTCATAAACAGCCCTATACTGACTCAACTAGGACTCTAAACTTTAGCAAAGCGAATTTTGAAAAGATGAGGGTATTTTTCAGGGATATTGAATGGGAAGGTTTGTTTTTAGGAAAAAATACTACGGAGAAATGGGAGGTACTAAAATTCCTGCTAACTAAAAATACTCTCAAATTTATTCCTACGAGCAGCAAAAAAAGGAATAAAAATCATAACCGATGTGGCTTAACAAAAAGATAAAGGAATTTATGGGCAAGAAAAGGCGAGCATTTAAAAAATACAAATCTGACGGGGAAGCAGAGTCATTTCAGCACTATAAGGAATGTAACAAAATATGCAAAAAGGAAATAAGAGTGGCTAAAGTAGAAACTGAAAAACTAGTAGCAAAGGAAAGCAAAGCGAATCCCAAAAAAATCTTTAAATAGATTAATAGCAAGAGATTAAAGAAGGGTAGTATAGACCCTTTAAAAGACAAGTTGGGAGTCTTAAGCAAAAATGAGAATGACATAGCGGACACACTACATGAGTTTTTTTCAACAGTATTTACTAGAGAGGACCCAATTCAGGGACTAACACAATCTCAATAATGAGAATATCCCACTGATAGGTACTTATTTAAGCGAGGAAGTAGTCTGTGACCGATTAAAACATTTAAAGATGAATAAGTCACCAGGTCCCGATGGTATTCACTAGAGATGAGCGGGTTCGGTTCGTCAAGATACGAACCCCCCCGAACCTCACCTATTTTACACGGTTCCGAGGCAGCCTCGGATCTTCCCGCCTTGCTCGGTTAACCCGAGCGCGCCCGAACATCATCATCCCGCTGACGGATTCTCGCGGGATTCGTATTCTATATAAGGAGCCGCGCGTCGCCGCCATTTTCACTCGTGCATTGGAGATGATAGCGAGAGGACGTGGCTGCGTTCTCTCAGTTTGTGCTCAGTGTGCTGCAAATATCTACGTTCTCTGCCTGAAAAACGCTCCATATCTGTGCTGCATTGTAGTATATAGTAGGAGGACAGTGCAGAATTTTGCTGACCACCAGTATATATATATATATATAGCAGTACGGTACAGTAGTCCATTGCTCTACCTCTGTGTCGTCAAGTATACTATCCATCCATACCTGTGCTGCATTGTAGTTGTGCGCAGTATATAGTAGGAGGACAGTGCAGAATTTTGCTGACCACCAGTATATATATAGCAGTACGGTACAGTAGTCCATTGCTCTACCTCTGTGTCGTCAAGTATACTATCCATCCATACCTGTGCTGCATTTTAGTTGTGCGCAGTATATAGTAGGAGGACAGTGCAGAATTTTGCTGACCACCAGTATATATATAGCAGTACGGTCCAGTAGGCCATTGCTATTGATATATTACTGGCATATAATTCCACACATTAAAAAATGGAGAACAAAAATGTGGAGGGTAAAATAGGGAAAGATCAAGATCCACTTCCACCTCGTGCTGAAGCTGCTGCCACTAGTCATGGCCGAGACAATGAAATGCCATCAACGTCGTCTGCCAAGGCCGATACCCAATGTCATAGTAGAGAGCATGTAAAATCCAAAAAACAAAAGTTCAGTAAAATGACCCAAAAATCAAAATTAAAAGCGTCTGATGAGAAGCGTAAACTTGCCAATATGCCATTTACGACACGGAGTGGCAAGGAACGGATGAGGCCCTCTCCTATGTTCCTCATGACTAGTGGGTCAGCTTCACATGAGGATGGAAGCACTCATCCTCCCACTAGAAAAATGAAAAGACTTAAGCTGGCAAAAGCACAGCAAAGAACTGTGCGTTCTTCTAAATCACAAATCCCCAAGGAGAGTCCAATTGTGTTGGTTGCGATGCCTGACCTTCCCAACACTGGACGGGAAGAGGTGGCGCCTTCCACCATTTGCACGCCCCCTGCAAGTGCTGGAAGGAGCACCCGCAGTCCAGTTCCTGATAGTCAAATTGAAGATGTCACTGTTGAAGTACACCAGGATGGGGATATGGGTGTTGCTGGCACTGAGAAGGAAATTGACAAGGAGGATTCTGATAGTGAGGTGGTTAGTCAGGCACCCGGGGAGACACCTGTTGTCCATGGTACGAATATGGCCATTGACATGCCTGGTCAAATTACAAAAAAAAAATCACCTCTTCTGTGTGGAATTATTTTAACAGAAATGCGGACAACAGGTGTCAAGCCGTGTGCTGCCTTTGTCTAGCTGTAATAAGTAGGGGTAAGGACGTTAACCACCTAGGAACATCCTCCCTTATACGTCACCTGGAGCGCATTCATCAGAAGTCATTGACAAGTTCAAAAACTTTGGGTGACAGCGGAAGCAGTCCACTGACAACTAAATCCCTTCCTCTTGTAACCAAGCTCCTGCAAACCACACCACCAACTCCCTCAGTGTCAATTCCTCCTTAGACAGGAAAGCCAATAGTCCTGCAGGCCATGTCACTGGCAAGTCTGACGAGTCCTCTCCTGCCTGGGATTCCTCCGATGCATCCTTGAGTGTAATGCCTACTGCTGCTGTTGCTGGGAGTCGATCGTCATCCCAGAGGGGAAGTCGGAAGACCACTTGTACTACTTCCAGTAAGCAATTGACTGTCCAACAGTCCTTTGCGAGGAAGATGAAATATCACAGCAGTCATCCTGCTGCAAAGCGGATAACTCAGGCCTTGGCAGCTGCGGTGGTGTTAAACGTGTGTCCGGTATCCACCGTTAATTCACAGTGAATTAGACAATTGATTGAGGTACTGTGTCCCTGGTACCAAATACCATCTAGGTTCCATTTCTCTAGGCAGGCGATACCGAGAATGTACACAGACCTTAGAAAAAGAGTCACCAGTGTCCTAAAAAATGCAGTTGTACCCAATGTCCACTTAACCACGGACATGTGGACAAGTGGAGCAGGGCAGACTCAGGACTATATGACTGTGACAGCCCACTGGGTAGATGTATTGCCTCCCGCAGCAAGAACAGCAGCGGCGGCACCAGTAGCAGCATATCGCAAATGCCAACTCCTCCCTAGGCAGGCTACGCTTTGTATCACCGCTTTCCATAAGAGGCACACAGCTGATAACCTCTTACGGAAACTGAGGAACATCATCGCAGAATGGCTTACCCCAATTGGACTCTCCTGGGGATTTGTGACATCGGACAACGCCACCAATATTGTGCGTGCATTACATGTGGGCAAATTCCAGCATGTCCCATGTTTTGCACATACATTGAATTTGGTGGTGCAGAATTTTTTTTTAAACGACAGGGGGGGGGCGTGGCCTGACCGGGAGCAGGAGCAGCAGCGTTTTTACTGAGCTCCGGTTTCCAGGAGAATTAAAGCCCTATCCCACTGTTTCTCCCTACCCACTACCTCCCTACCTCTGCCCCCTTTCCTCCCTACACCCTGTGGGCCCGGAGTAGACGAGCCGCGGAGCCAGGAGACCGAGCTACAGGTCTCTGCGGGTTGTGGCCTTTCCTGCTGGGGAAGCCGGGGCCTCGATTTTGCCTACTGCCCAGGAATTGAGCTCCACGGCGGGATTCACGGCCGAACGGAGCCGCGCAATTGGCCTGCAAGCACCTCACCTCTCCCCTATGCCCACACAGACCCTGAAGCCCACCTCCAGTGGCACCTGGACATAGGGAAAGAGCCTTCTCAGCCGGCTGGCAGGCTCAGATCTGGAGTTCTCCCTGCCTGGAGTCCCTGCTTGGCGGCCATCTTCCCTCACTGCTCAGACTCTCGGGTCCTGCTAAGGAGACGGACGGCGCCATCTTGACTAAGGGCTGCACGCCCACACTGTGGAAAACGGAGCTGTAGTGAAGTGGAGCCTTCATCCCATGCACCCCCCCACACGGTGGAGACTGGCCTTGGACCTCCAGGTACCTCACTTTAACGGGGGCCCCTGCGGTGGGCCTGCGACCCCCGGGTTTTAAAAAGGAAACAACAATTACTTGAAAACATACCGTCAGATGGGGATGTAGTTGGAATCCCGGCGATTGGAATCCCAACAATCAAACTACCGACGCCGGGCATTGTTCTCGCCTATCGCTCATCTCCGCCTTGAGAAAGGCAGCGTTTACTGCTCTGCACTGCGCCCCGAGGTCACTACCGAGTTCTGAGATCACACAGCAAGCACACAATAGCAAGATTGGAGCTCCCTCCTGTGGCGACTTCTTGAATTGCACCCTTTCTTCAGACTTTCTTATACTATAACGGGGAGCTTACAGAGTCCTCTCCCACTGCTGGCTCTGCTGTCCTGAAGTAGGGGTTCACTCAGCGCTACGATGTGGTGGCGGCTGCCTTCCCATGCCGGAATTATTCCCTGCTCCTTGCTCCGGGTAGACGGATTCGGCTTTCTGCAGCACCGGCTCTCTCCTTTTCACACCATGGTGTCTGAGCTTTAAACTACAATGACCTGACCGGGCCACGTTGAGGGGAACACGTGATATGTCGCCTGTACGTCGATATTCAGCTCGATGATAATTCCTTCTGACTACGCCAAACACCGTGCCTCATGACGAGACGACGTTCCTCCAAGAAATTGCCAAATACTCCAGCCAATTCACCCCAAGCCACGGCTTTTCATTCACTTTTTCGGCTACCAGTATCCGACTCTACCTCGTCATCCCCTTCATCGCCCTCCTTACTCTCCAGCGCCATGGAAGACAACGTGGCTGCAGGCCCCCTGCTCTCCTTCTGCCGTCTACACCTATGGTAGAATCTTCAGATTTCTCTGCCATTCTCTCTAAATTGCGGTCCCTTCCCACCCGCCAGGACCTGCAGCAGGACCTCCAGTCCATGGAACAACGGATACAGGATTCCATTCAGGCCCGTATTTCTTCCATTCAATCAGATGTCACCCATGTCGCAGACAGAGTGGTAACGTTGGAAGATTGCTTTGAGAAGACGGACTCAAAATATCTGATCTCCATGATCTCATCTCTCGCCAATCACGCTCTCTGATCACCATGGGACGCAGGCTCAATTACATTGACAACAGGGGGCGCAGGAATAACTTTCGAGTACGGGGACTGCCTGAAGACGTCACACCCCAAAACATTGAAACTGCTCTGACCAAAATATTCAATGAACTTTTGGGGGCTGACTCCAACTACCAGATGGTGTTTGACAGGGCACATCGGGCCTTGCGTCCTAGAGGGACCCCAACGGAGAGGCCACGCAATGTTATCTGCAGACTCCATTACTTTCAGGAAAAGGAAGAGATTCTTAAAGCAGCCAGACGTACACCGGACATCGCTTTTGATGGTCATAGGATACAAATTTTTCCGGCCCTATCGTGGTCTACCCTACAACAGAGACGTCTTCTCCGTCCCCTCACAGATGAACTCAAAAACCGTAACATCAAATTTGGCTGGGGATTCCCCTTGTCTATTCAAGCGTCCTATAAGGGAACCCTTTTTGCCTTGCAAGAATTTGAAGGTGTTGGAGATTTCTGCTCAGCCCTGGGCATTCCTGCCCCGAATCTTCCTAATTGGCTAGACTCGTTTGAACTGTCTCCGTCACCTCCGCCTCGTGCGGAACAGTGGCAAAAAGTCCGTAATTCTAGGAGGCGACGACGAGCTGACACATCCGGGGAATCTGAAGCCGTTGCGGCTGCTGCGATTAGCGCTGGTGACACCGGATGACAATTGCAGGCTGGACTTCAAGTTACTTTCTCCATGGACACGTGAATACTTGACATACTTAAGGTGTTTTTTATATGTTGTTTTTTGCTTTTCTTTTTTATGTGTTTTTCTATTGATGGTTAAATAATTCACTGTCCACGATTGTTCAGGTAACTGATTGCCTCTCCTGGCTGCCTGAATGCTGCTACTTCCTACCATGTCGTGTTTTTTGTTTATGCTCTTCTGGTTTATTGGTTTTTAGGTTATGTCACTTATAAACTAGATCAACGCTACCTGTTATGCCATTTTGCCTTTTTGTGCATTACTTGATCTCGTAGTCTTCTGATTCAGTTTTCTTCTTTCATCGAGCTGCTCTATCTGTTGAAAACATTTTTGCTTGGATTTCAATGCTATTTAACGGCGATGTGTCCCGGTTCCCCTCTGACCCCCCTTGCTCTGCTGTACATTTGTAGATCATGGGCCGTTTATGGTTTCCCATGACTAATGATGCGGTGTATTGCTGTTATACTAGCAGCTGTTTTTTTTGTCTCTTATTTTCTATGTTACTTCCCCCTATCTTTCCTCTTGTGCTTTCCTTCCTCCCCTCCCCCACTTGGATGAGGTATTATGGGTGGTTACTCTCTCAGCAAGGTAAATTGGTTGACACAGTGTTGTGGCAGCATTGGGATTCCCTGGTAACCTGCCAATATGGCTAACTTGAAGTTGATATCATTTAATGTGAAAGGCCTTAACATCCCCGAAAAGAGGTCCCGGCTTCTACACTCCCTACATACTGATAAAGCGGACGTGGTGTTCCTCCAGGAGACACACTTTAAAAAAGGTGCCTCTTCGAAGCTTCACTCACATTACTTCCCGCAGGGATATTATAATGATTTCTCAGGAGCTAAGGCTAAGGGGGTTGCAATTTTATTTGCTAAACATGTTAGATTGAGCGATGTGTTGGAGGTTCCTATCGGGGATGGGAGAGGCCTGCTGGTGAAAGCTACTATTGCCGGCCAAACTTTTACATTTGTTAACCTTTATCTCCCTAACCAGGGTCAGCTCCGTTTTATGAGGGATGCTTTGGAGTTGATAGAGCAAACATTGGAAGGGGTGTTGGTAGTAGGAGGGGACCTTAACTGGGCATTGGAGCCTCTTCTTGATACCTCAACTGGTGCTCCCAGATCTACTTTAAACTATATTAAACGCTTTAAATCAATTCTACAAGACTTCCAACTCATAGACACCTGGCGCCTGCTCCACCCTAAGGATAGAGACTACACGTTTTACTCCTACCCGTACAATTGTTATACCCGTATTGATTATCTCTGTGTAGACCATAAATCTCTTGATTCTCTTGTGGATGCCACAATAGGACAAATAGTTGGCTCTGATCACGCCCCCATTACTCTTATCCTATCTTTACGCCACCCTCTCCCGCGCCAATGGCGATGGCGCTTTAATGAGCAATTTCTCAGAGATTCAGACTGTCGGGCCCAAATAGAAAGTACTATTGATGATTATATTGCTCTTAATATGACCGACGAGATCTCCCCAGTAACGGTGTGGGAAGCCCATAAATGCGTGATTAGAGGTAAATGCATTCAACTGGGTTCCCACCTCAAGAAACAAAAAACTGAATGTCGGGAAGCCTTACTTGCTAAAATTAAACGACTGGAACTCGCACATAAATCCTCGCTAACTTCCGATGTGCTAGCAGAGCTACAAGAGGCTCGGTCATCCCTAAATAGTTTACTGAATGAGGGCACCCGCAGAGCATTTCGCTGCTGCCGACATAAATTCCATAGGTGGGGTAACAAACCTGGGAAGCTTCTTGCTCGTGCCCTTCGAGCCCAAAGATCCCTAACTTATCTTAAAGAGCTCAAGGATTGCTCTGGTGTGCCTCATGCTTCTGATAGTAAGATGGCTGAGATCTTTCATGCTTATTATACTGATCTCTATAACTTGACATCATTGCGCTCCCAGTGTGAGCAGTCAGTGCATGAGAAGGCAGTAGAGGACTTCCTTGAAGAGATTAAATTCCCGTCACTTTCCCCAGCTATGATTTCAGCCCTCGAAGACCCTTTTACAGACAGTGAACTCATGACCGCCCTGAAGTCCTCCCCATCTGGTAAAAGCCCGGGCCCTGATGGCTTCCCCATATCTTATTACAAAATGTTTCAGGATAAACTCCTCCCTCTTTTGCTCCGGGCTTGCAACTCGGTCTCTCCACAGACCCCCTTTTCGAATCAGTCCTTGGGAGCGCATATCGCAGTCATTCCTAAAGACGGTAAAGATCCATCATTGCCATCCAGCTACAGGCCAATCTCCCTCCTTAATGTGGATGTTAAATTATATGCCAAACTTATAGCAAACCGCCTGAGTTTGTTACTGCCGGAAGTGATACACTCGGACCAGGTTGGCTTTATTCGGGGTAGAGAAGCAAGGGACAATACCATAAGGGTGACTGACCAGATAGCCCATGCAAGCTCAGCTAAGACTCCTATGATGCTTCTTTCCGTAGACGCTGCGAAAGCCTTCGACCGTATAGACTGGGTCTTTATGGAAACGCCACTGCGACGGCTGGGCCTGGGAGAGGTGTTCTTGCAAAAAATCTTGGCACTGTATTGGGCTCCCTCGGCACAGGTGCGGGTAAACGGAATACTTTCTGACCCAATAACCATCTCTAATGGGACTAGACAGGTATGCCCGCTGTCTCCATTGATATTTATTGTCTGCATGGAGGCTCTGGCTAGGTCCATTAGGCAGAACCCTGATATCACTGGATTAAAAGTGGGCGACAGTGAACATAGCCTTGCATTGTTTGCGGATGACCTCCTGGCGGTTGTTACAGACCCTGTTGTGTCATTACCTAATCTTATGAAAGAATTTTCACGCTTTGGGGCGTTATCTAATTTTAAGATTAATTATACTAAATCGACGGCTCTTAATGTCTCCCTCTCCACTGAATTAGTCTCGTCTGAGGGCTGTGTTTCCCTGCACCTGGCACCCCACACACATTAAATATCTAGGCATTTTGATCCCCTCCTCTCTTTCTACTACAGTCACTTTAAATCATCTCCCTTTGTTGCAGAAGCTGCGTAGGGAAATGACGCAGTGGCTCCAACAGAAATTCTCCTGGTTAGGCCGTATGAGCATTGTGAAAATGAATATCCTACCAAGGTTGCTGTATCTTTTCCAGACAATCCCCTTGAAGCTCCCCCATCAGTTTCTGGTAGACACACATAAGGCGATTAGCCGATTTGTTTGGGGTGGCAGGAAACCCAGGTTCAAACATTGCCATTTATTTTATAGGAGAACCCAGGGAGGCCAACAGCTGCCCATGGTATCGGCATATTATCAGGCCACGATTTTGCATAGGATCCTGGATTGGTCACGACCTGGTGCTAGCTATAAACAGTGGGTAGATTTGGAGAGACGGTCCTCGGGTCTACAATTGGAGGCAGTGCCCTGGCTTAAGACCATTGGCCGCTCTTCTCATTTGACGGTTGGGCCCACTTTGGCTCTATGGAGAACGCTACGTTATAAGTTGGGCCTTACTTCGCCTAATTCCCTGCTTCTCCCATTTCTTAGCAACCCCTTGTTTCTGCCGGGTGCTGGAGGGGGTCCGGCCGCCAGATGGAGACGGGCGGGTTTGACTAGGATATCACATTTGCTCTCGGGGGGAAAAGTTAGATCTTTTGATGAACTCAGGGAGGGCACGGATATTCCTGCGATTGACTTTTGGTTCTATCTCCAGACCCGTCACTTTATTTTGTCACACAGGACAGCTGCTGCATTAACGGGAGGTGTCACACCTTTCGAAGCAATGTGTTCCCAATCCTCTGAACCCACCCATGTTATATCAGGTATATATAAGTTATTACTACATGGTCTTTTCACGGGAGACCCCGCTTATTGTATGAAATGGGATGCTGACCTTGTGCCTCGAAGGATACATATTAATTGGAAAAAACACTGTGAAGTTATGTCTCGTTGTTCTACAAGTCTGGAGGTGATAGAAACACAGTATAAACTGCTTACTAGGTGGTATCGATGTCCTTCCTTTCTGCATCAGTTCTTTCAGTCGGTATCCCCCCTGTGTTGGAGGTGTGGAAGGGAACGAGGTACCCTCATCCGTATATGGTGGGACTGCCCTCTGAGTGCTGTTTTTTGGGGCAAGGTTATTCAAATTTCCTCCGTAATCCTGGGGCTTTGGGCTCCTACTGGACCTGACTTCTGGCTGCTCTCCCATACTGCAATACCGCTAGCGAAATATAAACATTCCCTTATCAAGCATCTTAATAACGCAGCGAGAGCTCTAGGGATGGTTCATTGGTAGTCTTGAACCCCCCCCCCCCCCCCCCCCCCGGGATTTGGGAGTGGTTCCAGCGGATAGAATTTTATAGAACCATGGAGGATATTTTTCACTCAGTGCTGGATAAACACTCTGATTATGTTAACAAAAAAAGGAAACCAAAAGTAGTTGCTTGGTTGGGCGCACAAGTGAAATTCATATTGATTTTAATTCCTTTAAAACTTAGCTTTTATTGCTTCACCTTCTAAAATGCCCCCTTTATATGGGGATTACACAGCAAAACATAGAGGTTAAAATGATCACATACAAACATAAACGTGAAAAGAGAAAATATAGATGTGAGAAGATTTAAAAAGGCGGTACTTCCACGGTTACTCTGGCAAGGTGTAGAAATAGGATTACTTATGTAGCACCTGAGTGTCTAGAGTATATTGAATAACAGAGTCCCCTGATATAGTAGGACTTTGATGATAGAGAGAGCAAATGGTAGCAATTCAAGGAATAGTTCTCTGTATTGCATGTGGTAATATTACAAGTTTGAAAAAAACATTGTATTTGTGGACGCCATATGTTGACAGGTTCAAATGTGGAGACTCTTCTATCACAATAAATTGATGCTCTAAGTATGATGTGTGTTTGTTGGTGTGTTCACATGTGTAATCAATCTTTAATATTCATTGCTTTAGTAAATTGCACACATTCAACTTATGTTCTGTATCACCAATGTTTAGTGAGATGGACAGGGATAGATATCGTTATGATGAAAGTCCTTTTATTCAGGAGAAGTTCACATAATCATCATACTACCCTGAATAGATATGAATAATAGACTAATCAGTCTCACGGTTACCAGTGTCTCTAAATACACTAATGCTCTCACTGAGATGCTGTGGCAGCCTATATTTCCTGTACTATGCAGCAGGAAAATATTGTTACATTAATTTCTATCTCAGACTCCACCTGTGTTTAGATATATTGTATCAGAGTGTGAGAGCCAGTTCCCTTGCTTATCTCTAATGGGCCCTACACACTGGCCGATATTTTGAAAGATATGAACGATCTCGTTCATAAATGAACGAGATCTCGTTCATATCTTTCAGTGTGGAGACTTAAGCGATGAACGATGCGCGTCCCCGCGCTCGTTCATCGCTGGTCTCCTGTCGGCTGTGCATGCAGGCCAATATGGACGATCTCGTCCATATTTGCCTGCACGTCTATGGAGCCGGGTGACGGGGGGAGTGAAGAAGCTTCACTCCCCCCGTCACTGCCCCCCCCGCCGCCGGGTCGCTCGTCGGCCGTATCGGCCGTCGGGCACCTCGGCCAGTGAGTAGGGCCCATAACTTGTAACAGAGTACTGTAGCAACCTGTGTTTACTGTCTTGTGGCACAGGATATGAATTCGCTACTTTAGTAACCTTTCTCAAGGTTACAACTATGCTTAATGCAATGTATAAGGGTATGTTAGTCAGTTCCCTTCCTTTGCGTGTCATTGATTTATACACAAGGGCTGGCAAATCTAACCTAGTCACTTGTACCAGACCAGAACATTCACATATATATACTATTAATCAACTAAACAGAGCGATGTTGCTAAAATATTAGTGTTGTATTGACAACTTGCGTGCTGAGTCTAACACATTAGCTGGAAACCTGCTGGCGACCATACAGTACTGTTGCTAACGGCAACGGCATATATTAGTCAATTAGACACAATGCTATCTAGATGGATTGTGTACACTCTATGTGCTTCCTAATGACCAACACTGACACTTAAATTTCATTCTATTAATCTCATTATACGAGGGTGCCAGTGGAGGTCTATTCTAAATATCTTATTAATTAGATCTACACCATTGCTAAATTGCGAGTGTGGGAGGCCGCCGAAACGCCCAACGCGACAAGACAGTAAACACAGGTTGCTACAGTACTCTAATGTTACAAGTTAGAGATAAGCAAGGGAACTGGCTCTCACACTCTGATACAATATATCTAAACACAGGTGGAGTCTGAGATAGAAATTAATGTAACAATATTTTCCTGCTGCATAGTACAGGAAATATAGGCTGCCACAGCATCTCAGTGAGAGCATTAGTGTAATTAGAGACACTGGTAACCGTGAGACTGATTAGTCTATTATTCATATCTATTCAGGGTAGTATGATGATTATGTGAACTTCTCCTGAATAAAAGGACTTTCATCATAACGATATCTATCCCTGTCCATCTCACTAAACATTGGTGATACAGAACATAAGTTGAATGTGTGCAATTTACTAAAGCAATGAATATTAAAGATTGATTACACATGTGAACACACCAACAAACACACATCATACTTAGAGCATCAATTTATTGTGATAGAAGAGTCTCCACATTTGAACCTGTCAACATATGGCGTCCACAAATACAATGTTTTTTTCAAACTTGTAATATTACCACATGCAATACAGAGAACTATTCCTTGAATTGCTACCATTTGCTCTCTCTATCATCAAAGTCCTACTATATCAGGGGACTTCGTTATTCAATATACTCTAGACCAGGGGTGGGCAATTATTTCAGATGAGGGGCCACTTGACACTTTCCTGTCAGTATTCGGGGGCCGCACACAAAATAGCAGCCCCCCCCCCATGCGCCAAAAATATAGGGACGTGGCTTCGTGTGGAAGAGGCGTGGCCAAAACATAATACAGATTCATATTAGGCTGCACAATAGTATCCATTATTCAAATTATGCCACACAGTAGCGCCACTTACACACATTACACCAGGTAGAGCCCCTTTTACACATATTACGCCAGCAGAGCCCGTCACACATTATGCCAGGTAGAGACCCATTTTACAGATTACTCCAGGTAGAGCCCCTATTACACATCACGGCAGGTAAAGCCCCCCTTTACATGACACATTAAAGCAGGTAGAACTCTCTTTTACACACTGTAGGGGGGGGGGGGGTTGGTTAGGCTGCGTCCAGGTGGGTTAGGATTAGGCTGTGAGGAGGGGAGGTTAGGGTTGGGCACAACCCTCGGAGGGTTAGGCTACAGGGGGGAGGTTAGGTTTAGGCAGCGGGGACAGGAGGTTGGGTTTAGGCAACCATGGGGGGTGGTTAGGGTTAGGCACCAAGGGAGGAGGTTAGCGTTATGCTGCGGGGAGGGAGGGTTAGGGGGATGGGGAGAGGGGAGAACACCCCTTACTCACCCCTGTTGGTTTCGAGATATCGGGATCCTGGCGTCGGTATTTTGACTGCCGGGATCCCAAACGGCGGTGAATCATACTGATCCAACACATACACAGAATTACAGATGCATAGTTACACAGATACATATACAGAGTTACAGACATACAGTATACACAGAGTTACACAGACACATATACAGACACATACAGAGCTACAGACACATATAGAGTTACACAGAGACATATACAGACACATACACAGAGTTACAGGCACATTATCATATACAGTTACACAGACATAATATCATTTATGGTCCCTCTTACCTTAAACACTGTCACTGCATGGAAACTTTGACAGGTCCATCATCCTGTCTGCCAGTGCCATGCATGTTGCATGTTAAACTGCAGGAGCATCAGGGCTGTGCTCCGTGCTGGGTAGCCCCGCCCCCACCCCTGCTGGGACACTGTTTCCTCCTTTCTGGTAATCAGGGATGTCCCATTGAAGGAGGGGGGCCCAGGACACATGCCCGAGAGACCCCTGTGACTGAGAGCCCACCTCTGACTGCAGTGCAAAGCAAAGTCCTTCCCCTTGTCTCAGAGGCGGATCTTTGCCTGGCTGGCTGGGACTCGGAGGGTAAGTGAGTAGCAGGCCAAGGAGGAGGAGGAGCTGTGCAGGCTGACAAGGAGCAGGAGGGGAAAGATCACATAGTGCCGGCTGCGGCAAATAGAGCCGCGCAGCTGCAGGCATCAGCTCGCAGCCGCTGCCGTTGACCTGGGCTGGAAGCTGGCCGGGACATGGAGTCGAAGTGCCCACATCAGGGCTGGAGCACTGCGGCAAAAGACTCCATTGTCTCCGGCAGTTCCGCCCCTGGACTGGCGCCGGTATCTTGGAGGTAGTACTGCCGAGCAATGACAAGCAGCTCAGCTGGTCGGGCCGCTTGTCATTGCGCGCAGGTGGGCGGCAGCGGGCCGGGCAGGATCGGTTCGCGGACCGCATCCGGCCCGCGGGCCGTATTTTGCCCACCCCTACTCTAGACACTCAGGTGCTACATAAGTAATCCTATCTCTACACCTTGCCAGAGTAACCGTGGAAGTACCGCCTTTTTAAATGTTCTCACATCTATATTTTCTCTTTTCACGTTTATGTTTGTATGTGATCATTTTAACCTCTATGTTTTGCTGTGTAATCCCCATATAAAGGGGGCATTTTAGAAGGTGAAGCAATAAAAGCTAAGTTTTAAAGGAATTAAAATCAATATGAATTTCACTTGTGCGCCCAACCAAGCAACTACTTTTGGTTTCCTTTTTTTGTTTGCAATAAATTGAGTTGCATATGGGCTGCACCCCCATATTATTATCTCTATTATTAGAGTGACATACTACAATGGGGTTTATCTAGTCAACACAATTTAATTGACTGTATAGTGTGCAGATACATTCCTCCCTTTTCTTTCAGACTCTGATTATGTTGCCACGTGGTCCTCTTGGCTAGACTTTAAATCTACCTCCACCTACATAGCCCAGATCCCACTAGACTCATCGTGATATTGCTTTCCTATGTCAACCACTTCAATGTATAGAAACCACACTTGTGCTTGGGAACGATTACTTAGCTCACTCATTCCCCTTCCCTGACTCTACCCCTTCCCCCCTCTACCCTTTGTCTTGTCTTCTTTTCATTATTATAAGCTGTAATTCCACTGTACTTCGTTGTGCCATTATTATTATTATTATTATTATTTTTTCCTTTTTTTCTATTTCTTTTTTGTGTTTTTGATGTTCTGTGATATATTGGTCTGTTGACCCATGTATTTCCATGGTATTGAATTGTTTGTAATATCACTACTTCTTTTGAATAATCAAAATAAAGAATATATTTAAAAAAAAACGACAGGTGCGTGCAAGAGATACGGTCGGTGGCCCGAAGAATTGCGGGCCACTTTCGGCATTCAGCCACCGCGTGCCGCAGACTGGAGCACCAGCAAACACTCCTGAACCTGCCCCGCCATCATCTGAAGCAAGAGGTGGTAACGAGGTGGCATACAACACTCTATATGCTTCAGAGGATTGCGGAGCAGTAAAAGGCCAATCAAGCCTATACATCTGCCTACGATATAGGCAAAGGGGGGGAATGCACCTGACTCAAGCGCAGTGGAGAATGATTTCAACGTTGTGCAAGGTTCTGCAACCCTTTGAACTTGCCACACGTGAAGTCAGTTCAGACACTGCCAGCCTGAGTCAGGTCATTCCCCTCATCAGGCTTTTGCAGAAGCAGCTGGAGAGATTGAAGGAGGAGCTAAATCGGAGCGATTCCGCTATGCATGTGGGACTTGTGGATGGAGCCCTTCACTCGCTTAACCAGGATTCACGTGTGGTCAATCTGTTGAAATCAGAGCACTACATTTTGGCCACCATGCTCGATCCTAGGCTTAAAGCCTACGTTGTATCTCTCTTTCCGGCAGACACAAGTCTGCAGAGGTGCAAAGACCTGCTGGTGAGACACTTGTCAAGTCAAGCGGAACGTGACCCGTCAACAGCTCCTCCTTCACATTCTCCCGCAACTGGGGCTGCGAGGAAAAAAGGCTTAGAATTCCGAGCCCACCCGCTTGCGGTGATGCAGGGCAGGCTGGAGCGAGTGCTGACATTTGGTCCGGACTGAAGGACCTGCCAACGATTACTGACATGTCGTCTACTGTCACTGCATATGATTCTGTCACCATTGAAAGAATGGTGGAGGATTATATGAGTGACCGCATCCAAGTAGGCACGTCAGACAGTCCGTACGTATACTGGCAGGAAAAAGAGGCAATTTGGAGGCCCTTGCACAAACTGGCTTTATTTTACCTAAGTTGCCCCCCCTCTACTGTGTACTCCGAAAGAGTGTTTAGTGCAGCCGCTCACCTTGTCAGCAATCGGCGTACGAGGTTACTTCCAGAAAATGTGGATAAGATGATGTTCATCAAAATGAATTATAATCAATTCCTCCGTGGAGACATTCACCAGCAATTGCCTCCAGAATGTACACAGGGACCTGAGATGGTGGATTCCAGTGGGGACGAATTAATAATCTGTGAGGAGGGGGATGTACACAGTGAAAGGGGTAAGGAATCGGAGGATGAGGAGGAGGTGGACATCTTGCCTCTGTAGAGCCAGTTTGTGCAAGGAGAGATTGATTGCTTCTTTTTTGGTGGGGGCCCAAACCAACCAGTCATTTCAGTCACAGTCGTGTGGCAGACCCTGTCGCTGAATGATGGGTTTGTTAAAGTGTGCATGTCCTGTTTATACAACATAAGGGTGGGAGGGAGGGCCCAAGGACAATTCCATCTTGCACCTCTTTTTTCTTTAATTTATCTTTGCATCATGTGATGTTTGGGGACTATTTTTTGGAGTGCCATCCTGTCTGGCACTGCAGTGCCATTCCTAGATGGGCCAGGTGTTTGTGTCGGCCACTTGGGCCGCTTAGCTTAGTCATCCAGCGACCTCGGTGCAAATTTTAGGACTAAAAATAATATTGTGAGGTGTTCAGAATAGACTGGAAATGAGTGGAAATTATGGTTATTGAGGTTAATTATACTATGGGATCAAAATGACCCCCAAATTCTATGATTTAAGCTGTTTTTGACAAAAAACACCCAAATCCAAAACACACCCGAATCCGACAAAAAATTTTCAGGGAGGTTTTGCCAAAACGCGTAGGAATCCAAAACACGGCCGCGGAACTGAATCCAAAACCAAAACCCAAAAAATTTCCGGTGCATATCACTAGAATTCACCCAAGGGTTCTAATGGAGCTTCACTCTGAACTTGCAAAACCGCTATTTTTGATCTTTAAGGATTCAGTAATATCAGGTATGGTTCCCAAAGACTGGCGTATAGCGGAAGTAGTGCCTATATTCAAAAATAAGATTTTACTTACCGATAAATCTATTTCTCGTAGTCCGTAGTGGATGCTGGGACTCCGTCAGGACCATGGGGATTAGCGGCTCCGCAGGAGACAGGGCACAAAAATAAAGCTTTAGGATCAGGTGGTGTGCACTGGCTCCTCCCCCTATGACCCTCCTCCAAGCCTCAGTTAGGATACTGTGCCCGGACGAGCGTACACAATAAGGAAGGATTTTGAATCCCGGGTAAGACTCATACCAGCCACACCAATCACACCGTACAACTTGTGATCTGAACCCAGTTAACAGTATGACAAACGTAGGAGCCTCTGAACAGACGGCTCACAACAATAACAACCCGATTTTTTTGTAACAATAACTATGTACAAGTATTGCAGACAATCCGCACTTGGGATGGGCGCCCAGCATCCACTACGGACTATGAGAAATAGATTTATCGGTAAGTAAAATCTTATTTTCTCTGACGTCCTAGTGGATGCTGGGACTCCGTCAGGACCATGGGGATTATACCAAAGCTCCCAAACGGGCGGGAGAGTGCGGATGACTCTGCAGCACCGAATGAGAGAACTCCAGGTCCTCTTTAGCCAGGGTATCAAATTTGTAGAATTTTACAAACGTGTTCTCCCCCGACCACGTAGCTGCTCGGCAGAGTTGTAATGCCGAGACCCCTCGGGCAGCCGCCCAGGATGAGCCCACCTTCCTTGTGGAATGGGCCTTGACAGATTTAGGCTGTGGCAGGCCTGCCACAGAATGTGCAAGTTGAATTGTGCTACAAATCCAACGAGCAATCGTCTGCTTAGAAGCAGGAGCACCCAGCTTGTTGGGTGCATACAGTATAAACAGCGAGTCAGATTTTCTGACTCCAGCCGTCCTTGAAATATATATTTTCAATGCCCGGACAACGTCCAGCAACTTGGAATCCTCCAAATCGCTAGTAGCCGCAGGCACCACAATAGGCTGGTTCAGGTGAAACGCTGACACCACCTTAGGCAGAAACTGAGGACGCGTCCGCAGTTCTGCCCTGTCCGAATGGAAAATCAGATATGGGCTTTTATACGATAAAGCCGCCAATTCTGATACTCTCCTGGCTGAAGCCAGGGCCAGTAGCATGGTTACTTTCCACGTAAGATATTTCAAATCCACCGATTTGAGTGGCTCAAACCAATGGGATTTGAGAAAATCCAAAACTACATTAAGGTCCCACGGAGCCACTGGGGGCACAACCGGGGGCTGTATATGTAGCACTCCTTTTACAAAAGTCTGGACTTCAGGAACTGAAGCCAATTCTTTCTGGAAGAAAATCGACAGGGCCGAAATTTGAACCTTAATGGACCCCAATTTGAGGCCCATAGACAATCCTGTTTGCAGGAAATGTAGGAATCGACCCAGTTGAAATTCCTCCGTGGGGGCCTTCCTGGCCTCACACCACGCAACATATTTTCTCCAATGTGGTGATAATGTTGTGCAGTCACCTCCTTCCTGGCTTTTACCAGTGTAGGAATGACCTCTTCCGGAATGCCTTTTTCCCTTAGAATTCGGCGTTCAACCGCCATGCCGTCAAACGCAGCCGCGGTAAGTCTTGGAATAGACACGGTCCCTGCTGAAGCAGGTCCCGTCTTAGAGGTAGAGGCCACGGATCTTCCGTGAGCATCTCCTGAAGTTCCGGGTACCAAGTTCTTCTTGGCCAATCCGGAGCCACGAGTATCGTTCTTACTCCCCTTTGCCGTATAATTCTCAGTACTTTTGGTATGAGAGGCAGAGGAGGAAACACATACACTGACTGGAACACCCACTGTGTTACCAGAGCGTCCACAGCTATTGCCTGAGGGTCTCTTGACCTGGCGCAATACCTGTCCAGTTTTTTGTTGAGGCGAGACGCCATCATATCCACCTTTGGTTTTTCCCAACGGTTCACAATCATGTGGAAGACTTCTGGATGAAGTCCCCACTCTCCCGGTTGTAGATCGTGTCTGCTGAGGAAGTCTGCTTCCCAGTTGTCCACTCCCGGAATGAACACTGCTGACAGTGCTATCACATGATCTTCCGCCCAGCGAAGAATCCTTGCAGCTTCTGCCATTGCTCTCCTGCTTCTTGTGCCGCCCTGTCTGTATACGTGGGCGACTGCCGTGATGTTGTCCGACTGGATCAACACCGGCTGACCCTGAAGCAGGGGTTTTGCCAGGCTTAGAGCATTGTAAATCGCTCTTAGCTCCAGTATATTTATGTGAAGAGACATCTCCAGGCTTGACCATACTCCCTGGAAGTTTCTTCCCTGTGTGACCGCTCCCCAGCCTCTCAGACTGGCATCCGTGGTCACCAGGACCCAGTCTTGTATGCCGAATCTGCGGCCCTCTAACAGATGAGCACTCTGCAACCACCACAGAAGAGACACCCTTGTCCGTGGCGATAAGGTTATCCGCTGATGCATCTGCAGATGCGACCCGGACCATTTGTCCAGCAGATCCCACTGAAAAGTTTGTGCGTGGAATCTGCCGAATGGAATCGCTTCGTAAGAAGCCACCATCTTTCCCAGGACTCTTGTGCATTGATGCACAGACACTTTTCCTGGTTTTAGGAGGTTCCTGACAAGTTCGGATAACTCCCTGGCTTTCTCCTCCAGAAGAAACACCTTTTTCTGAACCGTGTCCAGAATCATTCCCAGGAACAGCAGACGTGTCGTCGGGTTCAATTGAGATTTTGGAAAATTCAGAATCCACCCGTGCTGTTGCAGCACTACTTGGGTTAGTGCTACTACGTCTTCCAGCTGTTCTCCGGACCTTGCCCTTATCAGGAGATCGTCCAAGTAAGGGATAATTAATACGCCTTTTCTTCGCAGAAGAAACATCATCTCGGCCATTGCCTTGGTAAAGACCCGAGGTGCCGTGGACAATCCAAACGGCAGCGTCTGAAACTGATAATGACAGTTTTGCACCACGAACCTGAGGTACCCTTGGTGTGAAGGGCAAATTGGGACATGCAGGTAAGCATCCTTGATGTCCAGGGACACCATAAAGTCCCCTTCTTCCAGATTCGCTATCACTGCTCTGAGTGACTCCATCTTGAACTTGAATTTTTGTATGTACAGGTTCAAAGATTTCAGATTTAGAATAGGTCTTACCGAGCCGTCCGGCTTCGGTACCACAAATAGCGTGGAGTAATACCCCTTTCCCTGTTGTAGGAGGGGTACCTTGACTATCACCTGCTGAGAAAACAGCTTGTGAATGGCTTCCAATACCGTCGCCCTGTCTGAGGGAGACGTTGGCAAAGCAGACTTTAGGAACCGGCGAGGGGGAGACTTCTCGAATTTCCGCTTGTAAAGCCCCAGCGTCATGCTGAGGGCTTTGCAGAACCCGGGGAGGGCTTCTGTTCCTGGGAAGGAGCTGCTTGCTGCCCTCTCTTACCCTTTCCTCTGCCTCGGGGCAGATATGACTGTCCTTTTGCCCGCTTGTTCTTATAGGACCGAAAGGACTGCGGCTGAAAAGACGGTGTCTTTTTCTGTTGGGAGGGGGTCTGAGGTAAAAAGGTGGATTTCCCGGCAGTTGCCGTGGCCACCAGATCCGATAGACCCACGCCAAATAATTCCTCCCCTTTATACGGCAATACTTCCATATGCCGTTTGGAATCCGCATCACCTGACCACTGTCGCGTCCATAAACTTCTTCTGGCAGATATGGACATCGCACTTACTCTCGATGCCAGAGTGCAAATATCCCTCTGAGCATCTCGCATATAAAGAAAAGCATCCTTTAATTGCTCTAAAGTCAATAAAATACTGTCCCTATCCAGGGTATCAATATTTTCAGTCAGGGAATCCGACCAGACCACCCCAGCACTGCACATCCAGGCTGAGGCGATGGCTGGTCGCAGTATAACACCAGTATGTGTGTATATACTTTTTAGGGTAGTTTCCAGCCTCCTATCAGCTGGATCCTTGAGGGCGGCCGTATCAGGAGACGGTAACGCCACTCGTTTTGATAAGCGTGTGAGCGCCTTATCCACCCTAGGGGGTGTTTCCCAGCGCGCCCTAACCTCTGGCGGGAAAGGGTATAATGCCAATAACTTTTTTGAAATTAGCACTTTTCTATCTGGGTTAACCCACGCTTCATCACATACATCATTCAATTCCTCCGATTCAGGAAAAACTACAGGTAGTTTTTTCACACCCCACATAATACCCCTTTTTGTGGTACTTGCAGTATCAGAGATATGTAAAGCCTCCTTCATTGCCGTGATCATATAACGTGTGGCCCTACTGGAAAATACGTTTGTTTCTTCACCGTCGACACTAGATTCAGTGTCCGTGTCTGGGTCTGTGTCGACCGACTGAGGTAAAGGGCGTTTTACAGCCCCTGACGGTGTCTGAGACGCCTGGGCAGGTACTAACTGGTTTGCCGGCCGTCTCATGTCGTCAACTGATTTTTGTAATGTGCTGACATTATCACGTAATTCCATAAACAAAGCCATCCATTCCGATGTCGACTCCCTGGGGGGTGACATCACCATTACCGGCAATTGCTCTGCCTCCACACCAACATCGTCCTCATACATGTCGACACACACGTACCGACACACAGCAGACACACAGGGAATGCTCTATTGAAGACAGGACCCCACTAGCCCTTTGGGGAGACAGAGGGAGAGTTTGCCAGCACACACCCAAGCGCTATAATATATATGGGAACAACCCTATATAAGTGTTGTATCCTTATAGCAGCTTAAATATAGTAATATCGCCAAAAAAAGTGCCCCCCCTCTCTGTTTTACCCTGTTTCTGTAGTGCAGTGCAGGGGAGAGTCCTGGGAGCCTTCCTCACAGCGGAGCTGAGCAGGAAAATGGCGCTGTGTGCTGAGGAGAATAAGCCCCGCCCCCTATTTCGGCAGGCTCTTCTCCCGGAGTTTGTGAGATCTGGCAGGGGTTAAATACATCCATATAGCCTCAAGGGCTATATGTGATGTATTTTTAGCCATAAGAAAGGTATTATACATTGCTGCCCAGGGCGCCCCCCCCAGCGCCCTGCACCCTCAGTGACCGCTGTGTGAAGTGTGCTGACAACAATGGCGCACAGCTGCAGTGCTGTGCGCTACCTCATGAAGACTGAAAAGTCTTCTGCCGCCTGTTTCTGGACCTCTTCAATCTTCGGCATCTGCAAGGGGGGTCGGCGGCGCGGCTCCGGGACCGGACTCCATGGCTGGGCCTGTGTTCGATCCCTCTGGAGCTAATGGTGTCCAGTAGCCTAAGAAGCCAATCCATCCTGCACGCAGGTGAGTTCACTTCTCTCCCCTAAGTCCCTCGATGCAGTGAGCCTGTTGCCAGCAGGACTCACTGAAAATAAAAAACCTAAAAACTTTTTCTAAGCAGCTCTTTAGGAGAGCCACCTAGATTGCACCCTGCTCGGACGGGCACAAAAACCTAACTGAGGCTTGGAGGAGGGTCATAGGGGGAGGAGCCAGTGCACACCACCTGATCCTAAAGCTTTATTTTTGTGCCCTGTCTCCTGCGGAGCCGCTAATCCCCATGGTCCTGACGGAGTCCCAGCATCCACTAGGACGTCAGAGAAAAGGGAAGTAAAGCTGAACCAGGGAATTATAGACCAGTTAGTCTTACATCATAGTGGGGAAAGTATTGGAAGGTATTCTAAAAGATAGTATTCAGAAGTTCCTTGAAGTCGGTAAGGTCAATAAAAAGGAATCAACATGGGTTTATGAAGGACAGATCCTGTCAAACCAACTTACTTGGCTTTTATGAAATAGTAAGCGCAAACCTAGATCAGGGTAAAGAGGTGGATGTAATCTTTTTAGATTTTGCCAAAGCATTCAACACTGTACCACACATGAGACTTATCTACAAGCTACAAGAAACAGGGCTAGGAAGCACAATATGCACTTGGGTCAAAAACTGGTTAGATAATAGGGAGCAGTGCGTTGTGGTTAATGGATCTTTTTCAAATTGGACTGAATTGCTAAGTGGTGTGCCAAAAGGCTCAGTATTAGGACCGCTATTGTTCAATATTTTCATTAACGACCTAACAGAAGGTCTAGAGAGCATGGTGTCAATTTTTGCAGATGATACCAAATTGTGTATAGTTTATAATGCGGAGGGGGATGCTGAGTCGCTTCAGAACAACTTCGTTAAATTAGAAGCTTGGGCAGCGAAATGGAGAATGCACTTCAATACAGACAAGTGTAAGGTAATGCACTGTGGTAACAAGAACAAAAATAACACCTACCTACTAAATGGGGTAAAATGAAGGGATTCTGTACTGCAAAAGGACTTAGGTGTCCTCATAGATAGCAAACTAAGCAGTAGTATCCAGAGTAGGACTGCAGCAAAGAAGGCTAATAAGATATTAGCATGCATAAAATGGGGAATTGATGCTAGGGACGAGAGTATTATACTCCCGTTATATAAATCACTTGTGAGGCCACACCTTGAATACTGTGTACAATTCTGGGCACCTTACTACAAAAAGGATATCCTGGAGCTAGAAAAGGTTCAGAGGCGGGCGACCAAACTAATTAAGGGTATGGAGACGCTGGAATACGAGGAAAGGCTGGCAAGACTAGGCATGTTTACACTGGAAAAGAGGAGATTAAGAGGGGACATGACCAACATTTACAAATATATAAGGGGACAATATACAGATCTTGCGCAGGACCTGTTTTTGGTTAGATCAACACAGAGAACTCGTGGACACTCGCTCAGGTTAGAGGAGAGGAGATTCCGCACAATACGGCGTAAAGGCTTTTTTACGGTAAGGACGATACGTGTTTGGAATTCCCTGCCTGAGGGAGTTGTAATGGCCGACTCAGTCACACCTATAAGAATGGGTTAGATAAATTCCTAATGGATAATGATATCCAGGGTTGCGGGGCATAGTCACGCACTATGGTTATTATAAAAAAGAGGGGTAAAATGTAACAGCAGTCATCAACTTCAGTCAAAATTTTATACAAAATAATCGTGCATAGAAGACCACAAATAGGTTGAACTCGATGGACAATTGTCTTTTTTCAACCTTAGATACTATGCTACTATGATGTGTATCTAAGTGGCCCCATAGCTGCTCTCTCCATTACACTACATGACAGTCTCCTCTTACCCAGTGATGTGAGGGGCCGGTGATTCTCCATCATCACGTCCTTGTACAGACCCCTGTGTTCCTCTATATACTCCCACTCTTCCATGGAGAAATAGACCATGACATCCTCACACCTTATAGGAACCTGACAAACACAATGATACAATCATCACCCAGACACATCCCCTGGTGTTACTGTATAATGTCCCATTCCCAGCAGTCACCTCTCCAGTCATCACCCAGACACATCCCCCGGTATTACTGTATAATGTCCCATTCCCAGCAGTCACCTCTCCAGTCATCACCCAGACACATCCCCTGGTGTTACTGTATAATGTCCCATTCCCAGCAGTCACCTCTCCAGTCATCACCCAGAAACATCCCCTGGTGTTACTGTATAATGTCCCATTCCGAGCAGTTACCTCTCCAGTCATCACCCAGACACATCCCCTGGTGTTACTGTATAATGTCCCATTCCCAGCAGTCACCTCTCCAGTCATCACCCAGAAACATCCCCTGGTGTTACTGTATAATGTCCCATTCCCAGCAGTCACCTCTCCAGTCATCACCCAGACACATCCCCTGGTGTTACTGTATAATGTCCCATTCCCAGCAGTCACCTCTCCAGTCATCACCCAGACACATCCCCTGGTGTTACTGTATAATGTCCCATTCCCAGCAGTCACCTCTCCAGTCATCACCCAGAAACATCCCCTGGTGTTACTGTATAATGTCCCATTCCCAGCAGTTACCTCTCCAGTCATCACCCAGACACATCCCCTGGTGTTACTGTATAATGCCCCATTCCCAGCAGTCACCTCTCCAGTCATCACCCAGACACATCCCCTGGTGTTACTGTATAATGCCCCATTCCCAGCAGTCACCTCTCCAGTCATCACCCAGAAACATCCCCTGGTGTTACTGTATAATGCCCCATTCCCAGCAGTCACCTCTCCAGTCAGCAGCTGAATGATCTTATTGGTGAGTTCCAGGATCTTCTGGTCATTGTTCCTCTCATGTATCAGTGAGGGAGGTGGAGGCACTGGGATGGGGCTCTGTGTCCTGCTCAGTCCATCCAATACACGGATACAGTTGTTGGGTGTCTCACACTTTCCAGATGTCTTCTTCACTACTGTGTAATTCTTTATACACAAAGTATATAAAACTGTTTAGTAATAACATATGACAAATGATTTGTAATTCCTCAAATAAATCCATTTTATACAAATCAATAAGTCATTCCATTGTGACACTCCAAACCCCTCCCTCACCACCCCAGTCAGGTCCCTATGTAATTTGAAAGATATAAAAGAGTGATGTCACTGTGACAGTCCCTGTCTCCCTCCCAGTTATTAAAAGAGACAATAGTGACATCACTGTGACGCTCCTAGACTCCCTCACCTCCCCAGTCAGGTCCCTGTGTTAGTAATAAAGATGAGTGATGTCACTGTGACACTCCCAGACTCCCTCACCTCCCCAGTCAGTAGGTAGATGATCTTCAGGGTGAGATGTAATATCCTCTCAGTCATGTGATTCCTGCCCGTGTCCATCCTTAGTGAATCCATGACTTATACAGGACAGCTGTCACCATCACGTGAATTCTAGTAAAGTCTCTCTGGTTCCTCACAGCTCTACCTACTAGGAATAAATATAACAACTATAATAAACACCACAGAGCAGACATGTAACATGGACACATTTTAATGCAAGACTGGTGGACCGATCTCTCAATTCTTCATACATCATACGCAACTATGTGATTCCCTTCATGTGCACCTCAGTCTTATCACTACATGTAGCTGAATGGACGTGTCACAGTGTGCCAGAACGTTCACGCACGCGTCCCTGTTCCAGAGTCTCCCATTCAGTCCTGACCCAGTCTGTCTACTGCAATTATACACCTCACCAGTGTATACCAGGGTCGCAACCTGCATGACGTGTAGCCCAAACCTACTACAGTTTTCTCCCCACGCTCTTTTTTCCGGGCGGTACGCCCTGGAAAATTACTCTGCCGCCCGGCACGTTTACATGGTCTACAGTCAGACTGCACTGTGACGCTGACGCACAATACTTATTCCTCGCGATTGGCTGCCCCACTCATGCCCTGACGTCAGACGCGCCACCTGACCGTCCTCGCTCTCACGCAGGTCCTCGGCTGTCGCGAGGTAACTCCCTCGTCTCGCTCCCTGTTTCATGATGAAACTAATGCACCTCCTGTAGCCACACGTCCTGCAGGGAATCGCAGCTGTAGTGAGCTGCATGCGCTCTCCCTGGTCTCGTGAAACCTCTCATGCAGTAAGGTCAGCTCCTCGTCCATAGCCATGAAGTAGCTCCTGAGCAAATCTGTGCCCTCTCTGCCACCCTACGAGATGAAGGAGAAGAGCCCCCCGCCCCTTGAGCTGCAAAGCTTCCACTACATCCAGTGCTACGGGTCCCTGGAGAAGGGGGAGAGGGCGCTGTTGCTAGGGCAGCTGGCAGCAGAGTTCGGGCTCAACCATGCCCAGGTGGCAGAAATCAGCAGCAAGCTGGTGCAGGTTCAGCAGAAGAGGGACCTGGGCACTGTACTGCGGGTGGAGGACAGGCTGAGGTACTACCTCACACCCCAGTATAAAGTCCTCTTCAGCCATATTAGTAAGCTGGAAGGGGGTATGAAGCTCCTGGTGGACCTCAGAGCTGACCTGCTGTTATGTCTAAGCTGGCAGATGTCCCCACCTTAGGGTAAGATGCCTTGTGTGTGTTCAGTTGTGTATTGCATGGACCATTCGTGGGTTTACACTCTTCAGGCTGGCAATGCCACCAGGTTACTTAGATGTATGTATCTTGATAGAAGCATCTACTACTGTGCGGTGGTGTATAAGGGACCATACTGTGTGGGCATAATGTGAATTGTTACTATTGTGTGGCCACGCCCCTTCCATGTGAGGCCACACACCCTTTTGCACTAAGTCCCCCACCCGACTGCTACTTGATGCCACCCGGCTGCCAACATTTTCTGGGGAGAACACTGAACCGTCTTGGTAAACTCTGCGCCTCTGTTCTGGGAATACACCAATCCTAAAGTACGGATCAGCTATATCCATCTGGGATTTGGGACAGGGCGTAACCGGACGCTCGCATGTAGGCTGAGTGTATTGGGGCGTGTATCACGGGTGTGTAGGTGGAACTAAGGGATCTATCCCCGTACCAAATATGGGGCTGCGTGACGGGCAAAGAGTCACACGTATTTCCGTGCACGTAGTGTTGTAGCACTTGCAGCCGACTGGAGTGCTCGTGCCCCTGAGTGACCATCACGCGTGTCAGGGCAGTTTCGGATCATGTAGCTTCTGCCGGCTACGAGCTGGTACGCGCAAGAGCGTGATGTCTGAGATGTTACTGCTGTGTCCAGTCTAGGTAGCCATGGACCAAACCATAGCCCCGATGTTCCTCGTTTTTGCATGTAGGCTGCACGTCTATGCAACTACGAATGGATTTGCGACGGCTCCGGTGGGTGTGTCTTTATCTCTGAGTGGCAGCAGCACTTGCTAACATCAGCGGTTCTGTAACCTAGAGAATAGCGTTTGCTAATGCATTAGCGTACACACATGAAATAGACCCAAAGTCATATTGATAATAAAGAAGCCCCACTGTCACCGATCTTCCGCCCTCCACCCCACTCTCTCTACCCAATGTTATCATGGAGTTTTCTCCCACAGGGGGCGTTTCAAATGGTTTTATTTGGCGCCCTGCATCCGGCGCAGCAAATCAATTGTTGCTCTGGCTAAGCGTGCGTGAGGTGGGAGACCATTATTTCCCCTCTCGCCCCGGCGCCTGACAAGCGTGAGGAACAACGGACATCCGGCACCGGAATAAACATTTGCATATCGCCCCATCTACAATGACGGGAGCCATAGGAATACGCTGATACCAACCCAACAGTGGCCTCCAGCAGCCAATCAGAGACCGAGCACCAACCAGACAATACGATGTCACTCACCTGGTATACACAGACCTCCCAAACTAATCACTATACAAAAGGTCACACATGTAACACACTGATCACTATACACAGGTCACACACATGTAACACACAGAGCACTATACACAGGTCACACGTGTAACACACTGGTCACTATACACAGGTCACGCGTGTAACACGCTGATCACTACACACAGGTCACACCTGTGACACGCTGGTCACTACAGTACACACCTGTGACACACTGGTCACTACACACAGGTCACACACACGTAACACGCTGGTCACTACACACAGGTCACACCTATACCTCCCAACATGACCCTCTCCAGGAGGGACACAATGCTCTGCTTCTGGACTTTTCTCTTAATGTATGATTGCCGGCACCTGTGTTGATCAGGTTAATGGATGAAAAAGGTGTTTCAGCACAGGTGATGGCAATCATAAATTATGAGGGAAGTCCAGGAGCAAAGCATTCTCTCCCTCCTGGAGAGGGTCATGTTGGGAGATATGCACACCTGTGACACGCTGGTCACTACACACAGGTCACACACACTGATCACTATACACAGGTCACACACACGTAACACACCGAGCACTATACACTATACACAGGTCACACCTGTAACACGCTGATCACACCTGTGACACGCTGGTCACTACAGTACACACAGATCACACCTGTGATACGCTGGTCAATACAGACAGGTCACACCTGTGACACACTGATAACTATACACAGGTCACACACACATGTAACACACTAAGCAGTATACACAGGTCACACACACATGTAACACACTAAGCAGTATACACAGGTCACAGGTGTAACACGCTGATCACTACACACAGGTCATATACCGGATAACAATGAGCGGTACCGGGGAATCTCCTGAAGTTGGCTCTGCAAAGTAGTTGTTTTGAGCTGACAGAGCCTGCCCCTAACACTAGAGGCCGCGTGTTTATATATTGAAACCTGCTATTACGTCGGACATTTTCCTGAAGACCAACCATCGCTCTGATACATGAGCGGTCTTACACAAAATGGCGCCCGCACAGGAGACATCATATGACCAGTAGCTGGGCAGACTGAGGCTGACACCCTATTTCCCCTGTATAACGCTGTGTGTGTATTAAATGATGAGACTGGCTGCTGTGAGAGAGCGGACTACCCAGGATCCTCTGCTCCTGGTGCTATGATACTTGTGTAGTGGCGCATGTGATTCCCCTGCTATATATACAGTGGCCAGCTCACCCCTCATCATATATATTATCACAGAACATGTACTGCTGTTATTCTATACAGGCCAGTCCCCAGCGCAGCGCAGCGTAGCGTATGTGAAGCCATGCTACTCACTTTGTTGGCGCCATTTTGTGTGAGACAATGCATGTTTCTCAGCCTAAATTGGTCTTCAGTAAAATGGCAGAAGTGGGTTTTTTGTTTTTTGTTTTTTAATTACAACAAAACCTCTAGTTACTGAGTGAGAGATCATGTGATCAAGGAGGATCGGGATAAAATTTTATCTGCATTCCCAGGGAGAGTAAAACCCCGCACATAATCCAACCCAATATAGTATTATCAGGTCAGTATTATCAGGTGTTTATCAGTGTGACCTGTGTATATCAGCAGCTATAGGATTTGTGTATTGTGGTCAGTGTGTATTAGTGTGACCTGTGTGTAGGAATCAGTGTGTATCATTAGGTGTGTGATGTGATGTGTGTGTGTATCAGGTGTGACCTGTGTATGGTGATCAGTGTGCATTATGTCTGTGGCATCAGTGTGTAACACTGGATATCCGGCTGGTTTGTGTTTTCCTCTCCCGACTCCCGGCATGGGGAGATGCTAAGCTGGACTGCCTATCTGGTACTTCTGCAACATGGTCTCCAGCTCTCTGGTTTGCCCGCCCCCCTCGGAAGCGTGCGTCTTCAAGAAAATGGTGGCGTGCCAGCCAGGAGTCCACAGCCCCTGACTCGCTGCATGCGTCTGTTCGCCGTGTCTGCGAGCCCCCGCCCATAGTGTGCATTTCAACAAAAATGGGGGCATGCTGTGAATCCATACCCCCCCCTCCCCGACTCGCAGCACACCCCTGTGTGCCATGCTCGTTCGCCCCCCCTTCCCCAGTTCTGAGCGCACGTGTTCACGAATGCCAGGGCCGATTTGTGGCCCCAGTCCGTCCCTGGTCAGATGAATATAGTAGGGTCATATTTGGTCTTTGTCAGTAAGTGAGCGGGACTGACAGGCGAGCATGTGTCAGGGCAAATGGGGCAGTGTTGGGGGCGGTAGCCTGTCACAGCGAGACCCCAAATCTACGCAGCAATCTCTGTTACTTTTTGTGTCCGCCACTTCACCACACCCCCATCCCCCTCCTTCCCCATTCCGCTAAGTGTACAATAGAGCAGAGTGACCCCAATCCTTAGGAGTAAGATGTAATTAGCATGGTTACTTACTGCACAAGGAAAGGGCTTGTAGCCTCGGACTTTTACACCTTGAGCTATTTAATTACAAGCCCTTTTCCTTGCGCAGTCAATCTGCCGCTGACGCACATTAACCCCTACATTCCGGGATAAGTGCTCAGCGCTGTGACTTAACACAATCACAGTGGCCGCGATAAGGGCAGATAGCCCAACTTACTGTGGATTTCTATTCAAGCTTCAGGAGGGGGTGAACTGTGGTATGAGCAGCCTGCGGGCTTATCACAGGCTGCAATTGAATAGCCCTGGGGACTGCTTCAAGGCTTTACGTGATATAATATGGTATAAAAGTCACTGACTAGTCTTATAAAGCTGAACTCTGACCTGGACTCTGGTTCGGAGGTCACCCAGTATTTAATATTTTATTATATGTATTCTTGTGATTTTTATTATGGTTATTTTCAGATAAATGAGCTGTGAGGGTCTTTAATTGAAGTTATGTGAAGTCGATGCCCACGCTGTATAAATCGCTAATCACTGAGGATGGGCAAGGACAAGAGTCAGATGACTGAGGACATTTTACACCTCACCCTGGAGATCATCTACCTGCTGACTGGGGAGGTGAGGGTTCTGGAAGCGTCACAGTGACGTCACTCTTGTCTCTTTTACTAACACAGGGACCTGACTGGGGAGGAGAGGGAGTCTGGGAGTGTCACAGTGACACCACTCTTATCTCTATTACTAACACAGGGACCTGACTGGGGAGGTGAGGGAGTCTGGGAGTGTCACAGTGACGTCACTCTTATCTCTATTACACAGGGACCTGACTGGGGAGATGACGGAGTCTGGGAGTGTCACATTGACGCCACTCTTATCTCTATTACTAACACAGGGACCTGACTGGGGAGATGAGGGAGTCTGGGAGTGTCACAGTGACGTGACTCTTATCTCTATTACTAACACAGGGACCTGACTGGGGAGGTGAGGGAGTCTGGGGGTGTCACATTGGCATCACTCTTGCCTCTCTATTACAAAATATCAGCACCACACTAGGCATAATGAAGGCAGAGGGGACCGTCGTTAAGGACGGAGAGTCTACTTGGATGCCGAAGGAACAGTGGAAAATATTTTTGCTTGTTTCAAATATCAATACAAGTTGCTTTGTGCCTAGCTGAGGGCAGAGTCTCGATACACAGCATGTGTGAGAGAGGACCAATGTTCACAGTGGCCTGTGGAGTCTCGCCCCTGAAAAAGTGGATCCAGTTTGGGCAAAACCTCTGGCTATTTAAGGGGTTTTGCAGCTTGTTGCAAATCCTAGAGTGCCAGGCAGGGATCCTCCCTCCTCCAACCCATCTCAGGAGCCACAGGGAGTGACGTAGAACAGGGAATGTCACGACCCGCACATGCAGTAACGGAGGAGCAGATCTGGTCTCAATACCTGGTTGGGTCGGTGCATGGTCTTGTCCAGGTTATGCAAATGTTTGCTTCCAGTGGTTCTCCACTCATAGTAAGTGTCTAGCTCCTGAGCTTTCCTCCCAGGAACAAGGTCAGGTGGCTGACACTCTGACAGAGCGCTTTCCTCATGCCCAACCAAACCTTCAGTAAGAGCACTGACCAAACCTTCAGCAGGAGCACATGTAGACTGTACAAGCCATCAGGCAGACACTAGGTATTGAGGGCAGAGTGGCAGTGAAAGAATCTCGCCAATGGCCTGCTGCAGGATAAAGAATACAATGACATGTTCTTCCCTTCTTTATCTTGAGTTATGGGACCTTTTAAGAAAGCCATAGACCTGGTTTGATGATAGATTTCATGTAAGATGCATTCCCATTATTCACTCCCCAGTGAAAATAATGTGAATTGTGACTCTACACTTAAACTAGATCCTTTAAAGTTCATCTGTTCAAGACCAGTACCATTCCAAGTTGATTTACACAATGGTAATGGCATACCATTTACCCATCTTACCCTCGGCTTGTGTCAGTAAGATTGTGAAGAGTTGGTCGGACTAGTTGTCAAAGGGTCTGGAAACGGGCAGACCAAGATCTATCCTACAATCCTTTTGATACCTAGAGGAGGGCGCCACTGGTGCGGGGCAGATTAAGGCACAGTTCTCGACTCTACCTCAACATTCCAGGTAGGCAGTGTCCACTGGCTGAGGGCCTAGGTCAGAGGTTCTCAAACGCGGTCCTCAAGGCACCCCAACGGTCCAGGTTTTAAGTATGTATATCCATGGCTCAGCACAGATGGTTAAATCAAATTGAAGTACTAATTAAATCACCTGTGGCCAAACATGGATATACTAAAAACCTGGACCATTGGGGTGCCTTGAGGACTTCGTTTGAGAACCTCTGGCCTAGGTAATGGCTGTGGAGTCCAAATAGACTCTGGAGTTGGTACCTGAAAAGCAGTGCTGAGGGTGTTTACCAAGATCAATTGTGGATGCACATCTTAAGATCCAGTATTGTGACTGTCCTTCCCTAATCAGATGATAGTCTGAAGCAAACTGGATCAGTCTTAATCAGCTAAATTTGGGAGATGGACCAGATCTTGTAATCTCATGGTTGGTTCATAAAATCAGATTTCTTTTCAGTACATGGTTTGCTTAGGGTTGCTGTTTGACATTCACCAGCAGAGGGTGTTCATGCTGGAGTACAAGATCCTCTCCTTTACAAATAATGGTGAAGTCCCTGTTAGATTACAGACTGGTGTCTAGTCATAGTTTGCATGGTTTCATTTGAGAGAGTTCCAGGTCAAACTTATTTAGCAATGAAGTCTCACCTTCAGTGTCTTAGCCTGTGTCCAAGGATGTGTTGGACATTTTTTGTGGCTTAGAGGCAACAAACTCAACTAGGGTTACCAATTCTGCACTTGGGACAGGACTCTGAAAACCACAGACACCAGCCTTCAAACCTTAGGGGTAGTCAACCTTCTATACTCCTTTCAGGTCCTTTAGACTGTGGATGAGACTTTGGATATATATGTGCTGGAACTCATCATTTCTCAATGCCCTGGTCAGATCACATGCGCCCTTGCGAGAAAGAGTAGTAAAAATCCAGTCTTAAATTCCCATGGTGATGTTGTACCTTTTATCTTCAGGGAGGTACCAAAAATGTTCTTGGCTATGAGAGAAAATATGGGCAGAACTGCAATGTTCCAGCCATTGCAGCAGTATTTATTCCAGAGTTGGAGACCTGGGAATTAGCCCTTCATCCTGGGGAACAGTCCCTTCACCTGAAATTCTCCCCATAAAGTGAGGTTCATGCTCAAGGAGAGGAAGCCTGTTTCAGACTGTGATTATCACACGGTCAGCAAGACATACATTGCCTGGTGCAAATGTAAGGTGGTGTCCTACCTCTTCTTTTCATTTGGCCCATTTAATTCTCATTTTATAGGAGGCCCTGGAGATGGACTTAAGTATTGGTTCTTTGAAGGTTCAGATGTTTGTCTTAAGGGTTTTTATCCACAACCTGATGTGGTGTCTGCCTTGCAAGCACCCTCCTCACCTAGAAGCCTGCCTTGCTCTTGGCTATTAATTAAGGCTTGGAGACTTTCAGCAATGGGGGGGCTCTGTCTCTCCTTCCTCCTCTTTCATGACAATAGGACTATCCTTCTGATTAAGCCTCCTATTCAGCCAAATGGGGTCCAAATGTTCCATCTGAATCAAGATATCATAATTCCAGCCTTAAATTAAGGGTCTCTGGATGAAGAGTGCTCTCGTCACTCTCTGGCATAGTCAGGGGCTTAGGGACTTATGTCCAAAGAACCCGTGGGGTATGCAGGTAGGATGACCTCTATGATGATGTTGACAAGAGGTTGGCCTGCACCTAAGGAGACCATTGGCAGGAAGGTACTTGCTCCTGTTTGCATTCTCTTGTACTCCTGGTTCTGGGCTTGGGGTTGTTTTAGGAAATACTGACAGGTCCCCGGCAGCCAGTTGGGGTATATAGAGGGCGAGGGGGTTAAGTTTAAGGAAGGAATTTCCTAGGTGGCCAAACTCCTTCACCGCACTCTGTAGCACAGTTTACACCGTGTTCCACTTTGAGTTCAGAGAATAGAATTTAACATACCCTTATATATCTCATTTTACTATTAGCTGATGGCTTTGTGGAATTGTTAGGTGTTAAAAGATGGATTCTGTGGGATCTATTAGCATGGCGAGTGTTGAACAGAACATGACTGGATCTGTCTTTCCGTGAAATAGGGTGTTTCAGGATGTGAACTGGGTGGTGATTATGCGGAGACATGGGCGTGAGGTGGGCAAATATTAAAAGCTCTGTACATATGGCCTGTTTCTGACGGGTCTCGTATGCCTAGCATGGGGATGGTGGCAGCGGTTATACTAATGATGGAAGCTGGTGCAACATCACATGGTGGCGCTGGTTTCCACTCGCACTTACACAATCAGCCACTAACTGTGCAGGAATACTCCCTCCTATATTCCTTGTTTGCTTCTAGTGCAGGTCCCTGCTGTAAATCACATAGCCTGGTGCTTGCTGCTGCTTTTCCAGGGACCCCCACATTAGTCCAGGTGACCAGTCCAAGCGATGGCATGGGGGCAGGGTATGTGTTTTAGGGCTGGAAAGGTGTACATTATTTATTTAAAAATATTTTTTTTTTTTTTTTACTAAATGTAATAATAATAAAATATATATTTCATCTAGTCTAGTTTTCCGTAAACTTTTTAATTCACATTTTTAATCCTAAGGATTACACAGTAGTGAAACAAATATCTGATGAGGCTGGGACAACCAGCGGCCATCCCTGCGTGTCAGGAGGACTGAGCAGGACCCAGAGCCCCATCACGGTGCCTCCACCTCACTCACTGATACATGAGAGGCACAATGACCAGAAGATCCTGGAACTCGCCAACAAGATCATTCAGCTGCTGACTAGAGAGGTGACTGCTGGGAATGGGACATTATACAGTAATACCAGGGGATGTGTCTGGGTGATGACTGGAGAGGTGACTGCTGGGAATGGGACATTATACAGTAACACCGGGGGATGTGTCTGGAGAGGTGACTGCTGGGAATGGGGCATTATACAGTAACACCAGGGGATGTGTCTGGAGAGGTGACTACTGGGAATGGGACATTATACAGTAACACCAGGGGATGTGTCTGGGTGACGACTGGAGAGGTGACTGCTGGGAATGGGACATTATACAGTAACACCGGGGATGTGTCTGGGTGACAACTGGAGAGGTGACTGCTGGGAATGGGGCATTATACAGTAACACCAGGGGATGTGTCTGGGTGATGACTGGAGAGGTGACTGCTGGGAATGGGACATTATACAGTAATACCAGGGGATGTGTCTGGGTGATGACTGGAGAGGTGACTGCTGGGAATGGGACATTATACAGTAACACCAGGGGATGTGTCTGGGTAATGACTGGAGAGGTGACTGCTGGGAATGGGACATTATACAGTAACACCAGGGGATGTGTCTGGTTGATGACTGAAGAGGGGACTGCTGGGAATGGGACATTATACAGTAACACCAGGGGATGTGTCTGGGTGATGACTGGAGAGGTGACTGCTGGGAATGGGACATTATACAGTAACACCAGGGGATGTGTCTGGGTGATGTCTGGAGAGGTGACTGCTGGGAATGGGACATTATACAGTAACACCAGGGGATGTGTCTGGGTGATGACTGTATCATTGTGTGTGTCAGGTTCCTATAAGGTGTGAGGATGTCACTGTCTATTTCTCCATGGAGGAGTGGGAGTATATAGAGGAACACAGGGGTCTGCACAAGGACGTGATGATAGAGAATCACCGGCCCCTCACATCACCGGGTAAGAGGAGACTGTCATGTAGTGTAATGGAGAGAGCAGCTATGGGGGCCACCTAGATACACATCCTCTGATAATCACATGTATACAATGTACTCAGTCACTGTGTGTCTCCTACAGATGGAGCCAGTAACAGGAATACCCCAGAGAGATGTCCCCGTCCTCTTTATTCCCAGGATCACACAGAGGAGAATCACAGTGTCCTACAGGAGTGTAAGGTAATACTATTCATGGTCTCACCAAATACAAAAGTGACCCTATACTTTTGTATTTGGTGGAAAAACTCTTTGGATTTTGTACATTTATATTCTTCTGATTTCATTTTAGTTAAATCGGACATTATTAAATGTGTTTTTTCTTCTTTGGGGATTTATTTAGAGTGAAGATCTGACTAATATTAAAGCAGAAAACATAGTAAGAGAAGAAGAGACGTATGTGAGGGGTTATCAGCAGTGTAAGGAGGAGGAGATCCCTACAGGTATCAGCACAGGTGAGTAATAATCACTAAGTACAGAGTCACATATTCTCCTTGTTGTGTCACCACAGCAATATCTTATCCTACACCCTCCTCTGTCACTACAGACTAATGAGGACAATGTATCTGCCCAATGGGGGAGTCAGGAGCCATCAGCCCCTATTATACTCCTGCTCTCCCCCCTCACATCATGTCACTGTGTGTTACCAGCCCAGAGTTCTGACCAGTCTCCTCCTCACACTCTCTGGTGTATCTCATACATCAGGAGCCCTCAGCCCCTATTATACTCCTGCTCTCCCCCTCACATCATGTCACTGTGTGTTACCAGCCCAGAGATCTGACCAGTCTCCTCTCCACTCCCTGGTGTATCTCATACATCAGGAGCCATCAGCCCCTATTATACTCCTGCTCTCCCCCTCACATCATGTCACTGTGTGTTACCAGCCCAGAGATCTGACCAGTCTCCTCTCCACTCCCTGGTGTATCTCATACATCAGGAGCCATCAGCCCCTATTATACTCCTGCTCTCCCCCCTCACATCATGTCACTGTGTTACACAGCCCAGAGATCTGACCAGTCTCCTCTCCACTCCCTGGTGTATCTCATACATCAGGAGCCATCAGCCCCTATTATACTCCTGCTCTCCCCCCTCACATCATGTCACTGTGTGTTACCAGCCCAGAGATCTGACCAGTCTCCTCTCCACTCCCTGGTGTATCTCATACATCAGGAGCCATCAGCCCCTATTATACTCCTGCTCTCCCCCTCACATCATGTCACTGTGTGTTACCAGCCCAGAGATCTGACCAGTCTCCTCTCCACTCCCTGGTGTATCTCATACATCAGGAGCCATCAGCCCCTATTATACTCCTGCTCTCCCCCCTCACATCATGTCACTGTGTTACACAGCCCAGAGATCTGACCAGTCTCCACCCCACTCTCTCTGGTGTATCTCAAACATCAGGAGCCATCAGCCCCTATTATACTCCTGCTCTCCCCCTCACATCATGTCACTGTGTTACACAGCCCAGAGATCTGACCAGTCTCCACCCCACTCTCGGGTATAGCTTGTAGCTACAAGTGACTTGTGTGGTTTCTGTACCAAAAAACTGTTTCTTTGGGATGGGAGAAATCACACCAGAATAAAGACTCAAAGCAATGGTTCTCCTCAAAGCTTCAGAAGTCTGGTGGGGGAAAAAAAACTTCTGTTAGAAGGCCATGTGAGGTCTAGGTCACAACTCCCTCTCTCCAGGATTCCTGCCACCTACAGATCCAGAGAAGAAGCTTTGCACTTGTCCCACAACAACAGGAGACAGGCTTCCACCACAGCCTGAGCTGGGTGGGGAGAAGCCATCAGGTTGTTTGTCAGTGGACATCGGAGCTGAGCACCTAGCTTCCCAGGCCTTTCACTACCTGTGTGGATTGCCAGGTGCAGAGATGGTGATCGATCTCATGATGAAAATTCTACTGACAAAAGGGAGCAGAAAAATAACATGACTTCGGCCCCTTAGACATGGACACACTTACCTGGGGGAAGGAACGTTTTCCTCTGGCATACTGATAAACAGTCCTCTTATACTCAGGACTGAGACTCTGTTGTATGGATGGACCTCCATAGACTGGAACCAAATTGCATGAATGGTAATTACTAAGATGTTAGACAGAGAGGGAGTCATCAAATACCAGCCATGCCAGCAAGACAATGGCAAATGGTGCTTAGAAGCTGCAATGTCTTAACACTCTCATATCTAGGTAGGGAACATCTGATTGCAATGGTAATTTCTCTAACGTCCTAAGTGGATGCTGGGGACTCCGTCAGGACCATGGGGAATAGCGGCTCCGCAGGAGACAGGGCACAAAAATAAAGCTTTAGGATTAGGTGGTGTGTACTGGCTCCTCCCCCTATGACCCTCCTCCAAGCCTCAGTTAGGTTTTTGTGCCAGTCCGAGCAGGGTGCAATCTAGGTGGCTCTCCTAAAGAGCTGCTTAGAAAAAGTTTTTAGGTTTTTTATTTTCAGTGAGTCCTGCTGGCAACAGGCTCACTGCATCGAGGGACTTAGGGGAGAGAATTTCAACTCACTTGCGTGCAGGATGGATTGGATTCTTAGGCTACTGGACACCATTAGCTCCAGAGGGAGTCGGAACACAGGTCTCACCCTGGGGTTCGTCCCGGAGCCGCGCCGCCGACCCCCCTTACAGATGCTGAAGATTGAAGGTCCGGAAACAGGCGGCAGAAGGCTCTTCAGTCTTCATGAAGGTAGCGCACAGCACTGCAGCTGTGCGCCATTGTTGTCACACACTTCACACCAAGCGGTCACGGAGGGTGCAGGGCGCTGCTGGGGGCGCCCTGGGCAGCAATATTTAATACCTTTATGGCAAAAGAATACATCACATATAGCCATTGAGGCTATATGTATGTATTTAACCCATGCCAGATATCTAAAACTCCGGGAGAAAAGCCCGCCGAAATAGGGGGCGGGGCTTATTCTCCTCAGCACACAGCGCCATTTTCCTGCTCAGCTCCGCTGTGAGGAAGGCTCCCAGGACTCTCCCCTGCACTGCACTGCACTACAGAAACAGGGTAAAACAGAGAGGGGGGGGCATTTTTTGGCGATATTTTGATATATTTAAGCTGCTATAAGGAACAACACTTATATAAGGTTGTTCCCATATATATTATAGCGCTTGGGTGTGTGCTGGCAAACTCTCCCTCTGTCTCCCCAAAGGGCTAGTGGGGTCCTGTCTTCGATAAGAGCATTCCCTGTGTGTCTGCTGTGTGTCGGTACGTGTGTGTCGACATGTATGAGGACGATGTTGGTGTGGAGGCAGAGCAATTGCCGATAATGGTGATGTCACCCCCCAGGGAGTCGACACCGGAATGGATGGCTTTGTTTATGAAATTTCGTGATAATGTCAGCACAAAAATCAGTTGACGACATGAGACGGCCGGCAAACCAGTTAGTACCTGCCCAGGCGTCTCAGACACCGTCAGGGGCTGTAAAGCGCCCTTTAGCTCAGTCGGTCGACACAGACCCAGACACAGACACTGAATCTAGTGTCGACGGTGATGAAACAAACGTATTTTCAAGTAGGGCCACACGTTATATGATCACGGCAATGAAGGAGGCTTTGCATATCTCTGATACTGCAAGTACCACAAAAAGGGGTATTATGTGGGGGGTGAAAAAACTACCTGTAGTTTTTCCTGAATCAGAGGAATTAAATGATGTATGTGATGAAGCGTGGGTTAACCCAGATAGAAAAGTGCTAATTTCAAAAAAGTTATTAGCATTATACCCTTTCCCGCCAGAGGTTAGGGCGCGCTGGGAAACACCCCCTAGGGTGGATAAGGCGCTCACACGCTTATCAAAACAAGTGGCGTTACCGTCTCCTGATACGGCCGCCCTCAGGGATCCAGCTGATAGGAGACTGCAAACTACCCTAAAAAGTATATACACACATACTGGTGTTATACTGCGACCAGCCATCGCCTCAGCCTGGATGTGCAGTGCTGGGGTCGTCTGGTTGGATTCCCTGACTGAAAATATTGATACCCTGGATAGGGACAGTATTTTATTGACTATAGAGCAATTAAAGGATGCTTTCCTTTATATGCGAGATGCTCAGAGAGATATTTGCACTCTGGCATCGAGAGTAAATGCGATGTCCATATCTGCCAGAAGGAGTTTATGGACGCGACAGTGGTCAGGTGATGCGGATTCCAAACGACATATGGAAGTATTGCCGTTTAAAGGGGAGGAATTATTTGGCGTCGGTCTATCGGATCTGGTGGCCACGGCAACTGCCGGAAAATCCACCTTTTTACCTCAGACCCCCTCCCAACAGAAAAAGACACCGTCTTTTCAGCCGCAGTCCTTTCAGTCCTATAAGAACAAGCGGACAAAAGGACAGTCATATCTGCCTCGGGGCAGAGGAAGGGGTAAGAGAGGGCAGCAAGCAGCCCCTGCCCAGGAACAGAAGCCCTCTCAGGGTTCTGCAAAGCCCTCAGCATGACGCTGGGGCCTTACAAGCGGACTCAGGAGCGGTGGGGGGTCGACTCAAGAATTTCAGCGCACAGTGGGCTTGCTCACAGGTGGACCCCTGGATCCTGCAGGTAGTATCTCAGGGTTACAGGTTGGAATTCGAGAAGTCTCCCCCTCGCAGGTTCCTAAAGTCTGCTTTGCCAACGTCTCCCTCAGACAGGGCGACGGTATTGGAAGCCATTCACAAGCTGTTCTCTCAGCAGGTGATAGTCAAGGTACCCCTCCTACAACAGGGAAAGGGGTATTACTCCACGCTATTTGTGGTACCGAAGCCGGACGGCTCGGTAAGACCTATTCTAAATCTGAAATCTTTGAACCTGTACATACAAAAATTCAAGTTCAAGATGGAGTCACTCAGAGCAGTGATAGCGAATCTGGAAGAAGGGGACTTTATGGTGTCCCTGGACATAAAGGATGCTTACCTGCATGTCCCAATTTGCCCTTCACATCAAGGGTACCTCAGGTTCGTGGTGCAAAACTGTCATTATCAGTTTCAGACGCTGCCGTTTGGATTGTCCACGGCACCTCGGGTCTTTACCAAGGTAATGGCCGAAATGATGATTCTTCTGCGAAGAAGAGGCGTATTAATTATCCCTTACTTGGACGATCTCCTGATAAGGGCAAGGTCCAGAGAACAGCTGGAGGACGGAGTAGCACTAACCCGACTAGTGCTGCAACAACACGGGTGGTTTCTGAATTTTCCAAAATCTCAGTTGACCCCGACGACACGTCTGCTGTTCCTGGGAATGATTCTGGACACGGTTCAGAAAAAGGTGTTTCTTCCGGAGGAGAAAGCCAGGGAGTTATCCGAACTTGTCAGGAACCTCCTAAAACCAGGGAAAGTGTCTGTGCATCAATGCACAAGAGTCCTGGGAAAGATGGTGGCTTCTTACGAAGCGATTCCATTCGGCAGATTCCACGCACGAACTTTTCAGTGGGATCTGCTGGACAAATGGTCCGGATCACATCTGCAGATGCATCAGCGGATAACCTTATCGCCACGGACAAGGGTGTCTCTTCTGTGGTGGTTGCAGAGTGCTCATCTGTTAGAGGGCCGCAGATTCGGCATACAGGACTGGGTCCTGGTGACCACGGATGCCAGTCTGAGAGGCTGGGGAGCGGTCACACAGGGAAGAAACTTCCAGGGAGTATGGTCAAGCCTGGAGATGTCTCTTCACATAAATATACTGGAGCTAAGAGCGATTTACAATGCTCTAAGTCTGGCAAAACCCCTGCTTCAGGGTCAGCCGGTGTTGATCCAGTCGGACAACATCACGGCAGTCGCCCACGTAAACAGACAGGGCGGCACAAGAAGCAGGACAGCAATGGCAGAAGCTGCAAGGATTCTTCGCTGGGCGGAAGATCATGTGATAGCACTGTCAGCAGTATTCATTCCGGGAGTGGACAACTGGGAAGCAGACTTCCTCAGCAGACACGATCTACACCCGGGAGAGTGGGGACTTCATCCAGAAGTCTTCCACATGATTGTGAACCGTTGGGAAAAACCAATGGTGGATATGATGGCGTCCCGCCTCAACAAAAAACTGGACAGGTATTGCGCCAGGTCAAGAGACCCTCAGGCAATAGCTGTGGACGCTCTGGTAACACCGTGGGTGTTCCAGTCAGTGTATGTGTTCCCTCCTCTGCCTCTCATACCAAAAGTACTGAGAATTATACGGCAAAAGGGAGTAAGAACGATACTAGTGGCTCCGGATTGGCCAAGAAGAACTTGGTACCCGGAACTTCAAGAGATGCTCACGGAGGATCCGTGGCCTCTACCTCTAAGACGGGACCTGCTTCAGCAGGGACCGTGTCTATTCCAAGACTTACCGCGGCTGCGTTTGACGGCATGGCGGTTGAACGCCGAATTCTAAGGGAAAAAGGCATTCCGGAAGAGGTCATTCCTACACTGGTAAAAGCCAGGAAGGAGGTGACTGCACAACATTATCACCGCATTTGGAGGAAATATGTTGCGTGGTGTGAGGCCAGAAAGGCCCCCACGGAGGAATTTCAAATGGGTCGATTCCTACATTTCCTGCAAACAGGATTGTCTATGGGCCTCAAATTGGGGTCCATTAAGGTTCAAATTTCGGCCCTGTCGATTTTCTTCCAGAAAGAATTGGCTTCAGTTCCTGAAGTCCAGACTTTTGTAAAAGGAGTACTACATATACAGCCCCCGGTTGTGCCCCCAGTGGCACCGTGGGATCTTAATGTAGTCTTGGATTTTCTCAAATCCCATTGGTTTGAGCCGCTCAAATCGGTGGAGTTGAAGTATCTTACATGGAAAGTAACCATGCTACTGGCCCTGGCTTCAGCCAGGAGAGTATCAGAATTGGCGGCTTTATCATATAAGAGCCCATATCTGATTTTCCATACGGACAGGGCAGAACTGCGGACGCGTCCTCATTTTCTGCCTAAGGTGGTGTCAGCGTTTCACCTGAACCAGCCTATTGTGGTGCCTGCGGCTACTAACGATTTGGAGGATTCCAAGTTGTTGGACGTGGTCCGGGCATTGAAAATATATATTTCAAGAACGGCGGGAGTCAGAAAGTCTGACTCACTGTTTATATTGTATGCACCCAACAAGATGGGTGCTCCTGCTTCTAAGCAGACGATTGCTCGTTGGATTTGTAGCACAATTCAACTTGCACATTTTGTGGCAGGCTTGCCACAACCTAAATCTGTCAAGGCCCATTCCACAAGGAAAGTGGGCTCATCCTGGGCGGCTGCCCGGGGGGTCTCGGCATTACAACTCTGCCGAGCTGCTACTTGGTCAGGGGCAAACACGTTTGCAAAATTCTACAAATTTGATACCCTGGCTGAGGAGGACCTTGAGTTCTCTCATTCGGTGCTGCAGAGTCATCCGCACTCTCCCGCCTGTTTGGGAGCTTTGGTATAATCCCCACGGTCCTGACGGAGTTCCCAGCATCCACTTAGGACGTTAGAGAAAATAAGAATTTACTTACCGATAATTCTATTTCTCGTAGTCCGTAGTGGATGCTGGGCGCCCATCCCAAGTGCGGATTGTCTGCAATACTTGTACATAGTTATTGTTACAAACAAATTCGGGTTGTTATTGTTATGAGCCGTCTGTTCAGAGGCTCCTACGTTTGTCATACTGTTAACTGGGTTCAGATCACAAGTTATACGGTGTGATTGGTGTGGCTGGTATGAGTCTTACCCGGGATTCAATATCCTTCCTTATTGTGTACGCTCGTCCGGGCACAGTATCCTAACTGAGGCTTGGAGGAGGGTCATAGGGGGAGGAGCCAGTACACACCACCTAATCCTAAAGCTTTATTTTTGTGCCCTGTCTCCTGCGGAGCCGCTATTCCCCATGGTCCTGACGGAGTCCCCAGCATCCACTACGGACTACGAGAAATAGAATTATCGGTAAGTAAATTCTTATTTTTTTTCCTTGTCTTACAAACATTAATATGGAATGGTAATAGTGTCTAACTCTACAGTAATAGTGTCTAACTCTATCCTCCTCTCCCTAACCTAAATCTAATCCTCTGCCTAGTGCCTAACCCTCCCCGTAGTGCCTAACTCTATCCTCCCCTCCCTTAACCTAAACGTAATCCTCCTCCTGGTGTCTAATCCTCCCCGTAGTGCCTAACCCTATCCTCACCTCCCATAGCCTAGTCCTCCCCTTAGTGCCTTATCCTCCCCCTCGTGCCTAACTCTAACCCTCCCCGTAGTGCCTAACTCTATCCTCCCCTCCCTTAACCTAAACGTAATCCTCCTCCTGGTGTCTAATCCTCCCCGTAGTGCCTAACCCTATCCTCACCTCCCATAGCCTAGTCCTCCCCTTAGTGCCTTATCCTCCCCCTCGTGCCTAACTCTCCCCGTAGTGCCTAACTCTATCCTCCCCTTCCATAACCTAAACTTAATCCTCTTCCAGGTGCCTAACCCTCCCCGTAGTGCCTACCTCTATCATCCCCTCCCATAGCCTAGCCCTCCACTTAGTGCCTAACCCTTTCCTCCCCTCCCCTCCCATAGCCTAAACCTAGCCTCCCCCCTAGTGCCTAACCCTAATCCTTCCCCTAGTGCCTAACGCTATCCTCCCCTCCCATAGCCTAAACCTAACCTTCCCCCTAGTGCCTAACTCTATCCTCCCCTCCCATAGCCTAGCCCTCCCCTTAGTGCCTAACACTTTCCTTCCCTCCCATAGCCTAAACCTAGCTTCCCCCCTAGTGCCTAACCCTAATCCTTCCCCTAGTGCCTAACGCTATCCTCCCCTCCCATAGCTTAAACCTAACCTTCCCCCTAGTCCCTAACTCTATCCCCCCCCCCCCCATAGCCTAAACCTAACCTTCCCCCTAGTGCCCAACTCTATCCTCCCCTCCCATAGCCTAGCCCTCCCCTTAGTGCCTAAACCTAACCCTCCCCCTGGTGCCTAATCCTTTCCTCCCCTCCCATAGCCTAAACCTAGCCTCCCCCCCCCCCCCCCACCCCGTGCCTAACCCTAATTCTTCCCCTAGTGCCTAACTGTATCCTCCCCTCCCATAGCCTAAACCTAACCTTCCTCCTAGTGCCTAACCCTAATCCTTCCCCTAGTGCCTAACTCTATCCTACCCTCCCATAGCCTAAACCTAACCTTCCCCCTAGTGCCTATCTCTATCCTCCCCTCCCATAGCTTAAACCTAACCTTCCCCCTAGTGCCTAACTCTATCCTCCCCTCCCATAGCTTAAACCTAACCTTCCCCCTAGTGCCTAACTCTATCCTCCCCTCCCATAGCTTAAACCTAACCTTCCCCCTAGTGCCTAACTCTATCCTCCCCTCCCATAGCTTAAACCTAACCTTCCTCCTAGTGCCTAACTCTATCCTCCCCTCCCATAGCCTAGCCCTCCCCTTAGTGCCTAACACTTTCCTTCCCTCCCATAGCCTAAACCTAGCTTCCCCCCTAGTGCCTAACCGTAATCCTTCCCCTAGTGCCTAACTCTATACTCCCCTCCCATAGCTTAAACCTAACCTTCCCCCTAGTGCCTATCTCTATCCTCCCCTCCCATAGCCTAGCCCTCCCCTTAGTGCCTAATCCTAATCTCAGAACCACCCACTAATGTTTAACCCTACCCCTCCAGTTCTGCAGCCCAACCATTATGTTCAGCATTCTGAGAATGTCAGCATTTCTGATGTCGATATTACGAACATGTCTGCATTCTGCTGGTGCTAACATGTTTAATGTCTACATTTCAGTAATCTAGACATAATGACTGCATCCCCTGTACAGTGACTCCCTGGTGCTTGCATTGCTTCTTTTTCTCCCCTGTGGCTGCTAAGATTGTCTTCTGACCCGGAGTTTATACCGTACCACATGTGAATTATATTGCTATAATGTAGTTTATGAAATCTGTTCTGAGGGGCGGTTCCAGAGAGAAGGGGGCCCATGTGCAGTCTCCATGTGGCACATTTGCAATTAGACATGGGCACTGTGCCAGATTCTACTGCGCAGGTCTCCAAGAACATGGCGTCCGCACCATGTTCCCAGTGATTTCTCCACTGCACATGAGCAAATCTCCGTGGAAATGGCAGCAGCGCCATTGTCCTGGTGACTGCTGCAGCTTTGGCGCTGGGCTCCGGAAAGGTAATGCACAAAATGGAAAGCTGCTCAATCAGATTGTAATGTCACTCAGGTGCTAAAAGGGAGGGGTAATTCTGTGTAGGCATTAGGGAACACATAGTTTTTTCCTCCGGAAAGGTAAGTATAATGTTTGGGTGCAGGGCATACAGTGTTGGCATTCATGGAGCCAGTGGCCAGTCTGCTCTTCAGCTCTTTTCATTCCATCAGTGAGTTAATAAATGGTTCCTTCAAACATCTGGATGTTAAATCTGGGCCATTATTGCAGAACATAAACTTGTGTAGGGGTAACGTTCATTAAATAAGGGTATTTTGTATTCTATCAGATGGACGCAACAGCAGGAAAACGTCTGAGGAACATGTCATTTTTACTCTAGCAAATAACCTAGGAAACAATGACATCCCACGGGATTCTCCAGAAGACACCATAACCCCAGGTCCAGGACTTCACAGTGCAGATATATCAGCTGATCCCTCTGCTCATGAGGAATGTTCTCCTGGCAATTCAGATCTTGTTATAGGTCATACATCTCTTACAGGCGATAAAGTAGTTCCATGGTCTGTAGGCGGAGAATGTTGTACACAGAGCACAGATCCTATAACCCATCAGCCAGCTCATGCGGGTGAGAAGCAGTTTTCATGTCCTGAGTGTGGGAAATGTTTTACAGCAAAATCACATCTTGTGACACATAAAATAACTCATGCTGGTGAGAAACTATTTCCTTGTCCTGAGTGTGGGAAATATTTTAGACAGAAAACGTATCTCGTCCAACATCAGACGGTTCACACTGTCGAGAAGCCGTTTCCATGTCCGGACTGTGAGAAATGTTTTAAGACAAAATCACATCTAACTTACCATCAGAGAACGCACATAGCGGAGAAATCCTTTCCGTGTCCTGAGTGTGGGAAACGTTTTAGGATAAAATCCTATCTTGTCCGACATCGGAGGATGCACTCCGGAGAGAGGCCATTTCCATGTTCGGAGTGTGAGAAGTGCTTTTCAGATAAAACCTCTCTTGTTTATCATCTCAGAACCCACACGTCTGAGAAGTTATTTCCTTGTTCTCAGTGCTTGAAATGTTTTAAAACAAAAGGACATCTTGTTAGACACCAGAGAACGCACACTGGCGAGAAGCCATTTCCGTGTCCCGAGTGTGGGAAATGTTTTACGCAGAAATCACATCTTGATAACCATGAGAGAAGTCACACAGGTGAGAAGCCATTTCCGTGTCCTGAGTGTGGGAAATGTTTTACACAGAAATCCCATCTTGTGGACCATCAGAGAACCCACACCGCTGAGAAACCGTTTCCATGCTCAGAGTGCGGGAAATGCTTCAGGTTGAAAGCAATCCTTGTTCAGCATGAGAGAACTCACACCGGTGAGAAACCGTTTCCATGTTCTGAGTGTGGGAAACGCTTCAGTCAGAAATCTCATCTTATCGATCATCGGAGAGTTCACACGGGCGAGACACCATTTCCATGTCCAGGCTGTGGGAAACGATTTAAGAAAAAGTCAAGTCTAATTTATCACCAGCGATGTCACTCAGCCAAATCCTTTTCATTCTCAGAATGTGGGAAGTTATTTAGCATGAAGGCAAAGCTGGTGGAACATTAAACATTCCATGCAGGTGAGAAGCCGCTCCAGTCTCCTGAATGATGGGAGTGTTTTTAGCCAAAAATCAGATCATATGAGAACATGTATAATCACACATACTTGATCAGGTGAAACGATTGCAGGTTTCTAAGTGAAAAATCTTTTATGCAAAAAATAAATATCTTATGCAAAAAGGTGTTATTTCTGAAGCCGGCTCTTTTGAGCTTCACTGGGTTATTTTTCATCCAATAAAAGTGGGAAGCTTGCAGTTGGCTGGGCAGGTCATTTTATAACTAGCAAAAAATAAAAATAACCGCGCTCTAATAAAACTAATATATAAACTAGATGGAATGGATAAAAATAAACATTTAATATGTAGCAAAAATGAAAATGGCGTCATATAGGCTTTGAAATAACAATGAAAAAAAATATTTACTGTCGGAATGGCAACAGTCAGGATTTTGGCATCTGTGTCAGAATCCCAGTGCTGGCCTTCTCACCGGTGTCGGGATTCCAGTGCTGGCCTTCTCACCGGTGTCGGGATTCCAGTGCTGGCCTTCTCAACGGTGTCGGGATTCCAGTGCTGGCCTTCTCACCGGTGTCGGGATTCCGGTGCTGGTCTTCTCACCGGTGTCGGGATTCCGGTGCTGGCCTTCTCACCGGTGTCGGGATTCCGGTGCTGGCCTTCTCACCGGTGTCGGGATTCCAGTGCTGGCCTTCTCACCGGTGTCGGGATTCCAGTGCTGGCCTTCTCACCGGTGTCGGGATTCCAGTGCTGGCCTTCTCACCGGTGTCGGGATTCCGGTACTGGCCTTCTCACCGGTGTCGGGATTCCAGTGCTGGCCTTCTACCCGGTGTCGGGATTCCAGTGCTGGCCTTCTCACCGGTGTCGGGATTCCGGTGCTGGCCTTCTCACCGGTGTCGGGATTCCAGTGCTGGCCTTCTCACCGGTGTCGGGATTCCAGTGCTGGCCTTCTCACCGCTGTCGGGATTCCAGTGCTGGCCTTCTCACCTGTGTCCGTAGTCCAGTGCTGGCCTTCTCACCGGTGTCCGTAGTCCAGTGCTGGCCTTCTCACCGCTGTCGGGAGTCCAGCGTAGGTATCTTGACTGTCGACACTGAGCGCCAGTATGCCAACTACATCCCAAATGAATAATCTTCAAGCAATCTTCATGTGGATGTGGATAATGACCACATCCATGCAGAAATTTATGAGGTCCTTTCTAGCGGAAAGTCATCATGCACAGGTTGGATCCCTCGTATGATGTTGGTATAGCAAGCTGGGCAAGTCCAGGTGAAGGAAGGGGTAGCCACATCAGGAAGTTGTCCTCATTAAGGGGTTTATATTTGAAGGGTTTTATTGAGTATAATAATATTTTAACTGTATCTTATTGGTATTAAATTAAGTCTGCCTCCTATATTACGATTTATAGAGATGGAATAAGTGTCTCCAGGGTTTAAACAGCTACCATAGTGGTGAGGGTATATAAACATGACCAGAAACCAACAACAATCACCTCTGAAAAAGCTATTGTAGCCATTGCGCACCACCTCTCCTGCCTACTGATTACTTCTTCCCACTCCTACCGCCAAGATTTCTCACGTGCTGCTCCCTTTCTCTGGAATTCTCTTCCTCTCTACAAAATTTCAAACGGGCTCCGAAGACCCACTTCTTCACCAAACCCAGACTAATCTCATCCTAACCCTCTGTTACACGCTCATTTTCTACCCCATCTGTGTCACCCCTGTCTGGCTGCCCCTACCCTTTAGAATGTAAGCTCTCACGAGCAGGGCCCTCACCCCTCATGTGCTTATCCTTTGCTTACTTAAACCATCTTCAGCTGCACCAAATCCTGGGGTTTTCTGCCACCCTGATACTTACGTCAGTGTCGTCTGCTGCTGTAGCTATGTTTATTTACCCTGTACTTGTCCTATATTGTCTTCAACTGTAAGTCACTGTTTTCCTATTTTGATTATTTTGTTTATTTACTCTGTAATTGGGCGCTGCGGATTCCTTGTGGCACCATATAAATAAAGGATAATAATAAATAATAATAATTGTAGCATATACAATACCACAACAGAAGTTTTACTCCAGTATAATTATACCTTCCCCCGTCACAGTAATTGTATATACACAAGGAGAGAAGTATGACTCTTGTTTGGGCGCACTCTTGTTTAATTATGTAAGTGTTAGTTGATAAATGAAGTGCCTAAAAGTTAATAGTGTAGTCTTTTGATTCTGCTCTCTAAAATACGTGAGAACTCAACAAGACAAATTAGACAGAAATAGCCATTGATATGCCAGATGGGAGATGTGTCTCCCAAAAATTGTAAAATGTTCAGATCTTAATTATGCCTGGATAATTGCATATCGGAAAGTAGCTACATACTATGCTGCCTCCGTCTGCCAAAGATCTGTACAAACTGAATTTGTATTAATGCAGCCCTGAATTGGGTTAAGTTCGTGAGTGGAAGAGCCCACACACTACTAAACAATTCTATTAGTTTGCCACTGTTATGGATAGGTAAATTGTGACGAATGAGGTTCAGAAGGTAGTAGGATTAATTATAAGTGGTGATACTGCTGTTGGTGTTGTTTCTATAGGGAAGGAAGTCTTCCTACTTCACTGGATATTTCCTAGCAGTCGCCTGTCTAGGTACTGACCCAGCTCACCTCCGTTTAGCTTCCAAGATCGGACGAGATTGGGCGTGAACATAGGGGTATGGTCGTAGAAAGAACTGACCCTATACCACCAACGAGAGTGCACCGAAACGGAAGGATTGGTTCCTCCTCAGGAAAAAGAATACAAGGACTTCGTTGAGAAGGAGAATGGCCACAGTCGGGTAAGTGTGAAGCTGCTGTCCACGTTAGACTGAAGAGACGCGTCCCTTGAGGGGACACGCTCACCAGAATCGTGGATGAGAGTTCACAGAAGGAAGAAAAGCAAGAAGATAATTGAGGGTAGATGAGATGTTGAAAAAAACAATTGAATTGAATACAGTGGGTCCCTTTCGGTCACCTGGGTTGTTTGAATACTAATGGATCCTAGTAATTGTAACGGATGATCAAGTAGGTACCAAAATGACGAGAAAATATTTTATAATGATAACCATGAAAATACTGATAAATTCTTGTAATTGGTACCTATTCACTAAGTAGGTATGGCGTTACTTGTGCATAACAGACCCTAGTAGTATTTTACTACCAACGAACTTGTATGATATACCAAAAAACCTTAGAAATCACTAGTAACAGTGGCAAAGAATTTTACCGTCAACAACAGTTGTTGCTAATTTGACATGAAATAATGTGTGAGACCGATGGATTGTCACCTCTAAAGTAATCCCCTGGGTGACATGCCCTCAGAGGGACAAAAACATCATACACACAGTTTGAAACTGCCTAGGGCAGACTCAATGCGGGATCGCACAACACCTGTCCCTGTTACATTGAATACAAAGAGATAATATCCCTTGATGTGCAAAAACACCTGTCCCTGTTACATTGAATATAAAGAAATAATATTTCTTGATGTGTATAAACAAAGAATTAGGCGAATATGTTGTACTCATTCACTGGGAACATCAGCAATGTAAATACCAGGATTATTTGCTGAAACCTCAATGTTTAGCTGAAGCGTGAAGGCTTAATCAGATAAAGCAGATAAAAGTTTAGGTGTCACCCCTTCAACCAGTAGGTAGGCGGGGTGCCCACAGGGAATGCGGGGCCACAAATTGCCCACCCTTATCACAAGTCTGTATCACAATGTACCCACATAGGGAGTACACACATATGCAATACAGCCCAGCTGGAGGTACCAGCAATATTGGTGACAGAGATTGTTTCAGAGGCACAAAAAATATTCAGCTAAAGCATAAATACTTAATGAGAAAGGCAATAAATATCACCCATTCAAAATGTCAGACAGGCATCAGTAAGACATTAAATATCACCCATTCAAATGTCGGACAGGCAAGGTGCCCACAAGGAAAGTAGGCAGGCGTGGTGCCCGCAGGGAATGCGGGGCCACAAATTGCCCACCCTTATCACAAGTCTGTATCACAATGTACCCACATAGGGAATACACACATATGCAATACAGCCGGACAGGCAAGGTGCCCACAAGAAAACGCGTTTCACCCGGTCACGGGCTTGTTCACTTCCATTCAGAGCAGCTCTGAATGGAAGTGAACAAGCCCGTGACCGGGTGAAACGCGTTTTCCTTGTGGGCACCTTGCCTGTCCGTCTGTATTGCATATGTGTGTATTCCCTATGTGGGTACATTGTGATACAGACTTGTGATAAGGGTGGGCAATTTGTGGCCCCGCATTCCCTGCGGGCACCACGCCTGCCTACTTTCCTTGTGGGCACCTTGCCTGTCCGACATTTGAATGGGTGATATTTAATGTCTTACTGATGCCTGTCTGACATTTTGAATGGGTGATATTTATTGCCTTTCTCATTAAGTATTTATGCTTTAGCTGAATATTTTTTGTGCCTCTGAAACAATCTCTGTCACCAATATTGCTGGTACCCCCAGCTGGGCTGTATTGCATATGTGTGTACTCCCTATGTGGGTACATTGTGATACAGACTTGTGATAAGGGTGGGCAATTTGTGGCCCCGCATTCCCTGCGGGCACCCCGCCTACCTACTGTTTGAAGGGGTGACACCTAAACTTTTATCTGCTTTATCTGATTAAGCCTTCACGCTTCAGCTAAATATTGAGGTTTTCAGCAAATAATCCTGTTATTTACATTGCTGATGTTCCCAGTGAATGAGTACAACATATTCGCCTAATTCTTTGTTTATACACATCAAGAAATATTGGCCCTCATTCCGAGTTGATCGGTCGCAAGGCGAATTTAGCAGAGTTACACACGCGAAGCCGCCGCCTACTGGGAGTGAATCTTAGCTTCTTAAAATTGCGACCGATGTATTCGCAATATTGCGATTACTAACTACTTAGCAGTTTCAGAGTAGCTCCAGACTTACTCTGCCTGTGCGATCAGTTCAGTGCTTGTCGTTCCTGGTTGACGTCACAAACACACCCAGCGTTCGCCCAGGCACTCCCACCGTTTCCCCGGCCACTCCTGCGTTTTTTCCGGAAACGGTAGCGTTTTCAGCCACACGCCCCTGAAACGCCGTGTTTCCGCCCAGTAACACCCATTTCCTGTCAATCACATTACGATCGCCGGAGCGAAGAAAAAGCCGTGAGTAAAAATACTTTCTTCATAGTAAAGTTACTTGGCGCAGTCGCAGTGCGAACATTGCGCATGCGTACTAAGCGGATTTTCACTGCGATGCGATGAAAAATACCGAGCGAACAACTCGGAATGAGGGCCATTATTTCTTTATATTCAATGTAACAGGGACAGGTGTTTTTGCACATCAAGGGATATTATCTCTTTGTATTCAATGTAACAGGGACAGGTGTTGTGCGATCCCGCATTGAGTCTGCCCTAGGCAGTTTCAAACTGTGTGTATGATGTTTTTGTCCCTCTGAGGGCATGTCACCCAGGGGATTACTTTAGAGGTGACAATCCATCGGTCTCGCACATTATTTCATGTCAAATTAGCAACAACTGTTGTTGACGGTAAAATTCTTTGCCACTGTTACTAGTGATTTCTAAGGTTTTTTGGTATATCATACAAGTTCGTTGGTAGTAAAATACTACTAGGGTCTGTTATGCACAAGTAACGCCATACCTACTTAGTGAATAGGTACCAATTACAAGAATTTATCAGTATTTTCATGGTTATCATTATAAAATATTTTCTCGTCATTTTGGTACCTGCTTGATCATCCGTTACAATTACTAGGATCCATTAGTATTCAAACAACCCAGGTGACCGAAAGGGACCCACTGTATTCAATTCAATTGTTTTTTTCAACATCTCCTCTACCCTCAATTATCTTCTTGCTTTTCTTCCTTCTGTGAACTCTCATCCACGATTCTGGTGAGCGTGTCCCCTCAAGGGACGCGTCTCTTCAGTCTAACGTGGACAGCAGATTCACACTTACCCGACTGTGGCCATTCTCCTTCTCAACGAAGTCCTTGTATTCTTTTTCCTGAGGAGGAACCAATCCCTCCGTTTCGGTGCACTCTCGTTGGTGGTATAGGGTCAGTTCTTTCTACGACCATACCCCTATGTTCACGCCCAATCTCGTCCGATCTTGGAAGCTAAACGGAGGTGGGCTGGGTCAGTACCTAGACAGGCGACTGCTAGGGAATACCCGGTGAAGTAGGAAGACTTCCTTCCCTATAGATACAACACCAACAGCAGTATCACCACTTATACTTAATCCTACTACCTTCTGAACCTCATTCGTCACAATTTACCTATCCATAACAGTGGCAAACTAATAGAATTGTTTAGTAGTGTGTGGGCTCTTCCACTCACGAACTTAACCCAATTCAGGGCTGCATTAATACAAATTCAGTTTGTACAGATCTTTGGCAGACTGAGGCAGCATAGTATGTAGCTACTTTCCGATATGCAATTATCCAGGCATAATTAAGATCTGAACATTTTACAATTTTTGGGAGACACATCTCCCATCTGGCATATCAATGGCTATTTCTGTCTAATTTGTCTTGTTGAGTTCTCACGTATTTTAGAGAGCAGAATCAAAAGACTACACTATTAACTTTTAGGCACTTCATTTATCAACTAACACTTACATAATTAAACAAGAGTGCGCCCAAACAAGAGTCATACTTCTCTCCTTGTGTATATACAATTGTTTCTCTTCTTTGACTCTGGGCGCACCGCCATACGGACAGATAGGAATTTCCAATAATTATTGTCCATCTCTGGCCCTTATATGATTACGTTTGTACTCTGAATCTAGGTCAGTGCAGGATCCAAAACCCTCCCATTCTAAACCCGTCACAGTAATACCCGTTTCACACCACACAAATGACCCGGCATATTGCCGGGTCGACACGGGTCAGTGTGCGGTGTGAAAGCGCCATGTTGGAAATCCCGGGTCGCCTGACCCGGCAATTCAACCCGGTAATGAAGCAGTGTTATACCCGGGTTGAATACCAGGTCAATGGCAGCGTAAATGGGCTCCCGGGCCGATGCGACCCGTTTACTACAACAGAGAGAGGTGACGTGGAGATGATCTCATCTCCCAGCTCCTTCCCCGCTGCTGGCTCCATCCCCCGCTGCTATGGCAACCCGCCCGGCATATTGCTGTGTCGGGGAAGCCAGCAGCAGCGTCCAATGCCAGATCCCACCCGGGAAGGACCCGTTTCCAATTCCCGGGTGGGATCCGGCATTGGCGGTGTGAAAGGTGTATAATTGAGGAGATGGGACATCCCCAGGGAGGCACAATGAGAAAGCAGGCACACTATTCAAACATTACTAATTAGAAGTGCAATTAAATAGAGTTTTTTTGCATAATCCAAAGCTATGGGCTCACGCACCACGTTCAGGTAACCTCATCATTAGTAAGTCCCTAACATTCTAAGGATTCAAGTCTGTGACGTGGGACACCCCTAAGTCAGCACACCCACACCACCCCAAGGAACCACATTAGCGAGTGAAGTGTTAAATAGTGAAAAAGGTGTGGGGAAGTCTGCTAGTAAGTCTTGCCAGAGGAGGCTTCCTGTGTTGTGCACTCTTTTTATAGTTATATGAATTTATTTTCAAACTTAACTTTTAATATTTAGTCCATATAAAAGGGGAATCGGACATAATGAAAATACATGTAGTCTGTCCGGGAAAAAATGGCTGCCCAGCGTTCTGAGGGAGGAGGAGGAGTAACCCTGAACCAGGTAGTAAACTATGTTGTGAGCAAGCTTCAGGGGTGGGGAGGGGCTAAAGGCTATGCCTACCTCCCCCTAAGGTGGTAAACCTCCTGCTGCCGATGCCCGGGTGGTCTAGTGGGAAGGACAGGTTTACTGTGCTGCCACTGCACCCTCACCCCTGCCGCTTCCGGCAAGCGAGGTGTGTGTGTGGGCACTCCACGGAGTCCCGCAGCAGAAGTATAGAAGAAGTAACCCGGAGGCTGTTTCTACACCCTCTTCTCTAGTGGTGCCATTCCTGCCGGCACCAAAGAAAAAAAATGGCGGGCCTGGGCAAGGGGACGGGAGGACAGAGGGCTGCTGGGTACAAAAATTTAACCCTTTGGTGCCTGAACTCAGTCCTATCCAGCCTATTCCCAACGTTAACCCAGTGCCCCCCCATGGACTCAGAGAAAAGTATTTAACCAGGTAAGACCATAAATCCTATTTGCATAATCTTGGCAAAGTTATGGTCTTACCCTCCACATCCAGGCAAAGATTATGCAAAAAAAAAAAAACTAATTGCAAAATATATTACAATTCTAATTAGTAATGTTTGAATAGTGCACCTGCATTCTTTGTGTGTGGCACTAAAAGTCTCAGCAGAGTAGCACCTCTCATTACTTGTAGTTAGTGCAGAGCTGAATTAAGGCTTTGGGGGGCCGTAAAGTCAAAAGTTAAAATCATATTGTGGTAAATATTAAAGTTTCTTAGTCAAATATTTATAGTTAATGCAGAAGAAGAAACTGGCACTCCAAACGCATCATTGGCTTTAATACATCGGTTTATTGGCAAAATACAACAACATTTTGGACCCTTGGCTTGAGAACGGACCTGAGTGTTTGGAACATTGCTGATTATTGGTAATAAGTTTGGAGTGCCTGTCTCTTCTTCTGCATTAACTATAATAAATATATATATATATATATATAATAATTTCTCCTGCAGGGTCCACAGGGTATCCACAGGATACATTGGGATATGGTGGAGCAACAGCAGATCTGCACCAAATGGTCCAAGCTTTTTGGCCTCCCAGCATGCAGCGGGCCCGTCCATATATCCCCGCCTCCTGGCTTAGGCAAATCAGTTTTTTGTTTGGTGTGGCAGGAGCCGGACCATGGTCTAAGGGCTGCTGGTTTTTAGCAGCCATAAGCTTTCTTTATTTTATTTTATAGATATATTTTTTTTATAGTCTTACTATTTTTTCTGAGTGATCTTTCAAAACAGCGTCGAATACGTACCGTCGCTCCAACAACTCTCCGCCAGGTCGCGACAACGCTTATCCACGTGTACAGTGCTGTTTTAATACACTGTGAAAGTGTCTGATTATTTCTCATGTCCAAGAGCGGCAAGGGTGAGGAAAATACACTCACAGCAGCACCAACACTCATTTAATGTTTGTCATGCAAAGCTGGGTTACCCTCTCAGGATCTGGTTCAGGATGGGTTGTGTGCAAATTGTTTTGGCTTTCACCAAAGTCTCTTGAAAAATTCATGGCAGACGCAGGTGCAAGTTGATCCCCCATGGGCTATGTTTGCACAGACATTATCCAGTATAGCTGAGCGGATAATTCCAACTTCTGTACCAGGGATAGGTTACACTATTAACCCTTATGTGCAGCATTCCACCTGCGGTTTTTCATTTCCAGTAGGGGAAGCAGTAGCCTCTCAACAAAAGCAGGCTGAAAAGCCAGTGGTAAGTAAGTCACATAGACACGAAACAATATCTTCACAGTCTACACATGTTTCAGATGAGGATTCATTAAAGGAGGAAGACTTATTACAGCAGATTATTGCAATGAAAGCCATTCTATCCTTAGAAGAATCAGCAGAGCCTGTGTTAAAATCCAAGGCACCTGTATTTAAACATCCCAAAACAGTTAAGATTGAGTTTCCTGGATCAGAACAGCGGCCGGAAATTATGGAAGAGGCTTGGGCTATGCCAAGTAAGAAATTTAGAATTCCTAGGAAATGGTATTCTAATGATCCTTTTCTGACTGGGGACTGTTTAAAGAGGGAGGTAGCCCCTAATCTAGATACGCATGTTATTCGATTAGTGCGAAAATCTACATTATCTTTGCCTTCAACATCGTTAAATGATGTCACAGATAGGAGAGTAGATGGTTTGCTAAAAACCATTTTTTCCCTGTCTGGGGCAATCATAAGACCAGCCATGGCTTCAGCTTGGATGACTAAAGGAGTGGCTGCCTGGGCGGATGCATAGGAAGGGGAAACTTCAGTGACGTCTGGAGAGCAAAAATCCCATGTTGTACATATCAAACAGGCTGCAATGTTTTTGGAAGAAGTGTCACGATCCTGACTGTAGTTTTCGTATTTGGTGACTTACCCCTGCCATCTGTCCTGGATCCTGTGCCGTTTTGCTTACTGAGATAAACAGCTTGTCAGCACCATGAGTTTCCTGAGTTCTCTGCCTGGAAGGTAATAGTTAACGGGCTCTACCTGTGATTAATCTTTGGTGTGAGTCTGAATTCAGCAATCTGAAGTTTAGGCCTAAAAGCCAGCATCCTCTGTTTGTTTGTAGAAGTTCAGGCTTCAGTGTTCTCTCGGCCTGCTAGGCCTCGCTCCACTTCACAGCCTAGTCTAGAGTACTCACATGACAGTGACTGTTCACCTGACCCAGAGCTGTCCAATCCTGTGCCAGCTCTGAATCACCTGACACTGCTCACCAAGGACCAGGAAGTATAAGTCGGAAGGCTGGAGTTGGAAACACTGCCAGTTCCTCGTGTCACACACAGCTCTGTATGAGCTTTGAAGCTGAGCTCCCTAAAGGTAACCCTTGTACTTTAGTTCCTGTAAAAACTCTGTTTCTTTGTTACCCAGTTTGGATTACATTTGTGTTGCCATTGATATCCAGTATTTCCACGAGTCTCAACTTAAAGGCACAGTACAGTATTCCACCGTCTCCACTTAAAGGCACAGTTGCAGTGTTTCATCTTAAAGGCACAGTACAGTATTCCATAGTCTCCACTTAAAGGCACAGTTGCAGTGTTTCATCTTAAAGGCACAGTACAGTATTCCTCAGTCTCAACTGAAAACCACAGCTGCAGTATTCTACCGTCACAGCCGCAGGGTTCTTCAGCCTCGTACTAGAGTTATAGCCACAGTCATCGTTCTACTTTCAGTTGCGTTTCCAGTTATATCCGGTACCAGCACGCATTACAGTTGCATCCCAGTCTCACCAGTAACCAGTCCGTCTTACTATCTTGCCAGTAACCTTGATTACATAAGCACCTACTCCTGTGACACTATATCCAGTACAGTCTCACCTATACATTCATCATCCTGCTATCAAAGTCCCTGGTGATCCAGTGGTCAGGATACGGCTTCCTCTGCCGAGGCCCGGGTTCGATCCCCGGTCAGGGATTGCTCCTTCTTCTCACTGATTCCTACAGACCAGCCTAATATTCACATAGTCCTCCAGTTGCCCGCACAGACTTCACTAACACCGGGTTCACAAAACCACAGCCATGACAGTAGGAACTGGCTACATGGACCCGGCCGAAAGTGTTTGTCTGACGCAGGACCTCCTAAGCAATATTGCAGGACGCTTGGAGGGTTTGGAGTCGACTCAGCATCAATTGGCACAGTGTCTGCAGCGGAATTCGTTCTCCAGAGATTCTCTGACCTTCTGCACTAAGACTCCTGACCAACTGCAGATTTTCTACCAGATGTTATTACAGTTACAAGAACTTTTGTCTAGTATTCTTTCTGTGATGCCTGATCTCTTCAGGAATACTACCAACGTTGTTGATCCTGTTTTGTCCCATCCAGTTAATAAAGTCTCTTCCTCTGTGCAAGGAAAAGTTGTTCATCAGAGCTATCCACGGCCCAAGCTCTCTGAAGCTGAACGTCAGCGGCGTAGGGAGCTACACCTCTGTCTTTACTGTGGAAATTCCGGTCATTTTGTTAAAGACTGCATTCTTCGCAAGCCAGGGAATGGTGACAAATCTCAGTATCATAGTGCTCATGTCTACAAGTCATCCACTGTAGCCGATCCTGCTACTGCTGACGGGGGTATCAAGAAGGCTACTCTGAAAGAGACTCAAATTTATGACTGGGGTCCGGTGATTAAAATACCTTATCCCAAGTTGGGTGTCCAGAGAAGAATGTTCAAGCCATTTAGAGTCACAGTGGAGTCCGTGTCTACAGCCCAAGGAGGGGCGTCCGTGTCTACAGCCCAAGGAGGGGCGTCCGTGTCTACAGCCCAAGGAGGGGCGTCCGTGTCTACAGCCCAAGGAGGGGCGTCCGTGCCTACAGCCCAAAGAGGGGCGTCCGTATCTTCAGCCCCAGTGAGGGGTTCAGAGCGTCCAGCCCTAGTGAGGGGTTCAGAGCGTCCAGCCCCAGTGAGGGGTTCAGAGGGTCCAGCGCCAGAGAGTCTACAGAGTTCTGCCCAGCCAGAGAGTCTACAGAGTTCTGCCCAGCCAGAGAGTCTACAGAGTTCTGCCCAGCCAGAGAGTCTACAGAGTGCTGCCCAGCCAGAGAGTCTACAGAGTGCTGCCCAGCCAGAGAGTCTACAGAGTGCTGCCCAGCCAGAGAGTCTACAGAGTGCTGCCGAGCCAGAGAGTCTACAGAGTGCTGCCGAGCCAGAGAGTCTACAGAGTGCTGCCGAGCCAGAGAGTCTACAGAGTGCTGCCGAGCCAGAGAGTCTACAGAGTGCTGCCGAGCCAGAGAGTCTACAGAGTGCTGCCGAGCCAGAGAGTCTACAGAGTGCTGCCGAGCCAGAGAGTCTACAGAGTGCTGCCGAGCCAGAGAGTCTACAGAGTGCTGCCCAGCCAGAGAGTCTACAGAGTGCTGCCCAGCCAGAGAGTCTACAGAGTGCTGCCCAGCCAGAGAGTCTACAGAGTGCTGCCCAGCCAGAGAGTCTACAGAGTGCTGCCCAGCCAGAGAGTCTACAGAGTGCTGCCCAGCCAGAGAGTCTACAGAGTGCTGCCCAGCCAGAGAGTCTACAGAGTGCTGCCCAGCCAGAGAGTCTACAGAGTGCTGCCCAGCCAGAGAGTCTACAGAGTGCTGCCCAGCCAGAGAGTCTACAGAGTGCTGCCCAGCCCCGTGAAGTGGGGGCTCTTGCCTCAGCCCAGCCCCGTGAAGTGGGGGCTCTTGCCTCAGCCCAGCCCCGTGAAGTGGGGGCTCTTGCCTCAGCCCAGCCCCGTGAAGTGGGGGCTCTTGCCTCAGCCCAGCCCCGTGAAGTGGGGGCTCTTGCCTCAGCCCAGCCCCGTGAAGTGGGGGCTCTTGCCTCAGCCCAGCCCCGTGAAGTGGGGGCTCTTGCCTCAGCCCAGCCCCGTGAAGTGGGGGCTCTTGCCTCAGCCCAGCCCCGTGAAGTGGGGGCTCTTGCCTCAGCCCAGCCCCGTGAAGTGGGGGCTCTTGCCTCAGCCCAGCCCCGTGAAGTGGGGGCTCTTGCCTCAGCCCAGCCCCGTGAAGTGGGGGCTCTTGCCTCAGCCCAGCCCCGTGAAGTGGGGGATCTTGCCTCAGCCCAGCCCCGTGAAGTGGGGGCTCTTGCCTCAGCCCAGCCCCGTGAAGTGGGGGCTCTTGCCTCAGCCCAGCCCCGTGAAGTGGGGGCTCTTGCCTCAGCCCAGCCCCGTGAAGTGGGGGCTCTTGCCTCAGCCCAGCCCCGTGAAGTGGGGGCTCTTGCCTCAGCCCAGCCCCGTGAAGTGGGGGCTCTTGCCTCAGCCCAGCCCCGTGAAGTGGGGGCTCTTGCCTCAGCCCAGCCCCGTGAAGTGGGGGCTCTTGCCTCAGCCCAGCCCCGTGAAGTGGGGGCTCTTGCCTCAGCCCAGCCCCGTGAAGTGGGGGCTCTTGCCTCAGCCCAGCCCCGTGAAGTGGGGGCTCTTGCCTCAGCCCAGCCCCGTGAAGTGGGGGCTCTTGCCTCAGCCCAGCCCCGTGAAGTGGGGGCTCCTGCCTCAGTTCATCCCCGTGAAGAAAGGGCTCCTGCCGGTCCAGCAATATTCCAGGCTCCACCTGGTCAGTCCGTCCCGGTTCCAGCCGGTCCAGCAATATTCCAGGCTCAGCCTGGTCAGTCCGTCCCGGTTCCATCCGGTCCAGCGATACTCCAGGACCAGCCTGGTCAGTCTCCTTTGGCTTCAGCCAATTCAAGTATCCTCGGATCCAATCCAGTCCTACTCGTCCAGCCAAAGATTTCTCCAGTTTCAGTCTGTTCAAGCTCATCTGGACTCAAACCGATTTCAAGCATTGGTCCGAGTAAAGAACTTTTGTCAGTTGGTACCAGTAAAGGACTTCCACCATCTAGTTCTAAAATTAGACTTCAGTCTGTCTCTGATTCTGTTTCCTTGTCTTCCAGCACTGAGTCCACAGCTTCCGCGGGGAATTCTAATACCTCTTCTCCTCGATGTTGGGATAATTCTGCTGTAGCATCTAAAGTCAAGAAAAATACCAAGGCTATTGACCTAATGTCTGAATGTGTACCTCAGTCTAATGTTGTTTCAGTGGCATCTGTTTCCTTGAGTCCAATTTCATCCTCCACTCAGTCTTCAGAACATTCAGCCAATGCTCCGTTTTCTGACCCATCGCTTTCTGAGCAAGATAATGCCTTGATGAACCAATACATTAGGAATTTCAGGAATGCCAGGAATTGGAAAACAGTACAAAGACAACAGCCTGTTGATTTAAGAGTTGGTTATGTTTCCATTGATTCCACTCCAACTTCCTTGTGTTGTTCTAAACTTGTTAATGCGGCTTATAAAACGGATGTTGTTACTCCCAAAGAAGACTGGTATCTTCCAATAGACTTGGACTCAGACTCTGAATTTGATCCAGTTTATGATGCTACTCCTTTCCTGGGAGGTCCCGTTCATTCCTGTTATGCTTTAACGCATGAAGAGGTTCCAGAATTACCAAAAAACTCTACAGGTCTCGGTATGAAAAGTCCTCATTATAGAACAAGATTTAATTTAAGTCTCAGTGGAGTGCTCGCTTCAAAAGCACAATCTTCTCGTACTATTAATCTAGGAAAGGAACCTTCTACAGTTTATTCCTCAGTCCTTTCAGATGAAGGAAATTCCAGTTTTGTCAATGATGGATGGTCTACCTGTTCAGAAGATGATCAGGAAGACTTCTGAAGAATCCAGCTTAAATTTTGTTTCTGGACCCTCTGGTTTCCACTTTTCTGAATCTTTGTGTACAAGTTATTCATCAAGTTCCTCTAAGACCAAAGATGGGTGTCCGGAGACCACCCTTGAAGAGGGGGGTACTGTCACGATCCTGACTGTAGTTTTCGTATTTGGTGACTTACCCCTGCCATCTGTCCTGGATCCTGTGCCGTTTTGCTCACTGAGATAAACAGCTTGTCAGCACCATGAGTTTCCTGAGTTCTCTGCCTGGAAGGTAATAGTTAACGAGCTCTACCTGTGATTAATCTTTGGTGTGAGTCTGAATTCAGCAATCTGAAGTTTAGGCCTAAAAGCCAGCATCCTCTGTTTGTTTGTAGAAGTTCAGGCTTCAGTGTTCTCTCGGCCTGCTAGGCCTCGCTCCACTTCACAGCCTAGTCTAGAGTACTCACATGACAGTGACTGTTCACCTGACCCAGAGCTGTCCAATCCTGTGCCAGCTCTGAATCACCTGACACTGCTCACCAATCACCAAGGACCAGGAAGTATAAGTCTGAAGGCTGGAGTTGGAAACGCTGCCAGTTCCTCATGTCACACACAGCTCTGTGTGAGCTTTGAAGCTGAGCTCCCTAAAGGTAACCCTTGTACTTTAGTTCCTGTAAAAACTCTGTTTCTTTGTTACCCAGTTTGGATTACATTTGTGTTGCCATTGATATCCAGTATTTCCACGAGTCTCAACTTAAAGGCACAGTGCAGTATTCCACCGTATCCACTTAAAGGCACAGTTGCAGTGTTTCATCTTAAAGGCACAGTACAGTATTCCATAGTCTCAACTGAAAACCACAGCTGCAGTATTCTACCGTCACAGCCGCAGGGTTCTTCAGCCTCGTACTAGAGTTATAGCCACAGTCATCGTTCTACTTTCAGTTGCGTTTCCAGTTATATCCGGTACCAGCACGCATTACAGTTGCATCCCAGTCTCACCAGTAACCAGTCCGTCTTACTATCTTGCCAGTAACCTTGAGTACATAAGCACCTACTCCTGTGACACTATATCCAGTACAGTCTCACCTATACATTCATCATCCTGCTATCAAAGTCCCTGGTGATCCAGTGGTCAGGATACGGCTTCCTCTGCCGAGGCCCGGGTTCGATCCCCGGTCAGGGATTGCTCCTTCTTCTCACTGATTCCTACAGACCAGCCTAATATTCACATAGTCCTCCAGTTGCCCGCACAGACTTCACTAACACCGGGTTCACAAAACCACAGCCATGACAAGAAGCAGCCTTGGATATGGGTACAATTGCCTCTCAAGCGTCAGCCTCAGCAGTAGCCGCTCGTAGAGCAGTTTGGCTGCGTACATGGAAAGCTGATTTAGAATCCAAGAAGATTTCTCTGACGTCCTAGTGGATGCTGGGACTCCGTAAGGACCATGGGGATATAACGGCTCCGCAGGAGACAGGGCACAAAATAAAAGCTTAAGGATCAGGTGGTGTGCACTGGCTCCTCCCCCTATGACCCTCCTCCAAGCCTCAGTTAGATTTTTGTGCCCGGCCGAGAAGGGTGCAATCTAGGTGGCTCTCCTGAGCTGCTTAGAATAAAAGTTTAGTTAGGTTTTTTTATTTTCAGTGAGTCCTGCTGGCAACAGGCTCACTGCATCGTGGGACTAAGGGGAGAAGAAACGGACTCACCTGAGTGCAGAGTGGATCGGGTTTCTTAGGCTACTGGACACTAGCTCCAGAGGGACGATCACAGGTTCAGCCTGGATGGGTCACCGGAGCCGCGCCGCCGTCCCCCTTACAGAGCCAGAAGAGACGAAGAGGTCCGGTGAAATCGGCGGCAGAAGACATCCTGTCTTCAGACTAAGGTAGCGCACAGCACCGCAGCTGTGCGCCATTGCTCTCAGCACACTTCACACTCCGGTCACTGAGGGTGCAGGGCGCTGGGGGGGGAGCGCCCTGAGACGCAATATAACAGAATACCTTAGGTGGCAAAACAGAATACATCACATATAGCTCCTGGGCTATATGGATGTATTTTAATCCCCTGCCATTTTACACAAAAAAGCGGGAGATAAGGACGTCGTGAAGGGGCGGAGCCTATCTCCTCAGCACACAAGCGCCATTTTCCCTCACAGCTCCGCTGGAAGGACGGCTCCCTGACTCTCCCCTGCAGTCCTGCTTCAGAATCAGGGTAAAAAAGAGAAGGGGGGGCATTGTTGGCAGCAAATAACAATAATTAACAGCAGCTATAAGGGAATAACACTTATATAAGGTTATCCCTGTATATATATATATAGCGCTGGGTGTGTGCTGGCAGACTCTCCCTCTGTCTCTCCAAAGGGCTAAGTGGGGTCCTGTCCTCTATCAGAGCATTCCCGGTGTGTGTGTGCTGGGTGTCGGTACGCGTGTGTCGACATGTATGAGGAGGAAAATTATGTGGAGGCGGAGCAGTTGCCTGCGTTGGTGATGTCACCCCCTAGGGAGTCGACACCTGACTGGATGATTGTATTTAAACAATTAAGTGATAATGTCAGCAATTTGCAAAAAACTGTTGACGACATGAGACAGCCGGCAAATCAGTTAGTGCCTGTCCAGGCGTCTCAGACACCGTCAGGGGCGCTAAAACGCCCGTTACCTCAGTGGGTCGACACAGACCCTGACACAGATACTGAGTCTAGTGTCGACGGTGACGAGACAAACGTAATGTCCAGTAGGGCCACACGTTACATGATCACGGCAATGAAAGAGGCATTGAACCTTTCTGACACTACAAGTACCACAAAGAAGGGTATTATGTGGGGTGAGAAAAAACTACCAATATTTTTTCCTGAGTCAGAGGAAATAAATGAGGTGTGTGAAAAAGCGTGGGTTTCTCCCGATAAAAAACAGCTAATTTCTAAAAAATTATTAGCATTATATCCTTTCCCGCCAGAGGTTAGGGCGCGTTGGGAAAAACCCCCTAGGGTAGATAAGGCGCTCACACGTTTATCTAAACAAGTAGCGTTACCGTCTCCTGATACGGCTACCCTCAAAGAACCAGCTGATAGAAGGCTGGAAAATATCCTAAAAAGTATATACACACATACTGGTGTTATACTGCGACCAGCAATCGCCTCAGCCTGGATGTGCAGTGCTGGAGTCGCATGGTCGGATTCCCTGACTGAGAATATTGATACCCTGGATAGGGACAATATTTTGTTAACAATAGATGCATTATTATATATGCGTGATGCACAGAGGGATATTTGCACCCTGGCATCAAGAGTAAGTGCTATGTCCATCTCTGCCAGAAGAGCGTTGTGGACGCGACAGTGGTCAGGGGATGCGGATTCCAAACGGCACATGGAAGTATTGCCGTATAAAGGGGAGGAGTTATTTGGGGCTGGTCTATCGGACCTGGTGGCCACGGCAACGGCTGGAAAATCCACCTTTTTACCCCAGGTCACTCCACATCAGCAGAAAAAGACACCGTCTTTTCAATCTCAGTCCTTTCGTTCCCATAAGTACAAGCGAGCAAAAGGCCACTCCTTTCTGCCCCGGGGCAGAGGAAGAGGAAAAAGACTGCACCATGCAGCCGCTTCCCAAGAGCAGAAGCCCTCCCCTGCTTCTGCCAAGTCTTCAGCATGACGCTGGGGCTTTACAAGCAGACTCAGATATGGTGGGGGCCCGTCTCAAAAATTTCAACGCGCAGTGGGCTCACTCGCAAGTGGATCCCTGGATTCTACAGGTAGTATCGCAGGGGTACAAACTGGAATTCGAGGCGTTTCCCCCTCATCGTTTCCTGAAGTCTGCTTTACCAAAGTCTCCTTCCGACAGGGAGGCAGTTCTAGAAGCCATTCACAAGCTGTATTCCCAGCAGGTGATAATCAAGGTACCCCTCCTGCAACAAGGAAAGGGGTATTATTCCACGCTGTTTGTGGTACCGAAGCCGGACGGCTCGGTGAGACCAATTTTAAATCTGAAATCCTTGAACACTTGCATAAAAAGGTTCAAATTCAAGATGGAGTCACTCAGAGCAGTGATAGCGAACCTGGAAGAAGGGGACTATATGGTGTCTCTGGACATCAAAGATGCTTATCTCCACGTCCCGATATACCCTTCTCACCAAGGGTACCTCAGGTTTGTAGTACTAAACTGTCATTATCAGTTTCAGACGCTGCCGTTTGGATTGTCCACGGCACCTCGGGTCTTTACCAAGGTAATGGCCGAAATGATGATTCTTCTACGAAGAAAAGGCATTTCAATTATCCCTTACTTGGACGATCTCCTGATAAGGGCAAGATCCAGGGAACAGTTAGAAGTCGGAGTAGCACTATCTCAGGTAGTGTTACGTCAGCACGGGTGGATTCTAAATATTCCAAAATCGCAGCTGATTCCAACGACACGTCTACTGTTCCTAGGAATGATTCTGGACACAGTCCAGAAGAAGGTGTTTCTCCCGGAGGAGAAGGCCAGGGAGTTATCCGAGCTAGTCAGGAACCTCCTAAAACCAGGACAGGTCTCAGTGCATCAGTGCACGAGGGTCCTGGGGAAAATGGTGGCTTCTTACGAAGCGATTCCATTCGGAAGATTCCATGCAAGAACATTTTAGTGGGATCTACTGGACAAATGGTCCGGATCGCATCTGCAGATGCATCAGCGGATAACCCTGTCGCCAAGGACAAGGGTGTCTCTCCTGTGGTGGCTGCAGAGTGCTCATCTACTAGAGGGCCGCAGATTTGGCATTCAGGATTGGATCCTGGTAACCACGGATGCCAGCCTGAGAGGCTGGGGAGCAGTCACACAGGGAAGGAATTTCCAGGGCCTGTGGTCAAGCTTGGAAACGTCTCTTCATATAAACATTCTGGAACTAAGGGCCATTTACAATGCCCTAAGTCAAGCAAAACCTCTTCAGGGTCAGGCGGTGTTGATCCAATCGGACAACATCACGTCAGTCGCCCACGTAAACAGACAGGGCGGCACGAGAAGCAGGAGGGCAATGGCAGAAGCTGCAAGGATTCTTCGCTGGGCGGAAAATCATGTGATAGCACTGTCAGCAGTATTCATTCCGGGAGTGGACAACTGGGAAGCAGACTTCCTCAGCAGAAGGAGAGGAGTAAGAACTATACTCGTGGTTCCGGATTGGCCAAGACGGACTTGGTACCCGGAACTTCAAGAGATGCTCACGGACGAACCGTGGCCTCTACCTCTAAGAAAGGACCTGCTACTGCAGGGGCCTTGTCTGTTCCAAGACTTACCGCGGCTGCGTTTGACGGCATGGCGGTTGAACGCCGGATCCTGAGGGAAAAAGGCATTCCAGAAGAAGTCATCCCTACTCTGGTCAAAGCCAGGAAGGACGTAACCGCAAAACATTATCACCGCATTTGGCGTAAATATGTTGCGTGGTGTGAGGCCAAGAAGGCCCCTACAGAGGAATTTCAACTGGGTCGTTTCCTTCATTTCCTGCAAACAGGACTGTCTATGGGCCTAAAATTAGGGTCCATTAAGGTTCAAATTTCGGCCCTGTCGATTTTCTTCCAAAAAGAACTGGCTTCAGTACCTGAAGTTCAGACATTTGTAAAAGGGGTGCTGCACATACAGCCTCCTTTTGTGCCTCCAGTGGCACCTTGGGATCTCAATGTGGTGTTGAGTTTTCTAAAGTCACATTGGTTTGAACCATTTTCCACTGTGGACTTAAAATATCTCACATGGAAGGTGTCGATGCTGTTAGCCTTGGCTTCAGCCAGGCGTGTGTCAGAATTGGCGGCTTTATCATATAAAAGCCCTTACTTGATATTTCATTCTGACAGGGCGGAATTGAGGACTCGTCCTCAATTTCTACCTAAGGTGGTTTCTGCATTTCACATGAACCAACCTATTGTGGTACCTGCGGCTACCAGGGACTTAGAGGACTCTAAGTTGCTTGACGTTGTCAGGGCCTTGAAAATATATGTTTCCAGGACGGCTGGAGTCAGAAAATCTGACTCGCTGTTTATCCTGTATGCACCCAACAAGCTGGGTGCTCCTGCTTCTAAGCAGACGATTGCTCGTTGGATTTGTAGTACAATTCAGCTTGCACATTCTGTGGCAGGATTGCCACAGCCAAAATCAGTAAAAGCCCATTCCACAAGGAAGGTGGGCTCATCTTGGGCGGCTGCCCGAGGGGTCTCGGCTTTACAACTTTGCCGAGCAGCTACTTGGTCAGGGGCAAACACGTTTGCTAAATTCTACAAATTTGATACCCTGGCTGAGGAGGACCTGGAGTTCTCTCATTCGGTGCTGCAGAGTCATCCGCACTCTCCCGCCCGTTTGGGAGCTTTGGTATAATCCCCATGGTCCTTACGGAGTCCCAGCATCCACTAGGACGTCAGAGAAAATAAGATTTTACTTACCGATAAATCTATTTCTCGTAGTCCGTAGTGGATGCTGGGCGCCCATCCCTAGTGCGGATTGTCTGCAATACTTGTATATAGTTATTGTTACAAAAATTTGGGTTATTATTGTTGTGAGCCATCTTTTCAGAGGCTCCTTTGCGTTTATCATACTGTTAACTGGGTTCAGATCACAAGTTGTACGGTGTGATTGGTGTGGCTGGTATGAGTCTTACCCGGGATTCAATATCCTTCCTTATTATGTACGCTCGTCCGGGCACAGTATCCTAACTGAGGCTTGGAGGAGGGTCATAGGGGGAGGAGCCAGTGCACACCACCTGATCCTTAAGCTTTTATTTTGTGCCCTGTCTCCTGCGGAGCCGTTATATCCCCATGGTCCTTACGGAGTCCCAGCATCCACTACGGACTACGAGAAATAGATTTATCGGTAAGTAAAATCTTATTTTTGGAGTCTCTTCCTTTCACTGGAGATATTCTCTTTGGTAAAGAGTTAACCAGTATTTTGGAGTCAGAAGCAGACTCCAAGAAAAGAAAGGTAAAACAAGGAAAAAGTGCAGTGATACTAATAGCTCCACCTTGGCCCAGAAGACATTGGTATACAGATCTGTAGAGGATGTCGATGGATGCTCCATTCTTACTGCCTCAATGTCCAGATCTACTGATTCAGGGGCCTTGTCATCACAGACATCTGGATCGACTGTCTTTGACGGCGTGGCTCTTGAGACCTCTATCCTGAAGTCAAGAGGATTCTCACAACAGGTTATCCAAACAATGCTTAGAGCAAGGAACCCTCCTTAGCTCACATTTATCACCGACTATGGCAAGCCTATATTCAATGGTGCAGTGAACGTAAATAAGACCCCAGGTCTTTCAGAATTTCCAGAATCCTAGCATTCCTTCAGGCAGGATTGTATAAAGGTTTAAGGGTGACTTCCTTGAGAGTACAAGTGTCAGCACTGACTGTATGGTTCCAAAAGAAAATTGCCAACCTACAGGATGTACGCACTTTTTTCCAGAGAATGCTGCGCATTCAACCTCCTTTTGTTCCTCCTACAGTGCCTTGGGACTTAAGTTTAGTTCTAAAGGCCCTTCAAGTTACCTCATTTGAACCACTAAAAAGAGTGGATCTTAAATGGTTGACAGCTAAAGTTCTCTTTCTGCCGGCCATGACTTCAGCTAGAAGAGTTTCAGATTTAGGCGGCTTTGTTCTGTCGTCCTCCATTTCCGATTTTTTTTATCCAGATAAAGCAGTTCTCAGAACTAAATCTGAGTATCTTCCTAAGGTGGTGTCTAAATTCCACCTTAATGAAGAAATTGTAGTTCCGGCTTTCCAAGGGCTGGACCTTTCTGCGGGAGATGCATTGTTGGACGTAGTCCGTGCCTTAAGGATCGTACCATTGTTATCAGAAAGACCGATTCTCTCTTTGGGGGTCACTCCGAGCTGCATGGGGGAGTATATTTTAGCATGGCAAGTGTGCGATCGCTTGTGCAGGGGAGCTGTGCAAAAAGTTTTTGTGCAGTTGCTGAGTAGCTCTGAACTTACTCAGCCACTGCAATCACTTCAGCCTGTGAGGTCCCGGAAGTGACATCAGACACCTGCCCTGCAAATGCCTGGACAGGCCTGCGTTTCCCACGGCACTCCCAGAAAATGGTCAGTTGCCACCCAGAAATGCCTTTTTCCTGTTAATCTCCTTGTGATCGGCTGTGCGAATGGATTCTTCGTTAAATCCATTGCACAGCAACGATCCGCTTTGATCCCATACGACGCGCCTGCGCATTGCGCTGCATGCACAGTAGTGACCTGATTGCTGCGCTGCGAAAAACGGCAGCGTGCGATCAGGCCGGAATGACCCCCTTTGTTCTCTACGGATTTCATAAGAGAGGATGGCCTGCTGATAAGCAGACACCGGCGAGGTAGCTTCGGATGATGATTTCAGAAGCATATTCTCAAGCTGATCTTCCTGTTCCGGATAATGGGGGTCATTCCGAGTTGATCGCTAGCTGAAAATGTTCGCTGCGATTAAGTAAAAAAACGTCACTTCTGCGCATTCGTATGCGGTGCAGTGCGCACGCACAACGTATTTTCACAACGGCCGATGTATTTTTACACAAGGTCTAGCGAAGCTTTTCAGTCGCACTGCTGACCGCAGAGTGATTGACATGAAGGGGGCGTTTCTGGGTGTCAACTGACCGTTTTTAGGGAGTGCTTGAAAAAACGCAGGCGTGCCAGGAAAAACGCAGGCATGGCTGGCCGAACACAGGGCGTGTTTGTGACGTCAAATCTGGAACTGAACAGTCTGAAATGATCGCAAGTGCTGAGTAGGTCTGGAGCTACTCAGCCGCTCTGCGATCGTTTCGTTTGCACTTCTGCTAAGCTAAAATACACTCCCAGAGGGCGGCGGCTTAGCATTTGCACGACTGCTAAAAACTGCTAGCGAGCGATCAACTCGGAATGACCCCCAATGTCTCTGCTCACTCTACTTGTAAGGTAGGTCCATCATGGGCAGCACAACAGATATGTAAGGCAGCCACATGGTCTTCCATTAACACATTCATTAGACATTATGCCGTGGATACCTTTGCCTCTCAGGACGCTGAATTCGGGCGAAGGATTCTCCTGTCCAATCAGGAGCGTCCCCACCACTAAACTGCTTTGGGACGTCCCAATGTATCCTGTGGACCCTGAAGGAGAAATATACGTTATGGTAAGAACTTTTCATTGATAATAGTATTTCTCCTAAGTCCACAGGTTCCACCCTGACGCATCTGATTTGAGGATCCTTTTACTCACTAACTGGGAGACGCGCACGGTTGGTGTCAGGCTGTGCAGAGTGACCTCTCAAATCACGCTTGAGCTTGCTGAAGATGCTCAACGTTGCCCAGCATTGAAAAAAAAAAAAAAGTTGGTGGTTACAATCCCGGGTCTCTGTCCCAGTCCAATTTTAGGCCGAAATTAGTAATGTTTGAATAGTGCACCTGCATTCTTTCTCTTTGTGTGTGGCACTAAAAGTCTCAGCAGGGTAACACCTCTCATTATATGTAGTTTGGGTGTTAAGTCTAGGCCCTTCCTCCCCCCCTCCCCCCCCACACATATCTCCAGCTAGGAGCAACTGCGACACCATCAGGGTTGGAATGACCTGAAAACCTGGACTGTAAGTGCTCCTTGAGCGCCGAGTTTGGGCACCATTGTGGTAGGGAATATAGATTGTTAGCTCCACTGGGGAGGGACTGACGTGAATAATTATACTCTGTGGAATGTATGCACTGTATTTAAATAACTGGTGCTGGTGCAATTCCAGTAAGATGGTCCCTAGATTTAAAGCAGCAATTAGTTTAAAAAGTAATTGCCGCTTTAAATCTAACAAACCATCTTGATGGAATCACGTTGGCTTTGCAAATGGTGGGCTATGACATTTGACCCCAAAGGTCTGTTGGTTCCATAGATTAAATGCACTGAACTCTGGGGTATATTTACTAAATTGCGGGTGTTTTAGTGGTGGACATTTTGCCCACAGCAACCAGAGTGAACTTCTTTATCTAGCTAGCAACTTCTAGAAGACAATAGCTAGAATCGGATTGGTTGCTATGGGCAACATCTCAACTTCTAAAAAAAATAACAACCCGCATAGAACTTGCAGCTTTTTCAAAGGTACCTTTGAAAAAACTGCAAGTTCTATGCAGTGAAATGCGTCAGCTGATATCCACTGGACCAGGACACTTTTTATTTGGATCCGAACCAGCCATTGCCATCTGCCAGTCAGAGGAGTTTCAGAGAGGCATTATCCAAACACTGTGTCGCATGAGGTACCCATTAATCTCACGGGACTAATTCCATTGCTTATTCCTCTAACGGTGCACGCAAAGAACAAATTGGACTCTCATTTTACATTAGAGACTCTTGCTACTGGACTTTATCGTAATGAAGGGCACTTTTTGGAACGGATTCCTTGTACTGCATCATTAATACATGTCCTGACCCAGTATCCAGAGTAAACTATTCCCTTTTTAAATTACATGAATTCGTGTTGTATGTTGTTTAATGCATAGTATATTGGCTTTTATTAAATCGTTTTTTTCTGCTGCGGGGTACACTGGGCTCCACAAGGAATGGACAATGGGGTGTAGAGTAGGATCTTGATCCGAGGCACCAACAGCTCAAAGCTTTGACTGTTCCCAGAATGCACAGCGCCGCCTCCTATATCACCCCGCCTCCCAGCACAGGAGCTCAGTTTTGTAGTTGGTGCCGCAGATAGCAGGCACATAACAGAGGAGCTGCTCCAGGCAGCCCTAAGAAGAGCTTTTTTCTGAAGAAAAAGTGAAGACTTCAAGGGCAGCAGCGGTGTTACATGTCAGTGGACATTCACGGCTGCAGCTCCAGCTCTCCCCAGTGGCGCTGTACACTCCCGTGCCCTGGTTGCCAGGTAACTACAGCAGGAGGCTCTGGTTTTTCTTCATGTCAGGCACACACGGCGGGGGCTCTCCGGGATCGCGTGGCCGCGCTTCGGGAGGTGGTAAGTGGGTCCCGCTCGCAGGACCCGGTCTTTATCGCGATCCGGCGTGGTCAGTGGGAGGCGGGCCGCGCACGCTGGCGGTGGACACTGTGTCAGTACAGGCGATCCCACTAGATCACCAGGGCATGGGCGCAGGTCAGGTTTTCTATTTAAACCACTTTTATACAGCCCACAGTACCCGGTGGTTTTGCCAGCAGGGGGATAGAGCTTGGACCTGAAGCCCCTCCCCCAGCCCCAGGGCGCCATTTTCTGCAAATGTTCCCGCCCTGGAGCTGCATATCTGTCTCTCCCTCACTCCCTGGCAGTGTCTGCGGCGCCATTATCCCTCAGCTCACTGTTCCTGGGACTGCTTGGGCAAATCCTCCTATGTAAAGCCGCCCGGTTGTCAGTGCTGTGACTTTACATGACACTTAAGTATTCTACCTGCCTTTTTAGTCAGTGATAGTTAAGAAAGAGTGCATTTAGTCAGGGTTTTCTAGTACAATTACCCTGTGATATACATCCAGTTCAGACTGTGTACTGTTATATCTATATAGCTGTATATATAAGCTAGTCCAGTGCAGTATTATTGTTGGTAATAACCTCTGCATTGTACAAACTGTGACTATCTGTGTGTGCATTTGATAGCTGAGTGGTGTCCAGTTCGTGTCTTTCACTCAACCTACTATCCCTATATTCTATAACCTGAGGGGGCTTGGTGCGTCAGGTTTTATTTGATACAGGATTTTCACAAAGATATACTCTAATACGCATTTTTCTCTGTGATTTAGTCACCATATCTCTCCTTTATCTCTGCTGGTGCTGACTACACTGTGCAGGGGTTTGGGTAAGAGGTATTGTGCTGCTGACAAATTGTACTGTATTACCTGATACTGCAAGTTATATCATGTCTGCTTCTGAGGGTAACGGTGCTGGGGCTGAACACAGTGCCGGTGTTGCTGAAGCCACAGACCCATATGAGGAAAATATAGCAGCTGTGGGATCTGGTTCTGGGGGCTCCTTGCCCCCCAGTGGGACTGTGGCATCGGAGGCACATAATGACCCTCCGTGGGCTGCTTTTTCCACGCTTCTACATACGCTAGTTCATAAACAAACTCCCCCTATGGGACACCCTATGCCGGTACAACCGTTTGTGGTCCCTGCAGCTAACCCACCGTGGGCGGACGATTTATCTGCTCAATTAAAGAAGTTGAACCAGTCTCTGACTACTAAAAAGTCTGACCAGCGCTTGCCTAAGCCCAAGGGGTCCTCTAAGAAAGCACTTGTCTCCTCACAATCCACTGCTGTCACTGACACCTCGTCGGATGAAGACGGCACTTACACTGACCCCACAGGTTCTGACTCAGATACGGCTGATGGGGAGGGTGGTTCACATGTGGATGTTCCTGATCTTTTGGAGGCTATTAAATTGATTTTGCAGATTACGGATGATTCCGAGCCATCCATCCCTCCTAAGAAACCAGATAGGTTCAAGCGTCAGAAGGTGGTTAAACAAGTCTTACCTCACTCTGACCACCTAATCGATATACGTCAGGAACCCTGGGAAAACCCAGGTACGAAGTTCGTGCCTCAAAAGAAGATGCTGGCTCGCTATCCCCTCGCGCCAGAGCTGTCTAAGAATTGGGAAACGCCTCCTCCAGTGGACTCACGTGGCTAGGATGGTGGTTTCCTCAGCTCTACCGGTCACTACCGTCACGTCTCTAAAAGAGCCTACGGATAAGCGTGTGGAGGGTTGTCTTAAAGCGATTTACACCCTCACGGGTGCTGCACAGAGGCCCACTATTGCAGCAACATGGGCTGCAGAGGCTATTGAAGCATGGGCCTTGGAGTTAGAGGCTGAAATCTCCTCTGACCATGCCAGACAATGCTTGTCTTATATTGTCACAGCTTCTCGTTATATTAAAGAGGCGGCTTCTGATGCCGGTGTCCTAGCAGCCAAGGCCTCCACTACGTCAGTCCTGGCTCGCCAGATACTGTGGCTGAGATCCTGGTCTGTGGATCTGGATTCTAGAAAACCCTGGAGGTGCTCCCTTTTAAGGGAGATATTCTGTTTGGGGAGGACTTAAATAAGATTGTGGCTGACTTGGCTACTGCCAAAACTGCCTGTCTGCCAAGTACCGCTCATTCTGTGTCAAAGGCTAAAGGTACTTCCTTTCGTCCTTCAGGTAAAGCAAAAGGGTCAGGCGTATAACAAGCAGGCCCGCACTCCCAAACCTGGTAAGCCTAAGCCCAAAAGAGCCTGGGCCAGCTTCCAAGACCGATAAGCCTGCCGCATGATGGGGCGGGCCTCCCCCTGGGGGATCCCAGGGTGGGGGGCCGGCTTATAGGGTCTACCCAGGAATGGTTGAAGACCACTTCAGATGCCTGGGTACGGGAAGTCGTCACTCGAGGTTACGCCATAGCCTTCAAAAACCGACCCCCTCATCGATTTTGCCAGACAGATGTCCCGTTGGACCAGACAAAGGCAAATACTCTGCATTCGGTGGTACAGACCCTCCTGGATACAGGGTCCGGGAGTACTATTCTCCGCTGTTTCTAGTCCCGAAACCGAATGGGTCCTCCCGGCCCATTCTCAACCTCAAGGCATTGAACAGGTTTGTGAAGGTTTCCAAATTCCGTATGGAAACCCTTCGCTCTATAGTTCTGGCCTTGGAACCTGGGGACTACATGGTCTCCCTGGACATACAGGATGCTTACCTACATATTCCTATAGCGGTGTCGCATCAGCAATACCTGAGATTTGCGATTGGCAACCGCCATTACCAGTTTCGGGCGTTACCTTTTGGTTTAACAACGGCTCCGCGAGTCTTTACAAAAGTCATGGCGGTGATGACGGTGGTACTCCGCCGTCAAGGGGTCAGGATACTGCCGTATTTGGGCGACTTGTTGATCCTGGCAAATTCCCCAGAACTTCTCCTGCGTCATCTAGATGTGACGGTCCGGTTTCTACAAGCCCACGGGTGGCTCATCAACTGAAAGAAATCCTTTCTGATCCCTGTTCGCAGCATGGTGCATCTGGGAGCGCTATTGGACACACACAACCAGAGGTTGCTCTTGTGCCAGGAGAAAGTCCTGAAGCTTTAGGACAGGATTCGTTGCTTCCTTTCTTGTCCGCAAGTGTCGTTACATTCAGCGATGCAGGTGCTGGGCCTCATGGTATCAGCATTCGACATGGTGGAGTATGCTCAATTTCACTCTCGTCCCCTCCAGAGGCTGATCCTAGCCAAGTGGGATGGCCTGCCTCACCGGATCAGGTCTCAAATGATCTTGTTGACTCCAGAGGTCCGTCTGTCGCTGCTCTGGTGGCTCCGGGATCAACAATTGTGCAGGGGCCGTCCCTTCTGGATATCCAACTGGGTCCTGTTGACGACAGATGCCAGTCTAAGAGGTTGGGGCGCGGTGCTGGAGCAACACTCCTTTCAGGGTCGGTGGTCCAAGGAGGAGTCCCTCCTCTCAATCAACATTCTGGAATTGCGGGCGGTCTTCAATGCATTGAACCTAGCCCAGCATTTGATTCAGAACTGTCCTGTACAAGTACAGTCGGACAACGCCACCACAGTGGCTTATATAAATCATCAAGGCGGCACTCGAAGCCGTTTGGCAATGAAGGAAGTCTCACGGATTCTACAGTGGGCAGAACGCCATCTACCGGCCATATCGGCAATATTCATTCCGGGAGTCCTGAATTGGGAAGCGGACTTTCTCAGTCGTCAGGACGTACATGCCGGCGAGTGGGGGCTCCATCCAGAAGTGTTTCAACTCATAGTGGAAAAGTGGGGCCTTCCAGACGTAGACCTGATGGCGTCTCGACACAATCACAAGGTTCCGGTCTTCGGAGCAAGGACAAGGAATACTCAAGCAGCATTTGTGGATGCGCTGGCGGTGCCGTGGACGTTTTCGGTTGCCGTACGTGTTCCCTCCGGTGTCACTCCTGCCCAGGGTAATTCGGAAGTTCAAGCAAGAAAAAGGAATTCTGCTTCTCATAGCTCCAGCGTGGCCCAGACGGCACGGGTTCTCAGACCTGCAGGGCCTATCGTCAGAGCGTCCGATTCTACTTCCACAACGCCCAGACCTCCTCGTTCAGGGTACCTGTGTCTACCAGGACCTAGCCGGGCTGTCTTTGACGGCGTGGCTCTTGAAGCTTTCGTCCTAAGGGCTAAAGGGTTTTCTGAGGCGGTCATTCAAACTATGTTGCGGGCCCGGAAACCGGCTTCGGCTCAGATTTACTATAGGGTCTGGCATTCTTACTTTGTTTGGTGCGCATCTAACGATTATGACGCTTCCAAGTTTAGTATAGGCAAGTTGTTGGCTTTTCTTCAGCAGGGCCTGGACTTAGGCCTGCGTCTGGCCTCCCTCAAGGTTCAAATATCTGCTTTGTCGGTGTGGTTTCAGAGAAAAATTGCGACCTTACCTGATGTGCATACCTTTACTCAGGGTGTGTTGCGTATCCAACCTCCCTATGTCCCGCCTGTGGCTCCTTGGGACTTGTCGGTGGTTTTAGAGGCGTTACAATAATCTCCGTTTGAACCTCTTGGTTCAGCTGACCTGAAGTGGCTTTCCCTTAAGGTGGTGTTTCTGCTGGCTATTGCTTCAGCTAGAAGAGTGTCAGATTTGGGTGCTTTGTCCTGTAGCTCTCCATATCTGATTTTTCACCATGACCGGGCGGTTCTTAGGACTCGTCCCGGCTATTTACCTAAGTTGGTTTCTTCATTCCACCTTAACCAGGAGATAGTAGTTCCGGCACTTGTTTCTCCTGATCTGTCCCCCAATGAACGGTCTTTGGATGTGGTACGGGCTCTCCGTATCTATGTGAAGAGAACTGCTTCTATTCGAAAATCTGATTCTCTCTTTGTTGTGTTTGGATTTCACAAACTTGGCTGGCCTGCTCACAGCAAACCCTGGCCATATGGATTAGAATGGTGATTGCACATGCTTATGTGAAGGCTGGTCTCTCTGCTCCTGATCACATTAAGGCTCATTCTACTCTGTCTGTTGGACCTTCTTGGGCGGCCCAACGTGGTGCGACCCTTGAACAATTGTGCAAGGCGGCTACGTGGTCCTCCGTGAACACGTTCAGAAGGTTCTATGCCTTCGATACTGCCGCTTCCCAGGATGCTTCCTTTGGACGCCGGGTTCTTGTGCCGCTACAGTGCGTCCCCTCCCATAAGGAACTGCTTTAGGACATCCCCATTGTCCATTCCTTGTGGAGCCCAGTGTACCCCGCAGCAGAAAACGAGTTTTATGGTAAGAACTTACCTTTGTTAAAACTCTTTCTGTGAGGTACACTGGGCTCCACAAGGCGCCCACCCTGACGCTTTTAGCTTCTTTGGGTTGGTATGGCATTAGCCGCTGACACGTCTCCTGTCGTGAGAATGCGGTGTTTGTGGCTACTAACCATTGTCGTCTCTTTTCCTGCTACTGCATTGGGCTGGTTAACTAAAAACTGAGCTCCTGTGCAGGGAGGCGGGGTGATATAGGAGGCGGCGCTGTGCATTCTGGGAACAGTCAAAGCTTTGAGCTGTTGGTGCCTCGGATCAAGATCCCACTCCACACCCCATTGTCCATTCCTTGTGGAGCCCAGTGTACCTTGCAGAAAGAGTTTTAACAAAGGTAAGTTCTTACCATAAAACTCGATTTTTAAATTGACAAATTTGGCAAAAGTATCATTGTTCTTTCCTATTTGATCGCAGCCTTCCTTTTGTTGCATCTGTGGGAGGTTAGGGTTAGGCTGCAGGAGGGGGGAGGTTAGGGTTAGGCTGCGGGAGCGGAGGGTTAGGCTGCAGGAGCGGAGGGTTAGGCTGTGGGCAGGGAGGGGGAGGACAAGGGTCTCAGAATGGATATTAGTATTCTCTTAGCAGTGACATATTCATAGCATTAAGGGGCATATTTAGAATCGGGAAGCAACAGCAGCCCTTCTAGAGTCCTACTCATAGGCACACGCATGGGGGGTTTCTGGTTGCCAAGAAACCCCCCTCCCCTTGGCAAGTGGCAAACTATGACAACAATAGCAATGGTATAGAATACGATTACTAGAGCTGCCGCCGCTGTCATGACTAGCGAGGTTTGAGGATCCGGCAGCTGAGACTTGCCCCAGGAGGTAGTTGGCTGTGGATGAACGAGACGAGGGGGTTGGATATAGTTCCTTCTCATGGGACGAGGGGCAATGAAGAATGTAGGCGGAGCTAAGAGTCAGTGGATTGTAGTTCTTATGGACAGGGCTGAGGTAGAGAACTGTGGCTGGTGAACGATGACTTAAAGACGTAGTTGTAGACAAAGAACTGCGGGTTGTGGCTTGAAAGACGAGGTTGTGAATAATGAACTGCGGAACTGTGAATAGTGGTTAAAGACGTGGCTGGAGACAAAGGACTGTGGACTGTGGCTTGAAGGACGAGGCTGTAGATTATGAACTGCGGAACTGTGGATGGTGGTTAAAGACGTGGCTGGAGACAAAGGACTGTGGACTGTGGCTTGAAAGACGAGGCTGTAGATTATGAACTGCGGAACTGTGGATGGTGGTTAAAGACGTGGCTGGAGATGAAGATCTGTGGAGTGTGGCTTGAAAAACGAGGCAGAAGACCCGGGACCGACCGTGCCCAAAGAGTCTTACTGGCCTGGGTTTTCCAGGAGCGCTTCCACAGGCAGCAGCAGGCTAGGAACGGCAGGGCTGCAGCAGCAACAGAGAACCGGCCAAGCAGGGTCAGGAGTAACCAGGATATGGCAAGAATCCTGGGAGCACAGGCTAAAGCACCTACAACAGGGTTGTAACTTGAAGCACTGGCATCCCTCTCCTAAACCAGCCCCCTTTTATAGGGAGAACTTCCCCTGGATTGGTTGGAAGAAACAGGAACTATGCCTCAAACTTGGTCTCCAACATGGCGGCGCCCAGTAATGCAGACCTTTCTGCATAGCCACACAGCTCACTGCCCCTGGTCTCCTAGCAACGGCTCAGCAAGAGTGACCCGCTGCAGCGGCGTCCCGCAGCCACGAGCGAACCCCCTCACCGCCGCTACTGCTGCCCTCGGACCCGCCGCAACAGCTTACCCCCGCCGCTGCCCGCACGCCGCCTGAGAAGCCAGCCCCGTGGCCCCAGCGTACTGTTAAGACTCCGGACGCTGACAGCCGCATCATGCAGAGCTGCTGCACATACCCAGTAGCAGCTTTTTCTACAAAGTTTGCTGTGTGTGTGGTTCTGAGCCCTCATTCAGTGCACTGGTCCAAAGAGTAGCTACCAGAAAGAAGAGAAAGGAGCCTTACCATGAGGTGAGAGAATGTGTGCTTAGAAAGTGAGGTACTAGTTCCATAATGTTTGTGCCTTTATTATGGTATGTTTAACCTTTTTCAGACCACTTATATTATTTATATAATTTAAATATATTTCTTACAGCCTGTACTATAGATCAGTGGTTCTCAGCCTCGGTCCTCAAGCACCCCCAACAGTTCATGTTTTCCAGGTCACCTAGCAGTTGAACAGGTGTATTCATTACTCACTGACACATTTTAAAAGACCCACAAGTGGAGCAAATTATTTCACTTGCAGTCCTGTGAGGAGACCTGGAAACATGAACTGTAGGGGTACTTGAGGACCGAGGTTGAGAACCACTGCTATCGATCATCTAGAATGTTCCGCAGAGTGGAATATACGGAGATTGCATTTGGAAAACCCCCTCTAGAAATCCTGCGTTTTGCCACTGCTACGGGGGTCGCTATTCAGCCGAATTTCCATGTTGCGGAATGCTTCTGTCCTGGCGGCTCAGTCATTGTACATCTGGGCAAATAAGGATTCCTTATTGCTACGAAATGCAGTGATAAGGAATCTTTATATTTGGGAGCTGGCCGCAGACATGAGTGAATGTGCCTCAGAGCGTCCGTACTTTAGTTTGTGGTGGCCGCCGGCAGCAGGGCATGGTGGTCTGGGGCAGAGCCCGTGCCTCCACCGGGGCATTGCCAGGAGCATCCTCTGCATGCCTCCTGCAGCCAGCCATGTACGTGCAGGGCACAGTTGCAGGTGAGCCTGGAGCAATACATTTGTATTGTCCCAAGGGGCAGGTGCCACACTAACCCCCCGGCCAGCCTACCCTTGCTAATCATATTCTCTTAGATTAATACATTAATACATATTTACAAAACCGGAGCAATTAAAAAAATAAAAAGAAACATAACAGCCATGGTCAGTGCATAAAACTGTATCTTACATGGCACATTGGGGTGTAGTATGGTATGCCGACGGCCAGCATACCGGCGCTGGGATCCCAACCGCCAGAATACCGACAGCTAGGCGCCGGTATACTGAGCGCTGGGATCTCAACAAGCCGGCATTCTGAACATCACCCGGCACACTGTGGCTCCGCCAAGTGTTTTGGCCTACCAGCAATTCCTTGTCCTTCCTCTTTCTCCCTCTGTCCCTTCCTCCTTCCCCCCTTACTAACACTTCTCCTTTCCCTTGCTATTTCTTCATCCCCCTCACTTTGCCTCCTTTTCTCCCCCGTCCTTCCATCTATGGGGGTAATTCCAAGTTGATCGCAGCAGGAAATTTTTTAGCAGTTGGGCAAAACCATGTGCACTGCAGGGGGGGCAGATATAACATGTGCAGAGAAAGTTAGATTTGGGTGGGTTATTTTGTTTCTGTGCAGGGTAAATACTGGCTGCTTTACTTTTACACTGCAATTTAGATTGCAGATTGAACACACCCCACCCAAATCTAACTCTCTCTGCAGGAGCGGATCTTGGTGCGGGCAAGCAGTGCCTTTGCCCGGGGCGCTGCGGCCTGGGGGCGCGGCCGCAGTCACCCCGCAGGCACCGCCGCCTGCCCGCACTCCGCTCCCCGCTCCAAGGCTGCAGCAGACGCCGTGGGCTGTGTGGGCGTCCGCTGCAGCCGGCTCCAGGCACAGACACTAGAGGTCGTTATTGACCTCTAGTGTCTGTGCGGCGCTATGGGAGAGACGTCATTGACGTCTCTCCCATAGAGCATAGCGGGCGGCCAGACTGACGGAGCAGCAGCAGAAGAAGCAGGAGCGGGGCAGTGGTAAGTATTGTTTTTATTATTTTGTGTGTGTGTTTGTAAGCGGGGGACACAGCGACAGGGGGCAAATAAAGAGGGGGCACAACAACTGGGGGCAAATAAAGAGGAGGCACAAATACTGGGGGCAAATAAAGAGGGGGCACAACTACTGGGGGCAAATAAAGAGGAGGCACAAATAAAGAGGGGGCACAACTACTGGGAGCAAATAAAGAGGAGGCACAAATACTGGGAGCAAATAAAGAGGGGGCATATCTACTGGGGGAAAATAAAGAGGGGGCATATCTACAGGGGCAAATCAACTGGGGGGCACAGCTACTTTGAGCATAACTGGCCACGCCCCTCCCCTATGAAGATCCCCCCCCCCCCCCCCCCCCGCACACTAACTGTTTTGCCACAGGGGGAGGGGGGGGGGGGGCGCCAGTGGAAACTCTCGCACTGGGCGCCACAAGGGGTAGAACCGGCCCTGTCTCTCTGCACATGTTCTATCTGCCTCCCCTGCAGTGCACATGGTTTTGCCCAACTGCTAAAAAATTTCCTGCTGTGATCAACTTGGAATTACCCCCTATCTCTTTTTCTTTCTCTCCTTCGCCCCCTTTTCTATTTCCTTTATTCCTTTTCTTGAGTACAGCTCATTTGTTTTCTTTTTCAGATTCCCTGAGACACCTTATTTTGTCTTTGATATTACCCCCTTTCCACTGAGGACATCCCAATTTTTCAGGCAGTCCCCCACACCGGCGGAAGTGTGAAGTGGGCAGGATAAGGAGATATACAAGGAATTGCAGTGTCGTATGGTTTGGGTGGGGCAAAATGGCGGAAATTTGCATCATTTAGCCTCTCCCCGCGGACTAGTATGTGGAAGGGTTGCAACCGACGTTTTATACTACGAATAGATGCTGTACTTTTGCTCTGTTCCAAAAAAATTATTACTTTGTTTAAAAAGAAATTAATGCAAAAAAACACCAACAAATTCTGGTAGCTGTAATAAAACATCTGGGGGTCTCTGTTAATAATCAGGACTGTGATATTGATTATTGTCAGTCCACATCAATGTGGGGATAATATTTCTTACATGATTATCCCTGTTATGTATTACCAATTGCTACAGGGACAGCCACAAGAAAAAGGAAGAAATCATCCACTAATAGCGCAGCCACATAAACCACAGCTGCTGTACAAGGAGGGTGAGAATGTCCCAAGCCAAAGCAAGAGAAAGTGAATAGAACAGCGCTACTGGTTTATGTAGGGTAAATACAAATTGTAAAATATAGATAGTGCGGCTTGATATAAAGGTATTTATTATATTTTCTCTAACGTTCTAGTGGATGCTGGGGACTCCGTAAGGACCATGGGGAATAGACGGGCTCCGCAGGAGACTGGGCACTCTAAGAAAGATTTAGTACTACTGGTGTGCACTGGCTCCTCCCTCTATGCCCCTCCTCCAGACCTCAGTTAGAATCTGTGCCCGGCCAGAGCTGGGTGCTTTTAGTGGGCTCTCCTGAGCTTGCTAATAAGAAAGTATTTGTTAGGTTTTTTATTTTCAGAGAGCTTCTGCTGGCAACAGACTCACTGCAACGAGGGACTGAGGGGAGAGAAGCAAACCTACTAACTGCGGGCTAGGTTGCGCTTCTTAGGCTACTGGACACCATTAGCTCCAGAGGGTTCGAACACAGGATCTTAACCTTGGTCGTCCGTTCCCGGAGCTGCGCCGCCGTCCCCCTCGCAGAGCCAGAAGACAGAAGCCGGCAGAAGCAAGAAGACATCGAAATCGGCGGCAGAAGACTACTGTCTTCACATGAGGTAGCGCACAGCACTGCAGCTGTGCACCATTGCTCCCGCATTACACCCACACACTCCGGTCACTGTAGGGTGCAGGGCGCAGGGGGGGGCGCCCTGGGCAGCAATTAAGTACCTCCTGGCAAAAGCAGCATATATACAGTTGGACACCGTTATATGCATGAGCCCCCGCCATTAATTTTACACAAAATCGCGGAGAAGCCCGCCGCTGAGGGGGGGCCTTCTTCCTCAGCACTCACCAGCGCCATTTTCTCTCCACAGATCCGCTGAGAGGAAGCTCCTCAGGCTCTCCCCTGCACGATAGGGAGGGTGAAAAAGAGAGGGGGGGGGGCACATAAATTTGGCGTAAAAACAATATATACAGCAGCTACTGGGTTAACACTAAGTTACTGTGTGATTCCTGGGTCATATAGCGCTGGGGTGTGTGCTGGCATACTCTCTCTCTGTCTCTCCAAAGGGCCTTGTGGGGGAACTGTCTTCAAATAGAGCATCCCCTGTGTGTGTGTGGTGTGTCGGTATGTGTGTGTCGACATGTCTGAGGTAAAAGGCTCCCCTAAGGAGGAGTTAGAGCAAATATGTGTGTGAGAGGGTGTATCCGTCGACAACGCCGACACCTGTTTGGATATGTGTAAGAACTGAGGTGAATTTATTGCACAAAAGATTAGAGCAGCGGTTCCCAAACTGTGCGCCGCGGCTCCCTGGGGTGCCGCAGCGCTGTCACAGGGGTGCCGCAGCCTAGTAGCCACATCTTCATGTCTTTTTTTTTTTTTATTGTGTGTGTGAGCGGCCGGCGCCGGGAGGATGTGGAGTGCGGACTGGAGTGACCTGAGCGCAAGGGCAGTGTGAAGCTAGCCGGCGCCAGGGAAGGGGGTGGGGAACGGAGGGTAGAGTGTGTGCGGGAGGAGCAGCCGGGCTGAGTGAGGGGGGGGGGGGGGGGGTGCGGGTGGCCGGAGCAGCCAGGCAGTGAGTAGCTGGGATGAGGGGGGGGGGAGTGAGGGCAGCAGGAGCGGCCACCAGTGTGTGGTTAGCTGGGGGGAGTGCGGGTGGCCAGAGCAGCCACCAGTGTGTAGCTGGGGGGGGGGGGGGAGTGCGGCCGCCCGGAGCAGCCACCTGTGTGTAGCTGGGAGGGTGGGGGGGGAGCGCGGGCGGCCGGAGCAGCAAGGTGGTGAGTATCCTGGGGGGGAGAGTGCGGGCAGCAGGAGCGGCCACCAGTGTGTGGTTATCCGGGGGGACGGAGCAGGACAGGAGCGGACACGCAGTGAGTAGCTGGGGGGGGGGAAGAGTGCGGCCAGCGGTGCGGGGGAGAAAGAGTGCGGGATGTGTAAGAGCTGCTGGCGGCTGTGCCCAAAGTCAGCCAGCGGTTCGGGATGTCACTTGCCATGTAGTCACCTGGCGGAGGTGGGATGTTTTGCTTGTCTCAGGTGCAGGGGTGGGGGGGGTAGTAACCGGTGACTGGAGTCACCTGGCAGGGAAGGGATGGTGCTGTGCGGGATGTGTGGGGGTGGGGGAACCTGTGACTGGAATCAGTGGATGGTGCAGGTGTAAGCAGGCTGGAGTGGCCAAGGAGTGCGCTGGGCAAGGATCCTGACGGCTTATTGAAGTCCTGGCCGCCGTGACATAGGAGCTAGCTGAAAAAGTGAGTATTGAAATATTAATACATGATACTGTATGTGAGATGCCGCATAGGGAAGTTTATAGGAGAGGGGTGCCTGCTGTGACTTAAGGGCCCTACACACTAGGCGACCCACCGCCGAGCTGCCCGACGCCCGATACGGCCGTCAAACGACCTGACGGCGGAGATGGGGGACGGGAGGAGTGAAGTTTCTTCACTCCCCCCGTCACCCGGTTCCATAGCCCTGCATGCTAATATGGACGAGATTGTCCATATTGGCCTGCAGGTATGAACAAGCCAGCACCAACGATGAACGAGCGCGGGGTCGCGCATCGTTCATTGGTGGTGCCTCCACACTGAAAGATATGAACGAGTTCTCATTTATTAATGAACGAGAACATTCATATCGTTCAGTAAAATCTTTAAGTGTGTATGTAGGGCCCTTTATATGAGGACAAGCTGGTAAGCAGGTGGGGGGCTGGTCTTGGTGCATGGATGCACAGGAACCTTTTTAGATTGATTTATTTGACTGCAAAAAGAACCTGTTATTTTATATAAAGCCTGTGGTTTTTTTTGTTTTGTTTTTTATGGATGTAGGTGACCAGTATTGCACTGCAAAAAAACATGTGGGGTCATTCCGACCTGATCGCACACTGCGGATTTTCGCAGCGATCAAGTAAGAATGGGGCAGATCTACGGTTCCACCGCAATGCGCAGGTGCGTCGTACGAGTACACAGCGGGTCATTGCACAGCGAAGGATTCTACGACGAATCTGTTCGCACGGAGATTGACAGGAAGAAGGCGTTTATGGGTGTCAACTGACCATTTTCCAGGAGTGATTGGGCAAACGCAGGCGTGTCCAGGCAAACGCAGGGCAGGTGTCTGACGTCAATTCCGGGACTGAATTAAATCATCTAAATACTGATAGCATTGTTTTGACCCAACTACTTTAAAAAAGGGACACTTCAGTAATTATTTTGGCGAAAGGGTGCCTTGAAAAAGTCAGGGTGACCCAAAGGGTGCCTTGGACTAAAAAAGTTTGGGAACCACTGGATTAGAGAACAGACAGGAAATCTACCCTTGTCTGTCCCTATGTCACAGAGATCTTCAGAGTCTCACAATGCTCACTATCCAAAATAATAAACACTGATATCGACACGGAGTTTGACTCCAGTGTCGACTACGATAATGCAAAGTTACAGCCAAGATGGCTGAAAGATATTCAATATATGATTATTGTAATAAAAGAGGATTTGCATATCACTGATGACTCATTTGTCCCTGACACAAGGGTACACATGTTAAGGGGAAGAAAGCTGAGGTAAATTTCCCTCCTCTCATGAGGAAAAAGAGCGGGAATCTCCAGACAAGAAACTGCAGCTTCCCACAAAAAATTCTCAAGCAGTATCCTTTCCCCACTAGGGCCAGGATGTGATGGGAATCTTCCCCTAGGGTGTCCCGTTTGCACAGAAGGTAGCACTAGCTATTCTCAGGGATCCTGCAGATAGCGTGCACATTCTAGTATACTACTCAGACCGACGATTGTGTCGGCATGGGTTTATAGCGCTGTGGCAGCGTGGACAGGTACCTTATCAGCAGAGATTGAGACCCTAGTATGCATATATATATATATATATATATATATATATATATAGAGAGAGAGATAGAGAGAGATATATATATATATATATATATATATATATATATATATATATATTAAAGATGCTGTCTTAAGTGATAGGTATATATATATATATATATATATATATATATATATATATAAAACATGCCCAAAGAGACATGAGTATACTGGGTCCTAGAGTTAAAGCTATGTCGATTTCTGCTTGACGTGTCCTGTAGACTATGCAATGGACAGATGATGCCAACTTAAGAGGCATGTGGAAGGCTGAGGATTGTGTGGAGAAGGGTTCTCGGACCTGGTCTCCACAGCTATAGCTGGTAATTCTGATATTTTGCCTTATATTCCTGCACAGCCTAGGAAAGCACGACATTATCAAATGCAGCCTTTCGAATAAAGAAACAAGAAAGTCTGAGGTGCGTCCTTTCTTGCCAGAGGCGGGGGCAGAGGAAAGAAGCTGCACAACACAGCTAGTTCCCAGGAACAGAAGTCCTCCCCGGCCTCTACAAAAATCCACCGCATGTCGCTGGGGCTCCACAGGCGGAGCAAGGCCCGGTGGGGGCACGCCTTCGTAAGTTCAGCCACAAGTGGGTTCACTCCCTGGTAGATCCCTGGGCAATAGATATTGTGTCTCAGGGATACAAGCTGGACTTTGAGAAGATGCCCCCTCACCGACGGCCCTGCTGGCTTCCCCCCACGAGAGGGAAACAGTGTTAACTGCAATTCATAAATTGTATCTTCAACAGGTGGTGGTCAAGGTTCCCTTCTTTCAACAAGGAGGGGGTTATTATTCGACCATGTTGTAGTCCCGAAACCAGACGGTTCGGTCGGACCCATATTGAATTTAAAATCCCTGAACATATACCTGAAAGGGTTCAAGTTCAAGATGGAATCGCTAAGAGCGGTTATTGCAAGCCTGAAAGGGGGAGATTTTATGGTGACTCGGGACATAAAGGATGCATACCTTCATGTCCCCATTTATCCACCTCATCGGGCGTACCTCAGAATTGCGGTACGGGATGGTCATTACCAATTTCAGACGTTGCCGTTTGGTCTCTCCACGGCCTTGAGAATATTCACCAAGGTAATGGCGGAAATGATGGTGCTCCTGCGGAAGCAAGGTGTCACTATTACCACGTACTTGGACGATCTCCTCATAAAAGCGAGATCAAGAGAGCAGTTGCTGAACAGCGTATCACTTTCTCTGGAAGTGAAACGGCAACACGGCTGGATTCTATATATTCCAAAGTCGCAGTTGGTTCTTACAGCTCATCTGCCTCTCCTAGGCATGATCCTAGACACAGACCAGAAAAAGGTTTATCTCCCGATAGAGAGAGCTCAGGAGCTCGTGACACTGGTCAGGAATCTATTAAAACTAAAACAGGTGTCAGTGCATCACTGCACTCGAGTCCTGGGAAGGAGGGTGGCATCATACGAGGCCATTCCCTTCGGCAGGTTCCATACGAGGACCTTCCAATGGGACTTACTGGACAAGTGGTCCGGATCACATCTTCGGATGCATCGGTTAATCACCCTATCCCCCAGAGCAAGGGTGTCTCTCCTGTGGTGACTGCAGAGTGCTCACCTTCTCGAAGGTCGCAGATTCGGCATTCAGGACTGGGTCCTGGTGACCACGGATGCAAGAAATTTCCAAGGGCTGTGGTTAAGGCAGGAGACTTGCCTTCACATCAATATCCTGGAACTAAGGGCCATATACAATGCCCTAAGTCAAGTGGAGACCCTGCTTCGCGACCAACCGGTTCTGATCCAGTCAGACAATATCACCGCAGTGGCTCATGTAAACCGCCAAGGCGGCACAAGGAGCAGGGTGGCGATGGTAGAAGCCACCAGAATTCTTCGCTGGGCGGAGAATCACGTAAACACACTGTCAGCAGTGTTCATTCCGGGAGTGGACAACTGGGAAGCAGACTTCCTCAGCAGGCACGACTTCCACCCGGGAGAGGGGGGACTTCACCAAGAAGTCTTCACGCAGATTGCAAATCGACAGGAACTGCCACAGGTGGACATGATGGCGTCCCACCTCAACAAAAAGCTAAAAGGTATTGCGCCATGTCAAGGGACCCTCAGGCGATAGCTGTGGATGCACTAGTAACACCGTGGGTGTTCCAGTCGGTCTATGTGTTTCCTCCTCTTCCTCTCATACCAAAGGTGCTGAGAATTGTAAGAAAAAGAGGAGTGAGAACAATACTCATTGTTCCGGATTGGCCAAGAAGGACTTGGTACCCGGAACTGCAAGAAATGCTCACAGAGGACCCATGGCCTCTGCCTCTCAGACAGGACCTGTTGTAACAAGGGCCCTGTCTGTTCCAAGACTTACCGCGGCTGCGTTTGACGGCATGGCGGTTGAACGCCGGATCCTAGCGGAAAAAGGCATTCCGGATGAAGTTATTCCTACGCTAATAAAGGCTCGGAAGGACGTGACAGCAAAGCATTATCACCGTATATGGCGAAAATATGTTGCTTGGTGTGAGGCCAGGAAGGCCCCTACAGAAGAATTCCAGCTGGGTCGATTCCTGCACTTCCTACAGTCAGGAGTGACTATGGGCCTAAAATTAGGGTCCAGATTTCGGCCCTATCCATTTTCTTTCAAAAAGAACTGGCTTCACTGCCTGAGGTTCAGACGTTTGTTAAGGGAGTGCTGCATATTCAGCCCCCTTTTGTGCCACCAGTGGCACCTTGGGATCTTAACGTGGTGTTGGGTTTCCTGAAATCCCACTGGTTTGAGCCACTTAAGACTGTGGAGCTAAAGTATCTCACGTGGAAAGTGGTCATGCTGTTGGCCTTAGCTTCGGCTAGGCGTGTGTCAGAATTGGCGGCTTTGTCATGTAAAAGCCCCTATCTGGTTTTCCATATGGACAGGGCAGAATTGCGGACTCGTCCGCAATTTCTGCCAAAGGTGGTGTCATCTTTTCATTTGAACCAACCTATTGTGGTGCCTGCGGCTACTTGTGACTTGGAGGATTCCAAGTTGCTGGACGTAGTCCGGGCTTTGAAGATTTATGTAACCAGAACGGCTGGAGTCAGGAAGACTGACTCGCTGCTTATCCTGTATGCATCCAACAAGCTGGGTGCTCCTGCTTCAAAGCAAACTATTGCTCGCTGGATCTGTAACACGATTCAGCAGGCTCATTCTGCGGCTGGATTGCCGCATCCAAAATCAGTGAAAGCCCATTCCACAAGGAAGGTGGGCTCTCCTTGGGTGGCTGCCCGAGGGGTCTCGGCATTACAGCTTTGCCGAGCTGCTACTTGGTCGGGTTCAAACACATTTGCAAAATTCTACAAGTTTGATACCCTGGCTGAGGAGGACCTTGTGTTTGCCCATTCGGTGCTGCAGAGTCATCCGCACTCTCCCGCCCGTTTGGGAGCTTTGGTATAATCCCCATGGTCCTTACGGAGTCCCTAGCATCCACTAGGACGTTAGAGAAAATAAGATTTTACTCACCGGTAAATCTATTTCTCGTAGTCCGTAGTGGATGCTGGGCGCCCGTCCCAAGTGCGGACTTTCTGCAATACGTGTATATAGTTATTGCTTAATAAAGGGTTATGTTATGTTGGCATCCATTGGTTGATGCTCTGTTGTTTGTTCATACTGTTAACTGGGTAAGTTTATCACAAGTTATACGGTGTGATTGGTGTGGCTGGTATGAGTCTTACCCTGGATTCCAAAATCCTTTCCTTGTAATGTCAGCTCTTCCGGGCACAGTTTCCTTAACTGAGGTCTGGAGGAGGGGCATAGAGGGAGGAGCCAGTGCACCCCAGTAGTACTAAATCTTTCTTAGAGTGCCCAGTCTCCTGCGGAGCCCATCTATTCCCCATGGCCCTTATGGAGTCCCCAGCATCCACTACGGACTACGAGAAATAGATTTACCGGTGAGTAAAATCTTATTTAAACAAAAAAAAACATTAAATGTATATAATAGGAGTATAAAACTATAAAAATCAGGAATAAGTGCAGTGTCCGTTTCCGAGCGCCTTCAATGGAGGTCAGAGTCTGCAGGAGAGGGACTGTAAGATCCCTTTCCTCTGGAAATACCTCTATAGGCATAGAGCAGCTACCTCAGACGGCGGTATCCATTCCAAAACAAGTTTCATAAAGCTGCAGTCGGGTACATAGGGATCAGACTGGTGTACCCATCGACAAAAATGGGGACTGCGGTCTACAGCGCTAATTAGCCTTTTGCTGATGAAATCGTCTGCATTTGGCTACTGATATGTAGCCCAGGACACCGAGAGGTCAACCCTAGTAGTTACCATTACAAGCAATGCATGGTCACTCCAGCTACGACACTGCTACTTGCCACCCTCACGGTCCAGCCTCGCCCTGTACATACATACACCGTCATAAGTAAAACTGTGTTTGGGAATGCAACAAAAGCTGAGCATGCTACATAAAATAATATTATGTCAGTTTGATGACAGATGCTGTAATTAGTATCTGTCAGCTGTTACAACTAATTTATCAGGACCCTTTTTTTTTTTACCAGCGATACCAAATACAGCCACAAGGTGGCACTGTTCGACAATTGATGAAATTGCAAGAAGACGTACAACATTACCGTCCCTGATCACCAGGTGACGCAAATAACCCTGGTTCCATATAACAGGACAAAGAGAGACAGAATTGGAACGCACAACCAGGAAGTCAGGTGGAACGCACAACCAGGAAGTGTGGTGGAACGCACAACCAGGAAGTGAAACTTTAGCAAGCCGGAAATAGATTTTTTTTTCTTTAATATAATTGGACGTCCTCTTTTCATGTTACATATGGCTCATAGACACGAAGCTGCTTCATCTCTGACTTATTCTCATCCACAGCAGGTAAATGTGTCATCTATATTATTTACATTTATTCCCATGGTAGTAAGAGCCTATACTCATCACACAGATTGTTGTAAGATATATTCCAATCACTGTATGTTATTAGCAATGTTTACTAATCTAATACCCACATCAATCACCTATAATAAAACTGAGGGCTGGTCATATACATATCAGTCACATATAATACACGTTGGGACTGGGTATATCCCTGTCAGTCACATATAATACACGTTGGGGCTGGGTATATGCCCGTCAGTCACATATAATACACATTGGGGCTGGGTATATCCCTGTCAGTCACATATTGTATGTATTATACACATTGGGGCTGGGTATATCCCTGTCACTCACATATAATATGCATTACACACATTGGGGCTGGGTATATCCCTGTCAGTCACATATTATACACATTGGGGCTGGGTATATTCCTGTCAGTCACATATAATACGCATTATACACATTGGGGCTGAGTATATCCCTGTCAGTCACATATAATACACATTATACACATTGGGGCTGGGTATATCCCTGTCAGTCACATATAATACGCATTATACACATTGGGGCTGGGTATATCCCTGTCACTCACATATAATACACATTATACACATTGGGGCTGTGTATATCCCTGTCAGTCACATATAATACGCATTATACACATTGGGGCTGAGTTTATCCCTGTCAGTCACATATAATACACATTATACACATTGGGGCTGAGTTTATCCCTGTCAGTCACATATAATACACATTATACACATTGGGGCTGAGTTTATCCCTGTCACTCACATATAATACACATTATACACATTGGGGCTGAGTTTATCCCTGTCAGTCACATATAATACACATTATACACATTGGGGCTGAGTTTATCCCTGTCACTCACATATAATACGCATTATACACATTGGGGCTGAGTATATCCCTGTCAGTCACATATTATACACATTGGGGCTGGGTATATCCCTGTCAGTCACATATTATACACATTGGGGCTGAGTTTATCCCTGTCAGTCACATATAATACACATTATATACATTGGGGCTGAGTTTATCCCAGTCAGTCACATATAATACACATTATACACATTGGGGCTGAGTTTATCCCTGTCACTCACATATAATACGCATTATACACATTGGGGCTGAGTATATCCCTGTCAGTCACATATAATACACATTATACACATTGGGGCTGAGTTTATCCCTGTCAGTCACAGGCAGTATAATACATATTATACATGTTAGATGTGGACTGTTACAAGCATGGGTGCTATTTTTCACAATGCATGTGATATAGGCTCCTTTGATCACAGGTTTTTGCATCATTTGGAGGACCGTGCTTAATATACATAAAATGACATTTCGTAGTAGTTCCTGGCTTTAGCCGCACTCCCATGGCTTTCCTCATAATTATTGTCATGTTTTGTTTCTTTTTAACAGTGCTCTTCACAGTGGCGGGGAAGGATCTCCGTAGTCCTTGCTGCGTGTGTGATGTCCTCATAGAACAAGGGTAACGCCTGTTTGTTTGTCTGATTGCGATAGACTCTGAAACCACTGAACCGATTGTGATGCGGTTTTCACCATTGTGTAGGTAACTTTCCAAGGCAGGTTTTAGGGCAGGCTAAGTATTATCACAAGCGGTTGTCAGGGGGCTCCACAGTGAGGGGTCCCCTGTACTGCATTTTATTGAGCTTTCACAATGACTTGGAGAAACTCTTTACTGGGTTGTGCCAGTGCTGCGGGTATATAATATTACACTGATTAAAACTGATACTAATTATTTGCCGATAATGCCAAGTTAGGTTTGTTCTTATTTAAGGTAGAAGGCCATATTGGACAATCAGACCACATGCTACACTGAGACCCTCTCTATGCGCTGAGGATGGACAAGGACCGGGGTCACATGACTGAGCGGATAATAAGCCTCACCTTGGAGATCATCTGCCTGCTGACCGGGGAGGTGAGGGCCTTACATGTGTTCGGAGTGGTTCCCGGTGGTGTTTATAGCTAGTAAAAGATTTTGCAGCAGTAAGTGACATAGAAATGAAACAGCAATTTTTGTTTCTGATGATTGGACAGCTGCATTTGCCCGGTCAATGAGTGTCGCCAGGTAAAAGTTAGTATTAAGGACCCCAGTGGAGCGAAGATCTGCTGAGCTGCAGTGGACTTGGATGTGGAACTACTGTGGTTCTGCTAGTTGGCAGGAGGAAGTTGTTATGGTTCTGTCATGGTCTTAAATATCTGTCCTGTTAATGGCCTCTGAGTTTATTGTGCCCTCCATACGGCATCATACTATAGAATGAGGAAGGAGGTCACTTTCAATGCTCCTGTATGGCAGACTTGTAAGTCACCACATGACGCTAGTGTTTTAGGGTAGCGAGCACGTTTGAGCAAAAGGGTTGAGAACCGGGCAGGGTGAAGGATTCAAGTTGAGCCGCCGTTGGTGGTATTTAAACGCCGTGGCAACAGCAATTTGCCCCCTTCGCCCACAATCGTATCCCCCTCAATGTCTTAACTTATAGTAACAACAAGAATCTCCTTTCTCTCTGGAAAGTTAGTGGAACACTTGGGATGTCCCAAAGCTGTCCCATAAGGGTGGGAACACCCCTGGGAGGTGCTCAGCACCTTACACCCAAAACTGGCATTTGTGGACGCAAAGGTCTCAGAAGTACGGTACTTTGTGTATGCGTGCACGTCTGACCACAGCTGCCCAGATCTAGTAGAATTGGCCGTAACGTGTGGCGGGCGTCCTGGGAGTTCGGCCAGGTGAACAAGCTGCTGGCTGTTGAATTTCCTCAATGATCTCAGGTTCCATGGGGATACTGAACTCTCCTTAGTCCTGTAGGTCTCTTGTTCTTTTCCGTGTTCTGCCCTAGCTTGCTGGTATTTGGACATGTTTCTCTCTTCTTTTTATACCCCACATGTGTCCTACCTGACCTGATCTTTGTTGCCTTTATTTATCCATGCACAGGATTGTACAGTAATTACTAAATCTGGTGAGCTTGTGAAGACTAGTAGCCGCCCCCATGTAGCAGAAAGAGGACTGGGCAGGACCCAGAGCCCCATCACGGTGCCTCCACCTCACTCTCTGAAACATGAGAGGCACAATGACCAGAAAATCCTGGAACACACGAACAAGATCATCCAGCTGCTGACTGGAGAGGTGACTGCTGGGAATGGGACATTATACAGTAACACCAGGGGATGTGTCTGGGTGATGACTGGAGAGGTGACTGCTGGGAATGGGACATTATACAGTAACACCAGGGGATGTGTCTGGGTGATGACTGGAGAGGTGACTGCTGGGAATGGGGCATTATACAGTAACACCAGGGGATGTGTCTGGGTGATGACTGGAGAGGTGACTGCTGGGAATGGGACATTATACAGTAACACCAGGGGACATGTCTGGGTGATGACTGGAGAGGTGACTGCTGGGAATGGGGCATTATACAGTAACACCAGGGGATGTGTCTGGGTGATGACTGGAGAGGTGACTGCTGGGAATGGGACATTATACAGTAACACCAGGGGATGTGTCTGGGTGATGACTGGAGAGGTGACTGCTGGGAATGGGACATTATACAGTAACACCAGGGAATGTGTCTGGGTGATGACTGGAGAGGTGACTGCTGGGAATGGGACATTATACAGTAACACCAGGGGAGGTGTCTGGATGATGACTGGAGAGGTGACTGCTGGGAATGGGACATTATACAGTAACACCAGGGGACGTGTCTGGGTGATGACTGGAGAGGTGACTGCTGGGAATGGGGCATTATACACTAACACCAGGGGATGTGTCTGGGTGATGACTGGAGAGGTGACTGCTGGGAATGGGACATTATACAGTAACACCAGGGGATGTGTCTGGGTGATGACTGGAGAGGTGACTGCTGGGAATGGGGCATTATACAGTAACACCAGGGGATGTGTCTGGGTGATGACTGGAGAGGTGACTGCTGGGAATGGGACATTATACAGTAACACCAGGGGATGTGTCTGGGTGATGACTGGAGAGGTGACTGCTGGGAATGGGACATTATACAGTAACACCAGGGGATGTGTCTGGGTGATGACTGGAGAGGTGACTGCTGGGAATGGGGCATTATACAGTAACACAGGGGGATGTGTCTGGGTGATGACTGGAGAGGTGACTGCTGGGAATGGGGCAATATACAGTAACACCAGGGGATGTGTCTGGGTGATGACTGTGTCATTGTGTGTGTCAGGTTCCTATAAGGTGTGAGGATGTCACTGTCTATTTCTCCATGGAGGAGTGGGAGTATATAGAGGAACACAGGGGTCTGTACAAGGACGTGATGATGGAGAATCACCTGCCCCTTACACCACTGGGTAATTATATCGATCACGTTATCACTATGTGTAAACATAACCATTACATATCAAGCAGAGGACAAACGACACACATGAATAATTTGTGATACATATTTGGCTAGTAGTGTGAATGAGTATGAATTGTTTGCTGAGAGCGTTATATGTAAGCGTGTTGTGATGACGGGGTACGGGTATCCGTTTATATAAATCTCGATTGATAGCACTGAGGTTGTCTTGTTTTTTCCTCTATTACAGACATCTGCACAGCTAGGAAATGTGACGTGTGTTGAATGTGGTGGAGCCAAATTAGGTAACCTGCAGCTATCTCCGGCTGCCCTGGTGCTACAATCCCCAACATGCCTTGTCACGGCATACTGGGCCTTTTAGTTCCACAAAAGCAGCTTGTGTAGCCTGTGGCCGCATGTGAGAGGTGGTGTGGCCAGGGTGTATAAACATCTTTTCTTCTGTCTGTGCTCCATTGTAAAAACTTTCCACATCACTTACTAAGTAGCTCAGCGTTAGGAAGACTAAAGGGACCGGGAACAGATAGGGTTAGCAGTGGGGTTGGGAAATGCGACACAGTTCTTTCCTGCGCAGCTACAGTGTCCCCCAATAAAGTTTTGTTTGAGAAAGCTCTGCTCTTTTTCGTCGCTGATGCAGAATGTACAACCTATCCGCAGCAGGCACTGGTGTATTCTTCACAGTATTTGCTTGACCTGGCAGTGCCAGTTTGCAAACGAGGGGGTGGGGGGATTAGATAGCACCCCCTCCCATCGCAGCTGTTACCATATATTGCCGTTGTAGATGCGTCCTCATCCACCTATCTTCAAATCACGCCAAATATCCCCGCTTAGCGCACCACAGACTTTGCGACTTAGCCACACCAAAACTCTGCTCCTAAGTACGTGGTGGCACTATTACTAGAAGTACTGTACCTAGTACACTGTAAGCGAACTAACACGCAAAACTGAGGAAAAAGTACACCATGTGGAATTCTGTACATGTTGGTCACTCCATGCATCTTGCGCCATATGGGGCAACAAGGTTAGCAGTATGAGGACACATCTGTAACTATGCATTTCCTCACATCCTAGTGGGAAGACTGGTGTCAGGGAAGGTCTGTGGGTATCCAGTGGATGGATCTACATTAAAAAGTTCTACAGTCAATAGGTCCAAATCCAAATAATCGGCATGCATTAGTTCTACGGGTACAAAAGGTGGACGTGGTGAAAAGGTTGAGATGTTAAAGGTAGACCGTACAAAAGGTTGTGCGACAGAAGCACTTAGATGGAGTACAGTCCAATTCACTGTATTCTCCACCTCGGGCAGGTCAGGGACAGACTAGATGGGCCAAGTGGTTCTTATCTGCTGTCACATTTTATGTTCTATGTTACACAATTCATGCAGGTTTTACAGGCAGTTTTAAAACAGATTCCAAGTTCTAATAATCACAAAATAGTACAGATTTCAAAGGCTCCTAACGTAACCCCAGTCCCCCAACCTATCACCTGGCCACTTGCTGGCATCAGGAGCTATGACCTACTGAACAAACATATTTTTTAAACGTAGCAGACAAGTTGTAGTAATTAGCCCAGCTGTGGCTTACAACAGACTCAGCTAAAACCCGGACCGGATTCCATCAGCTCTATTGCTGCTGTTCCAATACTGCAAAAGCCTGCTGTTCCATATTACTCTTATGTGGAATCATACTGTCCCTGCCACAGTTGACGGGTTCAAAAAGTCGACATAATAATGGTCGACTTACGGTTTTTAAAAAAGATTTTCGCCTTTTTCTGCCTTCACCATCCACATGGACTACAATTGGAATAGTAAACTTGCCCGAAGTGTGGAGAGTGAAGCGGTACACTTGTGTCGACCTTTTTTGTGTTGACTGTCCTTGTCGACCTTTTCTCCCTGTTGACCTTTTTCATGTCGACCATTTGGGATCAACCGAAATATTGGACAGAGTGAGGCGCCAGGGAACCTAGCTGGGAAAGCAGGCGGCTGAGTTGGTAGCGGGGGATGGGGGGGGGGGGGGGGCGTGAGAGGAGATCTGGAGTTGGGATTGCTGATTGCTACAGCACTGAGAACAGTGGAGCCTTTACGAAATGGGTTTCGGAGGCTGATTGTTCACCAGTGGATAGAGATGATGGGAATAGGGAGGAGCGGGTTTGTGGCACACACATTTTGCGGTCAGTGCACAGGTTGTGTGAAGGTGTGTTCAGAGGAGGAGGGCACGTAATATAATTGGGGTCTGGGGTCACTTACTAGGATAAAATGTCTAAATATTGGGTTCATTAAAAGATAAATGCATTAAACTTGTCATAGATTTTTTCTTTCTTTTTTTTTTAACAGGTTTGTCGGAAACCACAAGGATCAAAGAAGATTCAGTCTCGCCCGGGGAAGTGGACCTCCCAGAGATGGATGGTGATGCACCCACAGGCCATGTAGAGTTTTCTCCTGCTCATAGTGACGATGGATCCGTCTCGTGCGAAGAAATCAGTCTCCCAGGCACCGACACTTATACACAGACAGAACACACACCATACACATCTGCTTATGTCAAGGAGGAATCCGTTTCCGGTGAAGAAGGAGACTTCACGGACACCGACATTTACTCACCCCCAGATCCTGCACGGTTTCTGGCTCACATTAAGGAGGAATCGATCTCCAGTGAAGAAGGAGACCTCACAGACACCGACCTTTATACACCCACCGAGCAAGCAGAGTATCCCTCTCTCCACCACGCAGCCGACACCGCAGACAGGACGAGCGACTGCTCGGAGAGTCAGAACTATGTCATCAACAGCATAGAACACCACAAAGACGATGATGACGGTCAGGAAGAGCCACACTCCATCATATGCTCGGAGTGCGGAGAGTGCTTCTCATCCGACTCCATGCTTGTCCTGCACCAGGGGATCCACACCGGGAAGAAAATCTACTCCTGCCCAGACTGCGGCATGTGCTTCAGCAATAGCACCTACCTCAGCGTTCACCTGAAGACCCACACCGGGACCAAGCAGTTCGCCTGCATGGAGTGCGGGAAGCGCTTCGCCAACGACGCCGACTGCCTCAAGCACCAGAACGCCCACACAGTCAGGAAGCCGTACATTTGCAACGTGTGCGGCAAGTATTTTTCCAACAACTCCAACCGCGTCCGGCACCAGAAAATCCACACGGATGAGAAGCCGTTCTCCTGCTCCGAGTGCGGGAAGAGCTTCAGGCGGAAAACGCACCTCACTATACACAGCCGGATCCACACGGGAGAAAAGCCCTTTAACTGCCCCGAGTGCGGGAAATGTTTTAGCTGTAGCGCACACCTCACCGCGCATCGCCGGATTCACCGGAGGGAAGCCATTTTCTTGCTCTGAGACGTGGGGTCTGGATCAGTTCTAGCGCACATCTTGCCGCCTAGGAGAGAAACCAACTCCTGGAGGCAGGGCCCGTACGCCCACAGTTCCTGTACGCCCGTATTTGTGAGTGTGGCGGCTACACGTCAGAAAGCTCACAGCTGAGAGATGTTGTTTGCGTGTTCTGTTTGTGTGAGTTTTACAAGTCATCGCTCATAGCAAACTACATAACTGGGACAATGCGATACGATTCTTTAACTGTACGGGAGCAAGTTTAGTTCAGACGAACGGTGTAACGAGCCAGCTGAGGGCCTGAGTGGACAGAGCTGCCACGGCACTGTTTCCCCATGCCATCGTAGGCAACAGTTTTTGACCTAAACTCGCTAGCTGTACATGTGGGTATGCTCTTAAGTAGACAGGACACAACTCCATGAAGAACCCAGGCCTCACAGAGCATGTCTCGCCGGTTTATATGAATGAAGATAAGGCTGATTGAAAATTTGCCCACTTTTCTGACTTTAGTCATTGCGTGTGATCCAGCAACTCCTATTCATTCATTGAACATGGAAGCGTGTGACTGGACAAACCCGTCTCTGTATGAAGCCGCGGAGTGACCGGTTTCATCCGCAGTGGAAGGGGGATGGGCGTATATTTGTTGTGTGTTCAGTGGCGCAGTATCATGTGTATATATTTAATGTTGTGCAGGGCTGGAGAATGACCAAGATGGCCACTTCTTAGACAATGACATCACTCGGAAGCCTCCGTGAGGACCTGCTAAAGAGTAGTTGGCTAACATAATTCGCAGTACATCTTCTTTCTGCTTTAAGTAATGGCTTCATCTCTGTTTCAGCTCCTCCTAAGTTATCGGCAAAAGGGCCGCATTCCCATTGAGCCAGTCACATACAACCGATACACCCACATACTTAATTGCGTGGAGACATTTTTGCAGGGGAGAGACTGAAATGAATGATGGAGTAATAGATTCTGTAGGTGATACGGCCGCGGGAGGCACCATTGTAGTCATTTCTTTGTGCTGCTGCTTTTTATTAAATGTATTTTCGTCCCTTTTTCAATTTATCTTTGTTATGGCTTTTATATGGTCGTCGTCTTGTATCACAGCTATTTTCTCATTCGTCCTAGAGGATGCTCGGGACACCAAAAGAACCATGGGGGGTACAGACGGGATCCGTAGGAGATATGGGCACTTTAAGACTTTAAAAAAAGGGGTGTGCACTGGCTCCTCCCTCTATACCCCTCCTCCAGACTCCAGTTTTAGAATTGTGCCCAGTGAGACTGGACGCACTACAGGGAGCTCTACTGAGTTTCTCTGAAAATACTTTATTGTTAGGTTTTTTTATTTTCAGGGAGGCTGCTGGCAACAATACACGTGTCAGCATGTCTGAGTGCTCTTCACAGGAGGAGACTATATTAGAGACGCAAAAGGCGGTGGGGGTAACCGCGTCGGCACCGCCGACTCCTGATTGGGTAAATGTATTGAATGCTTTGAATGTTAATGTGGCTCGTATTAGTAAAAGATTGGACAAGTCTGAGTCTCAGACTCAGGCATGGAAGAAATCTGTGGAAGATATGTTATTACAAGTTCAGGTCCCCTCAGGGTCACAGAAACGTACGTTTACCCAGTTGGCAGACACTGATACCGACACGGACTCTGATTCCAGTGTCGACTATAGTGATTCCAGATTAGATCCAAAATTGGCAAAGAGCATTCAGTACATGATTGTGGCTATAAAAGAGGTATTACATATTACTGAGGACCCTGCTGTTCCGGATAAAAGGGTCTGTATGTATAAGGAAAAGAAACCTGAAATAACGTTTCCTCCCTCTCATGAACTGAATGCTTTATTTGATAAAGTCTGGGAAAGTCCTGACAAGATTTCAGATTCCCAAAAGGATTCTGGTAGCTTATCCGTTTCCCACGGGGGATAGGGAAAAATGGGAGTCACCGCCCATTGTGGACAACGCCCTATCACGGTTGTCTTAAAAGGTGGCTCTTCCGTCACCGGACACAGCAGCCCTTAAAGACCCGGCAGACCGTTAAAATCCATTTATACGACCACAGGGACACTACTCAGACCGGTCATTGCCTCGGCGTGGGTGAGTAGTGCTATTGAAAAGTGGGCAGATAACTTGTCATCTGACATAGATACCCTAGACAGGGATAACATCCTCTTGACGCTGGGTTATATCAAGGACGCGGCAGTTTACCTAAAGGAAGCTGCGAGGGATATTGGCCTTTTGGGATCAAAGGCCAATGCCATGGCGGTCTCAGCAAGACGAGCGTTGTGAATTCACCAATGGAATGCTGATGCTGATTCCAAGAAAAGTATGGAGTCTCTACCATATAAAGGTAAGGCCTTATTTGGTGACGGCCTTGATGATTTGGTATCTACAGCTACCGCGGGTAAGTCATCCTTTTTGCCTTATGTTCCCCCACAACAAAAGAAAACGCACCACTATCAGATGCAGTCCTTTCGGCCCAATAAATACAGAAAGGGCCGAGGTTCTTCCTTCCTTGCTATTAGAGGAAGGGGGAGAGGTAAATGGTCACCAGCCTTGTCAGGTTCCCAGGAGCAGAAGTCCTCCCAGGTTTCTGCCAATTCCACCACATGACGTTGGGGCTCCTATGCGTGAGTCCGCACCGGTGGGGGCACGTCTCAAACTCTTCAGTCAGTTCTGGGTTCATTCGGACCTGGACCCATGGGTTTTACAAATAATATCCCAAGGGTACAAACTGGAGTTTCAAGACGTCCCCCCTCACCGATTTTTCAAATCGGCCTTGCCAGTTTCTCTTCCGGACATGGAGGTAATTTGCAACGCCATACAAAAGTTGTGTCAAAATCAGGTTGTCGTCAGGGTTCCCCGGTCACTACAAGGAGAAGGCTTTTATTCAAGTCTTTTTGTGGTTCCAAAGCCGGATGGCTCAGTCAGGCCAATCCTGAACCTGAAATCCCTCAATTTCTACCTAAAACAATTCAAATTCAAAATGGAGTCTCTCCGAGCAGTGATCTCCAGTCTGGAGGAAGGGGATTTTATGGTGCCGGTGGGCATAAAAGATGCCTACTTACATATCCCCATTTATCCTCTACACCAGGCTTACTTGAGGTTTGCAATTCAGGATTGTCATTACCAATTTCAGACATTGCCATTTGGTCTATCCACGGCTCCGAGGATTTTCACCAAGGTAATGGCGGAAATGATGGTTCTCCTTCGCAAACAAGGAGTCACAATTATCCCGTACTTGGACGATCTCCTGATAAAGGTGAGATCCAGGGACCAGTTGGTGAAAAATGTGTCCCTGTCTCTGAAAGTTCTTCACTAACATGGTTGGCTCCTGAACTTGACAAAATCACAGTTGATTCCGGCAACGAGGTTGTCATTTTTAGGGATGATACTGGACACAGAACTGGTCAAACAAATTCTGAAACCACCAAGAGTGTCAATCCATCAGTGCACTCGGTTGCTGGGGAAGATGGTGGCGACCTATGAGGGCATTCAGTGTGGCAGATTCCATGCCAGAGTATTTCAGTGGGACTTGTTGGACAAGTGGTCTGGATCCCACCTACACATGCACCGGAAGATAGTCCTGTCCTCAAAGACCAGAATATCGCTCCTGTGGTGGCTGCACAGCTCTCACCTCCTGGAGGGGCGCAGGTTCGGAATCCAGGACTGGATCCTAATGACCACGGATGCAAGTCTCCGAGGATGGGGTGCAGTCACGCAAGGGGTAAACTTTCAAGGAAGATGGTCAAGCCAGGAATCTTGGCCCTCATTCCGAGTTGTTCGCTCGCAAGCTGCTTTTAGCAGCTTTGTACACGCTAAGCCGCCGCCTACTGGGAGTGAATCTTAGCATATTAAAATTGCGAACTAAAGATTAGCAGAATTGCGAATAGACACTTCTTAGCAGTTTCTGAGTAGCTCCACACTTACTCGGCATCTGCGATCAGTTCAGTGCTTGTCGTTCCTGCTTTGACGTCACAAACACACCCAGCGTTCGCCCAGACACTCCCCCGTTTCTCCAGACACTCCCGCGTTTTTCCCAGGAACGGCAGCGTTTTTTCGCACACACCCATAAAACGACCAGTTTCTGCCCAGAAACACCCACTTCCTGTCAATCACATTACGTTCACCAGAACAAAGAAAAAGTCTCGTAATGCCGTGAGTAAAATACCTAACTGCATAGCAAATTTACTTGGCGCAGTCGCACTGCAAATATTGCGCATTCGCATTAGCGACTAATCGTTCCATTGCGAAAGAAAAATAACGAGCGAACAACTCGGAATGACCACCCTTGTCTCCACATAAACGTACTGGAGTTAAGGGCCATTTACAACAGCCTTGTACAGGCGGAACATCTTCTTCGCAAACTGCCCGTGCTGATCCAATCGGACAATGTGACAGCAGTAGCGTACATTAACCGCCAAGGCGGAACAAAAAGCAGAGCAGCAATGGCAGAAGTCACGAAGGTTCTTTGCTGGGCAGAGAAGCATACAAGAGCGCTGTCAGCGATCTTCATTCCAGGAGTGGACAACTGGGAAGCAGACTTTCTCAGCCAACACGATCTCCATCCAGGAGAATGGAGCCTCCATCAAGAGGTTTTCACGGAAGTCACAAGTCGTTGGGGAATTCCTCACGTAGACAAAAAGCTTCAGACATATTGTTCTAGGTCCAGGGACCCTCAAGCAATAGCAGTGGATGCACTGGTGACACCGTGGGTGTTTCCGTCGGTGTATGTGTTCCCTCCACTTACTCTCATTCCAAAAGTTCTAAATATCATAAGAAGAATAAAGGTTCAAGCGATCCTCATTGCCCCAGACTGGCCAAGGAGGGGTTGGTATCCAGATCTTCAGGAATTACTCATAGGAGATCCCTGGCCTCCTCCTCTGCGTAAGGACCTGTTGCTGCAGGGGCCGTGAGTATACCAAGACTTACCGCGGCTACGTTTGACGGCATGGCTGTTGAACGCCAGATCTTAGCTCGGAAGGGTATTCCCAGTGAAGTAATTCCCACACTTCTTCAGGCCAGTAAGGGAGTAACGTCTAAACATTACCACCACATTTGGAGGAAGTATGTATCTTGGTGTGAATCCAAGAAGGCTCCTGCGGAAGAGTTTCAGCTAGGACGTTTTCTCCATTTTCTACAAGCAGGTGTAGAGGCGGGCCTAAAGTTGGGCTCAATTAAGGTTCAAATTTCAGCCTTATCGGTTTTCTTTCAAAAACAATTGGCCTCCCTTCCAGAAGTTCAAAGTTTCGTGAAGGGTGTGTTACACATCCAACCTCCATTTGTGCCTCCTGTGGCACCATGGGATCTTGACGTGGTGTTGCAGTCCCTTCAGTCACATTGGTTTGAGCCTTTACAGATGGTGGAGTTGAAGTTTCTCACTTGGAAAGTGATCACCCTGTTGGCTTTGGCGTCCGCAAGGCGCGTGTCTGAGTTAGCAGCCTTGTCTCACAAGAGCACTTATTTAATCTTTCATGAAGATAGAGCAGAGTTGAAAACTCTGCAACAATTTCTGCCGAAGGTGGTTTAATCTTTCCACATGAAACAACCTATTGTGGTACCAGTGGCTACTGACGCTTTCGTTGAGTCAAAATCTTTGGATGTGGTCAGAGCTCTGAAAGTCTGTCGCCAGGACGGCTCGGGTTAGGAAAACCGAAGCTCTGTTTGTCCTGTATGCTCCCAACAAGATTGGGTGTCCTGCTTCCAAACAAACAATTGCACGCTGGATCTGTAACACGATTCAGCATGCTCATTCCACGGCCGGATTACCATTACCGGAATCGGTGAAGGCCCATTCTACTAGGAAGGTGGGCTCTTCTTGGGCGGCTGCCCAAGGGGTCTCGGCATTATAACTTTGCCGAGCTGCTACTTGGTCGGGTTCAAACACTTTTGCGAGGTTTTACAAGTTTGATACCCTGGCCGATGACGACCTAAAGTTTGGTCGATCGGTGCTGCAGAGTCATCCGCACTCTCCCGCCCGTTCTAGAGCTTTGGTATAACCCCATGGTTCTTTTGGTGTCCCCAGCATTCTCTACGACGTATGATAAAATAGGATTTTAATACCTACCGGTAAATCCTTTTCTCTTAGTCCGTAGAGGATGCTGGGCGCCTGTCCCCGTGCGTACTGTATCTGCAGTTATTAATTTTGGTTACGCGCATGTTGTGTTATGTTTATAGTCAGCCTGTTGTTGACATTGATTCATGCCGTTGGCTTGGGTTCTGTTGAATGTCATGTTTTGTGGCGTGTTTGCGGTGTGTACTGGTATGAATATCACCTTTGTTAACAATAAATCCTTTCCTCGAAATTTGTCCATCTCCCTGGGCACAGTTCCTATAACTGGAGTCTGGAGGAGGGGCATAGAGGGAGGACCCAGTGCACACCCCTTTTTTCAAAGTCTTAAAGTGCCCATGTCTCCTGCGGATCCCGTCTATACCCCCCATGGTTCTTTTGATGTCCCCAGCATCCTCTACGGACTAAGAGAAAAGGATTTACCGGTAGGTATTAAAATCCTATTTTTTGGGGGGGAGATTTGGGCTGGATAACTTCTGAACCTGTGTGCACTTTATGGATATGTATATCGACAATACACTTTTAATGTAGGGATGGATAAGCATTATTTACCACCGATGGTCAATGATTTTGTCATCCGTGGCGGAGATCCGATGCTGATGTGTTTTTTAGAAACCACCCGTCATGCAGTGCAATCTTTGCTCCTGTTGTGACCACCTCATAGTCCCGTCACTCATCCAGCTGCTTCTGTTTGCTCATTTGTCCCCTTCTTTTCTGTCCAAAACACTGTTTGCCATAAAATACACATAAGCCTGCGTCTTTTATTGAAGTCTACACACAAAATAAACTTTTTACATTAGTGATGTTCGTTAAAAGCAAACCCATACTTATCATTCTATAGGAGAGATTTAACAAAACATAAAGAGACATAAAGTACCAACCAACCAGCTCCTAACTGACATTTTGCAAACAATGGCTTTAACATGGCAGTTAGGACCTGATTGGTTGGTACGTTATCTCTCTACAAGCTTTGATAAATCTAACCTGGTTTTGCTCTTCTGAATTATTGGCACTTTCAAAAATAAGAATTTACTTACCGATAATTCTATTTCTCGGAGTCCGTAGTGGATGCTGGGGTTCCTGAAAGGACCATGGGGAATAGCGGCTCCGCAGGAGACAGGGCACAAAAAAGTAAAGCTTTTACCAGATCAGGTGGTGTGCACTGGCTCCTCCCCCTATGACCCTCCTCCAGACTCCAGTTAGGTACTGTGCCCGGACGAGCGTACACAATAAGGGAGGCAATTTGAATCCCGGGTAAGACTCATACCAGCCACACCAATCACACCGTACAACTTGTGATCTAAACCCAGTTAACAGTATGATAACAGAAAGAGCCTCTTAAAGATGGCTCCTTAACAATATAACCCGAATTTGTTAACAATAACTATGTACAGTATTGCAGATAATCCGCACTTGGGATGGGCGCCCAGCATCCACTACGGACTCCGAGAAATAGAATTATCGGTAAGTAAATTCTTATTTTCTCTATCGTCCTAAGTGGATGCTGGGGTTCCTGAAAGGACCATGGGGATTATACCAAAGCTCCCAAACGGGCGGGAGAGTGCGGATGACTCTGCAGCACCGAATGAGAGAATTCCAAGTCCTCTTTTGCCAGGGTATCAGATTTGTAGAATTTTACAAACGTGTTTTCCCCCGACCACGTAGCTGCTCGACAGAATTGTAATGCCGAGACCCCTCGGGCAGCCGCCCAAGATGAGCCCACCTTCCTTGTGGAATGGGCCTTAACAGATTTAGGCTGTGGCAGGCCTGCCACAGAATGAGCAAGTTGAATTGTGTTACAAATCCAACGAGCAATCGTCTGCTTAGAAGCAGGGGCACCCAACTTGTTGGGTGCATATAGTATCAACAGCGAGTCAGATTTTCTGACTTCAGCCGTCCTTGAAATGTATATTTTTAAGGCTCTGACAACGTCCAACAACTTGGAGTCCTCCAAGTCGCCAGTGGCCGCAGGCACCACAATAGGTTGGTTCAGGTGAAACGCTGATACCACCTTAGGGAGAAAATGCGGACGAGTCCTCAGTTCTGCCCTATCCGAATGGAAGATTAGATAAGGGCTTTTATAAGATAAAGCCGCCAATTTAGATACTCTCCTGGCGGAAGCCAGGGCCAGTAACATAGTCACTTTCCATGTGAGATATTTAAAATCCACCTTTTTCAATGGTTCAAACCAATGGGATTTGAGGAAATCTAAAACTACATTTAGATCCCACGGTGCCACCGGAGGCACCACAGGAGGCTGTATATGCAGTACTCCTTTAACAAAAGTCTGTACCTCAGGAACTGAGGCCAATTCTTTTTGGAAGAATATTGACAGGGCCGAAATTTGAACCTTAATAGATCTCAATTTGAGACCCATAGACAATCCTGATTGTAGGAAATGTAGGAAACGACCCAGTTGAAATTCCTCCGTCGGAACACTCCGATCCTCGCACCACGCGACATATTTTCGCCAAATGCGGTGATAATGTTTCGCGGTGACTTCCTTCCTTGCCTTAATCAAGGTAGGAATGACTTCTTCTGGAATGCCTTTCCCTTTTAGGATCTGGCGTTCAACCGCCATGCCGTCAAACGCAGCCGCGGTAAGTCTTGAAAGAGACAGGGACCCTGTTGTAGCAGGTCCCTTCTCAGAAGTAGAGGGCACGGGTCGTCCGTGACCAACTCTTGAAGTTCCGGGTACCAAGTCCTTCTTGGCCAATCCGGAGCCACTAGTATTGTTCTTACTCCTCCTCACCGTATAATCTTCAATACCTTTGGTATGAGAGGCAGAGGAGGAAACACATATACTGATTTGTACACCCAAGGTGTTACCAGTGCGTCCACAGCTATTGCCTGTGGATCTCTTGACCTGGCGCAATACTTGTCCAGTTTCTTGTTGAGGCGAGACGCCATCATGTCTACCATTGGTCTTTCCCAACAGTTTATTAGCATGTGGAAGACTTCTGGATGAAGACCCCCCTCTCCCGGGTGAATATCGTGTCTGCTGAGGAAGTCTGCTTCCCAGTTGTCCACGCCCGGGAAGAACACTGCTGACAGTGCTATTACGTGATTCTCCGCCCAGCGAAGAATCTTGGCAGCTTCTGCCATTGCACTCCTGCTTCTTGTGCCGCCCTGTCTGTTTACATGGGCGACCGCCGTGATGTTGTCCGACTGAATCAACACCGGTTTTCCTTGCAGGAGTGGTTCCGCCTGGCTTAGAGCATTTTAGATTGCTCTTAGTACCAGAATGTTTATGTGAAGAGACTTTTCCAAGTTCGTCCATACCCCCTGGAAGTTTCTTCCTTGTGTGACTGCTCCCCAACCTCTCAGGCTGGCGTCCGTGGTCACCAGGATCAAATCCTGTATGCCGAATCTGCGGCCCTCCAATAGATGAGCCTTTTGCAACCACCCAGAAGATATACCCTTGTCCTTGGCGACAGGGTTATTCGCAGGTGCATCTGAGGATGCGACCCTGACCATTTGTCCAACAGATCCCTTTGGAAAATTCTTGCATGGAATCTGCCGAATGGAATTGCTTCGTAAAAAGCCACCATTTTTCCCAGGACTCTTGTGCATTGATGTACAGACACCTTTCCTGGTTTTAGGAGGTTCCTGACAGGTCGGATAACTCCTTGGCTTTTTCCTCGGGAAGAAAAACCTTTTTCTGAACCGTGTCCAGAATCATCCCTAGGAACAGCAGACGTATCGTCGGAAAACAGCTGCGATTCTTGGAATATTTAGAATCCAGTCGTGCCGTCGAAGAACTACTTTAGATAGTGCTCTTCCGACCTCCAACTGTTCTCTGGAACTTGCCCTTTTTAGGTCGTGCAAGTAAGGGATAATTTAGATGCCTTTTTTCTTTGAAGAAACATCTTTTCGGCCATTACCTTGGTAAAAAGGCCCGGGGTGCCGTGGATAATTCAAACGGCATCGTCTGAAACTGATATTGACAGTTCTGTACCACGAACCAGAGGTACCCTTGATGAGAAGGACAAAATTTGGACATGGAGGTAATCCTTGATGTCCAGGGACACCATATAGTCCCCTTTTTTCCGGTTCGCTATCACTGCTCTGAGTGACTTTATCTCGATTTGAACCTTTTATGTAAGTGTTCAAAACATTTTAGATTTAGACTATGTGTCACCAAGCCGTCTGGCTTCAGTACCACAATATAGTGTGGAAAAATAATACCCTTTTCCTTGTCGTAGGAGGGGTACTTTGATTATCACCTGCTGGATATACAGCTTGTGAATTGTTTCCAATGCTGCCTCCCTGTCGGAGGGAGCCGTTGGTAAAGCAGACTTCAGGAACCTGCGAGGAGAAGATGTCTCGACTCTCCAATCTTTACCCCTGGGATAATACTCGTACGATCTAGGGGTCAACTTGCGAGTGATCCCACTGCGCCCTGAGACTCTTGAGACTACCCCCCCACCTTGAGTCCGCTTGCACGGCCCCAGCGTCATGCTGAGGACTTGGCAGACGCGGTGGAGGGCTTCTTTTCCTGGGAAAGGGCTGCCTGCTGCAGTCTACTTCCCTTACCTCTATGTCTGGGCAGATATGACTGGCCTTTTGCCTGCATGCCCTCATGGGAAAGGAAAGATTGAGGCTGAAAAGACGGTGTCTTTTTTAGCTGAGATGTAACTTGGGGTAAAAAAGGTTGGATTTCCCAGCTGTTGCTGTGGTCCCCAGGTCCGATGGACCGACCCCCAAATAACTCCTTCCCTTTATACAGCAATACTTCCATCTGCCGTATGGGATCTGTATCACCTGACCACTGTCGTGTCCCTGACATCTTCTGGGAGATATGGACAACGCACTTATCTTGATGCCAGAGAGCAAATATCCCTCTGTGCATCTCACATACATATATATAGAATGCATCCTATTAAATGCTCTACATGAATAAAATATTTTCAGTCAGGGAATCCGACCAAGCCAACCCAGCACTGCATCTCCAGGCTGATGGCGATCGCTGGTCGCAGTATAACCACCGTATGTGTGTATATACTTTTTAGGATATTTTTCCAGCTTCCTATCAGCTGGCTCCTTGAGGGCGGCCGTATCTGGAGACGGTAACGCCACTTGATAAGCGTGTGAGCGCCTTATCACCCTAAGGGGTGTTTCCCAACGTACCCTAATTTCTGGCGGGAAAGGGTATAACGCCAATATTTGCTATCAGGGTAACCCTACGCATCATCACACACTTCATTTTATTTTATCTGATTCAGGAAAAACTACAGGTAGTTTTTTCCACTCCCACATAATACCCTTTCTTGTGGTACTTGTAGTATCAGAAACACGTAACACCTCCTTCATTGCCCTTAACGTGTGGCCCTAATGAGAAATACGTTTGTTTATTCACCGTCGACACTGTATTCAGTGTCCGTGTCTGTGTCTGTGTCGACCGACTGAGGTAAATGGGCGTTTTTAAAACCCCTGACGGTGTTTCTGAGACGCCTGGACCGGTCCTAATAGATTGTCGGCCGTCTCATGTCGTCAACCGACCTTGCAGCGTGTTGACATTCTCACGTAATTCTCTAAATAAGCCATCCATTCCGGTGTCGACTCCCTAGAGAGTGACATCACCATTACAGGCAATTTCTCCGCCTCCTCACCAACATCGTCCTCATACATGTCGACACACACGTGCCGACACACAGCACACACACCGGGAATGCTCTGACAGAGGACAGGACCCACTAGCCCTTTGGGGAGACAGAGGGAGAGTCTGCCAGCACACACCAAAAACGCTATAATTATATAGGGACAACCTTATATAAGTGTTTCTCCCTTATAGCATCTTTTATATATATACAATATCGCCAAAATCAGTGCCCCCCCTCTCTGTTTTAACCCTGTTTCTGTAGTGCAGTGCAGGGGAGAGCCTGGGAGCCTTCTCTCCAGTTTTTCTGTGAGAGAAAATGGCGTTGTGTGCTGAGGAGATAGGCCCCGCCCCTTTTACGGCGGGCTCGTCTCCCGCTATTTTTGAAGTTAGGCAGGGGTTAAATATCTCCATATAGCCTCTGTGGGCTATATGTGAGGTATTTTTTGCCTCTAATAAGGTTTTTATTTGCCTCTCAGAGCGCCCCCCCCAGCGCTCTGCACCCTCAGTGACTGTTGTGTGAAGTGTGCTGAGAGGAAAATGGCGCACAGCTGCAGTGCTGTGCGCTACCTTTATGAAGACTCAGGAGTCTTCAGCCGCCGATTTTGGACCTCTTCTCTCTTCAGCGTCTGCAAGGGGGCCGGCGGCGCGGCTCCGGTGACCATCCAGGCTGTACCTGTGATCGTCCCTCTGGAGCTAGTGTCCAGTAGCCAAGCAGCAAATCCACTCTGCACGCAGGTGAGTTCACTACTTCTCCCCTAAGTCCCTCGTTGCAGTGATCCTGTTGCCAGCAGGACTCACTGTAAAGTAAAAAACCTAAGCTAAACTTTCTCTAAGCAGCTCTTTAGGAGAGCCACCTAGATTGCACCCTTCTCGTTCGGGCACAAAATCTAACTGGAGTCTGGAGGAGGGTCATAGGGGGAGGAGCCAGTGCACACCACCTGATCTGGTAAAAGCTTTACTTTTTTGTGCCCTGTCTCCTGCGGAGCCGCTATTCCCCATGGTCCTTTCAGGAACCCCAGCATCCACTTAGGACGATAGAGAAACAAGGGCTAACTCGCCAGAATTGCACCCGCATCTGCATTTCGCAGTTGATGGGGTATATTCAAGAACTGCCGGAAGCTGCCGTCTTGTCAGAAAGACGTCAGTATCCGACAGTTTTAGGTCGGAAGGAGTTCCGACTAATTCATTACAGACCCATTTATTCCGACGAGTCGGGAAACCCAACTTGTCGGAATGCACGCTGATCGGCGGCTTCAGACGCCGATCAACGTGCATTGTCAGAAGCGGGACCAAACCCGACAGGTTTGAGCTTCATTTTTGACAATCTAAATCCGACCTTAAAACAAGTCTGATTGAGATGAGTGAGCTGAGAGCAGGAGACGGGGGAGCAGCTGGGAGAGCAGGTCCTGCTCGATGGAGCCGGGTGGACGCTGCCGTGAGCCTCCTGTTGTTACGCTGCTGGAGCCGCTGCTCCCCCCGTCTCCTCCTCTACTCCCCATCCGCTCCGTCTCTTCTGCTGCTCACAGACATCACCTCCCGGGGCCGCATACATCATCTCCGCCCGGCACCACTGACAGCTCCCCCCGCTGCTGACAGCAGCAGGACAGGACACCAGGAGCGCCCAAATCCGACAGTCTGATTTGGCCGCTCTTTTGAATAGGAGTTGTCGGGTCCATTTCGACAACTGCATGTCGGAATGGACCAGACTCTTATTGAATATACCCCTGTGACACAAATCCGTAAGAGACGCTTAACAAGATATCCACTTAGGTCACATAAAATATGTAATTTTTGCTAATTTTTTATTGTTTTTTGCATAAAAATGTTTGCAGTTGTGCAGTGGCCGCTTGTGCACGTTTTCCACTCCTGTATTGAATTGAAGTTGCTGTGTTTTGAGACAAAACCACGAAGAAAAGCTACAGTGTCCCTGCAGAGCCACAGATTTTGCGCATTTACTGGAGGAAGCCATGGCTGCAGATTTAGGAGGGTGTGAATTGGATACATGTTATACCCTCATTAAATGTTTCTTCAAGCATACAATATTGATTAGTCTAGTTTCCTGGCTGGAACAGTACGGTAGAACAACCGGTATCCGGACTCTGGGTCGACACCACTTAGGTTGACGGTGGACAGGACGACAGTAGAAATAGGTCGACACAGCCATTATGTCGACGCGAACAAGGTGGGCATGCAAAAAGATCGACATGAGTTTTTCACATATTTTTTTAAAAAATTGAACTTTTTCATACTTTACGATCCACGTGGACTACAATTGGGAACGGTAACCTGTGCTGAACGCAGCGGTAGCGAGGTACCTTGGCATGCTCTAATTGGGGTTCCCCGTTACTTTACGAAAAAAACTACACCAAACCCCTCCCCAAAAAAACTCATGTCGACCTTTTTTCATGTCAACCTAATCGCTGTGTTGACCTGTTTATAGTGTTGACCTAGCCACTGTCGACCAATAGGTGTCGACCTAGACACTGTCGACCCTGAGTCCCATACCCGAATAACCATGCACATCGCTGAGGGTCCCGTATAAGTCTATTATAATACTGATTCCCTGCCCCCAAATCCCATGTAAGGTTATTGCACGCCAAATCAAAACCGGTTTCAACCTGACCGTTTCAGATTGTAATGACATTTGGTGTATGAATTGATACTTTAAGTGTGAAAATAACGTAAAAATCTGTTATATGCCTTTAATTTTACCTGCAATTATGTAACAAAAAATTTGCTATTAAAAACATTTTTTACATTACATTTGCAGCTCACCTATCATAATTCCATTATATAACTTTGAGGATTTATTAACAACCGTATGAACAATTTTTTTTTTTTTTTTTTATTTAAATTGTATAAAGTTTGATTTTGAAAATGTCTCATTTGTATTTTTTATTGAAACATGCTGCTGTGTTTATATATCATATCAAAGCCCATAAGAAAAAGGTTTAAATGAGACATTGCCAAACTCTGTTTCTCAATTAGGTGAGCTGCAAGTGCAATTAAAAAAAAAAAAGTTAATACCACATTTTTCCTTAACGAAAAATGTATTTGCATTTGCAGCTCGCCTAATTGCTAGAGTTGGGCAATGTCTAATTTTAAACCTCTTATATAATACAGCAGCATGTTTCAATAAAAATGTCAAATGATACATTTTCAAAATCAAACTTTTGATTTTCATAAAAAGCCAAGTTTTTAAAAAGATTACAAAAAAACTCAAAAATTGGTTACATTGTTGTTAATAAATCCACAAACTTGTATCTTGCAATCATGACCAGTGAGCTGCAAATACAATAAAAAAAAAATAGCATCTTTAAAGGCATATAACTTCAAAAGCAGTGTGTATATCAGCCTAAGATTTTGAAATCATCTTCACACCTAATATACCAAGTTTCACTACAATCTTTAACCCTGTGTTGATTTGGTGTGGAATAACCCTTTACACAGAAGACACATTTGCTGATTATATAAATCTGTTGTCAAATCAAACATTGGTTTGAACAAACAAAATTAAGTTTTCCTGTAGTTTAGTCTTTATATATGTGTATATAATAAGAATTTACTCACCGGTAATTCTATTTCTTGTAGTCCGTAGTGGATGCTGGGAACTCCGTAAGAAAGAATTAGGACTACCTGGTGTGCACTGGCTCCTCCCTCTATGCCCCTCCTCCAGACCTCAGTTAGGAAACTGTGCCCGGAAGAGCTGACACAATAAGGAAAGGATTTGAAATCCCGGGTAAGACTCATACCAGCCACACCAATCACACCGTACAACTCGTGATACTATACCCAGTTAACAGTATGAACAACAACTGAGCCTCTCGAACAGATGGCTCAACAATAACCCTTTAGTTAGGCAATAACTATATACAAGTATTGCAGACAATCCGCACTTGGGATGGGCGCCCAGCATCCACTACGGACTACGAGAAATAGAATTACCGGTGAGTAAATTCTTATTTTCTCTGACGTCCTAGTGGATGCTGGGAACTCCGTAAGGACCATGGGGATTATACCAAAGCTCCCAAACGGGCGGGAGAGTGCGGATGACTCTGCAGCACCGAATGAGCAAACTCAAGGTCCTCCTCAGCCAGGGTATCAAACTTGTAGAATTTTGCAAATGTGTTTGAACCCGACCAAGTAGCAGCTCGGCAAAGTTATAAAGCCGAGACCCCTCGGGCAGCCGCCCAAGAAGAACCCACCTTCCTCGCGTAATGGGCTTTTACCGATTTAGGATGCGGCAGTCCAGCCGCAGAATGCGCAAGCTGAATTGTGCTACAGATCCAGCAAGCAATAGTCTGCTTTGAAGCAGGTGCACCCAGCTTGTTGGGTGCATACAGTATAAATAGCGAGTCAGTTTTCCTGACTCTAGCCGTCCTGGAAACATATATTTTCAGGGCCCGGACTACGTCCAGCAACTTGGAATCCTCCAAGTCCCTAGTAGCCGCAGGCACCACAATAGGTTGGTTCAAATGAAAAGCTGATACCACCTTAGGAAGGAATTGGGAACGAGTCCTCAATTCCGCCCTATCCATATGAAAAATCAGATAAGGGCTTTTACATGACAAGGCCGCCAATTCTGATACACGCCTGGCCGACGCCAAGGCCAACAGCATTACCACTTTCCACGTGAGGTACTTTAGCTCCACGGTTTTAAGTGGCTCAAACCAATGCGACTTAAGGAAATCCAACACCACGTTGAGATCCCAAGGTGCCACTGGGGGCACAAAAGGGGGCTGAATATGCAGCACTCCCTTAACAAAAGTCTGAACTTCAGGCAACGAAGCCAGTTCCTTTTGGAAGAAAATTGACAGAGACGAAATCTGGACCTTAATGGAACCCAATTTTAGGCCCATAGTCACCCCTGACTGTAGGAAGTGCAGAAATCGACCTAGCTGAAATTCCTCCGTTGGGGCCTTCCTGGCCTCACACCACGCAACATATTTCCGCCATATGCGGTGTTAATGTTTTGCGGTCACATCTTTCCTAGCTTTAATCAGTGTAGGAATGACTTCCTCCGGAATGCCCTTTTCTTTTAGGATCCGGTGTTCAACCGCCATGCCGTCAAACGTAGTCGCTGTAAGTCTTGGAACAGACAGGGCCCCTGCAGCAGCAGGTCCTGTCTGAGCGGCAGAGGCCATGGGTCCTCTGAGATCATCTCTTGAAGTTCTGGGTACTAGGCTCTTCTTGGCCAATCCGGAACCACGAGTATAGTTCTTACTCCTCTCCTTATTATTCTCAGTACCTTGGGTATGAGAGGTAGAGGAGGGAACACATACACCGACTGGTACACCCATGGTGTCACTAGAGCGTCCACAGCAATCGCCTGAGGGTCCCTTGACCTGGCGCAATATCTTTTCAACTTTTTGTTGAGGCGGGACGCCATCATGTCCACCTGTGGTCTTTCCCAACGGTTTACCAGCATTTTGAAGACTTCTGGAGGAAGTCCCCACTCTCCCGGGTGGAGGTCGTGTCTGCTGAGGAAGTCTGTTTCCCAGTTGTCCACTCCCGGAATGAACACTGCTGCCAGTGCTAACACGTGATTTTCCGCCCATCGGAGAATCCTTGTGGCTTCTGCCATCGCCATCCTTCTTCTTGTGCCGCCCTGTCGGTTTACATGGGCGACCGCCGTGATGTTGTCTAACTGAATCAGTACCGGCTGGTGTTGAAGCAGGGGTCTTGCCTGACTTAGGGAATTGTAAATGGCCCTTAGTTCCAGAATATTTATGTGTAGGGAAGTCTCCTGACTCGACCATAGTCCTTGGAAGTTTCTTCCCTGTGTGACTGCCCCCCAGCCTCGAAGGCTGGCATCCGTGGTCACCAGGACCCAGTCCTGTATGCCGAATCTGCGGCCCTCTAGAAGATGAGCACTCTGCAGCCACCACAGTAGAGACACCCTGGCCCTTGGGGACAGGGTTATCAGCCGATGCATCTGAAGATGCGATCCGGACCACTTGTCCAACAGATCCCACTGAAAGAACCTTGCATGGAATCTGCCGAAGGGAATTGCTTCGTAAGAAGCTACCATCTTTCCCAGGACTCGCGTGCAGTGATGCACCGACACCTGTTTTGGTTTTAGGAGGTCTCTGACTAGAGATGACAACTCCTTGGCTTTCTCCTCCGGGAGAAACACTTTTTTCTGTTCTGTGTCCAGAACCATCCCCAGGAACAGGAGACGCGTCATAGGAACCAGCTGCGACTTTGGAATATTCAGAATCCAGCAGTGCTGTTGTAGCACTTCTCGAGATAGTGCTACTCCGACCAACAACTGCTCCCTGGACCTCGCCTTTATAAGGAGATCGTCCAAGTACGGGATAATTATAACTCCCTTTTTTCGAAGGAGTATCATCATTTCGGCCATTACCTTGGTAAATACCCTCGGTGCCGTGGACAGACCAAACGGCAATTGGTAATGACAGTCCAGTACCACAAATCTGAGGTACTCCTGGTGCGGAGGGTAAATGGGGACATGCAGGTAAGCATCCTTGATGTCCAGTGATACCATGTAATCCCCTTCGTCCAGGCTTGCAATAACCGCCCTGAGCGATTCCATTTTGAACTTGAACCTTCTTATATAAGTGTTCAAGGATTTCAGATTTAAAATGGGTCTCACCAAACCGTCCGGTTTTCGGTACCACAAACATTGTGGAATAGTAACCCCGTCCTTGTTGAAGGAGGGGTACCTTGATTATCACCTGCTGAGAGTACAGCTTGTGAACCGCCTCCCGCACTGCCTCCCTGTCTGAGGGAGTTGTTGGCAAGGCTCATTTGAGGAAACGGCGAGGGGGAGACGTCTCGAATTCCAGCTTGTACCCCTGAGATACCACTTGTAGAATCCAGGGATCCACCTGTGAGCGAGCCCACTGGTCGCTGAAGTTCCGGAGACGGGCCCCTACCGCACCTGGCTCCGCCTGTGGAGCCCCAGCGTTATGCGGTGGACTTAGAGGAAGCGGGAGAGGACTTTTGTTCCTGGGAACTGGCTGTATGGTGCAGCTTTTTCCCTCTACCGCTGCCTCTGGGCAGAAAGGATGCGCCTTTAACCCGCTTGCCTTTCTGGGGCCGAAAGGACTGCACCTGATAATACGGTGCTTTCTTTGGCTGTGAGGGAACATGGGGTAAAAATTTCGACCTCCCAGCTGTTGCTGTGGAAACAAGGTCTGAGAGACCGTCCCCAAACAATTCCTCACCCTTGTAAGGCAAAACCTCCATGTGCCTTTTAGAATCTGCATCACCTGTCCATTGCCGGGTCCACAATACCCTCCTGGCAGAAATGGACATTGCATTTATTCTAGATGCCAGCCGACAAATATCCCTCTGTGCATCTCTCATGTATAAGACTGCGTCTTTAATATGCTCTATGGTTAGCAATATAGTGTCCCTGTCGAGGGTATCAATATTATCAGACAGGGAATCTGACCACGCAGCTGCAGCACTGCACATCCATGCTGAAGCAATAGCCGGTCTCAGTATAATACCTGAGTGTGTATATACAGACTTCAGGATAGCCTCCTGCTTTCTATCTGCAGGCTCCTTTAGGGCGGCTGTATCCGGAGACGGTAGTGCCACCTTTTTTGACAAGCGTGTGAGCGCTTTATCCACCCTAGGGGATGTCTCCCAACGTATCCTGTCCTCTGGTGAGAAAGGGTACGCCATTAGTAATTTTTTTAAAATCACCAGTTTCTTATCAGGGGAAGCCCACGCTTCATCACACACTTCATTCAATTCATCAGATGGGGGAAAAACCACTGGTTGTTTTTTCTCCCCAAACATAATACCCTTTTTTTGTGGTACCTGGGTAAATGTCAGAAATGTGTAACACATTTTTCATAGCCGTAATCATGTAACGGATGTAACAGTAGTCTCATCGTCGTCGACACTGGAGTCAGTATCCGTGTCGACATCTGTGTCTGCCATCTGAGGTAGCGGGCGTTTTTGAGCCCCTGATGGCTTTTGAGACGCCTGGGCAGGCACGGACTGAGAAGCCGGCTGTCCCACATCTGCCATGTCGTCAAACCTTTTATGTAAGGAGTTGACACTGTCGCGTAATTCCTTCCACATATCCATCCACTCCGGTGTCGACCCCGCAGGGGGTGACATCACATTTATCGGCACCTGTTCCGCCTCCACATAAGCCTCCTCATCAAACATGTCAACATAGCCGTACCGACACACCGCACACACACAGGGAATGCTCTGACTGAGGACAGGACCCCACAAAGTCCTTTGGGGAGACAGAGAGAGAGTATGCCAGCACACACCAGAGCGCTATATAATACAGGGATTCACACTACACACAGTGATTTTTCCCCTATAGCTGCTAATATTATACAGTTTGCGCCTAAATTTAGTGCCCCCCTCTCTTTTTTACCCTATGGAGTCTGGAAACTGCAGGGGAGAGCCTGGGGAGCGTCTTTCCAGCGGAGCTGTGAGAGTAAATGGCGCCAGTGTGCTGAGGGAGATAGCCCCGCCCCTTTTTCGGCGGACTTCTCCCGCTTTTGTATGGATCGTTATGGCAGGGGATTTTACACATATATAGTCTTAATGACTATATTATGTGTTAATTTGCCAAGTAAGGTACTCTTATTGCAGCCCAGGGCGCCCCTCCCCCCCCCCCCAGCGCCCTGCACCCATCAGTGACCGGAGTGTGTGGTGTGCATGGGGAGCAATGGCACACAGCTGCAGTGCTGTGCGCTACCTTAATGAAGACCGGAGTCTTCTGCCGCCGATTTCTAGGAACGTTCTTCTTGCTTCTGGCTCTGCAAGGGGGACGGCGGCGCGGCTCCGGGACCGGATGACCGAGGCTGGGCCTGTGTTCGATCCCTCTGGAGCTAATGGTGTCCAGTAGCCTAGAAGCCCAAGCTAGCTGCAAGCAGGCAGGTTCGCTTCTCTCCCCTAAGTCCCTCGTAGCAGTGAGTCTGTTGCCAGCAGATCTCACTGAAAATAAAAAAACAAAATTAAATTTCTGCCTACCCCCCCCCCCCCCCCTCCCCTTCCCCTGTTGCTTGGACAGTGGAGTGATCACGTTATCTAGAGGCTGTGTTAACAGTATGTTGATCCTCCTGAAGCAGCCAAATAACAGCAAAAGAAAACCTGACAAATATTATATTAAATACACACAAGTTAAAAAGCATCCAGCCCCACATCCATATGTAGTATAATACCACAGTCTGTAGTTTTATACAGTATTATAGATAGGCACCAGGGTTGTAACTAGAACTTTGTGGCAGTGACGTGCGGTGACGTCATTGGCTGGGGAGGCACTGAGATTTTATATATATATATATATATATATATATATATATATATATATTATATACATATATACACGCATACATATACAGTGGTCGAAGTGGACATTTTGAAGTGGGGGTTTGGAAAAGTGAAGGTTGCACTCAAATGGGGGCGTGTCCTTCAGTGTAGTAGGACCCCTTGTACTATCTAGAAATTATTATACTATCTAGAAATTCACATTACAGCACACGTTATGATCCAAATTCACATTACAGAACACGGTATGAGCCAAAATTCACATTACAGCACACCGTATGATCCGAAATTCATATTTTACCACACAGTATGAGCCGAAATTCACATTACAGCACACCGTATGATCCGAAATTCATATTTTACCACACAGTATGAGCCGAAATTCACATTACAGCACATGGTATGACCCACAATTCAGGGACAGGGAGAGAAAGTGACAGCAGGGACTGAGAGAGTGACAGCAGGGACATAGGGTAACATTACCTGATATGTGCAGCGGAGGTGCGGAAGGGACTGTGGTTGTCGGTGGCGTATGAGCCCATGGTCTGCGGGAGATGCGGCGGTACTAAGCTGTCCTTCGTCGCTGTGGCGTTGATGTCCCTCTGACCACCGCCAGTTGTGGTCTGCGGTGGTCAGCTTGCAATGGCGGTGCAGCAGTGAGCGCTGGTCAGTGGTGGGCGGCGGGCAGCTGTGATACAAATATATAATTTTTTTTACATTTATTTTATTTATTTTTCCCTGTTCCTGCGTCCAAGTGATCTGAGGGTGAGCTGCAGGTCCCGCCGCTGCCCCCCCGCCGCGCTCCTGAAGTGGCAGGCAGCTCCACTGTAGCGTCGGGTCCCGCCGCAGCTTGACCTCAATGCCTATGGGTGATTGGACAGCGGATCCGCCGTCCAATCACATCTGCCTCGCTGACAGGGGCAGGTTTTCCCTGTCAATGACGCACTGGCATATGTGCCGCTTCCCCCGCAGTTTTTTAATGGGCTTTTACAACCCTGTGCCTGGCCCCGCCCCCCTTTCTCTCCCATTCCAATTGTTAACGGGAGGCACTGCTATCTGTGCCTCCCAAAGTGATTTAAAGATTTAAAATGCTTATCATAATATAAAGAGATTACTTATGACACAGAATATGTGTCATAAGTATCTTCTTTATATTATTTTAATCATTAATGGCAGGGGAGGCACTGCCTCCTACCTCCCCTGCCTCCCAACTACACGTCCCTGCTTTGTGGGCCCCCGTAGTAGAATCTTGAAAGGGCAGCATCGAGGGGATAGGGAGACGCGGAGCTGCAGGGAGGGGATAGGGAGACGCTGGGCGGCAGGGAGGGGATAGGGAGACGCGGGGCGGCAGGGAGGGGATAGGGAGACGCGGGGCTGCAGGGAGGGGATAGGGAGACGTGGGGCTGCAGGGAGGAGATAGGGAGACGCGGGGCTGCAGGGAGGAGATAGGGAGACGCAGGGCTGCAGAGAGTGGATAGGGAGACGCGGGGCTGCAGGAAGGGGATAGGGAGACGCGGGCGGCAGGGTGGGGATAGGGAGACGCGGAGCTGCAGGGAGGGGATAGGGAGACGCGGGCTGCAGGGAGGGGATAGGGAGACGCGGGGCTGCAGGGAGGGGATAGGGAGACGCGGAGCTGTAGGGAGGGGATAGGTAGACGCGGGGCGGCAGGGTGGGGATAGGGAGACGCGGAGCTGCAGGGAGGGGATAGGGAGCTGCGGGGTGGCAGGGAGGGGATAGGGAGACGCGGGGCGGCAGGGAGGAAGGGGATAGGGCGACGCGGGGTAGGAGGGAGGGGATAGGGAGACGCGGGGCGGCAGGGAGGGAGGGGATAGGGAGGCGCGGGACAGTAGGGAGGGAGGGGATAGGGAGACGCGGGGCGGCAGGGATGGAGGGGATAGGGAGGCGCGGGACGGCAGGGAGGGAGGGGATAGGGAGGCGCGGGACGGCAGGGAGTGAGGGGATAGGGAGACACGGGGCGGCAGAGAGGGAGGGGATAGGGAGGCGCGGGACGGCAGGGAGTGAGGGGATAGGGAGACACGGGGCGGCAGAGAGGAAGGGGATAGGGAGGCGTGGGACGGCAGGGAGCGAGGGGATAGGGAGACGCGGGGCGGCAGAGAGGGAGGGGATAGGGAGGCGTGGGGCGGCAGGGAGGGAGGGGATAGGGAGACTTCTCTTGCCTTTCAGATGCAGTAGACATCACCATCCGCAGCGTCTCCCCTCTGCCCATTCTTCCTGGGGCTTCCGGCTGCAGTACTGACGATAATGTTAGGGGGAGGGCTCGTCGATGGCAGTCAGAGGAGAGAACTTGAAGTGCTGTCTAGAGCAGAATCCTTCCCATTGACCGTCGCCTCTGACTCTCCTCCGCATAATGCGACAGCCCTGCCCCTGCTCCTCCTCTCTAAAAATTTAATTTTGCTAGTTAAATGGTAAACAAACGGGGCGGCCGCGGCGAGGGTCTAGCCTGCCACAGCCGTCAGTCACCTCACCAACGCTAGTGTATTGCTTTCCCTGCTCCACGTCTCTAACAGAAATTGACTTTGCTGCGCATATGAGAGAGCAGGTCAGGAGACGGGCGCCGCACAAGCGCACAGCATGTTGGCGCCTGGGACGAGTGTCAGGCTGTCAGTGGGCGGCGCCCGTCTCCTGACCTGCTCTCTCATACGCGCAGCAAAGTCAATTTCTGTTAGAGACGTGGAGCAGGGAAAGCAATACACTAGCGTTGGTGAGGTGACTGACGGCTGTGGCAGGCTAGACCCTCGCCGCGGCCGCCCCTGGTCTGGGCTTACTTAGCAAATGTTTTTGTTTTTTTTGTAAAATAGATTTAAGTGGAGCCTGCCGCCCTCCAGTGGCCGGCGCCCATAGGCAGCTGCCTAAAGCTGCCTAATGGTAGCGCCGGCCCTGGCCGGGCACAAAATTCTGAGGTCTGGAGGAGGGGCATAGAGGGAGGAGCCAGTGCACACCAGGTAGTCCTAATTCTTTCTTAGTTGTGCCCAGTCTCCTGCGGAGCCCGCTATTCCCCATGGTCTTTACGGAGATCCCAGCATCCACTAGGACGTCAGAGAAATATATATATATATATATATATATATATAATTTTATATTTATATATATATATATATATATAACCAGAAAATAAGAGGTGGCACTCGGAGACTTAAAAGTGCAAATCAAAATTGTATTCCCACAAAGAAGAACTAACGTTTCGGGGTCACAATACCCCTTTGTCAAAGTGAACAAGTGTGTATAGAAGCAAAAACGTACCTTAAATACCCAAGAATCCCGCTCAGGTGAGCCGACGCTGTCCGGGCCGCGCTGGCTGTGCGCTTCGTTTCGGGTCCTGCAGAGATGACGTCATTCACATCGCGTCTGGTTACCGAGGTAACTTGAGACGCCAGGCGGCCCGGGTGCAGCGCTGCATAAAAGAAAACAGTGCAACTTACAGTGTCCCACTACTGAAACAATAAGTAATAAAACTAGATGCAGGCATTACTGAGACTTGATGCTGCTAGTGGTGGAGGAAGCAGGCAGGGAGTTAGGGATCACCCGTGAGAAGATCGCCATTTTCGAGACCCTCCATAAACAGGAGTTGCAAAGTGAGACCAATCAGGATTGGATGCAGAAATTACAAGTCCAAGTTGACAAGTACAAGAGCGACTTGATTAAATTCAAGCGTAACAAATTGACCATCGTTAAAGAGGATTACGACACAAACAGAGTCTACAGATGGCTCATGGGTGACAACGCAACGCCTTCTAAACCGTATAATTTCCGGAGTAAACACAGCTGGCGCAAAAGGAGAGAGGTCCAACAGAATATAACAGGGACATCCAACAGCGACAGCGACTTCAGGCCAGTCGATTCGGAGGGACCTCATCAGCAACCAACGGCCCCATTAGGGGCAGCGGCGGCTATACCAGCAGAGAAAGGAAGAAGAGGGCGACCACCCGCAGGGGTGGCCAAAGCTCGAGGAACCAGAGGAGCCTCACTAAGCAAAAAACCCTAGTATATAATTTGTCACAGAGGGTCCTCACAGATGTGGAACAATCTGTGCTTGAGAAAGGACTCTCATTTGTCCCCACTAACCCCTTTAATGATTTCACGTGGAACATTGAGTTGCATCAGTTCTCGCGCAAATGAGATGCCAAGAATTTTTTCAGACTAGTGCTGCAAATACTTCTCCGGTTGATCCGCTTGATAGTAAACATCAAAAATTTTTGAACCAACGTTCCCAGTCCTCCTTTGATCCCACGTCCACGAATGCCTCTATAAAGTCTTTTTCCAGATTGATTGGAGACTCTGTAAAAAAATACAATGCGGCCCCAGACTCAGCGAAGGTACACCGTAACCTTTCTCGGGACAAGTGGTCCGCGCTACAACAGCTGGGGAAATACAAGGACATTGTGATCCGTCCGGCGGACAAAGGGGGTGGAGTGGTGGTTTTAGACTTGGACTATTATATTTCAGAAATTAACAGCCAGTTGAGCAACACGGACACATACGAAGAATTGCAACTGGATCCAACTGTTGAATACCAGAAGGCCTTACTGGTCATTTTAGATAATGCAAAACAGCAAGGCACTTTAACTCCAAAGATGTACAAAGCCTTGAAGCAGGAGCATCCTCTGGTACCTATCCTGTTCAGTGTCCCTAAAATCCATAAGAACCTCCAAGCACCTCCCGGAAGGCCCATAATAGCAGCACGTGATTCTATCTTTCAACCAGTGTCGATATTCTTGGATAACATTTTGCAGCCATTGATCCTTAAACATAAGAACTTTATCAAGGATACCACCTGCTTTATTAATCGACTGATGGAAATCAAGCAAGTCCCGGAAGGCACACTGATTTGTGTCGTGGATGTAGTCAGCTTGTACACAAGTATTCCCCATGAGGCTGGTTTGTCAGCCATGGAAGATTTCCTGAGAAACGAAAGAATGGAGTCCCTTGATCTCCCCCTTTTTCTGTCTCTTTTACGTATTACACTTGAGAAAAACTACTTCCTCTTCAATGGTAAATTGTACCGACAAAGAACGGGGTGTGCGATGGGGAGCAATGTCTCCCCATCATTTGCTAACATCTTTATGTTTCAGGAGGAGTTTGAGGCTTTCTTCAAAGATGAAACCGTAGCTGCCCAGATCCTCCTGTTCACACGGTTTATAGATGACTTGTTCATCCTATGGACAGGAGGTGAGGATCGTTTCAAAGCACTTATGTTGTCCATCAACTCAAGGGTTTCCAGTATTAAATACACATTTCAAACCAGTACAAGCACCCTGAATTATTTGGATGTTCAAATAACCATCACCAATGGGGCTTTGCATACCAGCCTGTACTGTAAACCCACGGATAAAAATACCCTTCTCAAGGCCAGCAGTCACCATCCAAGACCACTGAAGGAAGGCCTCCCACGGTCCCAAATGATCAGGGTTTCCCGCATCATCAATGATCGTAGCACTTTGGAGCAAGAACTGGATAAATTGGTGTTTAAATTTATGGAAAGAGGATACAGCAGACAACTCCTCCTTAAGCATAAGAAGGAAGTGATGAAGATTCCCAGAGAGTTACTTTTAACTTCTAAGCCTAAACAACAGGACTCTGTTATACCATTCCTTACAAAATACAACACCTCGAGTCCAGTAGTACAAAGGGCTACTAGAGCCCTATGGCCTATAGTGGCCTCTGATAAATCACTTTCCTCGTTGAATGGGAAAAGACCAATGATGTGCTATCAAAGGGGTAGGAATCTTAAGGACACAATAGTCCACTCTGATGTCACTGGTTTTCAGGCCGAGCTAGACTGACAGAGACGGCCAGAATCGACATTCTTGGAGAAGACACCAGGCTGCTACAAATGTATTAAATGCACGACATGCGAACACATGATCACTGGCTCGAGCTTTAAGCATCCCCACCGTGACCAAATCTATCACATCAAGCATGTTCTTACATGCACTACCACTCATATCATATACATCATTAAATGTCCATGCAACCTTCATTATGTAGGGAAGTCCATCAGAACGGGCCGGGAGAGGATGGCCCTCCATCGATCAGCTATTAAACAAGCACTGCAAGGTAAGATCTCTGAACAGCCGGTGGCCAGACACTTTGCTACTGCCGGCCACACCATGAAGGATTTGAAACACCCCATCATCGACCATGTCCCCAGACATATTAGAGGTGGTGACAGAGATGGAAGACTACTACGGCTCGAGACCAGATGGATTTTCGAGCTTGGAACTACTAGTCCCCATGGTCTCAATGAAAAATTGAGTCTCAATATCTTTAAATAGTGGCCTGTATTCTCTGGCTTCCTATACCTTTATTTATTGTATGCACGACTCTTTTTCCTCATATGCAGGGGTGACTTTTTCTGCTCCCTCACTGAAACCTCACCCAGATTCACGTTCCAGCACACGCAATAGGAACCATCCTTAATCGGTACCCTATGCATAACCTTAGTAATCACCCTTATTGAATAATGACCCCCGGATATTTTTAATATCCCGGGCTTAGGGAATAGTGCTGTAGCATCCTCAATTAATCTTTAGACGCTCCCAATATAGTGACTTTACTTGTATTATTACAACATCCCTGCGTGAGGTCTCAGTAATGCCTGCATCTAGTTTTATTACTTATTGTTTCAGTAGTGGGACACTGTAAGTTGCACTGTTTTCTTTTATGCAGCGCTGCACCCGGGCCGCCTGGCGTCTCAAGTTACCTCGGCAACCAGACGCGATGTGAATGACGTCATCTCTGCAGGACCCGAAACGAAGCGCAAAGCCAGCGCGGCCCGGACAGCGTCGGCTCACCTGAGCGGGATTCTTGGGTATTTAAGGTACGTTTTTGCTTCTATACACACTTGTTCACTTTGACAAAGGGGTATTGTGACCCCGAAACGTTAGTTCTTCTTTGTGGGAATACAATTTTGATTTGCACTTTTAAGTCTCCGAGTGCCGCCTCTTATTTTCTGGTTGTGGATTTTCCTGGAGGGCACCGGAGCCTGTGTACAGAAAATAGTGGGAGTGCCGGTCCGTTTGGAATGTATATATATATATATATATATATATATATATATATATTTATTTCTGTTGTGTGTATATAACTAGAAATTGTATTTGTCCATATCATGTGACCTTTTAATTGTTAAGCATGGTTTTGTTTCTCACTTGCTCTGATGTTTAGAGCTAGCTGACTTTAGGCTGATCCTGTATTTGTCTCGGTAGTCAGAAAGGGATGGAGGTGTTTTTTTCTTTTCTTTTTTTCTTTTAACCTGTATGCAATAAATATGTGTTCCAATCTTTTGTGAGTACAAGCCTTCCTTGTTAATTTGACAGTGCCTAAATAAGATGTACCCTGATCCCTGTTCTCTAAGGGACAAATTCACAGATGGACGCTAATGTTCAGCCTCGGAGTCTTGTACACTACCCCAGTTTTATCTAATACTGTCCGGCTCCCCCGTTTCCCTCTGTGACCCCATAGATCCATTGCATGCACAGATCTGAAAACATCGGAGAAGTGCGTAAACCATCGGGTTTGTTTACAATTTTAAATCTGGCCTTAAGTGCGAAACTGCAGAAAGATATCCCCTTCATTATATTTGTACCTTGCGTGCTACACTGTAAAAGGAGGACGTTCCCCCATTACCCCTCTAGTGATTGTCACAGAACTTCCTTATGGTGCTCATACACTAGTGCGATTTTTACCCGATTTTATTCGATTCCGACGTTTCAGGCTGATAAATCGGATAAAAACTGGCAAATCGCATGTGTTTTACCTCCAATTCGCGGTCGGAGCCCCAATATCAGAAATACTGCACTGTAGATATATCGCACCGGCAGCCTAGGCTGGGGTCGCATACGATACATCAAAGACTGTATACGATGTATCATATGCGATCCTGCCACCTGGAAGATGCCGGGCGGTTCAAGGGTGATCGTATGCGACTTCTCCCCTCCGAGAAGTCGTAAAAGTGTATGGCCACCCTTAGATACAAGCCTAATGTAAATCCAGGTGTTTGGCAGGAGTCCATATTATAGAGCTGTGACTTCAACACTGAATAAGCAGAGGCCGCAGACACTGAGATCTTACTAGGAGGCAACTGAAAATAGCATGGGATACAGACAAAACCAGAAACAAGCGGTGGCCAACCAGAAACAAGCGGTGGCCACAGTAGCCAGCCCAGGAGCACGTCAAGGCCAATTCAAACAAGAGATAAAACACAAGTAGAGGCTAGAGCAAGGGGCCGAGAAGTTCAGGAATAGGTAGCAACACCCCATCTAATAGATTAGGATTCATTACTAGACCCCAAGATGGTCACGTGGAGTTCTCATCCTGGACCGCATTCAACCATCATCCTCCATATAGACCTGTAAATACCTTAGTTCTTCATGATGACCTTACACAGCTACATCATCTTCCTGGATCCACCTGTGCCGCAAACGGCTATGACCTACGGAGAAGAGCTGGGTGTGTAGGGTTCTGTCCCCTACTAGCTCGGTGATCCTGATCAGTGTTGGGTAGTGTCCCATACCAGCTGTGTATGTGTCACAGATTCTACTGGTGGGAGATGTTGGGCTTCTCCTGGACTGGTGATCCCTTCACGCTTCTGTAGAACATTGCACCTAAGAGGGTTGTCCCTGCATGGGCATACTGTATGTGATTGCTGTGACTGACGTTGGTCAGGACTTGGGGTGTGGGATGCCTCCTCCTCCCCGGTACACTGTGTGGATAAGACTTGGGGGTTTTTCAGGATTGAGCCAGTGACTGCTTAAGTACCATTTAGTGCGCTCTTGGTGTATTGTATTTCTACCTGACCATGGGGGTAATTCAGAGTTGATCACAGCAGCAAATTTGTTAGCAGATGGGAAAAACCATGTGCACGGCAGGTGTGGCAGATGTAACGTGCAGAGAGAGTTTGATTTGGGTAGGTTATATTGTTTCTGTGCAGGGTAAATACTGGCTGCTTTATTTTTACACTGCAATTTAGATTTCAAGTTTGAACACACCCCACCCAAATCTGACTCTCTATGCACGTTACATCTGCCCCACCTGCAGTGCACATGGTTTTGCCCAACTGCTAACAAATTTGCTGCTGTGATCAACTCTGAATTAGGCCCCATATAATATAGGCGCAGTTGTATCTTCCCTTTTGTCTTGCTGATGCGATCCATGAACTATAATAATACGCTGGGTTACCTAGTGTGCTCAGGCTCTATACCCAGGTACATCACATAGACCATCAACACCTACAAGCATCTGGGATTTACGTGCTTAGTAATGCTTAATTCCTGCTCCAAATTCTGGTGATGGTGACTTGTTAGGGTCTCCAAGTTGTTATATATGTGCAGCTGCCTCTTCCTGTCTGCTGCTCTCGTGTGTCTCCTACTGTTCTGGGTTTGCTAGGCCTCCAACTGCCTCCCCCATGCTCCTCTAGCTGTGTCACCCTCTAAGCCTCTACACCACCTACAACTTGCCGCAATTCCAGCCTTTGCACCATTGTGGATCCCTCTCCACCAAGATCCCATCCCCAACAAGACTTGAGTCTTCTTGTAGCTCCTCCATTTAAGCCTAATACCGAAAACCTGCCCTGTTACCGTAAAGGCGACAACGTGAACTGATGCCACCAATCTGTCTTGTTTTCTCCTCATGGACCTTTTTTTGCAAACAGATAACTTTACTCAAAATAGATGTGATTGAGATTCTGGGGTGGGGTGATGGCAGGTATGTCCTATTGTCCTCATTTTACAGGTGCCCACGTAGGTACTATATTCTGGTGCCTGTGTGTGCTGACATTCCTCCGGTAAACCCGTCTTGACAAAGTCCCTTTGGGGCCGAAATGTCGACTTTGATGACTTGATAATAAAGTATTAAGGCATTAATCTTATAACAAGTTGGATTTATTACCAAAACGGATATTACTCACTTTAGCACATTGGTAACTAATGTATTTTCTCTGACGTCCTAGTGGATGCTGGGTACTCCGTAAGGACCATGGGGAATAGACGGGCTCCGCAGGAGACTGGGCACTCTTAAAAGAAAGATTAGGTACTACATCTGGTGTGCACTGGCTCCTCCCTCTATGCCCCTCCTCCTGCAGTTAGAATCTGTGCCCGGCCAGAGCTGGATGCACCCTAGGGGCTCTCCTGAGCTTCCTAGAAAAGAAAGTATTTGTTAGGTTTTTTATTTTCAGTGAGATCTGCTGGCAACAGACTCACTGCTACGAGGGACTGAGGGGAGAGAAGCAAACCTACCTGCTTGCAGCTAGCTTCTGCTTCTAAGGCTACTGGACACCAGTAGCTCCAGAGGGATCTAACACAGGGTCTGACCTCGATCGTCCGTTCCCGGAGCCGCGCCGCCGTCCCCCTTGCAGAGCCAGAAGACGGAAGAAGAGGAGAAAATCGGCGGCTGAAGACTCCGGTCTTCAATAAGGTAGCGCACAGCACTGCAGTTGTGCGCCATTGCTCCCACAGCACACCACACGCTCCGGGCACTGGTGGGTGCAGGGCGCTGGGGGGAGGCGCCCTGGGCTGCAATATCTATACCTTTGGCAAAATTGCACATAATACAGTGTATAACACTGTATATGTGCCTAATCCCCCGCCATTAACATTATTAAAAAAGTGGGAGAAGCCCGCCGTGGAGGGGGCGGGGCTATCTTACTCAGCACACCGGTGCCATTTTCTCTTCACAGCTCGACTGGAAGGACGCTCCCCAGGCTCTCCACTGCAGTATATACTACGAGAAGGGTAAAAAAGAGAGGGGGGGGCACATAAATTTAGGCGCAAATTGTGTATAATAGCAGCTATTGGGAAAAATCACTCAGTACAAAAGTGTTAATCCCTGTGATATATAGCGCTGTGCTGTGTGCTGGCATACTCTCTCTCTGTCTCCCCTAAGGACTTAGTGGGGTCCTGTCCCAGGCTTATGTGGAGGCGGAACAGGTGCCGATAAATGTGATGTCACCCCCTGCGGGGCCGACACCAGAGTGGGTGGATATGTGGAAGGTTTTAACCGACAGTGTCAACTCCTTGCATAAAAGGCTCGATGACGTAACAGCTGTGGGACAGCCGGCTTCTCAGCCCGTGCCTGCCCAGGCGTCTCAAAAGCCATCAGGGGCTCAAAAACGCCCGCTACCTCAGATGGCAGACACAGATGTCGACACGGAGTCTGACTCCAGTGTAGACGAGGATGAGACAAATGTACAATACACAAGGGCCATCCGTTGCATGATTACGGCAATGAAAAATGTGTTGCACATTTCTGACATTAACCGGGGTACCACTAAGAAGGGTATTATGTTTGGGGAGAAAAAGCAGCCAGTGACTTTTCCCCCATTTGATGAGTTGAATGAAGTGTGTGAAGAAGCGTGGGGTTCCCCCGATAAGAAACTAGTGATTTCTAAGAGGTTACTGATGGCGTACCCTTTCCCGCCAGAGGATAGGTTACGTTGGGAGACATCCCCTAGGGTGTACAAGGCGCTCACACGCTTATCAAAAAAGGTGGCACTGCCGTCTCAGGATACGGCCGCCTTAAAGGAGCCTGCGGATAGAAAGCAGGAAGCTATCCTGAGGTCTGTATATACACACTCAGGTACTATACTGAGACCTGCAATTGCCTCAGCATGGATGTGTAGTGCTGCAGCAGCTTGGTCTGATACCCTGTCAGATAATATTGATACTCTCGACAGGCATACTATTTTGCTAACCATAGAGCATATTAAAGACGTCGTCTTATATATGAGGGATGCACAGAGGAATATTTGCCGGCTGGCATCTAGAATTAATGCAATGTCCATTTCTGCCAGGAGAGTGTTATGGACTCGGCAGTGGACAGGTGATGCTGATTCTAAAAGGCACATGGAGGTTCTGCCTTATAAGGGTGAGGAATTGTTTGGGGATGGTCTCTCGGACTTCGTATCCACAGCAACAGCTGGGAAGTCAACATTTTTACCTCAGGTTTCCTCACAGCCTAAGAAAGCACCGTATTATCAGGTACAGTCCTTTCGGCCTCAGACCGGCAAGCGGATCAGAGGCGCTTCCTTCCTGCCCAGAGGCAAGGGGAGAGGGAAAAAGCTGCACCATACAGCCAGTTCCCAGGAACAAAAATCCTCCCCTGCTTCCTCTAAGTCCACCGCATGATGCTGGGGCTCGATGGGCGGAGCCAGGGGCGGTGGGGGCGCGTCTCCGGAACTTCAGCGACCAGTGGGTTCGCTCACAGGTGGATCTTTGGGTTCTGCAAGTGGTATCTCAGGGATACAAGCTGTTACCTCAAATCAGCCTTGCCAGCTGCTCCCAAAGAAAGGCAGGTAGTACTGGCAGCTATTAACAAGCTGTATCTTCGGCAGGTGATAATCAAGGTACCCCCCCTTCAACAGGGGCGGGGTTACTATTCCACAATGTTTGTGGTACCGAAACCAGACGGTTCGTTGAGACCCATCCTAAATTTAAAATCCTTGAACACTTATATAAGGAAGTTCAAGTTCAAGATGGAATCGCTCAGGGCGGTTATTGCAGGCCTGGAGGAGGGGGATTTTATGGTGTTGCTGGACATCAAGGATGCATACCTACATGTCCCCATTTACCCACCTCACCAGGAGTACCTCAGGTTTGTGGTACAGGACTGTCATTACCAATTCCAGACGTTGCCGTTTGGTCTGTCCACGGCACCGAGGGTATTTACCAAGGTAATGGCCGAAATGATGATACTCCTCCGAAAGAAGGGAGTTATAATTATCCCATACTTGGACGATCTCCTGATAAAGGCGAGGTCCAAAGAGCAGTTGCTAGTCAGCGTAGCACTATCTCAGGAAGTGCTGCATCAGCACGGCTGGATTCGGAATATTCCAAAGTCACAGCTGATTCCTGCGACGCGTCTGCTGTTCTTGGGCATGATTCTGGACACAGAACAGAAGAAGGTGTTTCTCCCGGAGGAGAAGGCCCAGGAATTATCATCTCTGGTCAGGGACCTCCTGAAACCAAAACAGGTGTCGGTGCATCACTGCACGTGAGTCCTGGGAAAGATGGTAGCTTCGTACGAAGCAATCCCCTTCGGCAGATTCCATGCAAGGATCTTCCAGTGGGATCTATTGGACAAGTGGTCCGGATCGCATCTTCAGATGCATCGGTTGATCACCCTGTCCCCGAGTGTCTCTGCTGTGGTGGCTGCAGAGTGCTCATCTTCTCGAAGGCCGCAGATTCGGCATACAGGACTGGGTCCTGGTGACCACGGATGCAAGCCTCCGAGGTTGGGGGGCAGTCACTCAGGGAAGAAACTTCCAAGGACAATGGTCGAGTCAGGAAACTTCCCTACACATAAATATTCTGGAACTAAGGGCCATTTACAATGCCCTGACTCAAGCAGAACCCCTGCTTCAAAACCAACCGGTGCTGATTCAGTCAGACAACATCACGGCGGTCGCCCATGTAAACCGACAGGGCGGCACAAGAAGCAGGATGGCGATGGCAGAAGCCACAAGGATTCTTTGATGGGTGGAGAATCACGTCTTAGCACTGTCAGCAGTGTTCATTCCGGGAGTCGACAACTGGGAGGCAGATTTCCTCAGCAGGCACGACCTCCACCAGGGAGAGTGGGGACTTCATCCAGAAGTCTTCAAGCTGATTGTAAACCGTTGGGAACGGCCACAGGTGGACATGATGGCGTCCCGCCTCAACAAAAAGCTAAAAAGATATTGCGCCAGGTCAAGGGACCCTCAGGCGATAGCTGTGGACGCGCTAGTGACACCGTGGGTATACCAGTCGGTTTATGTGTTCCCTCCTCTTCCTCTCATACCCAAGGTACTGAGGATAGTGAGAAAAAGAGGAGTAAGAACTATACTCATCGTTCCGGATTGGCCAAGAAGAACTTGGTAACCAGAACTACGAGAGATGATCTCAGAGGACTCATGGCCTCTGCCGCTCAGACAAGACCTGCTGCAGCAGGGGCCCTGTCTGTTCCAAGACTTACCGCGGCTGCGTTTGACGGCATGGCGGTTGAACGCCGGATCCTAACGGAAAAGGGCATTCCAGATGAAGTCATTCCTACGCTGATGAAGGCTAGGAAGGATGTGACAGCAAAACATTATCACCGCATATGGTGAAAATATGTTGCTTGGTGTGAGGCCAGAATGGCCCCAACGGAGGAATTCCAGCTGGGTCGATTTCTGCACTTCCTACAGTCAGGAGTGACTATGGGCCTAAAATTGGGTTCCATTAAGGTCCAGATTTCGGCCCTGTCTATTTTCTTTCAAAAAGAACTGGCTTCACTGCCTGAAGTTCAGATGTTTGTTAAGGGCGTGCTGCATATTCAGCTCCCTTTTGTGCCTCCAGTGGCACCTTGGGATCTCAACGTGGTGTTGGATTTCCTGAAATCACATTGGTTTGAACCACTTAAGACCGTGGAGTTAAAATTTCTCACGTGGAAGGTGGTCATGCTGTTGGCCTTGGCTTCGGCCAGGCGGGTGTCAGAATTGGCGGCTTTGTCGTGTAAAAGCCCTTATCTGATTTTCCATATGGATAGGGCAGAATTGAGGACTCGTCCCCAGTTTCTCCCTAAGGTGGTATCAGCGTTTCATTTGAACCAACCTATTGTGGTGTCTGCGGCTACTAAGGACTTGGAGGATTCCAAGTTACTGGACGTAGTCAGGGCCTTGAAAATATATGTTTCCAGGACAGCTAGAGTCAGAAAGACTGACTCGCTATTTATCCTGCATGCACCCAACAAGCTGGGTGCTCCTGCTTCAAAGCAGACAATTGCTCGCTGGATCTGTAGCAATATTCAACTTGCGCATTCTGCGGCTGGACTGCCGCATCCTAAATCTGTAAAAGCCCATTCCACAAGGAAGGTGGGCTCTTCTTGGGCGGCTGCCCGAGGGGTCTCGGCTTTACAACTTTGCCGAGCTGCTACTTGGTCGGGTTCAAACACATTTGCGAAATTCTACAAGTTTGATACCCTGGCTGAGGAGGACCTTGAGTTTGCTCATTCGGTGCTGCAGAGTAATCCGCACTCTCCCGCCCGTTTGGGAGCTTTGGTATAATCCCCATGGTCCTTACAGAGTACCCAGCATCCACTAGGACATCAGAGAAAATAAGAATTTACTCACCGGTAATTCTATTTCTCGTAGTCCGTAGTGGATGCTGGGAGCCCGTCCCACGTGCGGACTCTCTGCAATACATGTATATAGTTATTGCTTAACTAAAGGGTTATTGTTATGAGCCATTAGTTGAAAGAGGCTCAGTTATTGTTCATACTGTTAACTGGGTATAGTATCACGAGTTGTACGGTGTGATTGGTGTGGCTGGTATGAGTCTTACCCGGGATTCCAAATCCTTTCCTTATTGTGTCAGCTCTTCCGGGCACAGTTTCCCTAACTGAGGTCTGGAGGAGGGGCATAGAGGGAGGAGCCAGTGCACACCAGATGTAGTACCTAATATTTCTTTTAAGAGTGCCCAGTCTCCTGCGGAGCCCGTCTATTCCCCATGGTCCTTACGGAGTACCCAGCTTCCACTACGGACTACGAGAAATAGAATTACCGGTGGGTAAATTCTTATTTTTGTGGGTTTTAGTTCCAAGCATAAAGCTACAATGCACATAAAAAGTACACACATGCGACACGGTAAAGCACAATAATCAAATACAACATAAACTAAGACTCCAATACTGTATCGTACGAATCTAGGGATAATACTTAACGTGAGGCAGTCTCTGTCGCGCACATTAGGGGGAATGATGCAGGGCTGCCGCCACTGCGCACCAAAATGCAAACCCAGCTGCGGCAATATGCAAATTGGCAACCATACTTGTGCAGTATTGCAACAGTAGCTTATGAGCCCGGTTAACACCAGGCCGTTACAAACCCTTAGGGCATGATTTATTACCAGTTATTTATATAGCGCACACATATTCCGCAGCGCTTTACAGAGAATATTTTGCCCATTCACATCAGTCCCTGCCCCAGTGGAGCTTACAATCTAGATTCCCTATCACATATACACACATTCACTAGGGTTAATTTTGTTGGGAGCCAATTAACCTACCAGTATATTTTTGGATTGTGGAAGGAAACCGGAGAACCCAGAGGAAATCCACAAAAGTATGGGGAGAATATACAAACTCCGCACATTTAGGGCCATGGTGGGAATCGAACCCATGACGTCAGTGCTGCTAACCATTACACCATCCGTACTGCCCTAGAGGTGGACGTTATTGCAGTAGCGGCAAATACGTCTTTATGCTAATGCTGCATCAGATGGCCATCCTAGTGATGCCCCCACAGGCTGTGGCGCTAATCCGCTGCTGTGCACACAAAGACGCATTGTAAGTCGCACCATTGGACAGTGCACCTTGCACCCAGGTTACAGCTGAAACAAGTATACAGATTACACTAAAATATCACCAGTCAGATTTGAGTAGAGCATTTACACACACCTATTCACAAACGGTTCACTAGTGCTGGTGACTTTCAACACCATACACTATTAACCCCTGCAAATAATATAAGTCTTTGTCCTGGTATCCATCTGTTGGCACTGCCCTTACTGCCCACAGTATATGCTCCAACTTTTCTGAGTGTGCGCATAAGGATTTCCCAGAAGATAGGCTATGCCAACTGGCGGTAGATCTTGACGTCAGGCCCTGGGAGCTTAGAAAGAGTCATGGGAGAAAAACACAAGGAACGGGAAAACATTTCCCCACCTAAAACAACATTTTTAGAGGTGTGTGAACTTTCTGATGCGTGACAAGAGTTGATTTCTGCGTAAAGCGCCTCCCACAGTCGGAACAGGCAAACGGCTTCTCGCCTCTGTGAATCCTTTGATGTATAACCAGAGTCGATTTCTGTGTAAAACTCTTCCCACACTCGAAGCAGCAGAAGGGCTTCTCGCCCGTGTGGATTCGCCGGTGCACGACCAGGTCAGACTTCTGCGTAAAACATTTCCCACAGTCGGCGCATGAAAATGGCTTCTCCCCCGTATGACTTCTCTGGTGTATGAGGAGGATTGACCGCTGTATAAAAGACTTCCCGCACTGGAAGCAGGAAAACGGCTTCTCGCTTCTGTGAATCCTCTTGTGTTTCACCAGGTGGGACTTGTAGGCGAAGCACTTCCCGCACTCCGAGCAGGTAAACTGCTTCTCATCCGTTAGCGGCGTCACCTCGTGGATCATCAGATCCGATCTCGGTGTGACCTCAGAACCGGGAAGCGGCTGGTCTCCCACGTGGACCCTCTGGTGCTCCACAAGGGTCGTTTTGCGTGTAAAACACTTCCCACACTCAGAACAGGAAAACGGTTTCTCGCCAGTGTGAATCCGCTGGTGCCTGACCAGACTTGATTTCCGTGTAAAACATTTATCACATTCGGCACATGGAAATATTTTATCACTCTTGTGAGTTCTATTATCTCCGATAATGTCTGAGCTGTCGAGGAACCATTCCCTGTGTATGGAGGCATCAGATGATATATCTGCACTGTGCAGTACTGGATGTATGCGTGAGGCTATGAGATTCTCTTCCGGAGAATCCTGTGTCATGTTGTTATCTTCTGTGCCACAGTCTGTAGATAAGATGAGACGTCCTTCTGAGGTGTTCCGTCTGTTGTGTCCATCTGCTGGGAACAAGAGATATGTCATTAAGTCTTTCAGACACAGTGACCATTCATCCGGAGTTAAAGAAAAATAAGAATTTACTCACCGGTAATTCTATTTCTCGTAGTCCGTAGTGGATGCTGGGGACTCCGTAAGGACCATGGGGAATAGACGGGCTCCACAGGAGACTGGGCACACTATAAGAAAGATTTGGTACTACCTGGTGTGCACTGGCTCCTCCCTCTATGCCCCTCCTCCAGACCTCAGTTAGGATACTGTGCCCGGAAGAGCTGACACAATAAGGAAGGATTTTGAATCCCGGGTAAGACTCATACCAGCCACACCAATCACACCGTATAACTCGTGATATTAAACCCAGTTAACAGTATGAAATATAACTGAGCCTCTCAACAGATGGCTCAACAATAACCCTTTAGTTAGGCAATAACTATATACAAGTATTGCAGACAATCCGCACTTGGGATGGGCGCCCAGCATCCACTACGGACTACGAGAAATAGAATTATCGGTGAGTAAATTCTTATTTTCTCTGACGTCCTAGTGGATGCTGGGGACTCCGTAAGGACCATGGGGATTATACCAAAGCTCCCAAACGGGCGGGAGAGTGCGGATGACTCTGCAGCACCGAATGAGAGAACTCAAGGTCCTCCTCAGCCAGGGTATCAAATTTGTAGAATTTAGCAAACGTGTTTGCCCCTGACCAAGTTGCAGCTCGGCAAAGTTGTAAAGCCGAGACCCCTCGGGCAGCCGCCCAAGATGAGCCCACCTTCCTCGTGGAATGGGCTTTCACTGATTTAGGATGCGGCAATCCAGCCGCAGAATGCGCCAGCTGAATTGTGCTACAAATCCAGCGAGCAATAGTCTGCTTAGAAGCAGGAGCACCTATTTTGTTGGGTGCATACAGGATAAAAAGCGAGTCAGTTTTCCTGACTCCAGCCGTCCTGGAAACATAAATTTTCAAGGCCCTGACTACGTCCAGTAACTTGGAATCCTCCAAGTCTCTAGTAGCCGCAGGCACCACAATAGGTTGGTTCAAGTGAAAAGCTGATACCACCTTAGGGAGAAACTGGGGACGAGTCCTCAATTCTGCCCTATCCATATGGAAAATCAGATAAGGGCTTTTACATGACAAAGCCGCCAATTCTGACACACGCCTGGCCGAAGCCAAGGCCAATAACATGACCACTTTCCACGTGAGATATTTCAGATCCACGGTTTTAAGTGGTTCAAACCAATGTGATTTTAGGAAACTCAACACCACATTGAGATCCCAAGGTGCCACAGGAGGCACAAAAGGGGGCTGAATATGAAGCACTCCCTTTACAAAAGTCTGAACTTCAGGCAGTGAAGCCAGTTCTTTCTGGAAGAAAATCGACAGAGCCGAAATCTGGACCTTAATGGAACCCAATTTTAGGCCCATAGTCACTCCTGACTGTAGGAAGTGCAGAAAACGACCCAGCTGAAATTCCTCTGTAGGGGCCTTCCTGGCCTCACACCACGCAACATATTTCCGCCAAATGCGGTGATAATGGTTTGCGGTTACTTCTTTCCTGGCTTTTATCAGCGTAGGAATGACTTCCTCTGGAATGCCCTTTTCCTTTAGGATCCGGAATTCAACCGCCATGCCGTCAAACGCAGCCGCGGTAAGTCTTGGAACAGACAGGGCCCCTGCTGTAGCAGATCCTGTCTGAGCGGTAGAGGCCATGGGTCCTCTGTTAACATTTCTTGAAGTTCCGGGTACCAAGCTCTTCTTGGCCATTCCGGAAACACGAGTATCGTTCTTACTCCTCGCCTTCTTATTATTCTCAGTACCTTTGGTATGAGAGGCAGAGGAGGGAACACATAAACCGACTGGTACACCCACGGTGTCACTAGAGCGTCCACAGCTATCGCCTGAGGGTCCCTTGACCTGGCGCAATATCTCTTTAGCTTTTTGTTGAGGCGGGACGCCATCATGTCCACCTGTGGCCTTTCCCAACGGTTTACTAACAATAGGAAGACTTCTGGATGAAGTCCCCACTCTCCCGGGTGTAGGTCGTGTCTGCTGAGGAAGTCTGCTTCCCAGTTGTCCACTCCCGGAATGAACACTGCTGACAGTGCTAGTACGTGATTTTCCGCCCATCGGAGAATCCTTGTGGCTTCTGCCATCGCCACCCTGCTTCTTGTGCCGCCCTGTCGGTTTACATGGGCGACTGCCGTGATGTTGTCTGATTGGATCAGAACCGGCTGGTTTTGAAGCAGGGGCCTTGCCTGACTTAGGGCATTGTAAATGGCCCTCAGTTCCAGAATGTTTATGTGTAGGGACGACTCCTGACTTGACCAAAGTCCCTGGAAATTTCTTCCCTGTGTGACTGCGCCCCAGCCCCGAAGGCTGGCATCCGTGGTCACCAGGACCCAGTCCTGTATGCCGAATCTGCGGCCCTCTAGAAGATGAGCACTCTGCAGCCACCACAGTAGAGACACCCTGGTCCTTGGAGACAGGGTTATCAGTTGATGCATCTGAAGATGCGATCCCGACCACTTGTCCAAGAGGTCCCACTGGAAGGTCCTTGCATGGAACCTGCCGAATGGAATTGCTTCGTATGAAGCCACCATTTTTCCCAGGACTCGTGTGCAGTGATGCACCGATACCCGTTTTGGTTTTAGGAGGTCTCTGACTAGAGATGACAGCTCCTTGGCTTTCTCCTGCGGGAGAAACACTTTTTTCTGTTCTGTGTCCAGAATCATCCCCAGGAACAGTAAGCGTGTGGAAGGAACCAGTTGTGACTTTGGAATGTTTAGAATCCAGCCATGCTGTTGTAGCACTTCCCGAGATAGTGCTACTCCGACCAGTAACTGTTCCCTGGACCTCGCCTTTATTAGGAGATCGTCCAAGTATGGGATAATTAAAACTTCCTTTTTTCGAAGGAGTATCATCATTTCTGCCATTACCTTGGTAAACACCCTCGGTGCCGTGGACAGTCCAAATGGTAGTGTCTGGAATTGGTAATGGCAATCCTGTACCACAAATCTGAGGTACTCCTGGTGAGGAAGGTAAATAGGGACATGCAGGTAAGCATCCTTGATGTCCAGTGATACCATGTAATGCCCCTCGTCCAGGCTTGCAATAACCGCCCTGAGCGATTCCATCTTGAACTTGAATCTTTTTATGTATGTGTTCAAGGATTTCAAATTTAAAATGGGTCTCACCGAACCGTCCGGTTTCGGTACCACAAACAGTGTGGAATAGTAACCCCGGCCTTGTTGAAGTAGGGGTACTTTGACTATCACCTGCTGGGAATACAGCTTGTGAATTGCCTCTAGTACAGCCTCCCTGCCCGAGGGAGTTGTCGGTAAGGCCGATTTGAGGAAACGGCGGGGGGGAGGCGCCTCGAATTCCAGCTTGTACCCCTGAGATACTACTTGAAGGATCCAGGGATCCACCCGTGAGCGAACCCACTGATCACTGAAATTTTTGAGGCGGCCCCCCACCGTACCTGGCTCCGCCTGTGGAGCCCCACCGTCATGCGGCGGATTTGGAAGAAGCGGGGGAGGACTTTTGTTCCTGGGAACCTGCTGCATGGTGCAGCCTTTTTCCCCTTCCTCTGCCTCTAGACAGAAAGGACCCGCCTTTTCCCCGCCTGTTTTTCTGGGGTCGAAAGGACTGTACCTGATAATACGGTGCTTTCTTAGGCTGTGAGGGGACATGGGGCAAAAATGCTGACTTCCCAGCTGTTGCTGTGGAAACAAGGTCTGAGAGACCATCCCCGAATAACTCCTCACCCTTATAAGGCAAAACTTCCATGTGCCTTTTAGAATCTGCATCCCCTGTCCACTGCCGAGTCCATAAGCCTCTCCTAGCAGAAATGGACAATGCACTTATTCTAGATGCCAGCCGGCAGATCTCCCTCTGTGCATCTCTCATGTACAAGACTGAGTCTTTTATATGCTCTACGGTTAGCAATATAGTGTCCCTGTCCAGGGTGTCAATATTTTCTGACAGGGAATCTGACCAAGCAGCAGCAGCACTGCACATCCACGCTGAAGCAATAGCTGGTCTCAGTATAACACCAGTGTGTGTATATATAGACTTTAGGATAGCCTCCTGCTTTCTATCAGCAGGTTCCTTTAGGGCGGCCGTATCCGGAGACGGTAGTGCCACCTTTTTAGACAAACGTGTGAGCGCTTTATCCACCCTAGGGGGAGTTTCCCAACGTGACCTATCCTCTGGCGAGAAAGGGAACGCCATTAGTAATTTTTTTGAAATCACCAATTTTTTATCAGGAAAAGCCCACGCTTCTTCACACACTTCATTTAATTCTTCAGATGGGGGAAAAACTATTGGCAGTTTTTTCTCCCCAAACATAATACCCTTTTTTGAGGTACCTGGGTTTATATCAGAAATGTGTAAAACCTCTTTCATTGCCTCAATCATGCAACGAATGGCCCTAGTGGACATTAAATTTGACTCATCGTCGTCGACACTGGTATCAGTATCCGTGTCGACATCTGTGTCTGCCATCTGAGGTAGTGGGCGTTTTAGAGCCCCTGATGGCCTTTGAATTGCCTGGGCAGGCACGAGCTGAGAAGCCGGCTGTCCCGCATTTGGCATGTCGTCAAATTTTTTATGTAAGGAGTCGACACTTGCACGTAATTCCTTCCATAAGTCCATCCACTCAGGTGTCTGCCCGGCAGGGGGTGACATCACATTTATAGGCATCTGCTCCGCCTCCACATAAGTCTCTTCATCAAACATGTCGACACAGCCGTACCAACACACCGCACACACACACAGGGAATGCTCTTAAAGGAGACAGGACCCCACAAAAGCCCTTTGGGGAGACAGAGAGAGAGTATGCCAGCACACACCAGAGCGCTATATAATGCAGGGACTAACTGAATTATGTCCCCTATAGCTGCTATAATATTTACTGCGCCTCAAATTTGTGCCCCCCCCCTCTCTTTTTTACCCTTTTCTGTAGTGTAGACTGCAGGGGAGAGTCAGGGAGCTTCCTTCCAGCGGAACTGTGAGGGAGAAATGGCGCCAGTGTGCTGAGGGAGATGGCTCCGCCCCTTTTTCGGCTGACTTTTCTCCCGCTTTTTTCTGTATTCTGGCAGGGGTAATTACCACATATATAGCCTCTGGGGCTATATATTGTGGTTATTTTGCCAGCCAAGGTGATTTTATTGCTGCTCAGGGCGCCCCCCCCCAGCGCCCTGCACCCTCAGTGACCGGAGTGTGAAGTGTGTATAAGGAGCAATGGCGCACAGCTGCAGTGCTGTGCGCTACCTTGGTGAAGACTGAAGTCTTCTGCCGCCGATTTTCCGGACCATCTTCTTGCTTCTGGCTCTGTAAGGGGGACGGCGGCGCGGCTCCGGGAACGAACACCAAGGACGGGTCCTGCGGTCGATCCCTCTGGAGCTAATGGTGTCCAGTAGCCTAAGAAGCCCAAGCTAGCTGCAAGCAGGTAGGTTCGCTTCTTCTCCCCTTAGTCCCTCGTTGCAGTGAGCCTGTTGCCAGCAGGTCTCACTGTAAAATAAAAAACCTAACATATACTTTCTTTCTAGGAGCTCAGGAGAGCCCCTAGTGTGCATCCAGCTCGGCCGGGCACAGAAATCTAACTGAGGTCTGGAGGAGGGGCATAGAGGGAGGAGCCAGTGCACACCAGGTAGTACCAAATCTTTCTTATAGTGTGCCCAGTCTCCTGCGGAGCCCGTCTATTCCCCATGGTCCTTACGGAGTCCCCAGCATCCACTAGGACGTCAGAGAAATACTTTAACAGGGGTGCAGTTAGGTTACCGACATTCAGAATGGTGACAATGACAAGGAAGACAGCTGTATTAGGAACCCGGCATGCCAACACGGTAGTAATGCCTTGTAAAGCAACGTAACGACATCAGCATGAGAACTTCAAATATCACAATTTATCATCATGTTTAACGTTCTAAGCCGACACGGTTACGATGCTTTACATGGCATTACTACCGCGTCGGCATGCCGGGTTCCACATACTGCCGTCTCCCTAGTGCTTGTGACATTATGAATGTTGATCACTTATCCGCCATTATCGGAGACTGATTGGACCCGGATAATTGAGTACCCAACGGCAGTTTAAAAAGGAACACAGAGAGGGCAACTGGAGGAGGAGGGATCCGTTCAGATCCCTCTTCCGACTCCGGGACTCCTTCCAATAGGAAGGAGCAGGCCAGCGGGAATTAACGGCAGCTGAAGATGGCGTCCGTTCTCGCAAGCCAGCTCTGTGACCTTTTTCATATGTGTAACGGGCTCATAAAGGGTTAATAAACAGGCCCCTAAATAATCAAATGTGGGGAAGCCTAAAAAGGCAATTAGTAAAACTTAGAACAGAAGAGAGAAATGGAGTGAAATAAAAAAGAAAAGGGAGGACTATAAAGAGAGAGAGCGAAAAGGACGATTACCTCATTAAAGATTTAATTAGTGTTTGGGTGGCATTCAGTAAGTGATTATACAGTACATCATTCTATTTATCACTGGGTCAGAGTTCTGCCTCGATTCTGAAAGATTCCAACAACTTTGTATGTTACAGCCCTTTGAGGATGAACTCAACCCAAAAGTGCATGCTATCATCTGGATGCAGTTTCCCGTTAACATATGGGGATCCTATGAAAAATAAAGGGTAGAGAAAAAGAGGATTTGGGGGGTACGGAGTGAAGTTAAAGACGGTGATGGAACTAGTAATGAGAGGGCTAACAGTGTAATAAAAAAAATATGATAATGCACATATAACAATCAAAATGACAAAAAGAAAAACAAATTTTAAATGAAATAGGGAAACCTACTTTCCTCCATACAAAAGCCAGAAGGGATTACTCTCTCCGTAGCCGATCTAACAGTGCTTTATAGGAAAATCTATGGATGGGCTATGGGCAGCAGGCTGTCCCTTCAATCAAGATTAACACATGGGAAATCTCCTAGATGTTATATGTGAGGGGGCAGAATAAGATTTGGAAGGGCAACATACAAAACTACAATCCATTATAAAATAAGATTTTACTTACCGATAAATCTATTTCTCGTAGTCCGTAGTGGATGCTGGGGACTCCGTCAGGACCATGGGGATTAGCGGCTCCGCAGGAGACAGGGCACAAAACTAAAGCTTTAGGATCAGGTGGTGTGTACTGGCTCCTCCCCCTATGACCCTCCTCCAAGCCTCAGTTAGGATACTGTGCCCGGACGAGCGTACACAATAAGGAAGGATATTGAATCCCGGGTAAGACTCATACCAGCCACACCAATCACACCGTATAACTTGTGATCTAAACCCAGTTAACAGTATGACAAACGTAGGAGCCTCTGAACAGACGGCTCACAACAATAACAACCCGATTTTTTTTTTTTTGTAACAATAACTATGTACAAGTATTGCAGACAATCCGCACTTGGGATGGGCGCCCAGCATCCACTACGGACTACGAGAAATAGATTTATCGGTAAGTAAAATCTTATTTTCTCTGACGTCCTAAGTGGATGCTGGGGACTCCGTCAGGACCATGGGGATTATACCAAAGCTCCCAAACGGGCGGGAGAGTGCGGATGACTCTGCAGCACCGAGTGAGAGAACTCCAGGTCCTCCTCAGCCAGGGTGTGCCCCTGACCAAGTAGCAGCTCGGCAAAGTTGTAAAGCCGAGACCCCTCGGGCAGTCGCCCAAGATGAGCCCACCTTCCTTGTGGAATGGGCATTTATATATTTTGGCTGTGGCAGTCCTGCCACAGAATGTGCAAGCTGAATTGTACTACACATTCAACTAGCAATCGTCTGCTTAGAAGCAAGAGCACCCAGTTTTTTGGGTGCATACAGGATAACAGCAAGTCAGTTTTCCTGACTCCAGCCGTCCTGGAAATCTATATTTTCAGGGCCCTGACAACATCTAGCAACTTGGAGTCCTCCAAGTCTCTAGTAGCCGCAGGTACCACAATAAGCTGGTTCAGATGAAACGCTGACACCACCTTAGGGAGAAACTGGGGACGAGTCCGCAGCTCTGCCCTGTCCGAATGGACAATCAGATATGGGCTTTTGTGAGACAAAGCCGCCAATTCTGACACTCGCCTGGCCGAGGCCAGGGCCAACATCATGGTCACTTTCCATGTGAGATATTTCAAATCCACAGATTTGAGCGGTTTAAACCAACGTGATTTGAGGAATCCCAGGACTACGTTGAGATCCCACAGTGCCACTGGAGGCACAAAAGGGGGTTGTATATGCAGTACTCCCTTGTCAAATTTCTGGACTTCAGGAACTGAAGCCAATTCTTTCTGGAAGAAAATCGACAGGGCCGAAATTTGAACCTTAATGGACCCCAATTTGAGGCCCATAGACACTCCTGTTTGCAGCAAATGCAGGAATCGACCGAGTCGAAATTTCTTCGTGGGGCCTTCCTGGCCTCACACCACGCAACATATTTTCGCCACATGTGGTGATAATGTTGTGCGGTCACCTCCTTCCTGGCTTTGACCAGGGTAGGAATGACCTCTTCCGGAATGCCTTTTTTCCTTAGGATCCGGCGTTCAACCGCCATGCCGTCAAACGCAGCCGCGGTAAGTCTTGGAACAGACATGGTACTTGCTGAAGCAAGTCCCTTCTTATCGGCAGAGGCCCTGAGTCCTCTGTGAGCATCTCTTGAAGTTCCGGGTACCAAGTCCTTCTTGGCCCATCCGGAGCCACGAGTATAGTTCTTACTCCTCTACGTCTTATAATTCTCAGTACCTTTGGTATGAGAAGCAGAGGAGGGAACACATACACCGACTGGTACACCCATGGTGTTACCAGAACGTCCACAGCTATTGCCTGAGGGTCTCTTGACCTGGCGCAATACCTGTCCAGTTTTTTGTTCAGGCGGGACGCCATCATGTCCACCTTTGGTCTTTCCCAATGGTGCACAATCATGTGGAAAAAACTTCTCGATGAAGTCCCCACTCTCCCGGGTGGAGGTCGTGCTGAGGAAGTCTGCTTCCCAGTTGTCCACTCCCGGAATGAAAAACTGCTGACAGTGCTATCACATGATTTTCCGCCCAGCGAAGAATCCTTGCAGTTTCTGCCATTGTCCTCCTGCTTCTTGTGCCGCCCTGTCTGTTTACGTGGGCGACTGCCGTGATGTTGTCCCACTGGATCAATACCGGCTGACCTTGAAGCAGAGGTCTTGCTAAGCTTAGAGCATTGTAAATTGCTCTTAGCTCCAGTATATTTATGCGGAGAGAAGTCCCCAGACTTGATCACACTCCCTGGAAATTTTTTCCCTGTGTGACAGCTCCCCAGCCTTTCAAGCTGGAATCCGTGGTCACCAGGACCCAGTCCTGAATGCATAACTGTGGCCCTTTAGTAGATGAGCACTCTGCAGCCACCACAGAAGAGACACCCTTGTCCTTGGAGACAGGGTTATCCGCTGATGCATCTGAAGATGCGATCCGGACCATTTGTCCAGCAGATCCCACTGAAAAGTTCTTGCGTGAAATCTGCCGAATGGAATCGCTTCGTAAGAAGCCACCATTTTTCCCAGGACCCTTGTGCAATGATGCACTGACACTTTTCCTGGTTTTTGGAGGTTCCTGACTAGCTTGGATAACTCCCTGGCTTTCTCCTCCGGGAGAAACACCTTTTTTTTTTTTTTTTGGACTGTGTCCAGAATCATCCCTAGGGACAGCAGACGTGTCGTCGGAGACAGCTGCGATTTTGGAATATTTAGAATCCACCCGTGCTGTCGTAGAACTACTTGAGATAGTGCTACTCAGACCTCCAACTGTTCTCTGGACCTTGCCCTTATCAGGAGATCGTCCAAGTAAGGGATAATTAAGACGCCTTTTCTTTGAAGAAGAATCATCATTTCGGCCATTACCTTGGTAAAGACCCGGGGTGCCGTGGACAATCCAAACGGCAGCGTCTGAAACTGATAGTGACAGTTTTGTACCACGAACCTGAGGTACCCTTTGTGAGAAGGGCAAATTTGGACATGGAGGTAAGCATCCTTGATGTCCAGGGACACCATATAGTCCCCTTCTTCCTGGTTCGCTATCACTGCTCTGAGTGACTCCATTTAGAATAGGTCTCACCTAGCCGTCTGGCTTCAGTACCACAATATAGTGTGGAATAATACCCCTTTACTTGTTGTAGGAGGGGTACTTTGATTATCACCTGCTGGGAATACAGCTTGTGAATTGTTTCCAATACTGCCTCCCTGTCGGAGGTAGACGTTGGTAAAGCAAACTTCAGGAACCTGCGAGGGGGAGACGTCTCGAATTTCCAATCTGTACCCCTGGGATACTACTTGTAGGATCCAGGGGTCCACTTGCGAGTGAGCCCACTGCGTGCTGAAACTCTTGAGACGACCCCCCACCGCACCTGTTTGTACGGCCCCAGCGTCATGCTGAGGACTTGGCAGAAGCGGTGGAAGGCTTCTGTTCCTGGGAATGGGCTGCCTGCTGCAGTCTTCTTCCCTTACCTCTATCCCTGGGCAGATATTATGGGGACGAAAGGACTGAGGCTGAAAAGACTATGTCTTTTTCTGCTGAGATGTGACTTGGGGTAAAAAAGGTGGATTTTCTAGCTGTTGCCGTGGCCACCAGGTCCGATGGACCGACCCCAAATAACTCCTCCCCTTTATACGGCAATACTTCCATGTGCCGTTTGGAATCTGCATCACCTGACCACTGTCGTGTCCATAAACATCGTCTGGCAGATATGGACATCGCACTTACTCTTGATGCCAGAGTTTCACATATATAGAAATGCATCTTTTAAATGCTCTATAGTCAATAAAATACTGTCCCTGTCAAGGGTATCAATATTTCCAGTCAGGGAATCAGACCAAGCCACCCCAGCGCTGCCCATCCAGGCTGAGGCGATCGCTGGTCGCAGTATAACACCAGTATGTGTGTATATACTTTTTAGGATATTTTCCAACCTCCTATCAGTTGGCTCCTTGAGGGCGTCCGTATCTGGAGACGGTAACGCCACTTGTTTTTATAAGCGTGTGAGCGCCTTATCCACCCTAAGGTGTGTTTCCCAACGCGCCATAACTTCTGGCGGGAAAGGGTATACCGCCAATAATTTTCTATCGGGGGAAACCCACGCATCATCACACACTTCATTTAATTTATCTGATTCAGGAAAAACAACATGTAGTTTTTTCACACTCCACATAATACCCTTTTTTTGTGGTACTTGTAGTATCAGAAATATGTAACATCTCCTTCATTGCCCTTAACAAGTAACGTGTGGCCCTAAAGGAAAATACGTTTGTTTCTTCACCGTCGACACTGGAGTCAGTGTCCGTGTGAGGTAAAAGGACATTTTAACGCCCCTGACGGTGTTTTAGACGCCTGGACAGGTACTAATTGGTTTGCCGGCCGTCTCATGTCGTCAACCGACCTTGCAGCGTGTTGACATTATCACGTAATTCCTTAAAGAAGCCATCCATTCCGGTGTCGACTCCCTAGAGAGTGACATCACCATTACCGGCAATTGCTCCGCCTCCTCACCAACATCGTCCTCATACATGTCGACACACAAGTACCGACACACAGCACACACACAGGGAATGCTCTGATAGAGGACAGGACCCCACTAGCCCTTTGGGGAGACAGAGGGAGAGTTTGCCAGCACACACCAAAAACGCTATATTATACAGGGACAACCTTTATATAAGTGTTTTTCCCTTATAGCATTTTAATATATATATACATATCGCCAATTAAGTGCCCCCCCTCTCTGTTTTAACCCTGTTTCTGTAGTGCAGTGCAGGGGAGAGCCTGGGAGCCTTCCCACCAGCATTTCTGTGAGGGAAAATGGCGCTGTGTGCTGAGGAGAATAGGCCCCGCCCCCTTTTCGGCGGGCTTCTTCTCCCGTTTTTCTGAGACCTGGCAGGGGTTAAATACATCCATATAGCCTCCAGGGGCTATATGTGATGTATTTTTAGCCAGAATAAGGTATTATACATTGCTGCCCAGGGCGCCCCCAGCAACGCCCTGCACCCTCCGTGACCGTTGGTGTGAAGTGTGTGACAACAATGGCGCACAGCTGCAGTGCTGTGCGCTACCTTCATGAAGACTGAAAAGCCTTCTGACGCCGGTTTCTGGACCTTCAATTAGAGATGAGCGCCTGAAATTTTTCGGGTTTTGTGTTTTGGTTTTGGGTTCGGTTCCGCGGCCGTGTTTTGGGTTCGACCGCGTTTTGGCAAAACCTCACCGAATTTTTTTTGTCGGATTCGGGTGTGTTTTGGATTCGGGTGTTTTTTTTAAAAAACACTAAAAAACAGCTTAAATCATAGAATTTGGGGGTCATTTTGATCCCATATTATTATTAACCTCAAAAACCATAATTTCCACTCATTTTCAGTCTATTCTGAATACCTCACACCTCACAATATTATTTTTAGTCCTAAAATTTGCACCAAGGTCGCTGGATGACTAAGCTAAGCGACACTAGTGGCCGACACAAACACCTGGCCCATCTAGGAGTGGCACTGCAGTGTCACGCAGGATGTCCCTTCCAAAAAACCCTCCCCAATCAGCACATGACGCAAAGAAAAAAAGAGGCGCAATGAGGTAGCTGACTGTGTGAGTAAGATTAGCGACCCTAGTGGCCGACACAAACACCGGGCCCATTTAGGAGTGGCACTGCAGTGTCACGCAGGATGTCCCTTCCAAAAAACCCTCCCCAATCAGCACATGACGCAAAGAAAAAAAGAGGCGCAATGAGGTAGCTGACTGTGTGAGTAAGATTAGCGACCCTAGTGGCCGAAACAAACACCGGGCCCATTTAGGAGTGGCACTGCAGTGTCACGCAGGATGTCCCTTCCAAAAAACCCTCCCCAATCAGCACATGACGCAAAGAAAAAAAGAGGCGCAATGAGGTAGCTGACTGTGTGAGTAAGATTAGCGACCCTAGTGGCCGACACAAACACCGGGCCCATTTAGGAGTGGCACTGCAGTGTCACGCAGGATGTCCCTTCCAAAAAACCCTCCCCAATCAGCACATGACGCAAAGAAAAAAAGAGGCGCAATGAGGTAGCTGACTGTGTGAGTAAGATTAGCGACCCTAGTGGCCGACACAAACACCGGGCCCATTTAGGAGTGGCACTGCAGTGTCACGCAGGATGTCCCTTCCAAAAAACCCTCCCCAATCAGCACATGACGCAAAGAAAAAAAGAGGCGCAATGAGGTAGCTGACTGTGTGAGTAAGATTAGCGACCCTAGTGGCCGACACAAACACCGGGCCCATTTAGGAGTGGCACTGCAGTGTCACGCAGGATGTCCCTTCCAAAAAACCCTCCCCAAACAGCACATGACGCAAAGAAAAATAAAAGAAAAAAGAGGTGCAAGATGGAATTGTCCTTGGGCCCTCCCACCCACCCTTATGTTGTATAAACAAAACAGGACATGCACACTTTAACCAACCCATCATTTCAGTGACAGGGTCTGCCACACGACTGTGACTGATATGACGGGTTGGTTTGGACCCCCCCCAAAAAAGAAGCAATTAATCTCTCCTTGCACAAACTGGCTCTACAGAGGCAAGATGTCCACCTCATCATCACCCTCCGATATATCACCGTGTACATCCCCCTCCTCACAGATTATCAATTCGTCCCCACTGGAATCCACCATCTCAGCTCCCTGTGTACTTTGTGGCAGCAATTGCTGCTGGTCAATGTCTCCGCGGAGGAATTGATTATAATTCATTTTAATGAACATCATCTTCTCCACATTTTCTGGATGTAACCTCGTACGCCGATTGCTGACAAGGTGAGCGGCGGCACTAAACACTCTTTCGGAGTACACACTTGTGGGAGGGCAACTTAGGTAGAATAAAGCCAGTTTGTGCAATGGCCTCCAAATTGCCTCTTTTTCCTGCCAGTATAAGTATGGACTGTGTGACGTGCCTACTTGGATGCGGTCACTCATATAATCCTCCACCATTCTTTCAATGGTGAGAGAATCATATGCAGTGACAGTAGACGACATGTCCGTAATCGTTGTCAGGTCCTTCAGTCCGGACCAGATGTCAGCATCAGCAGTCGCTCCAGACTGCCCTGCATCACCGCCAGCGGGTGGGCTCGGAATTCTGAGCCTTTTCCTCGCACCCCCAGTTGCGGGAGAATGTGAAGGAGGAGATGTTGACAGGTCGCGTTCCGCTTGACTTGACAATTTTCTCACCAGCAGGTCTTTCAACCCCAGCAGACTTGTGTCTGCCGGAAAGAGAGATCCAAGGTAGGCTTTAAATCTAGGATCGAGCACGGTGGCCAAAATGTAGTGCTCTGATTTCAACAGATTGACCACCCGTGAATCCTTGTTAAGCGAATTAAGGGCTCCATCCACAAGTCCCACATGCCTAGCGGAATCGCTCCGTGTTAGCTCCTCCTTCAATGTCTCCAGCTTCTTCTGCAAAAGCCTGATGAGGGGAATGACCTGACTCAGGCTGGCAGTGTCTGAACTGACTTCACGTGTGGCAAGTTCAAAGGGCATCAGAACCTTGCACAACGTTGAAATCATTCTCCACTGCGCTTGAGACAGGTGCATTCCACCTCCTATATCGTGCTCAATTGTATAGGCTTGAATGGCCTTTTGCTGCTCCTCCAACCTCTGAAGCATATAGAGGGTTGAATTCCACCTCGTTACCACTTCTTGCTTCAGATGATGGCAGGGCAGGTTCAGTAGTTTTTGGTGGTGCTCCAGTCTTCTGTACGTGGTGCCTGTACGCCGAAAGTGTCCCGCAATTTTTCTGGCCACCGACAGCATCTCTTGCACGCCCCTGTCGTTTTTTAAATAATTCTGCACCACCAAATTCAAGGTATGTGCAAAACATGGGACGTGCTGGAATTTGCCCATATTTAATGCACACACAATATTGCTGGCGTTGTCCGATGCCACAAATCCACAGGAGAGTCCAATTGGGGTAAGCCATTCCGCGATGATCTTCCTCAGTTGCCGTAAGAGGTTTTCAGCTGTGTGCGTATTCTGGAAACCGGTGATACAAAGCGTAGCCTGCCTAGGAAAGAGTTGGCGTTTGCGAGATGCTGCTACTGGTGCCGCCGCTGCTGTTCTTGCGGCGGGAGTCCATACATCTACCCAGTGGGCTGTCACAGTCATATAGTCCTGACCCTGCCCTGCTCCACTTGTCCACATGTCCGTGGTTAAGTGGACATTGGGTACAACTGCATTTTTTAGGACACTGGTGAGTCTTTTTCTGACGTCCGTGTACATTCTCGGTATCGCCTGCCTAGAGAAGTGGAACCTAGATGGTATTTGGTAACGGGGGCACACTGCCTCAATAAATTGTCTAGTTCCCTGTGAACTAACGGCGGATACCGGACGCACGTCTAACACCAACATAGTTGTCAAGGCCTCAGTTATCCGCTTTGCAGCAGGATGACTGCTGTGATATTTCATCTTCCTCGCAAAGGACTGTTGAACAGTCAATTGCTTACTGGAAGTAGTACAAGTGGGCTTACGACTTCCCCTCTGGGATGACCATCGACTCCCAGCAGCAACAACAGCAGCGCCAGCAGCAGTAGGCGTTACACGCAAGGATGCATCGGAGGAATCCCAGGCAGGAGAGGACTCGTCAGAATTGCCAGTGACATTGCCTGCAGGACTATTGGCATTCCTGGGGAAGGAGGAAATTGACACTGAGGGAGTTGGTGGGGTGGTTTGCGTGAGCTTGGTTACAAGAGGAAGGGATTTACTGGTCAGTGGACTGCTTCCGCTGTCACCCAAAGTTTTTGAACTTGTCACTGACTTATTATGAATGCGCTGCAGGTGACGTATAAGGGAGGATGTTCCGAGGTGGTTAACGTCCTTACCCCTACTTATTACAGCTTGACAAAGGGAACACACGGCTTGACACCTGTTGTCCGCATTTCTGTTGAAATAGTTCCACACCGAAGAGCTGATTTTTTTGGTATTTTCACCAGGCATGTCAACGGCCATATTCCTCCCACGGACAACAGGTGTCTCCCCGGGTGCCTGACTTAAACAAACCACCTCACCATCAGAATCCTCCTGGTCAATTTCCTCCCCAGCGCCAGCAACACCCATATCCTCCTCATCCTGGTGTACTTCAACACTGACATCTTCAATCTGACTATCAGGAACTGGACTGCGGGTGCTCCTTCCAGCACTTGCAGGGGGCGTGCAAATGGTGGAAGGCGCATGCTCTTCACGTCCAGTGTTGGGAAGGTCAGGCATCGCAACCGACACAATTGGACTCTCCTTGTGGATTTGGGATTTCGAAGAACGCACAGTTCTTTGCGGTGCTACTGCTTTTGCCAGCTTGAGTCTTTTCATTTTTCTAGCGAGAGGCTGAGTGCCTCCATCCTCATGTGAAGCTGAACCACTAGCCATGAACATAGGCCAGGGCCTCAGCCGTTCCTTGCCACTCCGTGTGGTAAATGGCATATTGGCAAGTTTACGCTTCTCCTCCGACAATTTTATTTTTAGGTTTTGGAGTCCTTTTTTTACTGATATTTGGTGTTTTGGATTTGACATGCTCTGTACTATGACATTGGGCATCGGCCTTGGCAGACGACGTTGCTGGCATTTCATCGTCTCGGCCATGACTAGTGGCAGCAGCTTCAGCACGAGATGGAAGTGGATCTTGATCTTTCCCTAATTTTGGAACCTCAACATTTTTGTTCTCCATATTTTAATAGGCACAACTAAAAGGCACCTCAGGTAAACAATGGAGATGGATGGATACTAGTATACAATTATGGACGGACTGCCGAGTGCCGACACAGAGGTAGCTACAGCCGTGAACTACCGTACTGTGTCTGCTGCTAATATAGACTGGTTGATAAAGAGATGTCGTAGTATGTATGTATGAAGAAGAAAGAAAAAAAAACCACGGTTAGGTGGTATACAATTATGGACGGACTGCCGAGTGCCGACACAGAGGTAGCCACAGCCGTGAACTACCGTACTGTACTGTGTCTGCTGCTAATATAGACTGGTTGATAAAGAGATGTCGTAGTATGTATGTATGAAGAAGAAAGAAAAAAAAACCACGGGTAGGTGGTATACAATTATGGACGGAGTGCCGACACAGAGGTAGCCACAGCCGTGAACTACCGTACTGTACTGTGTCTGCTGCTAATATAGACTGGTTGATAAAGAGATGTAGTAGTATGTATGTATAAAGAAGAAAGAAAAAAAAACCACGGGTAGGTGGTATACAATTATGGACGGACTGCCGAGTGCCGACACAGAGGTAGCCACAGCCGTGAACTACCGTACTGTACTGTGTCTGCTGCTAATATAGACTGGTTGATAAAGAGATGTCGTAGTATGTATGTATGAAGAAGAAAGAAAAAAAAACCACGGTTAGGTGGTATACAATTATGGACGGACTGCCGAGTGCCGACACAGAGGTAGCCACAGCCGTGAACTACCGTACTGTACTGTGTCTGCTGCTAATATAGACTGGTTGATAAAGAGATGTAGTAGTATGTATGTATAAAGAAGAAAGAAAAAAAAACCACGGGTAGGTGGTATACAATTATGGATGGACTGCCGAGTGCCGACACAGAGGTAGCTACAGCCGTGAACTACCGTACTGTGTCTGCTGCGACTGGATGATAAATAATGATATAAAAAATATATATATATCACTACTGCAGCCGGACAGGTATATATATTATATAATGACGGACCTGCTGGACACTGTCTGTCAGCAGAATGAGTTTTTTATAGAATAAAAAAAAAAACACCACACAAGTGAAGTCACACGACGAGTGTTTAACTTTTTCAGGCAATCACAATATAGTATACTACTAACTATACTGGTGGTCAGTGTGGTCAGGTCACTGGTCAGTCACACTGGCAGTGGCACTCCTGCAGCAAAAGTGTGCACTGTTTAATTTTAATATAATATGTACTCCTGGCTCCTGCTATAACCTATAACTGGCACTGCAGTGCTCCCCAGTCTCCCCCACAATTATAAGCTGTGTGAGCTGAGCACAGTCAGATATATAATATATACATAGATGATGCAGCACACTGGGCTGAGCAGTGCACACAGATATGGTATGTGACTGTCTTGTACTCCTGGCTCCTGCTATAACCTATAACTGGCACTGCAGTGCTCCCCAGTCTCCCCCACAATTATAAGCTGTGTGAGCTGAGCACAGTCAGATATATAATATATACATAGATGATGCAGGCATGCAGCACACTGGGCTGAGCAGTGCACACAGATATGGTATGTGACTGAGTCACTGTGTGTACCGTTTTTTTCAGGCAGAGAATGGATATATTAAATAAAACAACTGCACTGCTGGTGGTCACTGTGGTCAGTCACTAAACTCTGCACTCTCTTCTACAGTATCAGCCTCAGGTCAATCTCTCTCTCTCTCTCTCCTAATCTAAATGGAGAGGACGCCAGCCACGTCCTCTCCCTATCAATCTCAATGCACGTGTGAAAATGGCGGCGACGCGCGGCTCCTTATATAGAATCCGAGTCTCGCGAGAATCCGACAGCGTCATGATGACGTTCGGGCGCGCTCGGGTTAACCGAGCAAGGCGGGAAGATCCGAGTCGCTCGGACCCGTGAAAAAAAACATGAAGTTCGTGCGGGTTCGGATTCAGAGAAACCGAACCCGCTCATCTCTACCTTCAATCTTCAGCATCTGCAAGGGGGGTCGGCGGCGCGGCTCCGGGACGAACCCCAGGGTGAGACCTGTGTTCCGACTCCCTCTGGAGCTAATGGTGTCCAGTAGCCTAAGAAGCCAATCCATCCTGCACGCAGGTGAGTTGAACTTCTCTCCCCTAAGTCCCTCGATGCAGTGAGCCTGTTGCCAGCAGGACTCACTGAAAATAAGAAACCTAAAAACTTTTTCTAAGCAGCTCCTTAAGAGAGCCACCTAGATTGCACCCTGCTCGGACGGGCACAAAAACCTAACTGAGGCTTGGAGGAGGGTCATAGGGGGAGGAGCCAGTACACACCACCTGATCCTAAAGCTTTAGTTTTGTGCCCTGTCTCCTGCGGAGCCGCTAATCCCCATGGTCCTGACGGAGTCCCCAGCATCCACTTAGGACGTCAGAGAAATTAGGAGCACAAACTGTAAGATCAGGTCCCATGCTCTACATATACAGTAAATCACCATCTAATCTTGTAACACATAGCAGGGTATTTTATGGAGAATACGGTGACATAAAGTATTTAATCTACGATAGACATTATAGGAGGGTGTTCTAGTCTTTGGATCAAGTTCTGATACGCAAGACAAGAGTACTAGATTTAGGCCTAATCTAGCCGTAACCTATATCCCACCAAGTTTACAGTCATTTTCAGGTCTATGTTACGGTCTCTTTATATTTTTATTATTATAGACTTTTTACTGCTTTTGGGTTTTTTTGTACATACATCCCCCTTATGTATCATTTTCTCATCTCTCCCCTCTTATTTAAATAGTAACGTTTACTTATATAGCACAAGCATAGTCCATTGTGCTGTACAATTGCCCTTTTCTGTACTCTATTCCACCCACAACTTAAATATCCCCCATCGGATATAGAGCCTGTAAAATGTCGTAATGAATTAATATAAATTTATATTTATATTATATTCGTAAATCATCAAGAAATTTATATGCGTTTTCCCAACAACTCCCCTTAAAGTCCCCATTAACTCCTCCAAACGGCCACTTCCTTTCAATCACTCTGCGTCAAAGTTCTCAGTGCGAGCGGGATCGCAGCGGCACCCTCGCGCATGTGCCTTGCAATCGCAGTACATGCGCAATTTGCTGACAATCACTCCATTGCGTACAAACATAACTTAAGCCCAATGTACGTCACTAGCTAGTCAATGTGTCTTATATGGCCTACAGGTTTGGGCACCTCCCGGTAAGAAGAAAATACAGAGGGTTCTGGGACCGAAAGCCTATGTAAAAAGGGCATGGAAGGGTTATAATAAAAAAGGGGTTTACAAAAACAGAGTTTGTCTAATAAAGAGAAAAAGTAAACTTTTTGTACAAAGGGCCATACCAGGACAAGGTGACATCGCTTGTGAAAGCTAGCATATGAAAGAGTTATTTACTGTAACGGCAGATAAAATGAGGAACTCTGTGCCTCCATAATGATTTCTACTTTAAAAAAATGTTAGCGTATCAGTCATCACCACCTCATGTGGTATGAATTCCAGTTTAACCGCTCTTACAGTAGAGAACCCTTACAATGCCGACTTAATGCCCCTTTATCAGACACATCCAAGGGGAATTTGTACCTTAAGACTTTAAGTCACTAAGCGAACAATCTAATATTCCTGTTTCTCTCCATTTTGCGTATTTACAAATCAATAGCTTCGTCCGCTCCCTGTGCAAATCAGATAAATTAGAAGCCCCATATCATTTGAACATCGTTGTATTTACAGCCCAAGTTGCAAGGGTCTATTTCTATATTATACTCACTGATTGCTCCCTCACCTCTTGAGGTTAAAGAGAAATTTGAACTATCCTGGGAGCGGGACTTGGGTTTGAACCTGAAGGGCAATGAATGGTCTGATTTGAGGCAGTATGTAAATAAATCCTCCATTAACACTAATTTTCCAGAAAATTCATTTAAAGTGTATTCTCGATGGTATTTGACTCCTGATAAGATCTCCCGTATATTCCATGGTTCTCCAAATTTTTGTTGGAGACTATATGGACACGTTGGTTCGTACTTTCATATCTGGTGGGAGTGTCCCTTGATATCCAGGTTCTGGGATGAAGTATTGTCGCTGGTCTCCAGATTACTTGGCCTATCGATCTCTAAAGATCCGTTACATATACTTCTCTGTAAGCACTATGATTCTTTATTCAAATCTCAAAATAAACTATGCTTCCATTTGTAATGTATATGTGGCTTACTTGTCTTCTTTTGTAACATTGCTATATTTTGTGTCGACTATTTCAATAAATTTTGAGATAAAACAAAATAATTATCTAACATTTATGGGTAAATCAAGATTAAAATTATACATAACATAAATGACAAAACAGGACATTAACATTTTCCATCCTAAGGCAAAGAAGAAGTAATGTTTGCTGTCCAAAAGTACTATTGAAAATAAAACAGAGATAAAAAAATAATGTCTACCAAAATAAGGTAATGTTGAATTGAGACAGACAATATAAATATTTGTACATTCATAGGGTATAATGTACATTGTTCTGTTGTATGAGCAGAATACATCTTTAAAATGCATACACTACATGTGGTGTTCTAATTAGAGTATTACTCCCATCTACAGTCTACATGTAGCGTTCTAACTAGAGTATTACTCCCATCTACAGTCTACATGTGGTGTTCTATCTAGGGTATTACTCCCATCTACAGTCTACATGTGGTGTACTAAATACAGTATTACGCCCATCTACAGTCTACATGTGGCATTCTAACTAGAGTATTACTACCATCTACAGTCTACATGTGGTGTTCTAACTAGAGTATTACTCCCATCTACAGTCTAAATTTCGCATCAACTGGAACCAAAGACCCATAAGAAGATAGTACCTTGATTATATTCTTTTTTATCTCTCTGGTGGATGACAAAGCGATGTGCCCCAGTCTCCTCAATCTGAAGATTTTTCTTGAAGGTGATGCATGAATCAATCTGAGGGCTGCAGATTTGATGGGATTCTCCATGCTGCTTTAAAATTGTTTGGGTTTCAACATTCTTAATCGAAGCTATGCAAACATAATTTTTATATCACTATTAGATCATTTTGTTTTACATAGCCAGTCTTTCTTTATGCTGTTATGTCAGAATCGCAACGTTTACTCACCTGTGCAGATATCTGTAGGGATTTCTTCCTCTTTACACTGCGGAACACTTCTCCCATAGAGATGTTCTTCATCCACAGCCTCTACTTTAACAATAATCATATCATTGGCCTAAGGAAACATCAAAATAATAACAATGCATTGAATGTCTGCCCTAACGAACTGTGATTAAATAAAATATAATTTTCTAACACTGTATTGAGAGATGACCCCTTTGCTCAAGACAAAAAAAAATTGAGCAAACTGCATGGAAACACATGGAAAAGGTTTTATAGATGTTTTCATGCATAGCATTCAACGGGGCTTAAACAGTGCATTAAACTGTCTTAGTGTCCTCAGGTCTCATCCCAGTTGGGGGACCGAGGAGTGAGCTTGCCTCAATGCCAATTCCTGGTCTAGCTAAACTCAAATTGCTTTAGTTAATGGAAGGCCAACACACATGCATAGGGGAGATGTATCAAACCTTGGATAAAGTACCAACCAATCAACTCATGTCATTTTTCAAACATTGCCCGTAACATGACAGAAGCTGATTGGTTGGTACTTTATCTCTCTACAAGTTTTGATAGACCCCATCCGCCATGGTGCCCAACTGAATGGACTTACACTGAGTTAAGTGGCTTTTTTGGGGGGGAGGGGTGAAAAATGAGGACACTGGAAAATTTAGGTAAACAGATGTTTGAGAGTAAGGGTGAAATGTATCAAACCTGTTAAAGATAACAGAAGTTGGCCAAGCAGAGAAGCAACCACCTTCTAGCTAGCATTTTTCAAGTACCTTCTATAAACCGATAGCTAGAAGCTATTGGTTGATATGGGCATCTTCTCTACCTTATAGAAGTTTGGATGCATGTCCCCCTAAGGCTGCCGTCTGGCTGATTGGTGTGAGTAGAATGGGGGACAGCTGAGCATCAGAACCAGGTGGCTGAGTAGACTGACCAAGATTATGGAGATTCTAGGGCCATGTGCAAAACCAATGGGAGAATTAGTCCACTGACCCAATACACTTCTTTTGCTAATTAGATTTCCAGGAGTTGATTAAAAGCCTTGGATATTACTTGGCAGTGGTTTATTTTTAGACATTTTGTTAACTATTTAGTGCCTGCTCCATGCCATCCCCTCTAAACCCAGCATCTAGCAGTGTTCCCCAGATTGGATGGTAGAGGAAATCAATTTGTTTTTCATCAGTCTTGGTGTGAGGTAAGGTTCCTCCCACAAGTTGGTACCCAGTCCCTCTCTTCCCTAATGAGGGGTCAAGTTAAGCCAGGTTATCACTAATACACAAACGAGTGGAAACTATCTGACATTAAGCCTAATGATGAGGGGAGGGAATACCGCACAGGAAATATTGAGTATAGAAAGTTAATTTTCTAGACCAAAATCAGGTAATTGCAAGAAAACGCTGTTTTCTAATTCTGATATTGTTTGGTGGTGCACCCTGAGTCAGTAGGGAAACGTAGACAATGGGAAGAGAAGAAGACTCTTTTGTGGGCGCACTCTTTACTTTACATAAATATAGAAAATAGTCAAAGTAGATAAAAATACAAATTTTAATAATTCAACAAAATAATTTCTACACAATTAAGACAATTAGTGGTTCATCAAGAAGATAATGATGGTCAAATACTTAACAAAATATTCGAAATAGCACCATGTGCTGATATGAAATGAAAAACTGGATTTTGGCTGCCGGAAGGAAATTCTAGACGTTATATATTCAATGGTATATTGTGCTAATAAGCCAATTACTGTTATGCATTCCCCTGTAATATAGTCTGGATACTGGTGGTACTTAAGAGTAGTATAAATGTCACTGTCTTGTCTCCTGCCAAAGAAGATAAGGGTGGAGGGGGCGGAAGGGGGAAAGGCAAAGAGTGGAAGTTGGAGAGCAGTGTGAATCTGCTGTCAGTGTTAGACACTATATGGGCTCAATCAATGAGCTCTACTACACTGAGTATTCCTCAATGGTCACCCACTTGAGTACTAACCCAGCCCAACACTGATTAGCTTCCGAGATCGGACGGTTTCGGGCGTCTCCAGTGTGGTATGATAGTAGAGGAAATGACCAATATTACGAAGCTCTGGAATCACTGATGAGAGTTCACGAATTTACAAAGTTATTCAGGACAGATACCAGACATAGAGGAAATTAGATGGATCTGCTGCCAATGTTAGACAGGGACGCGACCCTGAATCACTGGTGAGAGTCCACGAAAATAAGGATTGAGAGAAAAATAAGTAGATAGTGAAAGGTCTGATGGGGTTTAAATCCAGATACGGCAATAGTAAAATGAACTGGAATAGTTACATTATCATTGGAAAAAGTTGCCTAAATACAGGGTGCCTGAAATGCCAAAGCAGAGACAAAGGAGAAAAAATTAATAACAGAGTACCAGCTATGAGAAAGTATCCAATATGAATTATTGGTACTTAAAAGTAGCAATGAGGTTGTAGCTGAATTGCACCTAGAGTGTAACTGTTACAAAAGTATCCACTGCAGGTTGTCAATACCCCAAAAGGATATACCTAAATAGCAGTGAGGTTGTAACTGAGTTGCAATGATATGTCCAGACTGGGGAGGATCTATCGAGGTTTTTAGATTGGATCACTGCCAATATCATCACACGCAGAAAAATGGAAATGCAACATTATAATACAATACATGAATATTGCAGGTATTTATATAACTGCTAAGGCAGGCAAGTACCTATTAGCACAAAGTCCGTCTAGTATATAAAATGTATGATAGCAGAGTGATAGTGGTAAGTGCTCGCAGGAGCAAATGAGAAAAACATATTAAACTGCTGCGGGCCTGTAACTCCCAATATACACTGTGTCGTAAAATTACTATGGATAAGTGGGAAAAGAGAGTTGATATTACCCGCGCCGAAATGGGGTAGAATCGCCCCTTCTAGGGTCTTGACACCCGTCTCCTCTCAAAAAGGTGCTGTCAGTCTTCTATGCGCCCCGGACATCTCGAATGATGGGGGGAGTTCAGGATCCGCCGGTCCGATGGTGTCCTGTCGGACACAAGCCGCCGTCAGACGTCCGCTGCAGTCAATCGCGATGGGTGATAGGTGAAAGTCAGGGGAGACGGAGGGCACAGGCAGTGATCAAGCCCGGCGGACGGGTGAAACGCGTATTCCGACACAACCACTGTCCTTTTGGCTGACCAGAACCTCGGACGTTATCTGGCCCCTGCCTGTGCCCTCCGTCTCCCCTGACTTTCACCTATCACCCATCGCGAAAGTAGGAGTGCCAGATCTGGTAATAAATGCGAGCTGATGCTGGTTTGCGAGTATGAAGCATAGTCTGAATAACCGCAATGGAAAATTCCTTATCCCTTATGAGGGATGACTCAAGCCACGCCGTCAAAGACAAGCGAGCTAGGTCTGCGTGTAGACAGGGACCTTGTGATAGAAGATCCGGTCGAAGAGGAAGTGGGAAGGGCTCGTTTATGGAGAGACCCTGGAGATCCGTGAAACAGTGGCGTCTGGGCCATGCCGGAGCCACTAAGATGATCGTGCCATCTTCCTCTTTGAGTTTGGGAAGTAGAGATACTGGAGGGAAGAGATAACCCAGATAAAAGGTCCACAGGACTGTTAGTGCATCCAGGAAGCTTGCGTCCGAATCTCGTGTCCTGGCCCCGTACACTGGTACCTTGTGGTTGTGTCTGGAGGCCATGAGGTCAACGTCTGGAGGACCCCATTTGTGTACCAGAAGTTGAAAGACACCTGGGTGTAGAGACCACTCTCAGGCGTGTACGTCCTGTCGACTGAGGAAGTCTGCTTCCCAACTGAGGATACCTGGAATGAAGATCGCGGAGATAGGCGGAAGATGGAGTTCTGTCCAGGTGAAAATCCGTGTTACTTCCTGCATCGCTGCCACGCTGCGAATATCTCCTTGTTGATTGATATAAGCCACTGCCGTGGAGCTGTCTGACTGGACTTTCAAAGGGGAACCTTGAATAAGGTCCTGACCCATTTGAAGGGCCTGGTACATTGATTGGAAGATCTCAATTTGTTAGAGACCAAGGTCCCTGAATGGAGTACTGCCCGTGGCAGCTCCCCACCTCCGGAGGCTGGCATCCATGGTGAAAAGTGTCCAGTGTGGAACCCAGAATGGACAACCCTTCTCCAGGATGGAGGTGTGTAGCCACCACAAGAGGGACGTCCGAACATCCTGAGGCATTACCATTTTTGAGATTTGATCTGCTTGGCTTCTCCGTTCCACCTCGTCAGTATCAGGCGATGTAGAGAGCTGGAGTGGAATTGGGTGTATTCTACAATGTCGAAGGTGGATACCATTGATCCCAGGGTGTGCATTGCTGAGTGGATAGAGACCCGTCGACTGTGAAGTAGATTGCGGATGCGCAATTGTAGTGCTGCAATCTTGTCCTAGGGAAGAAAGACGCGTTGCACGTGAGCATCCAGCAGAGCTCCGAGATGGAGCATCCTCTGAGACGAGATGAGAGAACTTGACTCAGTTGATCAGCCATCCCTGACTCTGAAGGAATGACATTGTCACCTGGAGATGATGGTGTAGGACCTCTTTAGAATGTGTAGGTAGAAGGAGGACATCCAGGTAAGGGAGTATCCGAATCCCCTGCCGTCAAAGATGAGCAGCCATCACCGACATTAGTTTGGTGAATACCCTGGGGACTGTGGAAAGTCAGAAGGGTAGGGCCTGGAACTGGAACTACTGATGGAGGACAGCAAAACGGAGATACTGTTGATGACAGGGTGCTATAGGTACATGGAGGTACGCATCCTGTATATCCAGGGAGACCATAAAATCCCCAGGCCGTTTAGCCAGGACAATGGAACAGAGAGTTTCCATACGGAACCTGGGCATCTTGAAGTATTTGTTCAGTAACTTTAGATTTAGAATGGCACGGTAGGACCCATTGGGTTTCTGAACCAAAGAGTGTAGAATAGAACTCCTTCCCCTGTTGAGACATCGAGACAGGAATAATGACACCCGGGTGTAGTAATGAGTGAATGACAACCTTCAGCGCTTTGACTTTGCTGAGGTTATATACCTGTAACTTTTGGTAAACAGCTAAAATGACAAAAACTATGTCACAGTCCAAATATATTTGGACATAACTGTATATAACACCAACACAGCCTCTCTAAAGATCATATAGTGTAATGTACATTTTGTGCTTTGATATTTGGTGAGATCACCCTCCTTACCCACAATTCCATCTACCTGATAATCCTTTGTGGTATTGTGTTTTTCCTCTTGAGAATAAAGAGGACGGGGACATCTCTCTGGGGTATTTCTGAGACTGGATCCATCTGTAGGAAACACAGTGACTGAAAAGAGTGTTTATCTTTTCTCTCCTTTACATTAATGACAGTCTCCTCTTACCCAATGGTGTGCGGGGCTGGTGTTTCTCCATCATCACGTCCTTGTATTGACCCCTGTGTCCTTCTAAATGATCCCATTCCTGCTTGGAGAAATAGACTGTGACATCCTCATACCTTATAGGAACCTGACACACACAATGATACAGTCATCACCCAGACACATCCCCTAGAGTTACTGTATAATGTCCCATTCCCAGCAGTCACCTCTCCAGTCAGCAGCTGAATGATCTTGTTGGTGAGATCCAGGATCTTCTGGTCATTGTGTCTCTCATGTATCAATGGTTGTGATTTCATGATGGGGTACTGAATCCTGCGCAAACCACCTAATATACGAGGGCTGTTACTGGGTGTCAGGCGCTCGCCAGATGTCTTCTTCACAATTATATAATCCTACATATTGAGAGACAAGAATGAACATCATAGCACTGAAAGTTAAACACAATCACATGACTCTGCCAGGACATAAGTACATCCATATCACTGTGACACTCCCAGACTCCCTCACCTCCCCAGTCAGGTCCCTGTGTTGTTAGTAACAGAGATAAGAATGATGTCACTGTGACACTCCCAGGCTCCCTCACCTCCCCAGTCAGGTCCCTGTGTTGTTAGTAACAGAGATAAGAATGACGTCACTGTGACACTCCCAGACTATCTCACCTCCCCAGTCAAGTCCCTGTGTTAGTAATATGAATATGAGTGATGTCACTGTGACACTCCCAGACTCCCTCACCTTCTCAGTCAGGTCCCTGTGTTATTCCCCTTTCACATCACAAATGCCGGGTCCCACTCGGTAATTGGAAACGGGTCTTTACCGGGTGGGACCCGGCATTTGAACCTAACAACTGGCTCGCTGACCCGGCAATATGCCAGGTCAGGTTGCCATAGCAGTGGAGGCGGAGCCAGCATCGGGGTGGAGGCGGCGCTGGGAGATGAGCTCACCTCCACGCCGCCTCTCCCTATGTAGTGAATGGATCCCGGGTCGCATCGCCTCGGCAACCCGTTCACACTGCCATTGACCCGGTTTTCAACCTAGGAATAACACTGCTTTATTCCCGGGTTGAATTAACGGGTCAGGCAACCCGAGAATTCACTATGGGCCCTTTCACACCACACAGCGACCCGTGTTGACCTGGTAATATACCGAGTTGATACCGGGTTATTTCTGCTGTGTGAAAGGGGTATTAGTAATAGAGATAAAAGTGATGTCACTGTGACACCCCCAGACTCCCTCACCTCCCCAGTCCGGTCCCTGTGTCAGTAATAGAGATAAAAGTGATGTCACTGTGACATTCCCAGACCCTCTCACCTCCCCAGTCAGGTTCCTGTGTTAGTAACAGAGATAAAAGTAATGTCACTGTGATGCTCCCAGACTCCCACACCTTCCCAGTCAGGTTCCTGTGCTAGTAATAGAGACAAGAGTGATGTCACTGTTACACTCCCAGCCCCCCTCACCTCCACAGTCAGGTCTCTGTGTTAGTAATAGAGATAAGAGTGATGTCACTGTGACACTCCCAGACTCCCTCACCTGCCCAGTCAGGTCCCTGTGTTAGTAAGAGACAAGAGTCATGTCACTGTGACACTCCCAGCCCCCTTCACCTCCCCAGTCAGGACTCTGTGTTAGTAATAGAGATAAGAGTGATGTCACTGTGACACTCCCAGACTCCCTCACCTGCCCAGTCAGGTCCCTGTGTTAGTAAGAGACAAGAGTGATGTCACTGTGACACTCCCAGACTCCCTCACCTCTCCAGTCAGGTCCCTGCGTTAGTGACAGAGATAAGAGTGATGTCACTGTGACACTCCCAGACTCCCTCACCTTGCCAGTCAGCTACCTGTGTTAGTAATAGAGATAAGAGTGACATCACTGTGACATTCCCAGACTCCCTCACCTCTCCATTCAGGTCCCTGTGTTAGTAATAGAGATAAGAGTGATGTCACTCCCAGACTCCCTCACCTCCCCAGTCAGCAGGTAGATAATCTCCAGGCTGAGGTTTAATATTCTCTCAGTGTTCTCATTCCTGTCTTTGTCCATCCTTAATGGATCAATTGACGTGTGTACGTATACCTCTTGCAAAAGGGAATGGACATCAAGACACTTCAGCTGATAATATCCCGTAATGTGGAAAAATCAAACTACAAAAAAACAAGTAAATTCTACAGTTGAGTAGTTACACATGGGATGAAGGGAAAGGGGGGGGGGGGGGGGGGGGGGGAAGATTTACAAATGGCAATGGCTTAAAGATAAACAGCCCCCTGCCCTGAAGTAGCAAAATGGTGGAGACCCGGTATCTAACAAGACGAAAGATAAGGGATACTCAGACCACAACCCTACTGACTGATGAATGGCCCGTTCTCCTGCAACAGATGCACATCTTACAATAACAACAAACAGTAAACAGCTAACTAAACACAGTTTGACAGTGATATTTATATTTTATCTATAATGATAAAGAATACAACAAGCGACACCTAAAAACCATGTTCAGTGTTATGATCAGTAGCCAACCGCCAGTAAGTTATGTCCATTATCCAGCCACCGGGATGCAGTCAATTTACCTCCAATCAAAATCCCGACGGTCGAAATCCCGACAGCAATTGACCGACGGTCAAAATCCTGACAAGATCAAAATCCCGACATGGACAAAATACCGACATTTAAAATACCGGCAAGGTCAAAATACCGACATGTAAAATGCAGACAGGTCAAAATGCCGATATGAGTTTTTCATGATTTTTTCATTGAAACCGACTTGTTCATACTTTACCATCCCAGTGGACATGGAGGGGGAATATAATAGTGTGCTGAGCGCAGCGTGGCACCGTGCCCGAAGCATGGCGAGCACAGCGAGCCATGTCAGGGGACGCGGTACACTTATATGATGTCCATGTCGACCTATGTCTACATACACACACAAAAACAATGAAAATAGCATGTCGGTATTTTGACCTGTCGGCATTTTACATGTCGGTATTTTGACCTTGTCGGTATTTTAAATGTCGGTATTTTGACCTTGTCGGGATTTTGACCATTGGTCAATTGCTGTCGGGATTTTGACCGTCGGGATTTTGATTGGAGGTATTTCATACCGATCCCCAGCCACCAGTAACCATAATTACCATTATCCAGCCACCAGTAACCATAATGACCATTATCTAGCCACCAGTAACCATAATGACCATTATCCAGCCACCAGTAACCATAATGACCATTATCTAGCCACCAGTAACCGTAATGACCATTATCCAGCCACCAGTAACCATAATGACCATTATCTAGCCACCAGTAACCATAATGACCATTATCCAGCCACCAGTAACCGTAATGACCATTATCCAGCCACCAGTAACCGTAATGACCATTATCCAGCCACCAGTAACCTTAATGACCATTATCCAGCCACCAGTAACCTTAATGACCATTATCCAGCCACCAGTAACCGTAATGACCATTATCCAGCCACCAGTAACCTTAATGACCATTATCCAGCCACCAGTAACCTTAATGACCATTATCCAGCCACCAGTAACCGTAATGACCATTATCCAGCCACCAGTAACCGTAATGACCATTATCCAGCCACCAGTAACCGTAATGACCATTATCCAGCCACCAGTAACCGTAATGACCATTATCCAGCCACCAGTAACCTTAATGACCATTATCCAGCCACCAGTAACCGTAATGACCATTATCCAGCCACCAGTAACCTTAATGACCATCATCCAGCCACCAGTAACCGTAATGACCATCATCCAGCCACCAGTAACCTTAATGACCATTATCCAGCCACCAGTAACCATAATGACCATTATCCAGCCACCAGTAACCGTAATGACCATTATCCAACCACCAGTAACCGTAATGACCATTATCCAGCCACCAGTAACCGTAATGACCATTATCCAGCCACCAGTAACCTTAATGACCATTATCCAGCCACCAGTAACCGTAATGACCATTATCCAGCCACCAGTAACCTTAATGACCATTATCCAGCCTAATGACCATTATCCAGCCACCAGTAACCTTAATGACCATTATCTAGCCACCAGTAACCGTAATGACCATTATCCAGCCACCAGTAACCGTTATGACCATTATCCAGCCACCAGTAACCGTAATGACCATTATCCAGCCACCAGTAACCGTAATGACCATTATCCAACCACCAGTAACCGTAATGACCATTATCCAGCCACCAGTAACCGTAATGACCATTATCCAGCCACCAGTAACCTTAATGACCATTATCCAGCCACCAGTAACCGTAATGACCATTATCCAGCCACCAGTAACCTTAATGACCATTATCCAGCCTAATGACCATTATCCAGCCACCAGTAACCTTAATGACCATTATCTAGCCACCAGTAACCGTAATGACCATTATCCAGCCACCAGTAACCGTTATGACCATTATCCAGCCACCAGTAACCGTAATGACCATTATCCAGCCACCAGTAACATTAATGACCATTATCCAGCCACCAGTAACCGTAATGACCATTATCCAGCCACCAGTAACCTTAATGACCATTATCCAGCCACCAGTAACCGTAATGACCATTATCCAGCCACCAGTAACCTTAATGACCATTATCCAGCCACCAGTAACCGTAATGACCATTATCCAGCCACCAGTAACCGTAATGACCATTATCCAGCCACCAGTAACCGTAATTACCATTATCCAGCCACCAGTAACCTTAATGACCATTATCCAGCCACCATTAACCGTAATGACCATTATCCAGCCACCAGTAACCGTAATGACCATTATCCAGCCACCAGTAACCGTAATGACCATTATCCAGCCACCAGTAACCTTAATGACCATTATCCAGCCACCAGTAACCTTAATGACCACTATCCAGCCACCAGTAACCATAATGACCATTATCCAGCCACCAGTAACCGTAATGACCATTATCCAGCCACCAGTAACCTTAATGACCATTATCCAGCCACCAGTAACCGTAATGACCATTATCCAGCCACCAGTAACCTTAATGACCATTATCAAGCCACCAGTAACCGTAATGACCATTATCCAGCCACCTGTAACCGTAATGACCAGTATCCAGTCACCAGTAACCGTAATGACCACTAGCCAGCCATCAGTAACCGTAATGACCATTATCCAGCCACCAGTAACCGTAATGACCACTAGGCAGCCACCAGTAACCATAATAACCATTATCCAGCCACCAATAACCATAATGACCATTAGCCAGCCACCAATAACCATAATGACCATTATCCAGCCACCAGTGACTTTAATTACCATTATCCAGCCACCAGTAACCGTGATGACCATTATCCAGCCACAAGTAACCATAATGACCATTATCCAGCCACCTGTAACCGTAATGACCACTAGGCAGCCACCAGTAACCATAATAACCATTATCCAGCCACCAATAACCATAATGACCATTAGCCAGCCACCAGTAACTTTAATTACCATTATCCAGCCACCAGTAACCGTAATGACCATTATCTTGCCACCAGTAACCGTAATGACCATTATCCAGCCACCAGTAACCTTAATGACCATTATCCAGCCACCAGTAACTTTAATTACCATTATCCAGCCACCAGTAACTTTAATTACCATTATCCAGCCACCAGTAACCGTAATGACCATTATCCAGCCACCAGTAACCTTAATGACCATTATCCACCAGTTACAACCTTGTACAGAAATGTTCAGCAAACAACCATCACAAACAGCAATGTCCAGCAACCGGATAAGGACAACCACCAATAATAGTAAAGGCCAGTATCCAGTTACCAGTAACAGTATTAACCGGTAACCATCCACCTCCCTTCTCTTGTCTTTGTACTCCTGTGGGGGTATAAATCTCGTTTTGGAGTTTGAGGTTTAGCTCTCAGTGAGGCGTATAGGAAATGGGGATGATATTGAAGGTGCCATAGAAGATTCTGTCACATGATATTCATTAACTAAGAGATTTAGAAATGACACATATGGAAGACAATGGGAAGAGACAATAAAGTGACATGGCGGATATGTATTAATGTACATTTGCTTGTGTCATCATCGTGGAAACAAGGGGGGTCATTCCGAGTTGTTCGCTCGGTACAAATCTTCGCATTGCAGCGATTTTCCGCTTAATGCGCATGCGCAATGTCCGCACTGCGACAAGTAAATTTGCTATGCAGTTAGGATTTTTACTCACGGCTTTTTCATCGTTCTGGCGATCGTAATGTGATTGACAGGAAATGGGTGTTACTGGGCGGAAACAGGCCGTTTTATGGGCGTGTGGGAAAAAAACGCTACCGTTTCCGGAAAAAACGCAGGAGTGGCTGGAGAAACGGAGGAGTGTGTGGGCGAACGCTGGGTGTGTTTGTGACGTCAAACCAGGAACGACAAGCAGTGAAATGATCGCAGATGCCGAGTAAGTCTGGAGCTACTCAGAAACTGCTACGAGGTGTGTAATCGCAATATTGCGAATACATCGTTCGCAATTTTAAGATGCTAAGATTCACTCCCAGTAGGCGGCGGCTTAGCATGAGCAAATCTGCTAAAATCCGCTTGCGAGCGAACAACTCGGAATGACCCCCAAGATGCAGATGAATTGAGCAAGATTTCTATAGAAGTTGTACAAACCAAGTAGCAATGCAAGGGCAGCAAATACATGAACTATGGGGTTAATTCCAAGTTGATCGCAGCAGGAAATTTTGTAGCAGTTGGGCAAAACCATGTGCACTGCAGGGGGGGCAGATGTAACATGTGCAGAGAGAGTTAGATTTGGGTGGGGTGTGTTCAATCTGCAATCTAAATTGCAGTGTAAAAATAAAGCAGCCAGTATTTACCCTGCACAGAAACAAAATAACCCACCCAAATCTAACTCTCTCTGCACATGTTATATCTGCCCCCCCTGCAGTGCACATGGGCCCTCATTCCGAGTTGATCGGTCGCAAGGCGAATTTAGCAGAGTTACACACGCTAAGCCGCCGCCTACTGGGAGTGTATCTTAGCATCTTAAAATTGCGACCGATGTATTCGCAATATTGCGATTACAAACTACTTAGCAGTTTTAGAGTAGCTCCACACTTACTCTGCCTGTGCGATCAGTTCAGTGCTTGTCGTTCCTGGTTTGACGTCACAAACACACCCAGCGTTCGCCCAGACACTCCCCCGTTTCTCCGGCCACTCCTGCGTTTTTTCCGGAAACGGTAGCGTTTTCAGCCACACGCCCATAAAACGCCGTGTTTCCGCCCAGTAACACCCATTTCCTGTCAATCACATTACGATCGCCGGAGCGAGGAAAAAGCCGTGAGTAAAAATACTATCTTCATTGTTAAATTACTTGGCGCAGTCGCAGTGCGAATATTGCGCATGCGTACTAAGCGGATTTTCATTGCGATGCGATGAAAAATACCGAGCGAACAACTCGGAATGAGGGCCATGGTTTTGCCCAACTGCTAAAAAAATTCCTGCTGCGATCAACTTGGAATTACCCCCTATGTTTGTGTGCAGGGTAAACATTGGCTGCTTTTGCATGTAGCCCACAAATGCAACTTTATACTTACACTGCAATATAGAGCTGAGTTAGGACAAACCCCTCCCATATCGCTCTCTCTCTATATATATACATTATTATTATTATTATTACTTTTTTTTTTATATAGGGCGCCACAAGTGTTTCGCAGCACCGTACACAGGCCAGTACAGGGAGATAAAACTTAACATTACAGTAAATAAATAACAGAAATGGAGTACAGGTAACAAGGAGCACCACAATTCTCAAGACATAATACAGCTTAGATGTAAGTAGCGAGTGAGTGATCAGCGTACTACTAGGAGCTGGTGGGCATTATATCTGCAGCAAGCTTTTGCCAAGGAGTAAAGATACTCCTTTCTTTTGTGGTGTTCTTTTTTGTTGCTTTGTTATCTAACTAACATATAATAATACATAGGGAGAGTTAAATGCAACGCGAAGGACGCAATGCGCCATTCCATAATGACACATCATGTCCGCCAGCATCGCGACTTGCAACACTATTGGAAATGGACAATGGGGGTGTGGCCGGAGAGGCTCCAGCCATGAGGAAAATGGCCGCCGCGGCACTGAAGGGGTTGACCCCTAGTGCCCGGCGCCATTATCCCGGACAATGGGCGCTTGGCGCCATATTCAACATAGTGTGGGCGCTAGGCGCCGTGTTTATAAAATATGTAAAAATTTAATTTTTATGATGTGCCGTGGTCCCGGACCTCTCCGGAGACCACGGCAGTGAGGACAGCCCCCCGGCGTGCTGAGCAGTGTGTGCGCGCCGAGGGAGAGGGGAGCCGCTGACCGCCGGGGTCCGGGAGCTCCGCTCCCGGCAGCGGTCAGTGCAGCCCCGGGCGCACCAACTGTGTGCGCGCCGGGGAGAAGGGAGAGCTGCCGCTGGGGGCCGGGAGCTCTGCTCCCGGCGCCTCAGCCCATCACAGGTGGCCAGCCGCGGCAGCCGGGACGGACGTCCCGGGCTGCTGGCTGGCAAGGGGGGGGGGTGCGCCGCAGCCCGGCTCCCCGCCGGACGCTGCGGCGAGACACCGATCTCAGCGCCGCATACAGGGGACCGGGCTAGCCGCCCCCCTGCGCGGCGAGGCCACCGCAGTGCGCCGCTCATGGGGGACCGGGCTAGCCGGTTCCCTAGCGGCGGGGGGTGAGCAGGATGGTGATCACTGGGGTCCGGGAGCTATGCTCCCGGCACCTCACCGCTGCAAAGGAGCCAGAGCCACAGCGGCCGGGACAAGTGTCCCGGGCCGCTGGGCTTCGGAACAGGGGGGTGCGCCGCTGCGTGCGGTGAGGCCACAAAGTGAGTGCCCCACTGGGGGGACAGGGAGCGCCAGCTCCCTGGACCCCAGAGGCAGGCAGGCTGGAGGATGGGGGAAGCCAGCCCCATACCTCCAGCACTGAGAGAGCCCTAGCAGCCAGGCTGCAGGGCTAGGGAAGCCCAGCGCTGGTCGCTGGGCACAGTAGTTAAAAAAAAAACAAGACATTGTGTTAAAAAAATAATAAAAAGTACAGTGTGTTGTAAGGCACTGCAGTGCCTGAGTATGTAGAGTCTGTGCAGGGCACAGGCTCAGTGTATATTTAAAGGTAAATGTACAGTGTGTTTTAAATGTGATGTATTTAAAGGTAAATGCACTTACTTGGTTGTGTGTCCCAGGAGGGGGGAATCCCTGGCTGTGCAGGCTGATGGATTCTCCCAGACCTTTTCCCCAAAAATGGAATGTTTTCCCATCCAGCCTCACACTTCAAAGGGGCACTGGGAGAAAGAGAAGCAGCTCAGCTATGAAACAAGCTGAGTGGTTTCTTGGAGCTCCATGGAGATCACCCGTAGTGGCCTAGAAACCTGGACCGGGGAGCCAGGCTGCCCAGCTCTGGAGCCCAAATCCAGGCTGCAGGCAGTGGGCTGGGTCCCGGGCAGGTTTCTGGAAGTCAGTTTTAGGAGGGAAACCTTCCCCCAGCCTAGACTGAACGGCACCGGGGCGTATCCTGATCCTCCAAGATGGGATAGTCAAAGGAGACCGACCACTCCCCACTGTCCATAGGAAACAATGTTAGCTGTGCATGTGACCAAGGCATGCATAGCTCATGGGTAAACATTGATTGGTTGTACACCACAGGGCGGGCTTACCCCCTGTGGTAATGGGTCTTGGAGAGGGATAAAAGGAGGGCAGTTGGCCCATAGGATTGTGTATTGTACCATCTTATTCTGCTGAAACATCTGATTGTATGCTGTTGCCCCTAGCAATAGGGAGGAGCCTTTTTAAAGGTTATTATCATTGAGCAAATAAACATCATTGCCTCAAGAAGACTGCTTCATCTTGTGACCAACAGGGTTAGGCCAAACCTAGCCCCGTCCTCCGGCTGTCCAGGGAAGCACCTAACGTCTCCAAGCTCCGCCTTCCACCAGCTACCGGTAGAGGCCTAGCAAGTGGCTAGTGGGGATTCGTCAACACCACACAGGTGTGGTAAGGCAGTGCGTCGGCACATACAGAGCAGAACCGTGGTTCCAAACGCCACGGCAGGTTAGGAGTTTGGTGGTGGCAGCAAAACCCGCCCACAACGCAGTGGGTGGAGTCAGTAACAGGCGGTTACTGACGGTAAGCGGGAATCCCCTATGTGGTCAGGTCTCGTGTGACTTAACCTTCCATTCTGTGCGCAGCCGACGGGACGCGAAAGCGGCGAGTGCTTTCGTACGGGACCGTCCTGTCACAGAAATTGTTGGCATAGCGGTGGGATATTCCCAGGCGGCTTTTCATCACCTGATTGGAGAAGCCGAGTTACTCAGGAGAGGAGTAACTGCAGCGCAGGAGAACGCACAAGATGGCGGAATTCAGCGGAATGTCCAAGGATGATCTGGAGATCGTGTGCCAGGAGAAGGGTGTGGATATCCCTTCCAACGCGTCCAGAAGCGTCATGAAGGCGGCGCTCAGGAGCTGGGAGGAGTCTCATCGGGCGGAGGTGGAAAGCACTGACGGCGTCAGCATCGCAGAGGACGGCCCACCAGTGGACCTTCGTACAGAACCGGTGAGATCCACAAGCCCTGCCCTCTCTCACAGCAGCCATGTTTCCCAGCCATCCCTAGCAGGGCCAGGATCCCAACGTCCCAGGGGGGGCGGCCCGGATACCCTAGCAGATCGGCTAGCGGAATTGGGGGAAAGGGCAACGGAGCAAGAACGCATGCTTGTCATTCGGATGTGGCATGCGGACCGGGCATCACAGGCCGTGGTACCCCGGGAGCCGTTGCCAGCTGTTGTACACAGATCAGGACGTATTCAGTTTGCCAAGTTTGCAGACAGTGATGGGGACATTGATGGACATTTGCAAGTTTTTGAAAGGACTTGTAAACTACACGATCTACCCGAGTCAGAGTGGGTGAGACACCTTGTGCCCACTCTGCATGGAGAGGCCTTGGAGGCCTATCGAGGAGTGGCCACGGAGGACTGTGGGAACTACGACAAAGTCGCGAAGGCCCTCCTCCAGCGATTCTTCATCACTCCAGAGTCTTACAGGAAGAAGTTCAGAGACTTGCCCAAGAATCCTAGCAGCACCCATGAGCAGTTCGCCACCCAGCTGCGGCAGTACGTGGTGAAGTGGGTGAAGGATTCTAAAGCCACTACATGGGACGCACTGATCGACCTGATCTGCAGGGAGCAGTTCTACTGCAGGTGCGCCCAAGAAGTGAAGGAGTGGGTGCTAGATCGGGAGCCACCCAGTTTAAAGATGGCTGCCCAGTTAGCAGACAAGTATGTGGCAATTCGGCCACAGGGGCAGAAGCGCCCAGCCAGCAGCCAGCTCCAAAAGACTGCACCACCAAGGGGACCCCCCTCTTCAGCTCATCACCCCCAAAGACAAGCATCTTCCAACCCGGGTGCTCTTGGCTAGCAACCGCACCGCAGCGTCCCTGCAACTGATCAGAGATCATCGGTGCCACGACTGGAGAAGAAGTGCTACGACTGTGGGAAAATCGGACATCTGAGGATGAACTGTCCTGCATCCCAAGCACCCCAGACTCGTGCCCCAAATCCGAGTGCTGGAACCCGGCTCGCTTGTTTGACGAGAGGAGATGAGCCTACAGAGACTGTCCCCCCTCCAGTCAGTCCGATGGAGTGTGGCGAGAGACAGGTGCCCTCTGCGGAGAGAGTCACCTGCATGGCCAAACAGCCCCTACACAACATGTGGAGGCACCTGCAGCCAGTCCACATGGGACCCCTGCAGGGAGAAGGCCTAAGGGACTCTGGGGCCTCAATCACTGTGGTGAGCCCCCACCTCATAGATCCTGCTGCAGTATTGCAGGGTCGCACTGCCACGGTCACCCTGGCAGATGGAACAGAGAAAGAGGTTCCCATGGCAAGAGTCTACCTGGACTGGGGAGCTGGACCAGAGTTGCGAGAAGTTGCCGTCATGGATGGTCTCCCAACTGATGTGGTCCTAGGAAATGATCTGGGTGGTGGGATCGTCACCACGTTTGCTGGCGCCATTTCCTGGAGTCAAGTTCCACAACCACCGTTGACATCAGCTGCTCCAGCACAGCCCAGCCCAGAGGAAAAGACTACAGCTGCTAGACAACTGCCAGCACAGCCAACCACAGCATCAACCAGCCCAGAGGAAAATATTACAGCGGCTAGATCGGCACATCGACCCCGCATGCCTTTTGCCTCTGGTATGCCTACGTCCACTAGCAACGCAGAGGATGTCGGCTCCAGCTCGTTTGATCCTGTGGGGGTGCCCAATGATGCTCCTGACCCAAGTGGTTTGCCAACTCCAGCGGTGAGTATGAGAAACCACACTGACTTTTCCATGACTGACCCCTACCAGACTGACCCTAGTAGTCCCCACCTAGATCCCCCTGTAGAGTATCCCAATTTAGGAGAGATTGAGGGCCACAGGCAGGAGTTTAGGGAGGCTCAACTCTCTGACCCATCCCCGAAAGGCATGAGGCGCCACTCTGGCAGCGGCCTTGACAGGGTTGGGGCAGGAAGTTTGACCTGGCGGGAAGGGTTAAGGTACAGGGTAGACAGGAAAGTGGGAGGGGATAGACCAGATAGGGAATGTGTCCAACTGGTCCCCTCAGGGAACGTTCCTGCGCAACCAGTGCCGGTTGCCAGCGAAACCCCTTTGGACAGTAACCCGGAGACAGACCGTACCCTGAAGTGCCTGACACAGTGCTTACCCTGGTCTGGAATGTCGGATGACGCCCAGACCAACTGTAAGGCTGGTGCCATGCGTTGGCAGCCGGGGCACTCCAGCGGTTGTGTTGTCTCTGGGCCTCTGCCCATAGGAGAACCCTTGCAGCAAGTTGCTGTGGACATAGCAGGTCCCCTGCCTCTGCGCAGTAGATCGGGGAAGACACGCAGCCTCCCTGTAGTGGATGCCACACAGGATCCAGAGGCTGGTGGTCTGGCCGCCATCACTGTGGCACAGGTAGCGGACGAGGAGGGGAAAGTAGGCCTAGGTGACAGGGTAGGTTTCCCGAGTCATAGGTCGACAGAAGAGGATTGGAGGGCAGGTCTGACGGTTAGGGCAGACAGTTGCCAGATAGGTATGACGGAGGTGCAGTGCCTGGGGCACCATGTGGGAGGAAACAGGGGTAGGCCCAAACCAGAGGGGGTGGAGGCAACCAGAGGCTGTCCCCGACCCACATCACCCAGACCGGTACTGACCTTAGAACCTGTAAGGCCCTACGGACATGTTGTCATTGACTTTAGTCCTGTAGTGAACCCCTTGACAGAGATGGCTAGGAAGGGCATTCCCAAGTCAGTGGACTTTGCACCCGCTTGCAAGTTGGCATTCCAGTCATTGAAGGAGGCTCGGGTACCCGCTCCAGTGCTGATGGCGCACATTCTTGACCAGGACTGTGCGTTACGAACTATTGCGCCACTGCACAGACTGGGAGCAGTACCGAGCCAGAATGGGCAGGAGCACCCTGTGGCCTGGTTGAGCAGTATACTGCTATTGTGGGAGGTGGGGTATGCCAAAATTGGGACACCTTGGGTGGCACTTGTTTGGAACCGGCCCCCCACCGTGGTGACTTACCACCTACCTGTTAGGTGGCTGCAACCTACCTTGGGGAAATTTGACAGACTTTTGTGGTGGAGCCTTGAACTTGGACTTCAGGTGGACTATTTGAACATTGTGCACCCACGAAGAGAGGCCCACTACACTATGGATGAACTGTCTAGGCCAGAGCCTACACCCCCCAGGTAGCGTCCCCTTCACCCCAACGGACTGCGGGACCAGGACCCAAATCGTTGGGACATGGGTCCCTGGTTGACCCGCTTGATTGGGGGGGGAGGAGTGTGGCCGGAGAGGCTCCAGCCACGAGGAAAATGGCCGCCGCGGAACTGAAGGGGTTAACCCCTAGTGCCCGGCGCCATTATGCCGGACAATGGGCGCTTGGCGCCATATTCAACATAGTGTGGGCGCTAGGCGCCGTGTTTATAAAATATGTAAAAATTTTATTTTTATGATGTGCCGTGGTCCCGGACCTCTCCGGAGACCACGGCAGTGAGGACAGCCCCCCGGCGTGCTGAGCAGTGTGTGCGCGCCGGGGGAGAGGGGAGCCGCTGACCGCCGGGGTCCGGGAGCTCCGCTCCCGGCAGCGGTCAGTGCAGCCCCGGGCGCACCAACTGTGTGCGCGCCGGGGAAAAGGGAGAGCTGCCGCTGGGGGCCGGGAGCTCTGCTCCCGGCGCCTCAGCCCATCACAGGCGACCAGCCGCGGCAGCCGGGACGGACGTCCCGGGCTGCTGGCTGGCAAGGGGGGGTGCGCCGCAGCCCGGCTCCCCGCCGGACGCTGCGGCGAGACACCGATCTCAGCGCCGCATACAGCGCAGCTAGCCGCCCCCCTGCGCGGCGAGGCCACCACAGTGCGCCGCTCATGGGGGACCGGGCTAGCCTGTTCCCTAGCGGCGGGGGGTGAGCAGGATGGTGATCACTGGGGTCCGGGAGCTATGCTCCCGGCACCTCACCGCTGCAAAGGAGCCAGAGCCACAGCGGCCGGGACAAGTGTTCCGGGCCGCTGGGCTTCGGAACAGGGGGTGCGCCGCTGCGTGCGGCGAGGCCACAAAGTGAGTGCCCCACTGGGGGGACAGGGAGCGCCAGCTCCCTGGACCCCAGAGGCAGGTAGGCTGGAGGATGGGGGAAGCCAGCCCCATACCTCCAGCACTGAGAGAGCCCTAGCAGCCAGGCTGCAGGGCTAGGGAAGCCCAGCGCTGAGCGCTGGGCACAGTAGTTAACAAAAAAAACAAGACATTGTGTTAAAAAAATAATAAAAAGTACAGTGTGTTGTAAGGCACTGCAGTGCCTGAGTATGTAGAGTCTGTGCAGGGCACAGGCTCAGTGTATATTTAAAGGTAAATGTACAGTGTGTTTTAAATGTGATGTATTTAAAGGTAAATGCACTTACTTGGTTGTGTGTCCCAGGAGGGGGGAATCCCTGGCTGTGCAGGCTGATGGATTCTCCCAGACCTTTTCCCCAAAAACGGAATGTTTTCCCATCCAGCCTCACACTTCAAAGGGGCACTGGGAGAAAGAGAAGCAGCTCAGCTATGAAACAAGCTGAGTGGTTTCTTGGAGCTCCATGGAGATCACCCGTAGTGGCCTAGAAACCTGGACCGGGGAGCCAGGCTGCCCAGCTCTGGAGCCCAAATCCAGGCTGCAGGCAGTGGGCTGGGTCCCGGGCAGGTTTCTGGAAGTCAGTTTTAGGAGGGAAACCTTCCCCCAGCCTAGACTGAATGGCACCGGGGCGTATCCTGATCCTCCAAGATGGGATAGTCAAAGAAGACCGACCACTCCCCACTGTCCATAGGAAACAATGTTAGCTGTGCATGTGACCAAGGCATGCACAGCTCATGGGTAAACATTGATTGGTTGTACACCACAGGGCGGGCTTACCCCCTGTGGTAATGGGTCTTGGAGAGGGATAAAAGGAGGGCAGTTGGCTCATAGGATTGTGTATTGTACCATCTTATTCTGCTGAAACATCTGATTGTATGCTGTTGCCCCTAGCAATAGGGAGGAGCCTTTTTAAAGGTTATTATCATTGAGCAAATAAACATCATTGCCTCAAGAAGACTGCTTCATCTTGTGACCAACAGGGTTAGGCCAAACCTAGCCATGTCCTCCGGCTGTCCAGGGAAGCACCTAACGTCTCCAAGCTCCGCCTTCCGCCAGCTACCGGTAGAGGCCTAGCAAGTGGCTAGTGGGGATTCGTCAACACCACACAGGTGTGGTAAGGCAGTGCGTCGGCACATACAGAGCAGAACCGTGGTTCCAAACGCCACGGCAGGTTAGGAGTTTGGTGGTGGCAGCAAAACCCGCCCACAACGCAGTGGGTGGAGTCAGTAACAGGCGGTTACTGACGGTAAGCGGGAATCCCCTATGTGGTCAGGTCTCGTGTGACTTAACCTTCCATTCTGTGCGCAGCCGACGGGACGCGAAAGCGGCGAGTGCTTTCGTACGGGACCGTCCTGTCACAGGGGGTCCTTCCTAGTTGATCGTAGCTGTGCTAAATTTAGCACAGCTACGATCAGGCACTCAGACATGCATGGGGACGCCCAGCGTAGGGCTAGTCCCCGCCCCACATGTCAGTGTCGATTCCCCCCCCCGCCCGCAGAAGTGCAAAAGTATTGCACAGCGGCGATGCTTATGCATTTCAGGAGTAACTCCCGGCCAGTGCTCTAAACTGAATCTGCCCCGTAGAAGTAGACAGTGATTATGCATATTGATTATAAAAAATGTTTACTTCTCCACTGAACCGAAACATATATCTATATATATACAGGTTGAGTATCCCTTATCTAAAATGCTTGGGACCAAAGGTATTTTGGATATCAGACTTTTCCGTATTTTGGAATAATTGCATCCCATAATGAGATATCATGGCGATGGGACCCAAGTCTAAGCTCATGTCTCATATACACCTTATACACACAGCCTGAATGTAATTTAATACAATATTATTAATAACTTTGTGTATTAAACAAAGTTTGTGTACATTGAGCCATCAGAAAACAAAGGTTTCACTATCTCACTCGCACTCAAAACATTCGTATTTTGGAATATTTGGATATGGGATACTCAACCTGTATATATGTATATACAGCTTAGCTGCGCCCGCAGGAGGCCCGCTGCCATGTTTCCGATCGCGGCAGCTGCGTGTGACATCATGCAGCCGCCATTATCACACACCTGCCACGCCCCCATTCGCGCCGCCCCTGTTTGTCAGCCTCAGCCCCTGCAATGCTCCATCTCTACCCTGGAAACGGAGCGTTTCCGCCCCTCCCGCGACCGCCTCTGCCCGATTGACCGCTCTGCAGAAAATGTGGGCGCATGAGCAGGATTATAATTTTGGCGGTATGATCACACGTTGCCATCCAACCTGAATTAGCCCCTACCTCTGCAATTCAATTCCAAACTCACACTGATTTTTCAGAGGACATTTGGCCCCCAGTGACTAATTAGACATTTGTAAATTTTCAGTAAGCTTAATTGGGCCAATAATTACATGTCATTATTGGGGTTAAAAAAATAATAATAATAATGGCCTCTAATTATTCCAAAATCAACTGTTTTGTTTATTTATGCACCCCAGATTCAATTAAAGTACTTATTTCTATATAACAAAAAACATATAACCAAACTCATACATAATGAAAAATTATTGTTTTCATCATTTTATAAAAACTTTTTTTTCCATTTAAATTATCGTAAAATCACTTTTTTCTATTTTTTTTTGCATTTTTCGTTTAAGTTGTTTGTAATAAAACCAAATTTGTTTACTTTTTATAATTTTTTTTTCTTTATCATCATTCTTTGCCCAACTTCATGATTATCACTATCATTTTTTTCATACATTTGGGTAAAAGCAAATTTTGACCCTATATTATTTATATACAAATAAACGTCAGTATTTTTCATACTACATATTATTCCGTGGTTCTTTCACTTATACTGACAATTTATTTTGCAAGTAGGCGCAGTTGTGTAAATCCTGTTTTAGCCAGAATAAGGTATTATACATTGCTGCCCAGGGCGCCCCCAGCAACGCCCTGCACCCTCCGTGACCGTTGGTGTGAAGTGTGTGACAACAATGGCGCACAGCTGCAGTGCTGTGCGCTACCTTCATGAAGACTGAAAAGCCTTCTGCCGCCGGTTTCTGGACCTTCAATCTTCAGCATCTGCAAGGGGGGTCGGCGGCGCGGCTCCGGGACGAACCCCAGTGTGAGACCTGTGTTCCGACTCCCTCTGGAGCTAATGGTGTCCAGTAGCCTAAGAAGCCAATCCATCCTGCACGCAGGTGAGTTGAACTTCTCTCCCCTAAGTCCCTCGATGCAGTGAGCCTGTTGCCAGCAGGACTCACTGAAAATAAGAAACCTAAAAACTTTTTCTAAGCAGCTCCTTAAGAGAGCCACCTAGATTGCACCCTGCTCGGACGGGCACAAAAACCTAACTGAGGCTTGGAGGAGGGTCATAGGGGGAGGAGCCAGTACACACCACCTGATCCTAAAGCTTTAGTTTTGTGCCCTGTCTCCTGCGGAGCCGCTAATCCCCATGGTCCTGACGGAGTCCCCAGCATCCACTTAGGACGTCAGAGAAAATGGTTTGCGTTCACTTCTTTCCTAGCTGTAAATAGCGTAGGGATAACTTCCTCCGGAATTCCCTTTTCCTTCAGGATCCGGCGTTCAACCGCCATGCCGTCAACGCAGCCGCGGTACGTCTTGGAAAAGACAGGCCCCCTGCTGCAGCAGGTCCTGTCTGAGCGGCAGAGGCCATGGGTCCTCTGAGATCATTTCTTGGAGTTCTGGTTACCAAGCTCTTCTTGGCCAACCCGGAACAATGAGTATAGTTCTTACTCCTCTCCTTCTTATTATTCTCATTACCCTGGGTAAGAGAGGCAGAGAAGGGAACACATACACCGACTGGTACACCCACGGTGTTACCAGAGTGTCCACAGCTATCGCCTGAGGGTCCTTGACCTGGCGCAATATCTTTGCAACTTTTACTTGAGGCGGGACGCCATCATGTCCACCTGTGGCCTTTCCCAACGGTGTACAATCATTTGGAAGACTTCTGGATGAAGTCCCCACTCTCCCGGGTGGAGGTCGTGTCTTCTGAGAAAGTCTGCTTCTCAGTTGTCCACTCCGGGAATGAACACTGCTGACAGTGCTAACACATGATTTTCCGCCCATCGGAGAATCCTTGTGGCTTCTGCCATCGTAATCCTGCTTCTTGTGCCGCCCTGTCGGTTTACATGAGCGACCGCCGTGATGTTGTCTGACTGGATCAGCACCGGCCGGTGTTGAAGCAGGGGTCTATGTAGGGAAGTCTCCTGACTTTTCCATAGCCTTGGAAGTTCCTTCCCTGTGTGACTGCCCCCCAGCCTCGAAGGCTGGCATCCGTGGTCACCAGGACCCAGTCCTGTATGCCGAATCTGCGGCCCCCTAGAAGATGAGCACTCTGCAGCCACCACAACAGCGACACCCTGACCTTTGGAGACAGGGTTAACCGCCGATGCATCTGAAGATGCGACCCGGACCACTTGTCCAACAGATCCCACTGGAAAATCCTTGCATGGGACCTGGCGAATGGAATTTCTTCGTAAGAAGCTACCATCTTTCCCAGGGCTCGCGTGCATTGATGCACCGACACCTGTATACGTATTAGGAGGTCTCTGTCTAGAGACAACAACTCCTTGGACTTCTCCTCCGGGGGAAACCCTTTTTATCCTGTTCTGTGTCCAGAACCATACCCAGGAACAGTAGACGCGTCGTAGGAACCAGCTGCGACTTTGGAATATTCAGAATCCAGCCGTGCTGTTATAGCACCTCCCGAGATAGTGCTACTCCGACGAACAACTGCTCCCTGGACCTCGCCTTTATAAGGAGATCGTCCAAGTACGGGATAATTATTTCGGCCATTACCTTGGTAAATACCTCGGTGCCGGGGACAGAGCAACGGCAACGTCTGGAATTGGTAATGACAATCCTGTACCACAATATTGAGGTACTCCTGGTGAAGAGGGTAAATAGGGACATGCAGGTAATCATCCTTGATGTCCAGTGATACCATGAAATTCTCCAGGCTTGCAATAATCGCCCTGAGCGATTCCATTTTGAACTTGAACCTTCGTATATAAGTGTTCAAGGCTTTCAATTTTAGAATGGGTCTCACCGAACCGTCTGGTTTCGGTACCACAACATTTTGGAATAGTAACCCCGGCCTTGTTGAAGGAGGGGTACCTTGATTTCACCTGCTGGAAGTACAGCTTGTGAATTGCCGCCAGTACTACCTTTCTCCGAGGGCAGCAGGCAAGGCTGATGTGAGGTAACGGCGAGGGGGAGTCGCCTCGAACTCCAGCCTGTATCCCTGTGATACCATTTGCAGAACCTAGGGATCCACCTGTGGGCAAGCCCACTGGTCCCTGAAGTTCCCGAGACGCGTCCCTACCGCACCTGTCTCCACCTGTGGAGCCCCAGTGTCATGCTGTGGACTCAGAGGAAGCGGGGGAAGATTTTTGATCCTGGGAACTGGCTGCTGGTGCAGCTTTTTCCTTCTTCCCTTGTCTCTGTGCAGAAAGGAAGCGCCTTTGACCCGCTTGCTTTTCTGAAGCCGAAAGGACTGTACCTGAAAATACGGTGCTTTCTTAGGCTGTGAGGAAACCTGAGGTAAAAAAAATTCTTCCCAGCTGTTGCTGTGGATACGAGGTCCCAGAGACCATCCCCAAACAATTCCTCACCCTCATAAGGCAGAATCTCCATGTGCCTTTTACAGGCAGCATCACCTGTCCACTGCCGGGTTTCTAATACCCTCCTGGCAGAATGGACATTGCATTAATTCTGGATGCCAGCCGGCAAATATCCCTCTGTGCATCCTTTATATATAAGACGACGTCTTTAATATGCTCTATGTTAGCAAAATATTATCCCTGTCTTAGAGTATTAATATTATCTGACAGGGTATCAGACCACGCTGCAGCAGCACTATTTATGCTGAGGCAATTGCAGGTCTCAGTATATAACCTGAGTGTGTATATACAGACTTCAGGATAGCCTCCTGCTTTTTATCAGCAGGTTCCTTCAAGGTGGCCGTATCCTAAGATGGCAGTGCCACCTTTTTTGACAAACGTGTGAGCGCCTTATCCACCCTAAGGGATATCTCCCAACGTGCCCTATCCTCTGGCGGGAAAGGGTACGCCATCAGTAACTTTTTAGAAATTACCAGTTTCTTATCGGGGGAACCCACGCTTCTTTACACACTTCATTCATTCATCTGATGGGGGAACAAAACACTGGCTGCTTTTTCTCCCCAAAAATAAAACCCCTTTTATGTGGTACTTGGGTTCATGTCAGAAAATGCGTAACACATTTTTCATTGCCGAGATCATGTAACGGATGTTCCTAGTGGATTGTGTATATGTTTCAACCTCGTCGACAATGGAGTCAGACTCCGTGTCGACATCTGTCTGCCATCTGAGGTAACGGGCGTTTTTTGAGCCCCTGATGGCCTTTGAGACGCCTGGGCAGGCGCGGGCTGAGAAGCCGGCTGTCCCACAGCTGTTACGTCATCCAGCCTTTTATGTAAGGAGTTGACACTGTCGATTAATACCTTCCACCTATCCATCCACTCTGGTGTCGGCCCCACAGGGGGCGACATCCCATTTATCGGCCTCTGCTCCGCCTCCACGTAACCTTCCTCATCCAACATGTCGACACAGCCGTACCGACACACCGCACACACACAGGGAATGCTCTGACTGAGGACAGGACCCCACAAAGTCCTTTGGGGAGACAGAGAGAGAGTATGCCAGCACACACCAGAGCGCTATATAATGCAGGGATTAACACTATAACTGAGTGATTTTTCCCCCAATAGCTGCTTGTATACATATATTGCGCCTAAATTTAGTGCCCCCCCTCTCTTTTTAACCCTTTGAGCCTGAAAACTACAGGGGAGAGCCTGGGGAGCTGTCTTCCAGCTGCACTGCGAAGAAAAAATGGCGCCAGTGTGCTGAGGGAGAAGCCCCGCCCCTTTTCCGGCTGACTTTCTCCCGCTTTTTCTGGAATACTGGCAGGGGTAATTTTACATCTATATAGCCTCTAGGACTATATATGATGTAGATTTGCCAGCCAAGGTGTCATATATTGCCCTCAGGGCGCCCCCCCCCAGCGCCCTGCACCCATCAGTGACCGGAGTGTGAGGTGTACATGAGGAGCAATGGCGCACAGCTGCAGTGCTGTGCGCTACCTTGGTGAAGACCGAAGTCTTCTGCCGCCGATTTTCCGGACTCTTCATGCTTCTGGCTCTGTAAGGGGGACGGCGGCGCGGCTCCGGGAACGAACACCAAGGTCGGGTCCTGCGGTCGATCCCTCTGGAGCTAATGGTGTCCAGTAGCTTAAGAAGCCCAAACTACCACCTGTTAGGTAGGTTCGCTTCTTCTCCCCTTAGTCCCTCGCTGCAGTGAGTCTGTTGCCAGCAGATCTCACTGTAAAATAAAAAACCTAAATATACTTTCTTTCTAGGAGCTCAGGAGAGCCCCTAGTGTGCATCCAGCTCAGCCGGGCACAAGAATCTAACTGAGGTCTGGAGGAGGGTCTTAGTGGGAGGAGCCAGTGCACACCAGGTAGTCCTAAAGCTTTCTTTAGTTGTGCCCAGTCTCCTGCGGAGCCGCTAATCCCCATGGTCCTTACGGAGTCCCAGCATCCACTTAGGACGTCAGAGAAATATTATTCGTCACATTTCATTTATTATTACCTCCATACAAATGTTTGATTTCTTTTATTTGTTATCTTGTGCCTGAGACACATTTTTATGTTTTAATTACAGTTCCTTGTTTGATTGTCTTGCCTTGTTTTTTTCCCCTGTATCTGGGCAGATATCGGGTCTTATTCATTGCTGCGACAAAGTCTGTTTTTGCAGGTGGATCTTGTGATTCTTAGGCCCTGCGCATGCCGGATCCGAGCACACTCATCGAGAGGCGATTCGGAGTCAGGCGCATCTCAGCTGGTGCAACTACGGCCGACTCACATGCGACTTTGAATCAGGTCTATCCCGTTCACTCTTCCATGCCGGAGTACAGCCTACATACGCCGACACCGGTTGCCTCTGCATTATCTTTTGCTTTGGAGCATGTGGACCCTCGCGTCCTGTGCCGTGCATTAATGCTCCTGCCATGCAATTATATTTTAAATTGTGTATTTAGGTATTGGCGGCAAACGCCGCAAGCCTTCGCAGTCTACAGCAAACCGTGCAATAAGACCGGGCATCAACAGACGGCATCAATAAGAGGGCCCCCGCTCATACACCGCTGACAGTCCACACCGCCATATACAAATGCACCGAGGTTGTAACTGCTATGGGGTGCCCAATTATTCCTCAATGGGAGTCAGCTGCAAATATATATATATATATATATATATATATATATATATATATACAGCATTCTGCTACCCCCCAGCAGTCACTAAGGGGTTAATCACAGAGATGTCACATGCACATCACAGCCCTAGGGATGCCAGGCTCCTCCACGGTCCTCCCCATAGGCTGCAGCATATACAATAATCATTGTATTACAGGATGGTTATATTACCTCTTGCAGGACACAGCTCCAGCAGATATATATATATATCCCCTGCACAACGGGAAATAGCTAAAAGGGATGAGAAACAGAGCACAGGGGGAGCTTCTGGGAGCTGTAGTTCTTTGCAGGTAGAGCACGGAATTGTGGGAGTTGTAGTCATGAGAATGGATAATGCGGGATAACAGCGCTGGACCTATGGAAAATGGCTGTTGCTCTCCGGCAATGAGGACAGCCTCCTCCGTAAGATGTAACACACTTTGTATCCCCCTAGCGTCACGTCACGTTATTGTTAGACTAATTCGGGTTTAAAAAAAATCACACAGATCAGTCTGAACGAGGGGGCGTGGCTAGCTCTTCACTGAAGTGTTCGGCCGCTGTAGCAGCCACGGATTGGTTGCAGGCGCTTGGAGCTCATTAATATTAATAAGCGAAATAATAATGAATAAATTATAGAGATGGGACTGTGAGCGGCCTGCTGGAGCTGGCTGTGTCCCTGCTCTACTTATTCACCTAATAACCAGCTGTCCCAGTGTGTGACCACTGTGGCCTGTGTTCTCATTATACTCTGACCACTGTCTGTGTATCTCCATTCTTCTGGTCGACCATGTTATGGTAGACAGTCATTAGGTCGACCACTATTGGTCGACATATGGACAACTGGTCGACACATGAAAATTGTCGCCGCATGAAAGGTCGATGCATGGACCTCGCTGCACTCGCTTCGCTCGCCATGCTTCGGGCAAGGTGCCTCGCTGCGCTCAGCACAGATTACCGTTCCCAATCGTAGTCCACGTGGATCGTAAAGTATGGAAAAGTTCTCCAAAAGAAAAAAATTGTGAAAAACTCATGTCGACCTTTGCATGTGTCGACCTTTCATCTGTCAACCATTTTCATATGTCCATGTCGACCAATAGTGGTCGACCTAATGACTGTCGACCATAACATGGTCGACCATCCAAACGGATACCGAAGCAGTGATAAGAGTGGAGAAGTTGCCCATGGAAACCAATCAGCATTGAAGTAACGTTTATAATTTGCATATTATAAAATTATACAGAGCAGCTCCACTGGCTCACTTCTCCACTTTTATCACTGCTTCATACATTTACCCGAATGTCTCCATTGCGCGATACATGGATTTTTTTTAATGCCACATTTCATCGTGGCCATGCGCGCCACCCACCCCCTGTTTCACCACGCCCCGTGGCCAATGATGGTTGCAACCTATGCAATGGATGACCATTGATGGTTTCACCAACTGATGGTCATCCCTTTTCTTTCGCTGACTGGCCCGTGGGCCAAGAGGAACCTGGGGGCAGGCGGGGCTTAGATGGTGCCAGGGGCGGAGCTATGCTCCGTGTCCTGACACCTTGTAAAATAAAATAAAAGAACCTTTGGGTGGTTCTGTACCATCATTGGTGGGAAACCATCTGGTTCTCCCCCATAGATGGCTAAAGTATTCACCATCAGCCATAAACCATCAATAATTTGGAATCATCGATGGTCGATGGCCATCCTTACTGATCATGTCTCTGTGACGTGACGCAATGCTCCCTTCTGACTTTGCCCAACAAAATAAGTCAGGCGAAGCTCTCTTGCATGAGGTGATCACAAAAGAGAGAGTATCGCCATCACAGGATGGTTTTGCTGTAAGAGGGAGGATCTCTGGAGTGGTACAGTAATGTAGGAGAGAGGATCTCTGGCAGGGGACTGTCATGAAGGAGACAGGATCTCCAGTGCTGGTCAGTCTTTCAGAATGTAGGACCTTCCCGCATGGGACGGTGACATAGGCAGTGGCGTAACTAGAAATTTTTCTCCCCCAAGCCAAAAAAATCTCTGCCCCCCCCCCCCCCCCCATACAGCAAAAAGGAGTGTGCCCTTACTGAAATGGGCGTGGCTTTGCATAAAGGGGCGTGGCATTGCCGGAAAAGACTACCTTATACCCCAGTTTTGCAACCTGCACGCCCAGACATTGGCCACCACAGGAAAAAAAAATAATCCTGATTCATGTCCCTTACATTATTTGTCATTTTTCCTCCGTATAGTAATAATGCCCAGTATACATTATGCCACATACTGCAATGGCCGTTAGACATTATGCCACACACAATAATGCCCATGACACAATATGCCACACACCATAATACCCCCGACACATTATGCCACACACCGTAAGGCCTGTGACACATTATGACACACATTGCAATGCCCGTTATACATTATGCTACACACTGCAATGCGCCTGATACATTATAGCACACACAATGCCTGTGACACATTATGACACACACCGCAATGACCCTGAGACATTATACCACATACCACAATGCCTGGGATATAGTATACCACACACCGTAATGCCTGACACATTATGACACACACCGCAATGTCCGTGATACATTATGCCACACACTGCAATGTCCGTGATACATTACAGCACATACCACAATGCCCGTGATATAGTATACCACACACCGTAATGCCTGTGACTCATACCGCAATGCCCGTTATACCCAATGCCACACACCGCAATTCCCGTTATACATTATGCCACACTGCAATGCCCCTGATACATTATACCACATACCACAATGCCCGTGATATAGTATACCACACACCTTAAAGCCTGTGACACATTATGACACACCCTGCAATGTCCGAGATACATTATGCCACACACCGCAATGCCCATTACACATTAAGTCCTACAGTAAGGCTTCTAATTACTTTTAAATTACCTGCTTGTTGCCAGGGGTTTCATGTGGTAGGTGTTATGCTTGTTGCCAGAGGTATCATGTGCTGGGTTTCAAACTTGTTGCCAGGTGGTAATATTCGTTGCCAGGGGTTTCATGCACTGGGTATCATGCTCGTTGCTAGGGGGTAATGCTTGTTGCCAGGGATTTCATGATCTGGGTGTTGTGCTTGTAACCAGGGGGTAATGCTTGTTGCTAGGGCTGTGCTCCCAGTGCCAGATATTCCCCCACAGTGCCAGGTACACATATGCCCCCAGTGCCATTTATTCCTCCCCCCCCCCCCCAGTACCAGGTACACATATACCCCCAGTGCCAAATATGCCTCCCCAGTGCCAAATATGCTCCCCCCCCCCCCCCCACCCAGTGCCAAATATGCTCCCCCAGTGCCAGGTAAATATCTCCGGTGTGGGATGGTCGTGCAGGAGAAAAGTTCTTGTGTGCAAGAAAGATCTTAGCAGAGAGGTTCTCCAGCATAGGACAGTCGTACAGGAGAGAAGGTCTCTGGCACAAGACGATCCCTTAGCAAAGAGGTTCTCCAGCATAGGACAGTCATATAGGAGCGAAGGTCTCTGGCACAAGATGATCCCTTAGCAGAGAGGTTCTCCAGCATAGGAGAGTCATATAGGAGAGAAGGTCTCTGGCACAAGACGATCCCTTAGCAGAGAGGTTCTCCAGCATAGGACAGTCATACAGGAGAGATGGTCTCTGGCACAAGACGATCACTTAGGAGAGAGGGTGTCTGACAGTCATATGGGAAAGAACATCTCCGGTGGCGTGGGAAAGTCACATAGCAGAGAGGATCTCACGTCTGGGATGGTCATGTAGGAGAAAAGTTCTAGTGTGCAAGAAAGATCTTAGCAGAGAGGTTCTCCAGCATAGGACAGTCGTACAGGAGAGAAGGTCTCTGGCACAAGACGATCCCTTAGCAGAGAGGTTCTCCAGCATAGGACAGTCATATAGGAGCGAAGGTCTCTGGCACAAGATGATCCCTTAGCAGAGAGGTTCTCCAGCATAGGAGAGTCATATAGGAGAGAAGGTCTCTGGCACAAGACGATCCCTTAGCAGAGAGGTTCTCCAGCATAGGACAGTCATACAGGAGAGATGGTCTCTGGCACAAGACGATCACTTAGGAGAGAGGGTATCTGACAGTCATGTGGGAAAGAACATCTCCAGTGCAGGACTGCCATGCAGGAGAGAGGAGCTCAGGCATGCAGCGTCATGTAGGACAAAGGATATCCAACACAAGATGGTCATGTACCAGAGAATAACAAAGGTAGATAGACCAAGCGCTACCTGTTGAAATACAGGAAACCTGTCAGTCTTTTGGTTTGCTGATGAAAATGAGACACCAGATGGGTTGGGTATGGGTTACCGGCGGCCGGGATCCTGACGATCAGCATCCCGACGCTGGGATCCCCGCCGCGGAATGTCGTCTGGGGGATGAGCGCAATTAGTGACCTTGCAAGCTTGCTACAGGTTCTATTCCCACTCTGTGGGTGTCGTAGACACCCATGAGTGGAAATAGTCCCTGTTGGTCGGTATGCCGTCTGTCGGGATTAGAGGGTGGCCGGGATGTGACCGGTAGTCTCCTGACCACCGGTCACATAACTACATCCCCACCAGATACCACACTGAATATAAAATAAATTTATTTCGACCAATGCATTATCACAGCGACATCCTAACACGCAATGGGGGTCATTCCGAGTTGATCGCTCGCTGGCAATTTTTGCAGAGCAGCGATCAGGTAAAAAAATGGCAAAACTGCGCATGCGTATGCGCCGCAATGCGCACGCGTGTCGTACGGGCACAAAGGGCATCGCTGCTGTGCACTGGATCTAGCGAAGATTCCATTCGCACAGCCGATCACAAGGAGATTGAAAGGAAGAGGGCGTTTATGGGTGTCAACTGACCGTTTTCTGGGAGTGTTTGGAAAAACGCAGGCGTGGCCGGGCGTCTGCTGGGCAGGTATCTGACGTCATTATCGTGTCATTTGTCGCAGCAATCATCGCACAGAATAAGTAACTACAGGGCTGGTCTTGTTTTGCACAAAATGTGTTTGCTGCCGCGCGGCTGCACAGGCGTTCGCACTCCTGCAAAGCGAAAATGTACTCACCCGTGGGCGGCGACTATGCGTTTGCACGGCTGCTAAAAGTAGATAGCGAGTGATCAACTCGGGATGAGCCCCAGTGTTTCTTAAATCACTATTTTAATCTTTTGACACTTCTTTACCATTTTTTATATTTCACAGTTTTGAATTATTAAATCTTTATAATGTGCACCACATTAAACTAACTCTATCCATGTTTCTATGTATATACATCTGTTTGTGGTTGATAGCACCCCCTAAGGGTTTAGTATGAAACACCTACAATCAAGATACCGACAACCATTGACCGACGGTCAAAATTCCGACAAGGTCAAAATACCAAATAGGTCAAAATACCGACATTTAAAATGTCGACAGGTCAAAAGGTCAGCATGAGTTTTTCATTATTATTTTTTTGGTGTGTAGGCCGAAATGGACACCGTATGTGTACTGCGTCCCCTCGTTGCGCTCGGCACACTATTATATTCCCCCTCCAGGTCCACTGGGATGGTATTTTGACCATCGGGATTTTCATTGTAGGAAAATTGACCACATCCCCCCCTAACTATGGGGCAAATTCAGTCTGAATCGCAAGTAGCGATTCGTACGGAATTTTTGCAGAGGGGCCGCGGGCGCATGCGCAGCAGGCCTTACTGCGCATGCACCCAGATTTTCTGCGGGGGGCTGCAGAAAATACGATCGCCTCTGCCTGTCGATCAGACAGAGGCAGTCGCGGGGCGGGAGGGGGGGCGGCAACGCTCCGTTTTCTGGGTGGAAACGGAGCGTTGTGAGGGCGTGCCAGCCCAAACAGTGGACTGGTAAGCACGAACGGGGGCGTGTCGGGGGTGCGGTCACAGCGGCTGCGTGACATCACACGCAGCCGCTGCGACAGCAAAAATGGCTGATTTACAGAATTTGCAGAATTTGCTAACCTTACTGAATTGGCCCTTATATGCGTTAACATTTTAACAATAGGGAAACTATACTTCATCATCATATACAGGTACTTGATACTATTGTCCTGTACAGTAGGTCCTCCTTTTTTTGTTAACAGCTGCCCACACACTGAACCCGCATACCATCTATTAAGGATGTCCGCTACAGAGTGTATCACATATGATACTGTTATGATTCTGCTGTGCTGTCTCTGGTTTTTCCACAGGCCGGTGTTTCGGGTGACTTCCCTGCTGAGGATCTCTGCTACGGGCTGTTCCTGCATCTCTGATATCTAACTAAAAAAGCAAGCAACTGGGCAAAGTCGTGCTGCACTGCAGGAGGGGCAGATATAACATGTGCAGAGAGAGTTAGATTTGGGTGGGTTATTTTGTTTCTGTGCAGGGTAAATACTGGCTGCTTTATCTTTACACTGCAATTTAGATTTCAGTTTGAACACACCCCACCCAAATCTAACTCTCTCTGCACATGTTACTTCCCCCCCCCCCCTCCCCCTCCCCTGCAGTGCAGCCTGGTTTTGCTCATTTGCTTCCTTTTTTACTTTGCTAACAAACCTAAATAAGGCCTAGAGTCTAGGTTCAGTACTAGGCTGCTCTGCAGGGGTGTTTAAAGAGAGGAGGAGGCCCGTGTTCAGCCTCCTCCGTTGGGCCCCCTCCTCTCTGCCCGCAGCGCTGTAGAGTCCGAGCACTAGAGGCCATTTTCCCTGAGATTTCTCTACTGCGCATGCGCAGAACTCCTTGAAAATGCCATTTTCACGGTGTTCTAACAGCGCTGCAGATGCTGGCGCTGGACTTCGGAGGGGTGAGTATCTTACAAATGGGTGCAGTGTGTGCTGTGTGGGCCCCCTCTGGACTCAGGTTCCCGTGTGCACCGCACACACTGCACCCATTATAGAAATGCCAATGCTGCTCTGCGTTACTCACGCAGTCTACCCAACACCTTCCAGGTTAGGGTCATAGGCGTGCGCAGGGGGGGTGCCTGGTGCACACAGGCACCCCCTAATGTCCAGCACCCCCCACATGCCTGCACATTAGGGCAGTGCAGCACAGCGATCCCCGCAGAGCCTGCTGCTCAGTCCTGTGCTATTCCTCGCTGCCAGTAGTGCATTAACCGGTATGCTCGCTGACTTCCTGGGGCGGGCAGCTGGAGAAGCTCAGGCAGTCTGGGCAGCGGGCTCCTCTCTAACAGTGTACTGCATCAGCTGCCGCCGCAGCGTCTCTGCTTATCCCCCTCCCTCCCATGCCCCTCTCGCTCTGCATGCCTCTATCTCCTTGTGCCCCCCCCCCTCCATGCCTCTCTCTCTCCATTTTATATATATATATATATATATATATATAAAGCTCATACTATGTGGCATAATGTAAACTTGGGTTCAGTATGGTATGCCGGCGGTCGGACTCCCGGCGACCAGCATAATGGCACCGGGAGCCCGACCGCCGGCTTACCGACAGTGTGGCGAGCGCAAATGAGCCCCTTGCAGGCTCGCTGCGCTCGCCACGCTACGGGCACGGTGGCGCGCTACGCGCACCACGCTATTTTATTCTCCCTCCAGGGGGGTCATGGACCCCCACGAGGGAGAATAAGTGTCGGTATGCCGGCTGTCGGGATTCCGGCATCGGTATACTGTGCGCCGGGATCCCGTCAGTCGGCATACTGAAGACCACCCTGTAAACTTCGGCTCATGCTGTGTGGGGTAATGTGATTAAGCCATGTGATTTTACTGAGAGAATGTAAAAGGGTGGTAGACATGTCCCTGGGTGGTGCTAGACATGCCCAAAAGGCGGTGCTAGACACTCCTCTCTGGCGGTGCACCCCCTAATATAAATAGCTGCGCACGCCTATGGTTAGGGTATTCCCTGCCGGGATTCCAGTCCTGTGTCTTGGTATTGATTCTGTGCTTGGTTGTCATTCGGCATTGCCAGGATTGCCCCTGACTTCCAATTACCTATTACACTCTGGGGGTCATTCAGACCTGAGCGCTCGCTAGCTGTATTTTGCAGTCCTGCGTTCGCATAGTCGCCGCCCACAGGCGGAGTGTATTTTAGCTGTGCAAGTGTGCGATCGCATGTGCAGCCGAGTGGTACAAAAAGATTTTGTGTAGTTTCTGAGTTGCCCAGAACTTACTCAGCCGCTGCGATCACTTCAGCCTGTCCGGGACCGGAATTGACGTCAGACACCCGCCCTGCAAACGCCTGGACACGCCTGCGTTTTTTCCAACCACTCCCAGAAAACGGTCAGTTGCCACCCACAAACGCCCTCTTCCTGTCAATCTCCTTGCGATCGGCCGCGCGAATGGATTCTTCGCACAAACCCATCTCTGAGCGGCGATCCGCTTTGTACACGTGCGATGTGCCTGCGCATTGCGGTGCATACGCATGCGCAGTTCTGACCTGATCGCAGAGCTGCAAAAAACGCTAGCGAGTGATCAGGTCTGAATTACCCCCTCTATCTATTCACTCCACGAGCAGACCTATTTTAAGACCTTCCAGCTTTAATCACAAGTACCCTTCAACTGCGCCCAAGGGTCCCGACATGTATCTCAAACATCATTATTCTGTTATAGCTGATACAAGAAATTGAATTAGCTTATTCTGCACTTGAACTATTGAGACATAGGCCCTCATTCCGAGTTGATCGCTAGCTGCTGTTTTTCGCAGCATAGCGATCAGGCAAAAAATCGGCTGTTCTGCGCATGCGTATGGGTCGCAGTGCACACACGCCAAGTAATTTCACACAAAACTATGCAATTTTACACAGGTCCGAGCGACCCTTTTCAGTCGTTCTGCTGATCGGTGATTGATTGACAGGAAGTGGGTGTTTCTGGGTGGTAACTGAGCGTTTTCCGGGAGTGTGCTAAAAAACGCAGGCGTGTCAGGCTAAAACGCAGGAGTGGCTTGAGAAATGGGGGAGTGGCTGGCCGAACGCAGGGCGTGTTTGTGACGTCAAACCAGGAACTAAACGGACTGAGGTGATCGTAATCTAGGAGTAGGTCTGGAGCTACTCAGAAACTGCAGGAAAAGATTTTTCGAGCAATTCTGCTAATCTTTCGTTCGCACTTCTGCTAAGCTAAGATACACTCCCAGAGGGCGGCGGCTTAGCGTGTGCAATGCTGCTAAAAGCAGCTAGCGAGCGAACAACTCGGAATGAGGGCCTTAGACTATTGCTGTTGTATTCTGTTTCCGGATGTAGCCATAAGTCAGGTTGCCTATATTTCAATAGGGTATGCTTGGTCTATCAAGCTCTTCTATCACTAATTATCAGTTCTTTGGTGACACTATTCAGGCTATACCTGTTTATTGCCCAATTGAGACACTTTTTATTTAATATGTACTGTCAGGATTTATCACATACCTGTTCCGCAGGTTAGGTTTTCGTGTTGTGGAGTTGATGCATTGACATCGCCATGTTAGATCTTGTCAGCTCACCGTATCTCCTCCAGGGTGTTCCTTTTCTCAGGTAACTCTGGCAGCCAATCTGTGACCTGCAGCTCCTATGTAAACCTTTCTTGTTCATGAACTCACTGCTAGAGCTATAAGTCACATTGCTGAAATCTTGGCTCCTGTTTAACAGCAAGTCTGCAATTCCTAGTGATAGATATGTGCCTCAATATTGCTGGGTTCCCACTCTGCAAGTATCAACACTGTTGCAGTATTCCAAGCCACAGAATTCTCCTGTGTTCGCCAGTGCATCTAATAAGCTAAGCTTCAGTATTCCAAGCTACTGATATTACCTGTTATGTCTGTCTCTGAAGCCAGTATTGCTTTTTAGCTGCACTTCACTAATTACAAGTTTCTCCTGGGTTTTCAAGTAAAAGCTCTACTGGTATCAACTTCTGAATTCAACAGCCTAGTTTATATTTCAGGTTTCCCAAACAATGGAGATAGTACAACTCTCCTCCAAGTTGGAGGGTAACCCGCACCAAGATATGATTGTCCAAGTAATTTATATGCTTGGGATACCTTTACAGTAATTGATACCACTATCACTTTTGAGTGAATAAATCATGGAAAATTATCAAGGTCATTATAGGTGCTACCAACTGATTTGAGTCAAGGTATGAGGTCAGATCCCCAAAGAGAGGGGAAAGAAAAAGAGAAATCAGTTATTTGTGCGGTGCACACAACCCAATATACACTGTATTAAAATTAAATTCTTTATTGAAAATTCGTTAAAATCCCTATATTGTTCTCACATGTAGGCAAAATGCCACATTTAATGTTTAATAATTATATATATAATTGAAATAGTTTTTCAGACTTGTATTGTCCTTTATTTAGAATCAAGCGAAGTAATAAAAGATAGTAAGGAAAGTGAAGAAGAATGAAAATAAGTGAATAAAGATTAAAAACAAAGCTGGTGTGTCGAATGCATTTTGTATTTGTATTATTAGATAATCCTAATATGTGTAGACCGTACTGGCTCTCACTGTATTGTACTGAAATTAAATGTTCTTACTGAGAGATCTGTGGGTAATTGAATCCAGTGAGATTCTTAATAGGACATATCCCAAAAGTACAGTATAATATGTTCATAGATATAATGCTGAATATATATCACTTTATAGATAGCTTCAACAGAAGACAAATACTGTATTTCAATAATTATTGGGGATTCCACAAGATCCTACCCATGGGATATTGCATATTACGCCTGCATTATTAAATTACTGAAAATAATTATTTTTATTGAAATACAGTATTTGTCTTCTGTTGAAGCTATCTATAAAGTGATATATATTCATCATTATATCTATGAACATATTATACTGTACTTTTGGGATATGTCCTATTAAGAATCTCACTGGATTCAATTACCCACAGATCTCTCAGTAAGAACATTTAATTTCAGTACAATACAGTGAGAGCCAGTACGGTCTACACATATTAGGATTATCTAATAATACAAATACAAAATGCATTCGACACACCAGCTTTGTTTTTAATCTTTATTCACTTATTTTCATTCTTCTTCACTTTCCTTACTATCTTTTATTACTTCGCTTGATTCTAAATAAAGGACAATACAAGTCTGAAAAACTATTTCAATTATATATATAATTATTAAACATTAAATGTGGCATTTTGCCTACATGTGAGAACAATATAGGGATTTTAACGAATTTTCAATAAAGAATTTAATTTTAATACAGTGTATATTGGGTTGTGTGCACCGCACAAATAACTGATTTCTCTTTTTCTTTCCCCTCTCTTTGGGGATCCAGCCTAGTTTATATGTCTGCATCTTAATTCTGATGTGACTCTCTCACTAGATTATATATTGGATTATACATATATATGTCTAATAAAGTTTCCTGTTCTGATCTGCTTTGTAGCATCACTGCTTCCAGCATTACCTGTCCCAGCCCGGTCAGAGGCATCACCAATCCCAGCCCGGTCAGAGGCATTACAGGTCCCAGCCCAGTCTTTAGCATCTACTAGACCCAGCCTCGTCTACAGTGTCCACCGGTCCCAGTCCTGTTTCCAGCACAGCCGGTCCCAGCACAGCCAGTCCCAGCCTGGTCTTAAGCATCAATCATTCCAGCCCGGTCTCAAGCATCACTGGTTTCAGCCCGGTCTCACGTATCACTGTCTACAGTCCAGTCTCAAACATCATCAGTTAAGGCCTGATGCCCAGATTATGCAACGTTGGTCCCAGCCCAGTGTCCAGTCCCAACGGTTCCAGTCCGGTGTCCAGCTCTTGTCCACTGGTCCCAGCCCTGTGTTCAGTTCCACCGGTTTCAGTCTGGTGTTCAGTAATCCAGCGATGCCTCACAGTCTATTCCAGCAAGTAGCATCATTGGTGTCTCAGCTATTCTCATTTTAGCTTCATCTATAGTCCAGCAGTGCTAGGTCCTATGCCCACAGAGAAATACATAACCCAACGGAGCCAGACAGGATAGATCCTGACATGTACCAGAGAATTCGCCATTGGACCGTTGTGTAGGAGAGTGGATGTTTGGTGCAGAACATTTACATACCAGAGAGGACCTCTGGTGCGGGATAGATATGTAGAAGATAGTATCTCAAGCACATAATGATCAGGTTTGAAAGTTTCACCAGTGATGGATGGTCTTATAGGAGAAAGAATGTCTGGAGTTGAATGGTGACATAGAAGAGTGTTTCTCCAGAGTGGGACGAACATGTGTGAAACAGGGTTTTCACTGGACTGCCATGTGGAAGGGAGCATTTTAGGTGTAGGATGATCACATAGAACAAATGATATCAGACAATAGATCATCATGTATGAGAGAGTATCTTCATCCAGGATGGTGACTCATGTAGAAGAAAGTGCCTATTCCGTGGTAAAGTTGCATAGGAGAGGAGACATTCAGAGCGAATCAGTAATGTACAAGAGGGGATCTCAGGTGCAGGACAGTCATGTAGGAGAAAGTCATTCAGCATGGAACAGCAATGTAGGAGAGTTGACCTGCTGTGCTGGACAGCCAAGTATGAGATAGGATCTCCAGCGTGTGATGGTCACGTACAATAAAATCTCAGGTACGGGACAGTCACGTTGGAAATAGAATGTCCGGAGTGGAACAATCATATATGAGAATGTATATCCAGCATGGGACGGATCTGTAGGAGACAGGATCTCCGGCATGGGATGGTGACATACGATAGACAATCTCTGTTGTGTGATGGGCACATCAGAGAGAGATCTCTGGCACGTGATGGTCATGTATAAGAGTGGCTCTCTGGCGCAGGATGATTGCCTATGAGAGAGAATTTCTGATGTAGGATGGTTGCATAAGAGAGAGGATCACCGTTGTGGTCCAGCCGCATAAGAGAAGGGAAGTCCTGCACAGGACGGTCGTATAGGAGAGAGGATCTCAGGAGCAGGCTGGTCGTGTAACAGAGTGTCTCTGGTGTAGAACCGTAACGTAGGACGGTGCTTCCATCTGTGATTGGAGAGGCCTAGGTACACAGCCTGAGTTGCCTGTTGGCACCTGGGAACACAATGCATATTTGTTAAAGAAAAGCCTATAGAGTACAATGCAAACACATCTGGTGGGGGAATATGGCTGTCATTTATCCTGTGCAGCACATGGCTTGTGTGTCAGTGGATCTGACAAAGCTTCTCAGTTGCCAATGGATATTTCACAGACTTTACATTCATGTTTCGTTTCTGAAATGTTGCCAGGTGAATTATCAAACACTTTACACACACCTCCCGAGTCCCAACCATGACAATTTTGACTGGACAGCCCTGCTCTTCTGGCACTGTCCCACTGTCACACCCATGGGCTGCAGTGTCCAGTGGTGGGTGGGGGGGTTGGGAGGTCCGTGTGCATGCCACACGCATAGGGATGGCCATCAGTGGGTTATCCATTGACGGTCGCCATCAATTGTAGCATTGATGGCTAACATTGATGGTATAAAACCATCCACTAGGGAATCATAGATGGTTTCACCCCCCGATGGTCATACCTGTCTTACGATGGAGTGGGCTGTAGGCCAATCAGTGACTGGGGGTGGGGCTTTGTGGGTGTCGGGGCAAAGCTATGCTCAGTGATCCAACACATTGTAAAGGATAAAAAAAATGTATCTTGTTGTTCTTTACCATTGATGATGGGAAACCATCTGGTTCTCCCCCATCGATGGCTAAAGTGTTCAACATCAGCTATAGACCATCGATGATATTGAATAATCTATGATCGATGGCCATCCCTAGTGTGGAATCCACAGGGGGGGCTTGGTGCAGCCCAGCAACATGTCCGGAGCCTATGCTTCATAAAAGTTGGGAGGTACACTATGTTTTACAGGAAGTCCACGTCCTCTGTCTCCATCAGAGGCCAAAAGCTCTGAATAGCTGGAGGCTCTGAATGCTTACAAGGAGTTAAGTAGAGATGGAACCTGTCATTATCATAGATTCCCCTCTTCAGTAACAATTTCTGAGTTCCATTGTTCTATCCAGGTAACATTACGGCACTCACACCACACTGCCTACTCTCCCGAAGCCTGCAGGAGGCTCACCATTTCTCAGATAGTCCCCCGCACCCTGAAAGAGTGGGTACTTTTCCTGCATCCCGCCCACTTCCTAGTGAAATGGTCAGAATGGGGAGAATGCCATGAATCTGTGGTCCGTGAGGAGGGTGCAGGACCTAGTTGTTAGGCGCCGAGGGTTCGCCCGTCAGTGCGGCCCGGCGCCTAGCAACTAGGGACGCCGCATGCGGACAGCCGCCGGCTCCCTAGCAACGCTAGACGCCGGGCGCACGGAGCCGCTCAGACCCTAGCAACGGGGACGCCACTGTCGGACCGCGTTCCCCGTTGCTGGGTCTAGATTAATCACCTCATTGGTATCCTGGCCGTGCAGCATGCAGCTGCACGGCATGATTGTTAATTACCCTGTCTGGCTCCTGATTGGAGAGCTCCCAGTTAAAAGCACTCTCTGGACTTCTCACAGACGCCGGTAATAGCTTCCTGTTTGCTGTGTCTGTTGCAGAGAGTTTTCCAGTCCTGTCTATCCGGTCGTTCCTGTCCTCAGTGGTCCAATACTCGGAAGTTGTCATCTTTTCCTGGAGTCCTGACCGAGCACCTTTAACATCCTGTGGTGTTCGTGAGTCGCGGCGTAGCCGTGTGTTGCGGCTTGACCGCTTACTATTTATTATTTGGTTACATTGTGTTTCGGAGCTTTTGCGGAGGATTCCGCTCCCACAAATCCACTCTGGTATCCAGCGGTGCTGGATAGGAGTAACGGATTCGTGGATTTTTGGTTGTCCTTTTCCCTGGCGGTTTGTCCGCACATACTTCTGGTTTAAGTTAGTTAGCTTGTAGCCCCTGGCCTGGTTGCTTAGTCAGAGGGCCCCTTGTTATCACCCTGTCTCGGATTTCCCTTTGTCTCCCATTAAGACCTGAGGGGGCATCGGAGTTGGGCAGACATAATCCGCCCTTCAAACGCGGCTGCCATGGGCTCAAGCAACCATAGTCTCGCAGGGGATTTCTGATAACACGGGCGAGACAACGGAGTTAGGGCGCCAGGGGTTACTAGGCTTTCCTGCTCCCGTAACCAGCATTCCATTCCAGTACTCTGACCTCCGTCATAAGATCACCTCTGGTCAGACGTACTGGTATCATAACATTATTACCGGCCAGACTAAAATTTAAAATTAAACAGGGTTTGATTTTTTCCCTTATTTCAGTTTGGAAGATTTGTCGGCCTCATGAATCCCACTGGTGTAGGGCCAAATCCTGGCCAGCTTCTAGTTAGTCAGATTCAAGAACTTACTCAGATGGTTCAGGATCTGTCCCTTCGGGTGAGGTCACAGGAAGATCTGTTACGGACTTCCCCGAGGGTCGTTCCTGAACCAAAAATGCATTTGCCTGACCGTTTTTCTGGGGATAGAAAGCAGTTTTTTAATTTTAAAGAGTCTTGTAAACTTTATTTTCGTTTAAGACCAGTCTCCTCAGGTACGGAATCTCAGCGGGTCGGAATTATTATTTCTTTACTTCAGGAAGATCCCCAGACCTGGGCTTTTGGTTTAAGAACTGACGATCCGGCATTGTTGTCTGTAGACGCCTTTCTGGGGTCTTTAGGGCTATTGTATGATGACCCTGATAGAGAGGCATCCGCCGAGAGTCATTTGCGTGCTCTCAGACAGGGTAAGAATCCCGCAGAGATTTATTGTACGGAGTTTCGCCGTTGGTCGAACGACTGTGGATGGAATGACCCAGCCCTGCGCAGTCAGTTTCGCCTCGGCTTATCTGAGTCTATAAAAGACAGTCTCCTTCAGTATCCCGCTCCTGAGACTCTTGATAAACTCATGGAGCTTTCTATTAAGATTGATCGTCGTCTCAGAGAGCGGAGGGCTGAAAAAGGAGCATCTGTCGGGTCTACTCCTGGTGTTTTTTCCATTCCTGTGGACATAGAGGAGCCCATGCAGATAGGTCTCTCCAAGCTGTCTCCTGAAGAAAGAACCAGAAGGCAAAATTCTGGTCTTTGTTTGTACTGTGGGAGTAAGGGACATTTTGCCCGTAATTGTCCGAACAAGTCGGGAAACGCCTCGACCAAGTGAATTGTGAGGGGGTTCACTTTGGTCTGCAGCTTATCTCCTCAAATAATTCACTGTTAGTCCCAGCTAAAGTTTCCTTTGGCAGCCTCTGTTCCTCGGTGTCGGCTTTTGTTGACAGTGGAGCTGCTGGGAACTTTATGGACTTAACGTGGGCCAAGGCCTTAGGTATTCCTCAGTTAGCCTTGGGTAGGTGTATCACCATGCATGGTTTAGATGGGAGTCCCTTGTCCAATGGGGTTATTTCTCTCTGTACACCTCCTGTACTATTTTCGGTAGGAGCTCTTCATTCCGAAAAAATTGAATTTTTCCTTACCCATTGCCCAGCAGTTCCAGTGGTTCTGGGTCACCCTTGGCTGGCCTTTCATAATCCCATCATTGATTGGCAGTCGGGGGAGATCTCACAGTGGGGTACCATCTGTAATAAGGAATGTATTACGCTTCCCATCAGAATAGCTGCTGTCATTCCCGCACCCATTCCTGTGGAATACCAGGATTTTGTTGATGTATTTTCCAAGGGCAATGCGGACATTCTGCCTCCCCATTGGCCTTATGATTGTGCTATTGAGCTAATTCCTGGTGCCACTTTGCCTAAGGGAAGGTTATATGCATTGTCCGGACCAGAAACTGTGGCCATGAATGAATATGTTAAAGAAAGCCTAGGGAAAGGATTTATCAGGCCGTCTAAATCCCCTTTAAGTGCAGGCTTCTTCTTTGTGGAGAAGAAGGATGGATCACTCAGACCTTGCATTGACTTTAGAGCCTTGAATAAAATCTCAGTAAAAAATACTTACCCTTTGCCGCTGATTTCTGTCCTCTTTGATCAGCTACGTTCGGCTGTGATTTTTTCTAAGATTGACCTGAGAGGAGCATATAACCTCATCCGAATCAAGTCAGGGGATGAGTGGAAAACGGCATTCAGTACTCAGTCGGGTCACTATGAGTATCTGGTTATGCCATTCGGCCTGTCTAACGCTCCGGCAGTTTTCCAGGATCTCATTAACGATGTGCTCCGTGATTTTCTTGGAAGATTCGTAGTAGTCTATTTAGACGATATCTTGATATATTCTGACTCTATTGAACAACACGTTACCCAGGTGCGTCAGGTTCTAAAAAAATTACGTGAAAATCACCTATATGCCAAGCTGGAGAAGTGTGAATTTCATGTCACGGAGGTATCCTTTTTAGGGTACATTATTTCCCCTCGGGGATTCTGTATGGAACCAAAGAAGCTCCAAGCCATCCTTAGTTGGGCGCAACCCACCAACTTAAAAGCAATTCAGCGCTTTTTAGGGTTTGCGAATTATTATAGAAGATTTATTCACTCTTTCTCCGACCTAGTTGCTCCCATTGTGGCACTGACTAAGAAGGGAGCGGATCCAACCAACTGGTCACGTGAAGCTGAGTTATCTTTTCAGGCCTTGAAACAAGCCTTTGTCTCAGCCCCGGTCCTCAGACATCCCAACCCAGAATTGCCTTTCATTGTTGAGGTTGATGCCTCGGAGGTTGGAGTAGGGGCTATCCTATCTCAGAAGGATCCGGATTCTCTGGAATTACATCCTTGTGCCTTTATGTCCAGGAAATTCTCATCTGCTGAATCCAACTACGATGTTGGTAACCGGGAATTACTGGCTATTAAATGGGCTTTCGAGGAGTGGAGGCATTGGCTTGAGGGAGCAACACATACCATTTCAGTTTTGACTGATCACAAAAATCTTCAGTACATTGAATCAGCTAAACGGCTGAATGCCTGGCAAGCTCGTTGGGCTTTATTTTTTACTCGTTTCAAGTTTATTATCACCTTCAGGCCAGGTTCCAAGAATGCCAAGGCGGATGCCCTGTCACGCAGTTTTCTTCCAGTTCATGATAACAGTCCTGTTACTCCCATACTTCCGTCTTCAGTCATTCGGGCAGGCCTCACACAAGATTTATTTACCCAGTTAAAGCAGCTTCAACATCAAGCTCCTGGAAATACTCCTGCTGGTCGTCTTTATGTCCCTGAGTTTTTGAGAGCAACCGTTTTGACGGAGTTTCATGATAGCAAAGTTGCCGGGCATCCGGGGATCGCTAAGACTTTGGAATTAGTCTCCCGCTCAGTATGGTGGCCTGGTCTTTCCAAAGACATTAAGGAGTTTGTTTTTTCGTGTCAGGTCTGTGCACAGCATAAAGTTCCCCGTTCCTTGCCTATCGGTCAACTTATGCCCTTGAATGTTCCTCTCAGGCCATGGTCTCATATTTCCATGGATTTTGTGGTGGACCTCCCTCTGTCAGCCGGATGCCGAGTCATATGGGTGGTAGTTGACCGTTTTAGCAAGATGGCCCATTTCATTGCTCTTCCCCGATTACCATCTGCCCAGGGATTGGCAGTTTTGTTCCTCCGCCATGTTTTCAGACTCCATGGGTTACCCACTGATATTGTTTCTGATCGGGGTCCACAATTCATTGCACAATTTTGGAAGTCTTTTTGTGCCTCTTTAAAGATGAAATTGTCTTTAACGTCTGGCTACCATCCCCAATCCAACGGGCAGACTGAGCGAGTTAATCAATCATTAAAACAATATTTGCGTTTGTACTCGGCCAAACTCCAAAATGACTGGTCCGAGTTTCTTCCGTTGGCGGAGTTTGCTTACAACAATGCCTGTCATTCCTCCACCAATGTGTCTCCATTTTTTACAGTTTTTGGTTTTCACCCCAGAGCTAATTCCTTTTTTCAACATTCCTCTGTCTCCTCACTGACCTTGACCGCTCATCTCAGACTCATTTGGAGAAAAGTGCACCTTGCTCTCAGAAAAGCGGCATTTCGGGAGAAAAAATTTTCTGACAGGCTCCGGCGGCCGTGCACTTTTAAAGTTGGAGATAGGGTGTGGTTGTCGACTCGCAACATTAGACTTCGACAAACCTCAGCCAGATTGGGCCCTAAATTTATTGGACCATTTCATATTATAAAAAAAATCAATCCAGTTGCTTTCCGGTTACGTTTACCAAGAACTCTCCGGATCGGAAATACTTTCCATTGCTCCCTGTTGAAACCATACGTTTCTTCCAGTAGATTTCCTCGGAAGATCTCTTAGGGGAAATCACCAATAGATGTACAGGGTCAGCAGGAGTTCTTGGTGGAGAAGGTTCTCGATTCCAAGTTGTCCCGGGGTCGGCTTTATTTTTTGGTACATTGGAGAGGTTATGGTCCAGAAGAAAGGTCTTGGGTCCTGGATGAGGATCTCCATGCCCCGAGGCTCAAAAAGGCATTTTTTCGAGAATTTCCTCAGAAACCTGGCCTTAGGGGTTCCTTGACCCCTCCTCAAGGGGGGGGTACTGTTAGGCGCCGAGGGTTCGCCCGTCAGTGCGGCCCGGCGCCTAGCAACTAGGGACGCCGCATGCGGACAGCCGCCGGCTCCCTAGCAACGCTAGACGCCGGGCGCACGGAGCCGCTCAGACCCTAGCAACGGGGACGCCACTGTCGGACCGCGTTCCCCGTTGCTGGGTCTAGATTAATCACCTCATTGGTATCCTGGCCGTGCAGCATGCAGCTGCACGGCATGATTGTTAATTACCCTGTCTGGCTCCTGATTGGAGAGCTCCCAGTTAAAAGCACTCTCTGGACTTCTCACAGACGCCGGTAATAGCTTCCTGTTTGCTGTGTCTGTTGCAGAGAGTTTTCCAGTCCTGTCTATCCGGTCATTCCTGTCCTCAGTGGTCCAATACTCGGAAGTTGTCATCTTTTCCTGGAGTCCTGACCGAGCACCTTTAACATCCTGTGGTGTTCGTGAGTCGCGGCGTAGCCGTGTGTTGCGGCTTGACCGCTTACTATTTATTATTTGGTTACATTGTGTTTCGGAGCTTTTGCGGAGGATTCCGCTCCCACAAATCCACTCTGGTATCCAGCGGTGCTGGATAGGAGTAACGGATTCGTGGATTTTTGGTTGTCCTTTTCCCTGGCGGTTTGTCCGCACATACTTCTGGTTTAAGTTAGTTAGCTTGTAGCCCCTGGCCTGGTTGCTTAGTCAGAGGGCCCCTTGTTATCACCCTGTCTCGGATTTCCCTTTGTCTCCCATTAAGACCTGAGGGGGCATCGGAGTTGGGCAGACATAATCCGCCCTTCAAACGCGGCTGCCATGGGCTCAAGCAACCATAGTCTCGCAGGGGATTTCTGATAACACGGGCGAGACAACGGAGTTAGGGCGCCAGGGGTTACTAGGCTTTCCTGCTCCCGTAACCAGCATTCCATTCCAGTACTCTGACCTCCGTCATAAGATCACCTCTGGTCAGACGTACTGGTATCATAACACTAGTGACACGATTCCATAGTAATCACGTAGGTTTGACCCAGCCCGCTATTCATATATGCGTGATTCGCAACATTTTGATTGCAAAGGGGTGGGGCCTAATGTCACAAAGAGTCCAGTCCCATCCGCATCATCACCCACCTGCAACTCCACTCCGGGCTTCTCCAAGTATGACTCACTACACATGGAAAGAGGCAGTACACATGGGGATTATACTTGAGCATCACATCCAGCCCTTCCCCAGGGATTCCCGGTACCACGGGACATACTAATGAGTTACCTGCACTGCCAACATCTTGGGAATTGAGGTGTTTTAAAAAGTCAGGACAGTAGGGGGTGCTGGGAGGTTAGAGCTGTGTAACATTCTCTGGGGTGTGGGGTTTAGGCTCCAGCCAGGAGATACTGGATAGTGGAGTTTATCCCATGTGATAAGAAGGATGGCTGAAATGTTCTTGTTAAAGGTAACCCCCAGGAAAGGGCACCCTTTGCTTAACCAAGTTCAAGCACGCATTCAGTCAGTCAGCATCAGATTCATACACGGCTGCAGCCAGTGACCAGTCAACAAAGTGACCTTTGTAATAACTAGCCACACATGTATAAAGTGGAAAGTAATAGAGCAGAGAGAGAGCTTTATTTCCTACAAGCAGTACATTATAAAGGATACAAATTAACATATGGTGTCGTCGATTCCTGACACGAAGCTTAATCCTATTGGCTAATAAAACTCCTATCTTATACGTAATATATTTGCCAACGTCTTTTTTTTTATACTGTATGTTTTTTTTAAATGGGTTAGTTAGGGGAATTTTGCTAACTGTGAGACATGCTATGTCTAGTTATGTTTTCACACCTTCCATACCGCAAACTACTGCACACCTGTGAAGCCTATATGTCTAGCTGCTGACATTTATATTTTACTCAGAAAAGTAATAAAAATAGATCATAAGAAGGTTTCAATATAGTTCACTCAAAGTGCAACGCCTTGCAGTTCTTCCCAATATCAACTCTGATCTGATAAAAATTATAAACAGCTTAGCAATATGGAGTCTATGAACAAAGATGGTTTCCATCTTTATAATTCTCATTATCTGATCGGTTGCTTCTTTTTCACCGGCACTTTCTAATGGGCCCATTCACACTGGGGTTGCCCTAAAGTGACAGAGCCTGGGACTCTGTGCCATTTGGCTCAATGTGTGTGTGTGTCACTTTCTTCGTGAAGTCTTCCCACTGTCACCTGCCTTCTGGAGTTCCACTGCGAGCAAACCAGTTCCACTGCACGGATTTCTCCATCACTGCATTCCATTGCTCTTCAGTGGGTCCAATGGCACATTAATTTGGATACATATCGCTACTACCTGGCATAACTGCACTGCTTAAATATAACCCCCACCCCGGGACCATCAGCTGTGGCTAGCTGATACAGTCCCAGAATTATCCTTATTCCTTCACCAATATGCCACCTTTTCACCTGGGACCACCTTTGAACTGCCTTATATATGTCTTATTATTTTAATTGTTTCCATATACAAACTGTGAGTGAGGCTCAGGAGCTCCCTCTAGTGGACTATCGTGATAATGCAATACCTTTTATGGCAGCTTATCGCTTGCTAGATCTCCCTCCAGTGGTGAATTGCAGTATCGCCCGACCGACAGGACAGCGATACTACGGTATATGCGAGCGTTGTGGTGTGCCGGCTACAGGCCGCCAATTCCGGGTGTATATAAAAATAATAACAAGAGGATAGGGGAAACATCGGGACCTACAACGCAGCTGGAACGCAGAACCAGGAAGTCAGCTGGAACGCAGAACCCGGAAGTTAGCTGGAACGCACAAGCCGGCAGTGACAGGAAAAGGAATTTAGGAGGAAATAGCATCACATTCTGGGCGACCCCCCCAGCTGTGACTCGCGTAGAAGTCGCTGCGGGTCAGCGCTGGGCTATTCTACCGGATTATGTGTGTAATAAGAGGGAGAAGGATCATATAATCAGCAGGTATGGTCCTGTGATGGTTTATATCACATTATTATCCTCCTGCATGTGCCCCTCCCCCGATTTCCTGCTGCCCAAGCACCCGGGCCCCCACCTCCTCCTGCCCAGTGCCCTTGCCCTCCTCCTCCTCCAATATTTCCACCCACTGCCTCCTGCCCCCCTCATTACCTACCTTCTCATTGTGTGTATGGGGGAGGGGGCAGGGTAAACAATCCAGTGTACCCCCTTTTTCACCAGGTGTGTATTTTGACACATCTACGTACCCGCGCTCCTTCACCACGTAACAGGTTAATTCTTCTTACTCAAAAAATGATCAGAATTTTTTTTATTTATTCATATTGAATTTAGTTTATTTTTTATTTTTTTTGTGATGGATATAAATATTTAAATGAATGGTGTGGGTGGTGGTGGTGGGGTGTCTCGCATCCCTCCCATCTCCGGAGGACGTTGTACGTGTACCTCCCTATACCAAGTGTACCGCCAGTGACACTATATTGTGGCATTACCCCCCCATACTCCCAGTTGTACTAAAGCCCCAGTGGCATTTTTCCCCCACACAACAAAGTCCAAAGACACATACAACAGAATATAACCAGGAACCAGCGCTGTTATAGTGAAGGTGACAAACTCCTATGAGTGAGAAGATATCCTGCTTTGTCTCTCTCTTAAGAATAACACTTACAGGACATTTCAGTCTCACATATCCATAAAGGTATCTTTACACAGCAAACGGGCTTTTAATTTTCATCTAAACAGACCCCTTGAGATAATGGACACTTACATATACTTTCTTTCTCGCGTTCCCATAAAGGTATCTTTATCTTTCTCAATGGTACGCTTCCAAGTAAGGAGATTTCAGCAAACTCGTATCCAAAAAGGGATTTTTTAATACATAAAAAGGTTAAAAAAAACACACTTCACAGGACAAAGAATCCCGATGGCTGATAGAGCAAAAGCACGTGACACAACCGGCTGCAGTCAGGTAAGGGTCAAGTATCCGAGCATTCGAATCACTGTTACTCCAAGTCCTGGCATCAAAGTGAAGGACGGCTTCAACGCGTTTCAGGGAGTTCACTCCCCTTTGTCAAGAAGTACCGTCCTCTTCCTGCAGAGCACAGCGGAGTGTGGACCATCGGTCCCCGGTGCTGCAGCTGATCTCTGCACAGACCTCAGCCAAATAGTCTCTAGGGGGAGGTGACCAAAGTTACCGGGGCTAACGACCCAGAGTGCTGTACACACTTCATTCTGGGGGGGCCATTTTGGCAGTGATATCGGTGGACACAGACCACAACATCACTGCCAAGGGACCGGAGCAGGAGGTGGAATATGACAGTTCTGCACATGTGCAGAGGTAATTAGTTCCTGCTACCCACCCACTCTGCTCCCCCTCGGCGCAACTGGTAAAACCAGGGGATGTGTCTGGAGAGGTGACTGCTGGGAATGGGACGTTATACAGTAACACCAGGGGATGTGTCTGGGTGATGACTGGAGAGGTGACTGCTGGGAATGGGACATTATACAGTAACACCAGGGGATGTGTCTGGGTGATGACTGGAGAGGTGACTGCTGGGAATGGGACATTATACAGTAACACCAGGGGATGTGTCTGGGTGATGACTGGAGAGGTGACTGCTGGGAATGGGACATTATACAGTAACACCAGGGGATGTGTCTGAGGGATGACTATATCATTGTGTGTGTCAGGTTCCTATAAGGTGTGAGGATGTCGCTGTCTGTTTCTCCATGCAGGTGTTGGTGTGTTTAGAAGGACACAGGGGTCTGTACAAGGAGCGGATCATGGAGAAACATCGGCCTCACACATCGCTGGGTAAGATATTAGTGAAGGTAGCATCTATGCGGCTACCTATATACACATCGTCTAATAATCCCATATACACACCAATGTACTCAGTCACTGTATGTTTCCTACAGATGGGGCCAGTAACAGGAACACCCCAGAGAGATGTCCCCGTCTTTCTTCAGAGGATGATATGGAGGAAAATCCCGGTGTCCCAGAGGATTATAAGGTAGATGGGATTCAGGGTCTCACCATATACCTATATAGGGATCTTATACAGTAATATTCTTCTAATTAATTTCATCCTACTTAATTCATTGTTATTTCTTTGTATAATCTGTTTAGGATCTAGATCTGATTGTTATCAAAGTAGAAGATGTAGAGGAGGAAGAGCTGTATGACCAGCAGTGTAAGGAGGAGGAAATCCCTATAAATATTGTTACAGGTGAGTAATAGTAAATGCAGAGACCAGTCACATTGGGGTAAATGTAATAGTCTGCGACTTACAGGCATCGAAAAGTTCCTGGCGGTCTGCCCAATCTTATGTTTTTTCCTCCACAACACCAAAACATATTGGCAATAAGACTTGAACACTACGTGAAAATAAATAATTTGGAGAACTATATTTCTCTATCGTCCTAGTGGATGCTGGGGTTCCTGAAAGGACCATGGGGAATAGCGGCTCCGCAGGAGACAGGGCACAAAAAGTAAAGCTTTAGGATCAGGTGGTGTGCACTGGCTCCTCCCCCTATGACCCTCCTCCAAGCCTCAGTTAGATTTTTGTGCCCGGCCGAGAAGGGTGCAATCTAGGTGGCTCTCCTAAAGAGCTGCTTAGAAAAGTTTAGCTTAGGTTTTTTATTTTACAGTGAGTCCTGCTGGCAACAGGATCACTGCAACGAGGGACTTAGGGGAGAAGAAGTGAACTCACCTGCGTGCAGGATGGATTGGCTTCTTGGCTACTGGACATTAGCTCCAGAGGGACGATCACAGGTACAGCCTGGATGGTCACCGGAGCCTCGCCGCCGGCCCCCTTGCAGATGCTGAAACGAGAAGAGGTCCAGAATCGGCGGCAGAAGACTCCTCAGTCTTCTTAAGGTAGCGCACAGCACTGCAGCTGTGCGCCATTTTCCTCTCAGCACACTTCACACGGCAGTCACTGAGGGTGCAGGGCGCTGGGAGGGGGGCGCCCTGGGAGGCAAATGAAAACCTTTTTTGGCTAAAAATACCTCACATATAGCCTCCGGGGGCTATATGGAGATATTTAACCCCTGCCAGAATCCGTTAAGAGCGGGAGACGAGGCCGCCGTAAAAGGGGCGGGGCCTATCTCCTCAGCACACAGCGCCATTTTCCCTCACAGAAAGGCTGGAGGGAAGGCTCCCAGGCTCTCCTCTGCACTGCACTACAGAAACAGGGTTAAAACAGAGAGGGGGGGCACTAATTTGGCGTTAGAAATATATAAAAAAGATGCTATAAGGGAAAACACTTATATAAGGTTGTCCCTATATAATTATAGCGTTTTTGGTGTGTGCTGGCAAACTCTCCCTCTGTCTCTCCAAAGGGCTAGTGGGTCCTGTCCTCTATCAGAGCATTCCCTGTATGTGTGCTGTGTGTCGGTACGTGTGTGTCGACATGTATGAGGACGATGTTGGTGAGGAGGCGGAGCAATTGCCTGTAATGGTGATGTCACTCTCTAGGGAGTCGACACCGGAATGGATGGCTTATTTAGGGAATTACGTGATAATGTCAACACGCGCCAAGGTCGGTTGACGACATGAGACGGCCGACAAACAATTAGTACCGGTCCAGACGTCTCAAAAACACCGTCAGGGGTTTTAAAACGCCCGTTTACTTTAGTCGGTCGACACAGACACAGACAGGGACACTGAATCCAGTGTCGACGGTGAATAAACAAACGTATTCCTTATTAGGGCCACACGTTAAGGGCAATGAAGGAGGTGTTACATATTTCTGATACTACAAGTACCACAAAAGAGGGTATTATGTGGGATGTGAAAAAACTACCGTAGTTTTTCCTGAATCAGATAAATTAAATGAAGTGTGTGATGATGCGTGGGTTCCCCCCGATAGAAAATATGGGCGGTATACCCTTTCCCGCCAGAAGTTAGGGCGCGTTGGGAAACACCCCTTAGGGTGGATAAGGCGCTCACACGCTTATCAGAACAAGTGGCGGTACCGTCTATAGATAGGGCCGTCCTCAAGGAGCCAGCTGACAGGAGGCTGGAAAAATATCATAAAAAGTATATACACACATACTGGTGTTATACTGCGACCAGCGATCGCCTCAGCCTGGATGTGCAGAGCTGGGGTGGCTTGGTCGGATTCCCTGACTAAAAATATTGATACCCTTGACAGGGACAGTATTTTATTGACTATAGAGCATTTAAAGGATGTATTTCTATATATGCGAGATGCACAGAGGGATATTTGCACTCTGGCATCAAGAGTAAGTGCGATGTCCATATCTGCCAGAAGATGTTTATGGACACGACAGTGGTCAGGTGATGCAGATTCCAAACGGCACAAAGGTGTATTGCCGTATAAAGGAAGAGGAGTTATTTGGGGTCGGTCCATCGGACCTGGTGGCCACGGCAACTGCTGGAAAATCCACCGTTTTTACCCTAAGTCACATCTCTGCAGAAAAAGACACCGTCTTTTCAGCTTCAGTCCTTTCGTCCCTATAAGAGTCATATCTGCCCAGGGATAGAGGAAAGGGAAGAAGACTGCAGCAGGCAGCCCATTCCCAGGAACAGAAGCGTTCCACCGCTTCTGACAAGCTCTCAGCATGACGCTGAGACCGTACAGGACCCCTGGATCCTACAAGTAGTATCCCAGGGGTACAGTTTGGAATGTCGAGACGTTTCCCCTGCGCAGGCTCCTGAAGTCTGCTTTACCAAGGTCTCCCTCCGACAAGGAGGCAGTATGGGAAAAAATTCACGAGCTGTATTCCCAGCAGGTGATAATTAAATTACCCCTCCTACAACAAGAAAAGGGGGTATTATTCCACACTATATTGTGGTACTGAAGCCAGAAGGCTAGGTGAGACCTATTCTAAATCTAAAAAATTTGAACACTTACAAAGGTTCAAATCAAGATGGAGTCACTCAGAGCAGTGATAACGAACCGGGAAGAAGGGGACTATCTGGTGTCCCGAGACATCAGGGATGCTTACCTCCATGTCCCAAATTTGCCCTTATCACTAAGGGTACCTCAGGTTCGTGGTACAGAACTGTCACTATCAGTTTCAGACGCTGCCGTTTGGATTGTCTACGGCACCCCGGGTCTTTACCAAGGTAAAGGCCGAAATGATGGTTCTTCTTCGAAGAAAAGGCGTCTTAATTATCCCTTACTTGGATGATCTCCTGATAAGGGCAAAGTCCAGGGAACAGTTGGAGGTCGGAGTAGCACTATCTCGGATACTGTTACAACAGCAGGGGTGGATTCTAAAGATTCCAAAATCGCAGCTGATCCCGACAACAAGTCTCCTGTGCTTAGGGATGATTCTGGACACAGTCCAGAAAAAGGTGTTTCTCCCGGAAGAGAAAGCCAGGGAGTTATCCGAGCTAGTCAGGAACCTCCTAAAATCAGTGCATCATTGCACAAGGGCCATGGTAAAAAAATGGTGACTTCCTTCGAAGCAATTCCAGTCGGCAGATTTCATGCAAGAACTTTTCAGTGGGATCTGCTGGACAAATGGTCCGGATCGCATCTTCAGATGCATCAGCGGATAACCCTATATCCAAGGACAAGGGTGTCTCTCCTGTGGTGGTTACAGAGTGCTCATCTTCTAGAGGGCCGCAGATTCGGCATTCAGTTTTGGATGTTGGTGACCACGGAGGCCAGCCCGAGAGGCTGGGGAGCAGTCACACAAGGAAAAAATTTCCAGGGAGTGTGATCAAGTCTGGAGATTTTTCTCCACATAAATATAGCTAAGGGTAAATTTATAATGCTCTAAGCTTAGCAAGACCTCTGCTTCAAGGTCAGCCGGTATTGATCCAGTGGGATAAAACATCACGGCAGTCGCCCACGTAAATAGACAGGGCGGCACAAGAAGCAGGAGGGCAGTGGCAAAAACTGCAAGGACTTTTCGCTGGGCGGAAAATCATGTGATAGCACTGTCAGCAGTGTTTCATTCCGGGAATGGAAACTGGGAAGCAGACTTCCTCAGTAGGCACGACCTCCACCCGGCAGAGTGGGAACTTCATGGGGAAGTTTTCCACATAATTGTAAACCGTTGGGAATTACCAAAGGTGGACATGATGGCGTCCCGTCTAAAAAAAAAAAAAAAAAAAAAAAAAAAACGGGACAGGTATTGCGCCAGGTTAAGAGACCCTCAGGCAATAGCTGTGGACGTTCTGGTAACACCGTGGGTGTACCAGTCGGTGTATGTGTTCCATCCTCTGCTTTTCATACCTAAGGTACTGAGAATTATAAGACGTAGAGGAGTAAGAACTATACTCATGGCTCCGGATTGGCCAAGAAGGACTTGGTACCCGGAACTTCAAGAGATGCTCACAGAGGACTTATGGCCTCTGCCGCTAAGAAGGGACTTGTTTCAGCAAGTACCATGTCTGTTCCAAGACTTAACGCAGCTGCGTTTGACAGCATGGCGGTGGAACGCCGGATCCTAAGGGAAAAGGCATTCAGGAAGAGGTCATTCCTACCCTGGTCAAAGCCAGAAAGGAGGTGACCGCACAACATTATCACCACATGTGGCGAAAATATGTTGCGTGGTGTGAGGCCAGGAAGGCCCCACGAAGAAATTTCAACTCGGTCGATTCCTGCATTTCTTGCAAACAGGAGTGTCTATGGGCCTCAAATTGGGGTCCATTAAGGTTCAAATTTCGGCCCTGTCGATTTTTCTTCCAGAAAGAATTGGCTTCAGTTCCTGAAGTCCAGAAGTTTGTCAAGGGAGTATTGCATATACAACCCCCTTTTGTGCCTCCAGTGGCACTGTGGGATCTCAACGTAGTTCTGGGATTCCTCAAAACACATTGGTTTAAAACCAGTCAAATCTGTGGATTTGAAGCATCTCACATGAAAAGTGAACATGCTCTTGGACCTGGCCTGGACCAGGCGAGTGTCAAATTGGTGGGTTTTTTTTCTCAAAAAAGCCCATATCTGTTTGTCCATTCGGACAGGGCAGAGCTGCGGACTCGTCCCCAGTTCTCTCCCTAAGGTGGTGTCAGTGTTTCACCTGAACCAGCTTATTGTGGTGTCTTGCGCCTACTAGGGACTTGGAGGACTCCAAGTTGCTAGATGTGGTCAGGGCCCTGAAAATATAGGTTCCAGGACGGCTGGAGTCAGGAAAACTGACTTGCTGTTATCCTGTATGCACCCAACAAACTGGGTGCTCTTGCTTTTAAGCAGACTTTTGCTAGTTGGATGTGTAATACAATTCAGCTTGCACATTCTGTGGCAGGCCTGCCACAGCCAAAATATGTAAATGCCCATTCCACAAGGAAGGTGGGCTCATCTTGGGCGGCTGCCCGAGGGGTCTCGGCTTTACAACTTTGCCGAGCGGCTATTTAGTCAGGGGCAAACACGTTTGTAAAATCCTACAAATTTGATACCCTGGCTAAGGAGGACCTGGAGTTCTCTCATTCGGTGCTGCAGAGTCATCCGCACTCTCCCGCCCGTTTGGGAGCTTTGGTATAATCCCCATGGTCCTTTCAGGAACCCCAGCATCCACTAGGACGATAGAGAAAATAAGAATTTACTTACCGATAATTCTATTTCTCGGAGTCCGTAGTGGATGCTGGGCGCCCATCCCAAGTGCGGATTATCTGCATTACTTGTACATAGTTACAAAAATCGGGTTATTGCTGTAGTGAGACATCTTTTCAGAGGCTCCGCTGTTATCATACTGTTAACTGGGTTCAGATCACAGGTTGTACAGTGTGATTGGTGTGGCTGGTATGAGTCTTACCCGGGATTCATAAATCCTTCCTTATTGTGTACGCTCGTCCGGGCACAGTACCTAACTGAGGCTTGGAGGAGGGTCATAGGGGGAGGAGCCAGTGCACACCACCTGATCCTAAAGCTTTACTTTTTGTGCCCTGTCTCCTGCGGAGCCGCTATTCCCCATGGTCCTTTCAGGAACCCCAGCATCCACTACGGACTCCGAGAAATAGAATTATCGGTAAGTAAATTCTTATTATTTGCAAAGATATGGTACAGGCAACGGGCATTGGCAATGCTTCTCTGATACTGGCGGTCCCTAACGCTACATGATAATATCACCCACTTATGTGACCCAGAGTGGGCGCTATTATGATGTAGTATTTGAGTCTTATTGCTGTTACATGTTGGTGTGCTGGGGGAAAATGTTTTCTCTTTTTCTTGTTTAGAATGACCCCTCCCTTTCAGGCACCTGAAAAGTGTCCCTAAATTGATTGAGCAGCTACCATTTGATATTGCTGGCCTGCCTGATGTTGTAAGGGGACAATCGTTTAAAAGGGAAAACCAACCTAGTTTTGCTTTTTAAATGATTGACCCTTTAAAACATCGGCCAGGCTCGCCATGAACTTGTCAATGCCTGCAAGCTTCAGGCTGTTTACATTTTACCCAGAGTCTTTGTGACGATTAACTAAAACAATCTTATTATACCCTTCAGTACAAACTGCGGATAAAAATTTGACCCAATAGGAGTATCAGGAGTCATCAGCCCATATCCGACACTAGATAATGGGCTCTCTATGGTACTCTGGGTAAACACCAGGTAGCGGGCACTCTATGTTACTCCAGGCAGTGCACTCTCTATGGTACCCTGGGCACCAGGCAGTGTGCGTTTTGTGACCATATAATTCTTCAGTCTATTTGCAGATTGTAATAGACTTTTTTTATTTGCACAGGTAGCTTGTATGGTCTCACTTCTAAGGGTACTTTTTTTTTTTTTTTTTTGTATAGCCGCTGCCCCCCCCCCCCCCCTCCCTCTTGGCTTGATAGAGATAACTGGTACCTATACATCCTTTTGTTATGTATATGTCAACCTGATCGGCTGTTACATCTTCATCGTATGCTCCCAGAACGCCCCCCCCCCCCCCCAACCCCGGTGGCTCCCCCTGACCAATGAGTGACTGGTATATGAGCAAGCCCAGTAAAGGTGCTCCTTTCTCCCGTGCAGCGGTCCAGGCAGACTGTATTCCTTGTACTGGCTTCTCCTCTCCTCCGACCAGACTGACCTCTAGCCTGGCATGGCGATGGCGGTAGTCGTGGTGACAGGTCGGAGAGTGTATCTGTTGCTAGGGGCAGAAGTGGGTGGTGGTGTTGATATTGGAGTGTAGCAGTGGCAGGATGACACTCTGCGGGGGTAGATATAGCATCCAGGCATTCTAGGGTAGTGGTATGAACCAGCCCCCTCCTGGAAGTGCATGATAGCGTAGGGAAGTGTCTCTGGAAGACCTTTACACCCAGGATCCAGACTCGCTTAGGCAACGCCAGCCTGGTGCTGTTGTCACCATTGTGGACTAGGCCCACCCCATATCCCAGCGGTACAGCCAGTCATAGAAAAGGCAGAGATAGACAGGGATAAGGAGAGACGGGGAAAGGTAGGGTATGGCGATAACGGAATGGAGTAGAAAGGAGCGACGGGGGGGGGGGGGGAGGTGAGGTGAGATGGGGGAAAGGAAGGGTTTAGAGAGACGGGTAAGGTGTGGGTAGGGAAAAGGAGGAGTAAAGAGCTATGGGGGTTAAAGAGAGAAGGGGGGAAGATTTGGAGAGATGGTAAGGAGAGATGGTGGGAAAGGAGGGTAGAGAGAGATGGTGGAAGAAATGACCGGGGAAAGAGGGGTAAGAAGATATGGGGAAGGAGTAAAGAAAAACAGAGGAAATAATGAGATATAGGAGATAGGATGGGAATAAAAAAATACATAAAATAGCTAGCGTCCAGCAAAGGATGGGTCAAAAATACCAGTATATTAAATCTGAAATCTGATGTAATGTGGTAGGACTAGTTCTGTTATTGGACAGCTGGACCCTGCCTCTCCTTCCAATGAGATTTCTGCAATGATAAATGAACATAAATTTGTTAATCAGTTACATTTAAAAAACATTTTTTTTTTTTTTTTTGAACCATGGAGGCAATATACACTGTTCAAAAAAATAAAGGGAATACTAAAATAACACATCCTAGATCTGAATGAATGAAATATTCTTATTAAATACTTTGTTCTTTACATAGTTGAATGTGCTGACAACAAAATCACACAAAAATGATCAATGGAAATCAAATTTATTAACCCATCGAGGTCTGGATTTGGAGTCACACTACAGGCTGATCCAACTTTGATGTAATGTCCTTAAAATAAGTCAAAATGAGGCTCAGTAGTGTGTGTGGCCTCCACGTGCCTGTATGACCTCCTTACAACCCACACAAGTGGCTCAGGTAGTGCAGCTCATCCAGGATGGCACATCAATGCGAGCTGTGGCAAGAAGGTTTGCTGTGTCTGTCAGTGTAGTGTCCAGAGCATGGAGGCGCTACCAGGAGACAGGCCAGTACATCAGGAGACGTGGAGGAGGCCGTAGGAGGGCAACAACCCAGCAGCAGGACCGCTACTTCCACCTTTGTGCAAGGAGGAACAGAAGGAGCACTGCCAGAGCCCTGCAAAATGACCTCCAGCAAGCCACAAATGTGCATGTGTCTACTCAAACGATCAGAAACAGACTCCATGAGGGGTGTATGAGGGCCCGACGTCCACAGGTGGGGGTTGTGCTTACAGCCCAACACCAAGCAGGACGTTTGGCATTTGCCAGAGAACACCAAGATTGGCAAATTCGCCACTGGCGCCCTGTGCTCTTCACAGGTTCTCACTGAGCACATGTGACAGAGTCTGGAGATGCCAAGGAGGACGTTCTGCTGCCTGCAACATCCTCCAGCATGACCGGTTTGGCAGTGGGTGGACGTCGAGCCCGCATGCTGGTTTGTTGGCCTCCTCCACGTCTCCTGATGTACTGGCCTGTCTCCTGGTAGCGCCTCCATGCTCTGGACACTACGCTGACAGACACAGCAAACCTTCTTGCTACAGCTCGCATTGATGTGCCATCCGGGATGAGCTGCACTACCTGAGCCACTTGTGGGGGTTGTAGGGAGGTCATACAGGCACGTGGAGGCCACACACACTACTGAGCCTCATTTTGACTTGTTTTAAGGACATTACATCAAGTTGGATCAGCCTGTAGTGTGTTTTTCCACTTTAATTTTGAGGGTGACTCCAAATCCAGACCTCCATGGGTTAATAAATTTGATCTCCATTGATAATTTTTGTGTGATTTTGTTGTCAGCACATTCAACTATGTAAAGAACAAAGTATTTAATAAGAACATTTCATTCATTCAGATCTAGGATGTGTTATTTTAGTGTTCCCTTTATTTTTTTGAGCAGTGTATGTTGGCCCTCATTCAGATCTGGTCGCTGGCAGGCGATTTTTGCACAGCTGCGACCAGGTAATTGGCGCCTACAGGGGGAGGGGGTAATCGGTGTGCAGGGGTGCGAACGGATATGCAGAGAGCTGCACAAACAAAAGTTTGTGCAGTCCCTGCACAGCACAGGACGTACTCAGCCGCTGCGACGATCCGGGCCGATGCTGACGTCAGAAACCCTCCGTCTAAACGGCTGGGCACGCCTGCGTTCTCTCGGACACTCCCTGGAAACGGGGAGTTGCCACCCACAAATGGCCTCTTCCTGTCAATCTTCTTGTGATCGCTTTCGTCGTAAAATCCGTTGCTGTCCGGCGATCGTCGGCGGGCGGCACGCCTGCGCATTGCGGTGCATGCGCAATTCAGACCCAATCGCACCGCTGCAAAAAAAGCTAGCGTGTGATCAGGTCTGAATGATACCCATTGTTCATTGTTATCCTGATCTTCGAGAGCAGTGCTAATTCGTAACAGTGTTATTTCCCATATTCAGTAAGGATGGCTGCAGCTACCCGCATACCCAATGTGAGAAGATCCAGGTAGGGGTACCCTCTCATGGGGAGATTGGCACTTCCAAACACACAGCAGCCAGGAAAACAGCACACCAGTCCAGGGTTTATGTACAATCTAGCCGTGGCTAGTTTTATTGTGCAGTACTTAAAACAAAACATAAAAATAAATCCTAGCCCGTCTGGGCACTAAGCAAACATAATAGATTTCCTCTCTCAGGGAGGTAGGACCTAATGCCCCCTACCATAAACACAGGCATATGCAACAGTCAATAAATCAGTGTCTCATCACAGGTCTGCTGCCTGTTTCTCCAGGTAGTCACATACTGAGCCAAGCCCTGGCACAGCTTTTATATACTGTCTATGGGGCCTTAGAATTCTATCCATCATCCTTTGAAAGGTGGCGGGTGCCCCATGTAACCCAAATGGCAACATCTTGTATTACAACAACTCTGGTGCAGAAAAAGCTGTTTATTTGTCATTCTCTGTTAATTACACTTTCCAATAACCTTTGGTTAAGTCTAGAGTGGTCAAGTCCATTGCTGATCCTAATCTCTCAATAAGTTTATCCACCCGAGGCATTGGGTAGGCATCAAACATCAACACATTATTCAAGTTACGGAAATCATTGCAGAAGCGCAAACTCCCATCTGGCTTCGGAATAAGCACAATGAGACTTGACCACTCATTATGTGACTTTTTAATTACCCCCAACGTCAACAATTTTTTTACATTTCTTTAGACAATGATTCCTAGTGGGCTTCTGGCTTTAGGTTAACCTTGACCCCTCAGTCAGTGATTATGTCATGTAAGGTAAGCGAACAGTTATCAGCAATATGGCCCAAACCAGCACATTGAAAACATTAGATCATATTATTAAGTCTTTTAAGGGACTGGTACTGCTGGCCCACTTTCAGGATTCAAACCCATAGTCTTAGATTATTTCCACCGTCCAGCACCCTTTTTCCCTGGAACAGTCTTACCAGTGGTCACTGGAGATCATTGCTGCGGGAGTAGAGCCCAGTGGGGTTCACTCAGTAATTCCTCAGCCACCCCATACCTCTCAACCATTTAAATCAATTGGTCTGCTGTTTTAGGGTCTGCATTGGCTCACCCACTTGCACAGAGTTGTAGGTAGAGACAAGGGGTATCGATCCATAATGACCCTTTCCACGATCTGTGGTCCTGTTAGAGACTTTGGCTATAGCCAGTTTGTGGTAAGATTAACAAGATCATGCATCTGAGAGAGGGGAGGCTTTTCTGTTTGGTATTCCCAGCGGTTAACTGTGACTTCAAATTGAGTTAGGCTTTCTTGTTTAATTTATGAGTGTCTTTGGCATCAGGCACAAGTCGCAATATTCTTTTTGTGGTTCTTCAGACAGGAAAGGTGCAACAAGAAAGGTACTCCTGGGGAGATGGGCACCTCTAAAAACACAGCAGCCAGGAAAACAGCACACCAATCCAGGGTTTTTGTGCAATCTAGCTGTGGCTAGTTTTATTGCGAAGTACATAAAACAAAATCTAAAAATAAATTCTAGCCCATCTGGGCACTAACTAAACATAGTAGATTCCCTCTCTAAGGGTGGTAGGACCTAATGCCTCTACCACAAACACAGGCATGTGCACATTACTTCCAGTCGGTAAATCACATCTCATCATAGGCATACTGCCTGTTTCCCCAGGTAGTCAGACCCTGAGCCAAGCCCTGACACAGCTTTTATCAGCCTCTTACAGGTGCAGGCACAAAATTAGCTTGCTCTCAGGCTGAAGGCCTAAAGACCCAAAATAGGCCTTTTGGATGGAGCCCTCCATTCTCTCTCACATCCACACCCCCAGGACCCATTTCTGGCCTTTACTGAAAGGCCAAGCTCTAATCAAGTCTGTTTAACAAAACAGACATTTTCCTGGGGGTTTAAAATACATAGGCCAGAAACCAGGGACAAACGTATGTCCTGTTTATAACATTACCAGTGCTTCTATCACAAGTACAACACATCTCCAGTATGGGCTGCTGCAGCTCCCCTCGTACCAGAGTACAATGTCTAACATGTTCCATCTCCAGTATGGATGGCTGTAGCTCCCCCCCCCCCCCCCCCCCCATACCCAAGTAATGAAGGTCTAACACAAAAAAGTAATGTTATGGCACTGCAAACGAAACAAACTGTAGCCTGATCATAAAAAAGGATGCCACGTTCCCTATAAGTACACATAATGTATTGTGTTCTATGGTGCTGATTGTGTATGATTTATACTGGAGGTTTAAATATTTATTGAGTACAAAGATGCTACATGAATCAAAATGTCTCTTTCGCGCGTCTAAGATGCTACCAGTAATAAATCCAAATCTAAATATTTAGTAAAAAAAAAAAAAAGATGCTATAGGGAATGAATGAGTCCCTTTCCCATGTGACTAATGCACCACAGCAGACAAAATGTGGAAAAAGGAACTTCATTCCTATAACATTTTTTTTACAAATATTTATATTCAGATTTATAACTGGTAGCGTCTTAGACTCACCAAAGAGACATTTGTATCGTATCTCAGCGGTGCCGCTTTCCCATAGATTGTAATCTCTCATGGGCGGCTCCCTCCCTGCCATCTGTTTTCGCGTCTGCATTGATTTTTGTCTCTGTGTCCCTATATCCTGTTTGCTTGCTTCTCCCTACTGTCCATCGGAGGGGAGCGTTCTGAAGGCCCACAGCTCAACGACATTAATGAAAAATAATCAAACATACTTTAATTTATAGTGATATTCATTTATGCAGGATTTTTGCAAAACCCCTATACTTATGTCACACCTTGACAAATGTCTCTGAAAGCCATAATCCAGGGCCACATTTCAGATGCCACTGACAAGATATAATCCAGTTCACAGCCCTAATGACCAGTAGCCTATGCCTGAAACCTATAATGATTACGATGCTACGTCCTAGTCATACGACTGGATTATCTTTCATGTTACTGATAGGTACCTGTAGCCACTGCTGAGACTTATCAAATCTGGGTCTCGGGTTGGATGGAGAGTCAACTCTTTGTCAAGCTGATATCCTGTAACTCACTCTTGCCCTGTCACTCAGTGTTTCTCTATCGTCCTAAGTGGATGCTGGGGTTCCTGAAAGGACCATGGGGAATAGCGGCTCCGCAGGAGACAGGGCACAAAAAAGTAAAGCTTTTACCAGATCAGGTGGTGTGCACTGGCTCCTCCCCCTATGACCCTCCTCCAGACTCCAGTTAGATTTTGTGCCCGAACGAGAAGGGTGCAATCTAGGTGGCTCTCCTAAAGAGCTGCTTAGAGAAAGTTTAGCTTAGGTTTTTTACTTTACAGTGAGTCCTGCTGGCAACAGGATCACTGCAACGAGGGACTTAGGGGAGAAGTAGTGAACTCACCTGCGTGCAGAGTGGATTTGCTGCTTGGCTACTGGACACTAGCTCCAGAGGGACGATCACAGGTACAGCCTGGATGGTCACCGGAGCCGCGCCGCCGGCCCCCTTGCAGACGCTGAAGAGAGAAGAGGTCCAAAATCGGCGGCTGAAGACTCCTGAGTCTTCATAAAGGTAGCGCACAGCACTGCAGCTGTGCGCCATTTTCCTCTCAGCACACTTCACACAACAGTCACTGAGGGTGCAGAGCGCTGGGGGGGGCGCTCTGAGAGGCAAATAAAAACCTTATTAGAGGCAAAAAATACCTCACATATAGCCCACAGAGGCTATATGGAGATATTTAACCCCTGCCTAACTTCAAAAATAGCGGGAGACGAGGCCGCCGAAAAAGGGGCGGGGCCTATCTCCTCAGCACACAGCGCCATTTTCTCTCACAGAAAAGCTGGAGAGAAGGCTCCCAGGCTCTCCCCTGCACTGCACTACAGAAACAGGGTTAAAACAGAGAGGGGGGGCACTGATTTTGGCGATATTGTATATATATAAAAGATGCTATAAGGGAGAAACACTTATATAAGGTTGTCCCTATATAATTATAGCGTTTTTGGTGTGTGCTGGCAGACTCTCCCTCTGTCTCCCCAAAGGGCTAGTGGGTCCTGTCCTCTGTCAGAGCATTCCCGGTGTGTGTGCTGTGTGTCGGTACGTGTGTGTCGACATGTATGAGGACGATGTTGGTGAGGAGGCGGAGAAATTGCCTGTAATGGTGATGTCACTCTCTAGGGAGTCGACACCGGAATGGATGGCTTATTTAGAGAATTACGTGAGAATGTCAACACGCTGCAAGGTCGGTTGACGACATGAGACGGCCGACAATCTATTAGGACCGGTCCAGGCGTCTCAGAAACACCGTCAGGGGTTTTAAAAACGCCCATTTACCTCAGTCGGTCGACACAGACACAGACACGGACACTGAATACAGTGTCGACGGTGAATAAACAAACGTATTTCTCATTAGGGCCACACGTTAAGGGCAATGAAGGAGGTGTTACGTGTTTCTGATACTACAAGTACCACAAGAAAGGGTATTATGTGGGAGTGAAAAAACTACCTGTAGTTTTTCCTGAATCAGATAAAATAAAATGAAGTGTGTGATGATGCGTAGGGTTACCCCGATAGCAAATATTGGCGTTATACCCTTTCCCGCCAGAAATTAGGGTACGTTGGGAAACACCCCTTAGGGTGATAAGGCGCTCACACGCTTATCAAGTGGCGTTACCGTCTCCAGATACGGCCGCCCTCAAGGAGCCAGCTGATAGGAAGCTGGAAAAATATCCTAAAAAGTATATACACACATACGGTGGTTATACTGCGACCAGCGATCGCCATCAGCCTGGAGATGCAGTGCTGGGTTGGCTTGGTCGGATTCCCTGACTGAAAATATTTTATTCATGTAGAGCATTTAATAGGATGCATTCTATATATATGTATGTGAGATGCACAGAGGGATATTTGCTCTCTGGCATCAAGATAAGTGCGTTGTCCATATCTCCCAGAAGATGTCAGGGACACGACAGTGGTCAGGTGATACAGATCCCATACGGCAGATGGAAGTATTGCTGTATAAAGGGAAGGAGTTATTTGGGGGTCGGTCCATCGGACCTGGGGACCACAGCAACAGCTGGGAAATCCAACCTTTTTTACCCCAAGTTACATCTCAGCTAAAAAAGACACCGTCTTTTCAGCCTCAATCTTTCCTTTCCCATGAGGGCATGCAGGCAAAAGGCCAGTCATATCTGCCCAGACATAGAGGTAAGGGAAGTAGACTGCAGCAGGCAGCCCTTTCCCAGGAAAAGAAGCCCTCCACCGCGTCTGCCAAGTCCTCAGCATGACGCTGGGGCCGTGCAAGCGGACTCAAGGTGGGGGGGTAGTCTCAAGAGTCTCAGGGCGCAGTGGGATCACTCGCAAGTTGACCCCTAGATCGTACGAGTATTATCCCAGGGGTAAAGATTGGAGAGTCGAGACATCTTCTCCTCGCAGCTTCCTGAAGTCTGCTTTACCAACGGCTCCCTCCGACAGGGAGGCAGCATTGGAAACAATTCACAAGCTGTATATCCAGCAGGTGATAATCAAAGTACCCCTCCTACGACAAGGAAAAGGGTATTATTTTTTCCACACTATATTGTGGTACTGAAGCCAGACGGCTTGGTGACACATAGTCTAAATCTAAAATGTTTTGAACACTTACATAAAAGGTTCAAATCGAGATAAAGTCACTCAGAGCAGTGATAGCGAACCGGAAAAAAGGGGACTATATGGTGTCCCTGGACATCAAGGATTACCTCCATGTCCAAAATTTGTCCTTCTCATCAAGGGTACCTCTGGTTCGTGGTACAGAACTGTCAATATCAGTTTCAGACGATGCCGTTTGAATTATCCACGGCACCCCGGGCCTTTTTACCAAGGTAATGGCCGAAAAGATGTTTCTTCAAAGAAAAAAGGCATCTAAATTATCCCTTACTTGCACGACCTAAAAAGGGCAAGTTCCAGAGAACAGTTGGAGGTCGGAAGAGCACTATCTACAGTAGTTCTTCGACGGCACGACTGGATTCTAAATATTCCAAGAATCGCAGCTGTTTTCCGACGATACGTCTGCTGTTCCTAGGGATGATTCTGGACACGGTTCAGAAAAAGGTTTTTCTTCCCGAGGAAAAAGCCAAGGCGTTATCCGACCTGTCAGGAACCTCCTAAAACCAGGAAAGGTGTCTGTACATCAATGCACAAGAGTCCTGGGAAAAATGGTGGCTTTTTACGAAGCAATTCCATTCGGCAGATTCCATGCAAGAATTTTCCAAAGGGATCTGTTGGACAAATGGTCAGGGTCGCATCCTCAGATGCACCTGCGAATAACCCTGTCGCCAAGGACAAGGGTATATCTTCTGTGGTGGTTGCAAAAGGCTCATCTATTGGAGGGCCGCAGATTCGGCATACAGGATTTGATCCTGGTGACCACGGACGCCAGCCTGAGAGGTTGGGGAGCAGTCACACAAGGAAGAAACTTCCAGGGGGTATGGACGAACCTGGAAAAGTCTATTCACATAAACATTCTGGTACTAAGAGCAATCTAAAATGCTCTAAGCCAGGCGGAACCACTCCTGCAAGGAAAACCGGTGTTGATTCAGTCGGACAACATCACGGCGGTCGCCCATGTAAACAGACAGGGCGGCACAAGAAGCAGGAGTGCAATGGCAGAAGCTGCCAAGATTCTTCGCTGGGCGGAGAATCACGTAATAGCACTGTCAGCAGTGTTCTTCCCGGGCGTGGACAACTGGGAAGCAGACTTCCTCAGCAGACACGATATACACCCGGGAGAGGGGGGTCTTCATCCAGAAGTCTTCCACATGCTAATAAACTGTTGGGAAAGACCAATGGTAGACATGATGGCGTCTCGCCTCAACAAGAAACTGGACAAGTATTGCGCCAGGTCAAGAGATCCACAGGCAATAGCTGTGGACGCACTGGTAACACCTTGGGTGTACAAATCAGTATATGTGTTTCCTCCTCTGCCTCTCATACCAAAGGTATTGAAGATTATACGGTGAGGAGGAGTAAGAAATACTAGTGGCTCCGGATTGGCCAAGAAGGACTTGGTACCCGGAACTTCAAGAGTTGGTCACGGACGACCCGTGCCCTCTACTTCTGAGAAGGGACCTGCTACAACAGGGTCCCTGTCTCTTTCAAGACTTACCGCGGCTGCGTTTGACGGCATGGCGTTTGAACGCCAGATCCTAAAAGGGAAAGGCATTCCAGAAGAAGTCATTCCTACCTTGATTAAGGCAAGGAAGGAAGTCACCGCGAAACATTATCACCGCATTTGGCGAAAATATGTCGTGTGGTGCGAGGATCGGAGTGTTCCGACGGAGGAATTTCAACTGGGTCGTTTCCTACATTTCCTACAATCAGGATTGTCTAGGGGTCTCAAATTGAGATCTATTAAGGTTCAAATTTCGGCCCTGTCAATATTCTTCCAAAAAGAATTGGCCTCAGTTCCTGAGGTACAGACTTTTGTTAAAGGAGTACTGCATATACAGCCTCCTGTGGTGCCTCCGGTGGCACCGTGGGATCTAAATGTAGTTTTAGATTTCCTCAAATCCCATTGGTTTGAACCATTGAAAAAGGTGGATTTTAAATATCTCACATGGAAAGTGACTATGTTACTGGCCCTGGCTTCAGCCAGGAGAGTATCTGAATTGGCGGCTTTATCTTATAAAAGCCCTTATCTAATCTTCCATTCGGATAGGGCAGAACTGAGGACTCGTCCGCATTTTCTCCCTAAGGTGGTATCAGCGTTTCACCTGAACCAACCTATTGTGGTGCCTGCGGCCACTGGCGACTTGGAGGACTCCAAGTTGTTGGACGTTGTCAGAGCCTTAAAAATATACATTTCAAGGACGGCTGAAGTCAGAAAATCTGACTCGCTGTTGATACTATATGCACCCAACAAGTTGGGTGCCCCTGCTTCTAAGCAGACGATTGCTCGTTGGATTTGTAACACAATTCAACTTGCTCATTCTGTGGCAGGCCTGCCACAGCCTAAATCTGTTAAGGCCCATTCCACAAGGAAGGTGGGCTCATCTTGGGCGGCTGCCCGAGGGGTCTCGGCATTACAATTCTGCCGAGCAGCTACGTGGTCGGGGGAAAACACGTTTGTAAAATTCTACAAATTTGATACCCTGGCAAAAGAGGACTTGGAATTCTCTCATTCGGTGCTGCAGAGTCATCCGCACTCTACCGCCCGTTTGGGAGCTTTGGTATAATCCCCATGGTCCTTTCAGGAACCCCAGCATCCACTTAGGACGATAGAGAAAATAAGAATTTACTTACCGATAATTCTATTTCTCGGAGTCCGTAGTGGATGCTGGGCGCCCATCCCAAGTGCGGATTATCTGCAATACTGTACATAGTTATTGTTAACAAATTCGGGTTATATTGTTAAGGAGCCATCTTTAAGAGGCTCTTTCTGTTATCATACTGTTAACTGGGTTTAGATCACAAGTTGTACGGTGTGATTGGTGTGGCTGGTATGAGTCTTACCCGGGATTCAAATTGCCTCCCTTATTGTGTACGCTCGTCCGGGCACAGTACCTAACTGGAGTCTGGAGGAGGGTCATAGGGGGAGGAGCCAGTGCACACCACCTGATCTGGTAAAAGCTTTACTTTTTTGTGCCCTGTCTCCTGCGGAGCCGCTATTCCCCATGGTCCTTTCAGGAACCCCAGCATCCACTACGGACTCCGAGAAATAGAATTATCGGTAAGTAAATTCTTATTTTCTCATGTTTCAGCAATGGCCGCGAGAGACTGCCTTGGGGTACATGATGGCACTACTGCATGTCTGCACCAATGGGTGGCTTTGCCCTCTTTCCACAGACTCTGCCCTCCAGGATGTAATGGTTAGTCACCATGGCGACCTCAAGAGGCCCAGATTTAACTATAAGGATGATGTTAATTATTTTTGAAAGTTAGTTCTCCAGTGGGTGCAGAAGCAGAATAACAAAACACCCGCACTGTTCTATGCAGTAAGGTGAACCGTTCTCCTGTACTACAGAGAGTGATACTTTAATCAATGTAATACATTTATTTTATTTGCAGTCGATGGATGCTACAACGGGAATACTTCCAGGAACAATAAAGACATGACACAAGACTCTCCAGGAGAAAACCCTCTTACCCCAAATACAAATCCAGAACGTCTGACTTCTCACAACCACTTGGACACTGTTCGCCCCAGTACGGCTCAAGCAAACAGTAAAACATTTCCCTGCCCTGACTGTGATAAAAGCTTTGCCCGTAAAAGCTGCCTTCTTCAGCATCAGAAAACCCACAGAGGCAATAAACCATTTCCATGTTCTGAGTGCGGGAAATCGTTTACACATAAATCCTACCTCGTTGAACATCTGAGGACACATACGGGTGAGAAGCCATTTTCGTGCACCGAGTGCGGGAAGTGTTTTGCGCAGAAGTCCATTCTTGTTAATCACCAGGTTATCCACAGCTCCGAGAGGCCATTTGTGTGCTCCATCTGCGGCAAGTGCTTTGCGCACAAGTCCTATCTCATGATTCACGTGAGGACTCACACAGGCGAGAAGCCTTTTCCCTGTTTTGAGTGCGACAAACGTTTTTCGCAGAAGTCGGCGCTGCGCAAGCACCAGAGAACCCACACGGGGGAGAAACCGTTCTCCTGTACAGAGTGCGGGAAGAGCTTCATGCAGAAGATCATCCTCATTAATCACCAGAGAATCCACACCGGCGAGAAGCCATATTCCTGCTCCAAGTGCGAGAAACGCTTTTCCTACAAGTCCAATCTGATTGACCACGAGCGCGTTCACACCGGCGAGAAGCCCTTTTCCTGTTCTGACTGTGGGAAACGTTTTACCCAGAAATCCACGGCGGTCAAGCACCAGAAAACTCACGACGGAGTCAAAGCCTTTTCGTGCTCTGTCTGCGGCAAATGTTTCTCTCAGAAAACGCATCTCCTTAAACATGACCGGACCCACGTAGAGAAGAAGCCGTTCCTGTGCTTCGAATGTGGAGATTGTTTTCCCAATAAAGGAAGTCTTGCACAACATCGGAAAACCCACGTACCTTTATGCAAGTAACGGAAAAAGCGACTTTTGATCCAAAGAGAAAAAGCTCAGGAATCATATAGTAATATCTCCTCCTCTGACACATGGACAGAGCTACTTTCTTTATATATCATGTAAGAGATTTTCTTTGGAGCCCGGTTTGCTATTATTATACTCCTTTAAGTTTTATTACTTTATGTGTTGTTGTTTATATACGACTTGCATGCTGAGTTTTCCTGGTCATTAAATATGTATCTTCTAAAATACTGGTTGATTTCGGTAGACAAGTCTGATCTTTTACCCGAAACCATGATCCGGGAACTTGAGTGTTTGGGACACACCTTGACATAATATTGCCCATATAGGAGGAGAGAGGGGCGGAGTTCAATGCACAATCCAATCTTGTGTGTTCAGCAAAGAATTAACAACTATTTAATTCAGAGATTTAGCAAATCCCAGCGGCTGCATCCAAAGACGCAGCAGTCACAGAATAACACAAGTAAATAACTGCCACTAATACATGATAATGTTATATAAATATGCACATAAATGGTCAGAGAAATAATAGGAGGAATCTATGGTTAATGTGCTCCTCACAGTGAATGTAGGAAAGGACTGGTCTGGATAATGGTAAACCCCCCCCCCCCCCCAATTGCATATATTTAGCAGTATACAGAGTTGTCCGCAAGCATTCCAGATAATAGATCCCGCATTTGTTTATAGTTCTGCTAGCTTGTCACTGAGTGCGGCGTTTCTTACATACTCTAGTGGATAACAGCATTACATGTTTGTCCTATTTTTGTATGGGAACTAGTGGAAGGATGATTTCAGCTGCAAGCCCCATTTGGGCAATCACTGCGCATGCACCAGAACCCAGGCATGAATAGAGCAGGGGGCTGCAAAAGAGGGTCAGATTGTCCCCAAGTTTTCATATGGTGCCCGGATAAGGCAGCGCTGTAACCATGGTGCCCGGATAAGGCTGCACTGTAACCATGGTTCCCGGATAAGGCAGCGCTGTAACCATGGTGCCCCGATAAGGCAGCGCTGTAACCATGGTGCCCGGATAAGGCAGCGCTGTAACCATGGTGCCCGGATAAGGCAGCGCTGTAACCATGGTGCCTGGATAAGGCAGCGCTGTAACCATGGTGCCCGGATAAGGCAGCGCTGTAACCATGGTGCCCCGATAAGGCAGCGCTGTAACCATGATTCCCCGGATAAGGCAGCGCTGTAACCATGGTTCCCCGGATAAGGTTGTGCTGTACCCATGGTTCCCCGGATAAGGGCGTGCTGTACCATGGTTTCCCGGATAAGATTGTGCTGTACCATGGTTCCCCGGGTAAGGTCGTGCTGTACCCATGGGGGTAACTTTTGTAAAAAAACAAAACAAAAAAAACCTTTTACATACAAAGAAAAACTGGAAAAAATATATAGACCGTGACCTATTAACACCCTGTAAACACTCTTGCCACCGAAAGGCTAATACTACAAATATTCTGTATAATTTATAATTGACATCACAAAAGTAATACTTAATGTAAGCTCTTCTCTTAAATTCTAGGCCAGGAAAGGAATGGTCTGTTTATACTAATTAAAACCCAAAGGACTGCACCCCTAGTATACAGCTGAAGCTACCACATTCCGATTGATATTTTCAGACTAGTAAGTATTGGTAATATTGTAGGAGCCGGAGCATGTCTGGGATGTGCTGTAGTATCACACCTACTGTCATATTCCAAGTAGGGAACTCTAGGGAAACGGGCAAAGTACGAACAGTAATATTGCTGTATTTAAACTTCCAGGAGCAGAGTAATATGTTGAAACTCAAACTTAGGGGGTAATTCAGACCTGATCATAGCAGCAAGCAGTTGGGCAATACCATGTGCACTGCAGGTGGGGCAGGTATAACATGTGCAGAGAGAGTTCGATTTGGGTGGGTTATATTGTTTCTGTGCAGGGTAAATACTGGCTGCTTTATTTTTACACTGCAATTTAGATTTCAGTTTGAACACACCCCACCTAAATCTAACTCTCTCTGCACATGTTACATCTGCCACACCTGCACTGAACATGGTTTTGCCCGACTGCTAACAAATTTGCTGCTACAATCAGGTCTGAATTACCCCAACAATTGTGAGTTATAAGGCATCTGTCTGTACACCACTTCTAGTCATTCTTTTGACAAGTGAACACCAAACGTGTACAATAATATGGCATTCCTAAACCACTTCTGGTATATGGGGCTATTCAGACCTGGGCGCAGCTGCGTGTTCGCACGCAGTGGCCACATCCAAGTCTGCGCATACAAAAACTGGGCATAGTGCGCATGCGCAAACCTTCACCATGTGGCCGCATCCTGCCGCAATGAGATTGACAGCGGCATCCGTCGGGGAGGGAGTGGGTTGGGGGGGGCCTCGTCGTGGCATTCTGTGGGCGCGGTCCGGACAATGCGGTGTGTCCAGATTGTTTTCTGGGCTGCTGCATGATGACACCTGCAGCCGCTCCAAGAAAAAAAATGTCGCAGAGCCACCTGCCACCGCAGGCAGTGGTCAACCTCTAATGCGTTTGCAATTAAATTGCGAACGCTTCACGGGGGCGGTGCCACACACATGCTGGACGGCTTTGGCCTGTGCTGGGCGGACCCCAGCATATGAGTTGATGGACGCAGAGCTTGCAGCAAAAGCATGATCTGTTACCATCTCTGAATAACTCCCATGGTGTATTGAGGCTACCCACTGTAATCTGGAACCAAAAGATCTAAAAAAAAAAAAAAAAAAATACAAATGCGTTTCATCTAGAATCATAAGGGATGTGGTCTCCAAGGACATGGGACACTTTATACATAGCGACACTTGTGCACATATGGCCTGACCAAACTCTACAATCAGAAAAAAATTGGTATTAATGGAAGCTGGGAGTGTGTGTGTGTGTGTGGTACAAAGATACCATCTGACAATATTGCCCTAATTACCATATAGGAGGAGAGAGGGGCGGTGGCCACAGTATTTAATGTGCGAGCTGGGATGAATAGCTATATCAGTAATACTGCTTGTAACAGAATAAAATAATACAAATATAACCCCATTTGAATCACTCTGTTAGCCATAAAAAAACAATACAATTTGCAGCGCTGCTGATTGAAGGTAAACACTTAAAAACCAATCATATAATAATTGAAAACACATTTATTGTACAGTACAATACACTCGGCCGGTGTGATTACACAAACATATAAAATGTTAAAATAATTCCACAAATGCGCTCCTAAGAAGTTGTAATGAGCTAATATTTGTTACTAATGAAACCAAATGATCGTGTGTTTCTTGTAAATGCCAACAATGAATCCACAGGCGAAAGAACTCTGCATTCAACTGAGACACCTCCTTTATTAGGGGTACATTTACTAAGCAGTGATAAGAGTGGAGAAGTGAGCCAGTGGAGATATTTCCCCATCAACCAATCAGCACTGAAGTAACATCTATAATTTGCATACTATAAAATGATACAGAGCTGCTGATTGGTTGATGGGGAAATGTATCCACTGGCTCACTTCTCCACTCTTATCACTGCTTAGTAAATGTCCCCCTTAGTTGATATTGAGGGTGTCTAGATATTAATATAGTCCCGCTTATATGATGTAGAAATGTCTCGAGCCGTTTAATTGCCTTAAATGTACTTTTTGGATCAGACCTCCTGGCCTCACCTTTAATTGCAGAAGCAACCGCAAGCCACGGTCAGTCCATTAACTCAACAAGGCTCAGTCTATATTGTGACCTGATTCCATTATATGGGACTGCAAATAGCGTGTCTCAAGCGGGTGCTACAAATAATATGGGTTTTATGACAGGCAGACTCCGGTTATTCCTCACCATATATATATATAACAGATCAGCTTGGTGATGGGTCTCCTTTCCCCAGTAAATAGCAGCAGAACCGGATTAACGGCGGAGCGGAAGGGGCGGTCGTCCCGGGGCCCCCACACACTGTCCTCACAACTGCAAAAAAAGGAGTACAGCATTTACCTGTCTCCTCTCCGTCCTCCTCGGCAGCTGAGACGTTCCATTACAGCTGCGGCTGCCGAGCAGCTTCTCTCACTGCAGTGTGAAGTCGCGAGACTGATGTGAGTGAAGCTCCTCGGCGGCTGCAGCTATAATGGGATGTCTCAGCTGCCGAGGAGGACGGAGAGGAGACAGGTAAATGCTGTACTCCTACTCCCATGTTTGTTTGTTTTTTGCAGTTGTGAGGACAGTGTGTGGTGGCCCCACAAATTTGTTCCCAGGGGCCCCCACAGACCTTAATCCGGCCCTGAATAGGGGCCTCTCCACAAAAGCAGCCTCTCCTCGGCAGGTTCTCTCACTGCAATGTGATGTCTCGCGAGATTTGACATTATCTCGCGAGACTGATGTGAGTGAAGCTCCTCGGCGGCTGCAGCTATAATGGAACGTCTCAGCTGCCGAGGAGGACGGAGAGGAGACAGGTAAATGCTGTACTCCTACTCCCATGTTTGTTTGTTTTTTGCAGTTGTGAGGACAGTGTGTGGTGGCCCCACAAATTTGTTCCCAGGGGCCCCCACAGACCTTAATCCGGCCCTGAATAGGGGCCTCTCCACAAAAGCAGCCTCTCCTCGGCAGGTTCTCTCACTGCAATGTGATGTCTCGCGAGATTTGACATTATCTCGCGAGACTGATGTGAGTGAAGCTCCTCGGCGGCTGCAGCTATAATGGAACGTCTCAGCTGCCGAGGAGGACGGAGAGGAGACAGGTAAATGCTGTACTCCTACTCCCATGTTTGTTTGTTTTTTGCAGTTGTGAGGACAGTGTGTGGTGGCCCCACAAATTTGTTCCCAGGGGCCCCCACAGACCTTAATCCGGCCCTGAATAGGGGCCTCTCCACAAAAGCAGCCTCTCCTCGGCAGGTTCTCTCACTGCAATGTGATGTCTCGCGAGATTTGACATTATCTCGCGAGACTGATGTGAGTGAAGCTCCTCGGCGGCTGCAGCTATAATGGAACGTCTCAGCTGCCGAGGAGGACGGAGAGGAGACAGGTAAATGCTGTACTCCTACTCCCATGTTTGTTTGTTTTTTGCAGTTGTGAGGACAGTGTGTGGTGGCCCCACAAATTTGTTCCCAGGGGCCCCCACAGACCTTAATCCGGCCCTGAATAGGGGCCTCTCCACAAAAGCAGCCTCTCCTCGGCAGGTTCTCTCACTGCAATGTGATGTCTCGCGAGATTTGACATTATCTCGCGAGACTGATGTGAGTGAAGCTCCTCGGCGGCTGCAGCTATAATGGAACGTCTCAGCTGCCGAGGAGGACGGAGAGGAGACAGGTAAATGCTGTACTCCTACTCCCATGTTTGTTTGTTTTTTGCAGTTGTGAGGACAGTGTGTGGTGGCCCCACAAATTTGTTCCCAAGGGCCCCCACAGACCTCAATCCGGCCCTGAATAGCGGCCTCTCCACAAAAGCAGCCTCGGCAGCTGAGACGTTCCATTACAGCTGCGACCGCCGAGGAGCTTCACTCACTGCAGTGTGAAGTCTCGCGTCGTCGGGACCAACTGATTCTGTCAAGTTCAGGAGCTAACCCTGTTGAAGAACTGTCAGGGAGAGTGCAACGTTTTGCACAAACTGGTTCCTTGAACTCGCCGTTATCAGGGGACCGTCCCAGTACGGGATAACTGTGACTCCTTACTAGCGACGGAGAAGCATCATTACCACCATCACCCTGGTGAAAATCCTTGGAGCCGTGGACAGACCCACGGCAACGTCTGAAATTGGTAATAACACCCCTGAATTGCAAACCTCAGGCAAGCCTAATGCGGAGGTTCTTTATGGAAAATCTTTTTTTTTTTTTTAGATTGGAGATCACTGCCCTGAGAGATTCCATCTTGGATTTGAATTTCTTTCAGTAGAAATTGAGGGATTTCAGATTTAGGAATGGTCTGACCGAGCCGTCTGGTTTCGGGACCACGAAGAGGCTTGAATAAAAACCTTCTCCCTGTTGTGACAGGGGAAAACCAGGTCAATGACCTGATCCTAATACAACCTTAGTATTGTGTCGCATACTACCTCCCCGTCCGGAGGAGAATCTCTAATTTGAAAAATTGGTGAGGGGAAACGTCTGGAAACTCCAGTATGTACCCTTGGGACACTGTTCGTAAAACCCACGGGTCCAGGTCCGTTCCGGGACTGACTGAAGAGTTTTTAGACGTGACCCCACCGGTGTGGACTCCCGCAAGAGAGTCCCAGCGTCATGCGGTGGAGGTGGCAGAACAGAGGATGATGTCTGCTCCTGTGATCTTGAAGAGGTTGCGGACCTCTTCCCTTTTCTCCCTCCTCTATCTGCAAAGAAAAAAGGGAATCTATCTATTGGGCTGAGATGACTGCATCCGAAAATGATGCGTCATCATCCGTTGTGAGGGAACATAGGGCAAGAAGGTAGACCTACCAGCGGCAGCTGGCGAGATCAAATTAACTAGGCCGTCACCAAACCAGGCTTCACCTTCATAGGGCAGAGACTCTATTTCTTCTCGGAGTCAGCATTAGCAATACATTGGTGAATCCACAACGCCCTCCTAACCGAGACCGCCATGGAATTGGCCTGTGAACCCAATAGTCCTATATCCCTTGCAGTCGCATGAAAGTATGCTGCAGTGTTCTTGATATGACCCAACATAAGGAGAATATCTATATTGGATGACAAGGCATCCGACCAATTTTTGAATACTACTACTCCCCCATGCGCATGTAATGGCATATCTATCCAACGTACGCGTGGACACATAACCAGAAAATAACGTATCTTCCTGCATACGATCCGCTGTTTGTGACAGGGCCCCATGCAGAACAGGGGGTGACTCCCACTTTATTCTGTCCGCGGCGGGAAAAGAATAAACAATTGGAATGCACTTGAGGATTTGAAACCATCTTGTCGGGGCTGACCTAGACTTTCTCTCGCAGAACGCTCAGTACATGAGAAGGAGGAATGTTACCTCAGCTTTCATTATAAATTAATATATCTATATATATACCCACATATAAACCCTTTTGTCAGTAACAGCAGGGTCCTCAGTGACGTTAATACGTCCTTAATTTGCACTAATCATATACTGAATGCTTTTGTGGATCTAATCACGGAAACATTATGGTCGACATAGGAAACAGTATCCGTGTCGATATCAGGGAGTAATAACTGGGCAAAATAATATTTTTTGCCAATTTTTACCCAGTCAGATATTAGTGGTGCCGACAGGGCCACCCCCACACGACTGTGTCCCTACTATATTTTCCTCTTGGGAAAAAACATTCAGTCACCGACATGTTGACACACATGTACCAAGCCCCATCAGGAGTCGGCGGTGCCGACAGGGTCACTCCCACAGCCGTTTGTGGGAAGATCACTCAGCCTCAGACATGCCGACACACGTGTACCAAACCACCCACCCACACACCGGGCATATAGGGGACAGACCCACAGTAAAGTCTGTCAGGGAGACACAGATGTAGTTTGCCAGCTCACAACCCAGCGCTCAATCTCAGTTCTGAAAACCTTTATATAATGCCTCAGACCTGTAGTGCTTTTATATCTAACTTATATTGCACCAAATCAACTGTGCCCCCCCCCCCCCCCCGCCCTGTTTTTCACTCTGTTATGTGTGAGGAAGGACTAGCATCTCTACAACTCTGTGGAGAGAAAATGGCACTGATGAGAGCTATGAGGGCTAAGCCACACTCCCTTAATGGCACGCTTCAGCCCCGCTATTTTTCATTATATTTATACTGACGGGGGTCAGGATTTAGTGCCCAGGCATACCACTTTTTTCCAGTCACATATGAGGATTTATATATGCTGCCCTGGGCGCCCCCCCCCCCCCCCCCCGCGCCCTGCACCCTACAGTGCCGCTGTGTGTGGGAGCATGGCGCGCAGCGCGATCGCTGTGCGGTACCTCATAATGCCGTCACTGAAGTCTTCTTTGCTTCTTCTACTCACCTGACTTCTGGCTCTGCAAGGGGGGTGACGGCGGGCTCTGGGAATGAACCCCTAGGCGTACCTAGTGTTCCAAACCCTCAGGAGCTAATGGTGTCCTATAGCCAAAGAAGCAGAGCCATTAAACTCACTAGAAGTAGGTCTGACTTCTCTCCCCTAAGTTCCACGAAACAGGGAGACTGTTGCCAGCAGGTCTCTCTGAAAATAAAAAAATCTAACAATAAAGTATTTTCAGAGAAACTCAGTAGAGCTCCTCAGTGTGCATCCAGTCTGCCTGGGCACAGATCTAAACTGGAGTCTGGAGGAGGGGCATAGAGGGAGGAGCCAGGTCACACCATTTGAAAGTCTTAAAGTGCCCATGTCTCCTGCGGATCCCGTCTGTACCCCATGGTTCTTGAAGTGACCCCAGCACCCTCTAGGACAGGGGTGGCCAACCAGTCAGAGACAAAGAGCTAAGAAATCTTGTTAGGTACATCAAAGAGCCGACTTCGAGCCAAAGGCGCACTTGCAAAAATGGGGTGTGACCTTGTGCCTGCTAGGCCACGCCCATGGTATAAAATACATTGAAAAAGCCAGATCCAACATAAAATATAATGAAAAAGCCACTTCTACATCAGTTAATTGAAAAAGCCAGATCCACATAAAATATATTGAAAAGCCAGATTCACATAATACACTTCAGTTCCCCCATGTGTCACTCCAGCCAGCACCCGCCTGTGTCACTCCAGCCAGCACCCGCCTGTGTCACTCCAGCCAGCACCCGCCTGTGTCACTCCAGCCAGCACCCGCCTGTGTCACTCCAGCCAGCACCCGTCTGTGTCACTCCAGCCAGCACCCTCCTGTGTCACTCCAGCCAGCTCCCCCATATGTATTTGGCTCCCTCAGTTCTCAGTCTACGTAATGCTGCTGCATGTCTGTCTGGAGTGCAGCAGTTTACAGATCTCTCGTGGTCACATGACTTTGAGTGTTGGGAGCCACATTTGAATAAAGAAAGAGCCGCATGTGGCTCAAGAGCCACGCGTTGGCCACCGCTGCTCTAGGACGTATGATAAAATTTGCTTTACTTGCAAACATGAATCAGGTCAATAGTTCTACACCTGCCAGTACCATGGTTGCCAGGGCTTGCTGGGACCGATAGTGTCACACCAACATACATTTCTTATATTATTAGGCTACAGTGGGACCAGCCCAGAATGACATAGCCTGATTCTGGTTGTGGGTTATTATGTGGGTATACTGTAACATTCCCCACTGCATGCTGTAACCAGATATACAATATAGCACCAGTGTAAGGATCAGGAGCTCCCCCTGGTGGACAATATAATCATACCGGTGACGTCATGCCCGTACAGTCACATGATTACGAGCGCCCTCAGACGGTAAATTGCGGTATCGCTCCTCCTCCGACGTGACAGGGCCGCGGCTCAAGGGCGATGTGTCATGTGACCGGTACAGGCCGCGCATTCTGGGTGTATATATAATGACAGCAATAAGAGACCAGAGCACAGCTGGAACTCAGATCCCGGAAGTCAGCTGGAACGCATAACAAGGTCGTCGGCTGGAACGCAAAACCCGGAATGGAACGCAGAACCCAGAAGTCGGCTGGAACGCAAAACCCGGAAGCCACAGCCTGGCAGTGACAGGAAAGGGAATGGATTACGGAAAATAAATTACTTCCTTCGGTGACCCCTGCCTGTGACTGGTGTAGAACGGCTGCAGGTCAGTACTGGATTGTCTCAATGTACTATGTGCTATAGGAAGGTGCACAGCAATCAGCAGGGGCGGTCAGATGGTGGCTCTGGTGACATCTATAGCCTCCTACATGGAACCCAGTGTGCACACTCTTACTTCCTCCTGCCTGAGTACCTGTGTCCCCACTCTCTGTAGTCCCCCCAGTTCCTCCTGTGCCAACCTACTTTCTCTGACGTCCTAGTGGATGCTGGGTACTCCGTAAGGACCATGGGGAATAGACGGGCTCCGCAGGAGACTGGGCACTCTTTAAAGAAAGATTAGGTACTACATCTGGTGTGCACTGGCTCCTCCCTCTATGCCCCTCCTCCAGACCTCAGTTAGAATCTGTGCCCGGCCAGAGCTGGATGCACTTAGTGGGCTCTCCTGAGTTCACTATAAAGAAAGTATTTGTTAGGGTTTTTTTTTATTTTCAGTGAGATCTGCTGGCAACAGACTCACTGCTACGTGGGACTTAGGGGAGAGAAGCGAACCTACCTGCTTGCAGCTAGCTTGGGCTTCTAAGGCTACTGGACACCATTAGCTCCAGAGGGATCGAACACAGGGCCCGACCTCGATCGTCCGTTCAGAGCCAGAAGACGGAAGATACCGGAGAAAATCGGCGGCTGAAGACTCCGGTCTTCAATAAGGTAGTGCACAGCACTGCAGCTGGGGGGGGGCGCCCTGGGCTGCAATTAGTATACCTTAAGTGGCAAACTGCACATAATACAGTTCTAAACTGTATATGTGCCTAATCCCCCGCCATAATTTTCATTAAAAAAGCGGGAGAAGCCCGCCGCTGAAGGGGCGGGGCTATCTTCCTCAGCACAGCCAGCGCCATTTTCTCTTCACAGCTCCGCTGGAAGGACGTTCCCCAGGCTCTCCCCTGCAGTATACACTACAGAAAGGGTAAAAAAGAGGGGGGGGGGGGCACATAAATTTAGGCGCAGCTATTGGGGGAAAATTCACTTTGTGTATAGTGTATATCCCTCTGTTATATAGTGCTCTGGTGTGTGCTGGCATACTCTCTCTCTGTCTCACCAAAGGACTTTGTGGGGTCCTGTCCTCAGTCAGAGCATTCCCTGTGTGAGTGTGGTGTGTCGGTACGTCTGTGTCGACATGTTTGATGAGGACGCTTACGTGGAGGCGGAGCAGGTGCCGATAAGTGTGATGTCGTCCCCTGCGGGGCCGACACCTGAGTGGATGGATATGTGGAAGGTATTAACAGACAGTGTCAACTCCTTGCATAAAAGGTTCGATGACGCAGCTTTGGGACAGCCGGCATCTCAGCCCACGCCTGCCCAGGCATCTCAGAGGCCATCAGGGGCTCAAAAAGCCCGCTACCTCAGATGGCAGACACAGATGTCGACACGGAGTCTGACTCCAGTGTCGACGAGGATGAGACAAATGTACAATCCACAAGGGCCATCCGATGCATGATTAAGGCAATGAAAAATGTGTTGCACATTTCTGACATTAACCCGGTTACCACAAAAAAGGGTATTATGTTTGGGGAGAAAAAGCAGCCAGTGACTTTTCCCCCATCTGATGAGTTAAATGAATTGTGTGAAGAAGCGTGGGGTTCCCCAGATAAGAAACTAGTGATTTCTAAGCGGTTACTAATGGCGTACCCTTTCCCGCCAACGGATAGGTTACGCTGGGAGACATCCCCTAAGGTGGACAAGGCGCTCACACGCTTATCAAAAAAGGTGGCACTGCCTTCTCAGGATACGGCCGCCTTAAAGGAGCCTGCAGATAGAAAGCAGGAGGCTATCCTGAAGTCTGTGTATACACACTCAGGTACTATACTAAGACCTGCTATTGCTTCAGCATGGATGTATAGTGCTGCAGCCGCATGGTCTGATTCCCTGTCTGATAACATTGATTCCCTTGACAGGGACACTATTTTGCTAACCATAGAGCATATTAAAGACGTAGTCTTATATATGAGGGATGCACAGAGGGACATTTGCCGGCTGGCATCTAGAATTAATGCAATGTCCATTTCTGCCAGGAGAGTATTATGGACTCGGCAGTGGACAGGTGATGCTGATTCTTAAAGGCACATGGAAGTTTTGCCTTATAAGGGTGAGGAATTGTTTGGGGACGGTCTCTCGGACCTCGTATCCACAGCAACAGCTGGGAAGTCGACTTTTTTACCTCAGGTTCCCTCACAGCCTAAGAAAGCACCGTATTATCAAGTACAGTCCTTTCGGCCTCAGAAAGGCAAGCGGGTTAGAGGCGCGTCCTTTCTGCCCAGAGGCAGGGGTAGAGGGAAAAAGCTGCACCAGACAGCCAGTTCCCAGGAACAAAAATCCTCCCCTGCTTCCACTAAGTCCACCGCATGACGCTGGGGCTCCACAGGTGGAGCCAGGTGCGGTGGGGGCCCGTCTCCGGAACTTCAGCGACCAGTGGGTTCGCTCACAGGTGGATCTCTGGGTTCTACAAGTGGTATCTCAGGGATACAAGCTGGAGTTCGAGACGTCTCCCCCTCGCCGTTACCTCAAATCAGCCTTGCCAGCTACTCCCCAGGACAGGGAGGTAGTACTGGCGGCAATTCACAAGCTGTACCTCCAGCAGGTGATAATCAAAGTTCCCCTCCTTCAACAGGGACGGGGTTACTATTCCACAATGTTTGTGGTACCGAAACCAGACGGTTCGGTGAGACCCATTCTAAATTTGAAATCCTTGAACACTTATATAAGAAAGTTCAAGTTCAAAATGGAATCGCTCAGGGCGGTTATTGCAAGCCTGGAAGAGGGGGATTATATGGTATCACTGGACATCAAGGATGCTTACCTACATGTCCCCATTTACCCACCTCACCAGGAATAACTCCGTTTTGTGGTACAGGACTGCCATTACCAATTCCAGACGTTGCCGTTTGGTCTGTCCATGGCACCGAGGGTATTTACCAAGGTAATGGCCGAAATGATGATACTCCTTCGAAAGAAGGGAGTTATAATTATCCCGTACTTGGACGATCTCCTTATAAAGGCGAGGTCCATGGAGCAGTTGTTGGTCGGAGTAGCACTATCTCAGGAAGTGCTACAACAGCACGGCTGGATTCTGAATATCCCAAAGTCGCAGCTGGTTCCTACGACGCGTCCGCTGTTCTTGGGTATGATTCTGGACACAGAACAGAAGAAGGTGTTTCTCCCGGAGGAGAAGGCCAAGGAGTTGTCATCTCTGGTCAGAGACCTCCTGAAACCAAAACAGGTGTCGGTGCATCACTGCACGCGAGTCCTGGGAAAGATGGTAGCTTCTTACGAAGCGATTCCCTTCGGCAGGTTCCATGCAAGGATCTTTCAGTGGGATCTGTTAGACAAGTGGTCCGGATCGCATCTTCAGATGCATCGGCTGATCACCCTGTCCCCGAGGGCCAGGGTGTCTCTGCTGTGGTGGCTGCAGAGTGCTCATCTTCTCGAGGGCCGCAGATTCGGCATACAGGACTGGGTCCTGGTGACCACGGATGCAAGCCTCCGAGGTTGGGGGGCAGTCACTCAGGGAAGAAACTTCCAAGGACAATGGTCGAGTCAGGAGGCTTCCCTACACATAAATATTCTGGAACTAAGGGCCATTTACAATGCCCTAAGTCAAGCAAAACCCCTGCTTCAAAACCAGCCGGTGCTGATTCAGTCAGACAACATCACGGCGGTCGCCCATGTAAACCGACAGGGCGGCACAAGAAGCAGGATGGCGATGGCAGAACCCACAAGGATTCTCTGATGGGCGGAAAATCACGTGATAGCGCTGTCAGCAGTGTTCATTCCTGGAGTGGACAACTGGGAAGCAGACTTCCTCAGCAGGCACGACCTCCACCCGGGAGAGTGGGGACTTCATCCAGAAGTCTTCCAGCTGATTGTAAATCGTTGGGAAAGGCCACAGGTGGACATGATGGCGTCCCGCCTCAACAAAAAGCTAAAAAGATATTGCGCCAGGTCAAGGGACCCTCAGGCGATAGCTGTGGACGCTCTAGTGACACCGTGGGTGTACCAGTCGGTTTATGTGTTCCCTCCTCTTCCTCTCATACCAAAGGTACTGAGGATAATAAGAAAGAGAGGAGTAAGAACTATACTCATCGTTCCGGATTGGCCAAGAAGGACTTGGTACCCGGAACTACAAGAAATGATCTCAGAGGACCCTTGGCCTCTGCCGCTCCGACAGGACCTGCTACAGCAGGGGCCCTGTCTGTTCCAAGACTTACCGCGGCTGCGTTTGACGGCATGGCGGTTGAACGCCGGATCCTGATGGAAAAGGGCATTCCGGTTGAAGTCATTCCTATGCTGATAAAAGCTAGGAAGGATGTGACAGCAAAACATTATCACCGCATATGGCGAAAATATGTTGCTTGGTGTGAGGCTATGAAGGCCCCAACAGAGGAATTTCAGCTGGGTCGATTTCTGCACTTCCTACAGTCAGGAGTGACTATGGGCCTAAAATTGGGATCCATTAAAGTCCAGATTTCGGCCCTGTCTATTTTCTTTCAAAAAGAACTGGCTTCACTGCCTGAAGTTCAGACGTTTGTTAAAGGAGTGCTGCATATTCAGCCCCCTTTTGTGCCTCCAGTGGCACCTTGGGATCTCAACGTTGTGTTGGATTTCCTAAAATCACATTGGTTTGAGCCACTTCAGACCGTGGAGTTGAAATATCTCACGTGGAAAGTGGTCATGCTTTTGGCCTTGGCTTCGGCTAGGCGTGTGTCAGAATTGGCGGCTTTGTCATGTAAAAGCCCCTATCTGATCTTCCATATGGACAGGGCAGAATTGAGGACTCGTCCCCAATTTCTCCCTAAGGTGGTATCAGCGTTTCATTTGAACCAACCTATTGTGGTGCCTGCGGCTACTCGGGACTTGGAGGCTTCCAAGTTGCTGGATGTAGTCCTGGCCCTGAAAATCTATGTTTCCAGGACGGCTAGAGTCAGAAAAACTGACTCGCTGTTTATCCTGCATGCACCCAACAAGCTGGGTGCTCCTGCTTCTAAGCAGACTATTGCTCGCTGGATCTGTAGCACGATTCAACTTGCACATTCTGCGGCTGGACTGCCGCATCCTAAATCAGTAAAAGCCCATTCCACGAGGAAGGTGGGCTCTTGGGCGGCTGCCCGAGGGGTCTCGGCTTTACAACTTTGCCGAGCTGCTACCTGGTCGGGATCAAACACGTTTGCAAAATTCTACAAGTTTGATACCCTGGCTAAGGAGGACTTTGAGTTTGCTCATTCGGTGCTGCAGAGTCATCCGCACTCTCCCGCCCGTTTGGGAGCTGTGGTATAATCCCCATGGTCCTTACGGAGTACCCAGCATCCACTAGGACGTCAGAGAAAATAAGAATTTACTCACCGGTAATTCTATTTCTTGTAGTCCGTAGTGGATGCTGGGAGCCCGTCCCAAGTGCGGACTTCTGCAATACTTGTATATAGTTATTGCTTAACTATAGGGTTTTTGTTCTGAGCCATCTGTTTAATGAGGCTCAGCTGTTGTTCATACTGTTAACTGGGTATAGTTATCACGAGTTGTACGGTGTGGCTGGTATGAGTCTTACCCTGGATTCCAAATCCTTTCCTAGTAATGTCAGCTCTTCCGGGCACAGTTTCCCTAACTGAGGTCTGGAGGAGGGGCATAGAGGGAGGAGCCAGTGCACACCAGATGTAGTACCTAATCTTTCTTTTAAGAGTGCCCAGTCTCCTGCGGAGCCCGTCACGGAGTACCCAGCATCCACTACGGACTACGAGAAATAGAATTACCGGTGAGTAAATTCTTATTTTCTGCCTTTCCCTCTCCACATCCTGTATTTCCTTTCCCCCTGCCGCATTGGGGGGAAGCATTATACCTGTGCACCTGCTACATCCTGACTGTGGGTAATATACCGGTTAGTTCTAAATCCAAGTTGGGTAAGGGACCGCTGATGTCACCAGGGGAAGGAGCCACGCCCGAACAGGGTACCCAAAATGTACGCTCGCCACACTTCGGGCTCGGTGGCTTAATCCGCTTCGCTCGCCACCGGGTTATTAAAGGTAGCAGTTGGTGGCGTGGATAGTAGAAGTACTATCCCGCTGGCCTAGCTTCTCCCCCTGACATCATAGGTCCTTTAGGCCACTTGAATCTAGCATCTACCGTAATATAACTACGTACGCCCATGTCACAAGGTGTGTGTGTGTGTGTGGGGGGGGGGCTGGGCCTATGTACCCCACTTTGCGAATTTCCTCTTGCCTAGTGTATGGGGATTAAGGGATGGACGTTGGTGGGTTAACCATCGATGGTATAAAACCATCAACAGGGGAACCATGTACGGTGTCACCCACCGATGGTCATCCCAGTTCTATTACTCAATGGGCCAGTCAGAGGTGGCGGTGATATGTTGCGGGTTGTATGTGGGGGGAGGGGGTGGGGCTAGGCTATGTGTCTCTGTGCCAAGGAGAAAGAAAACAAAAACATGCGGTGGGGGTGCTCAATGCCATCGACGGCAGAGAATAATTATATTTCTCTAACGTCCTAGTGGATGCTGGGGACTCCGTAAGGACCATGGGGAATAGCGGGCTCCGCAGGAGACTGGGCACTCTAAAGAAAGATTTAGTACTATCTGGTGTGCACTGGCTCCTCCCTCTATGCCCCTCCTCCAGACCTCAGTTAGAATCTGTGCCCGGCCAGAGCCGGGTGCTCCTAGTGGGCTCTCCTGAGCTTGCTAGAAAAGAAAGTATTTTGTTAGGTTTTTTATTTTCAGAGAGCTTCTGCTGGCAACAGACTCTCTGCTACGAGGGACTGAGGGGAGAGAAGCAAACCTACTCACGGCAGCTAGGTAGCGCTTCTTAGGCTACTGGACACCATTAGCTCCAGAGGGATCGAACACAGGTACCTAACCTTGATCGTCCGTTCCCGGAGCCGCGCCGCCGTCCCCCTCGCAGAGCCAGAAGAACAGAAGCAGCAGAAGCATGAAGACATCGAAATCGGCGGCTGAAGACTCCTGTCTTCACTTAAGGTAGCGCACAGCACTGCAGCTGTGCGCCATTGCTCCCACAGCACACCACACACTCCGGTCACTGTAGGGTGCAGGGCGCAGGGGGGGGCGCCCTGGGCAGCAATTAAGATACCTTTTGGCAAAATTATACATATATACAGTCAGGCACTGTATATATGTACGAGCCCCCGCCATTATTTTTACACAGAAACGGGACAGAAGCCCGCCGCTGGGGGGGGCGGGGCCTTCTTCCTCAGCACTCACCAGCGCCATTTTCTCTCCACAGATCCGCTGAGAGAAGCTCCCCAGGCTCTCCCCTGCAATAGAAGAGGGTAAAAAGAGAGGGGGGGCATATAACAATTTGGTGCAAAAACAATATATACAGCAGCTACTGGGTTAACACTAAATTACTGTGTGATTCCTGGGACATATAGCGCTGGGGTGTGTGCTGGCATACTCTCTCACTGTCTCTCCAAAGGGCCTTGTGGGGGAACTGTCTTCAAATAGAGCATCCCCTGTGTGTGTGGTGTGTCGGTACGTGTGTGTCGACATGTCTGAGGTAAAAGGCTCCCCTAAGGAGGAGATAGGGCAAATATGTGTGTGAGAGGGTGTCTCCGTCGACAACGCCGACACCTGTTTGGATATGTGTAAGTGCTGAGGTGAATTTATTGCACAAAAGATTAGAGAACAGACAGGAAATCTACCCATGTCTGTCCCTATGTCACAGAGACCTTCAGAGTCTCACAATGCTCACTATCCAAAATAATAGACACTGATATCGACACAGAGTTTGACTCCAGTGTCGACTACGATAATGCAAAGTTACAGCCAAAATGGCTGAAAGGTATTCAATATATGATTATTGTAGTAATAAAAGAGGATTTGCATATCACTGATGACTCATTTGTCCCTGACACAAGGGTACACATGTGAAGGGGAAGAAAGCTGAGGTAAATTTCCCTCCTCTCATGAGGAAAAAGAGCGGGAATCTCCAGACAAGAGACTGCAGCTTCCCACAAAAGATTCTCAAGCAGTATCCTTTCCCCACTAGGGCCAGGATGTGATGGGAATCTTCCCCTAGGGTGTCCCGTTTGCACAGAAGGTAGCACTAGCTATTCTCAGGGATCCTGCAGATAGCGTGCACATTCTAGTATACTACTCAGACCGGCGATTGTGTCGGCATGGGTTTATAGCGCTGTGGCAGCGTGGACAGGTACCTTATCAGCAGAGATTGAGACCCTAGTATGCATATAGATATATATATATAGATATATATATATATATATATATATATATATAATCTCTATATGCATACTAGGGTCTCAATCTCTGCTGATAAGGTACCTGTCCACGCTGCCACAGCGCTATAAATATATATATATTAAAGATGGTGTCTTAAGTGATATATATATATATATATATATATATATATATATTAAACATGCCCAAAGAGACATGAGTATACTGGGTCCTAGAGTCAAAGTTATATCGATTTCTGCTTGACGTGTCCTGTAGAATATGCAATGGACAGATGATGCCGACTTAAGAGGCATTTGGAAGGCTGAGGATTGTGTGGAGAAGGGTTCTCGGGCCTGGTCTCCACAGCTATCACTGGTAATTCTGGTATTTTGCCTTATATTCATGCACAGCCTAGGAAAGCACGACATTATCAAATGCAGCCTTTCGAATCAAGAAACAAGAAAGTCCGAGGTGCGTCTTTTCTTGCCGGAGGCGGGGGCAGAGGAAAGAAGCTGCACAACACGGCTAGTTCCCAGGTACAGAAGTCCTCCCCGGCCTCTACAAAAATCCACCGCATGTCGCTGGGGCTCCACAGGCGGAGCTAGGCCCGGTGGGGGCACGCCTTCGTAAGTTCAGCCACAAGTGGGTTCACTCCGTGTTAGATCCCTGGGCAATAGATATTGTGTCTCAGGGATACAAGCTGGACTTTGAGAAGATGCCCCCTCACCGACGGCCCTGCCAGCTTCCCCTCACGAGAGGGAAACAGTGTTAACTGCAATTCATAAATTGTGTCTTCAACAGGTGGTGGTCAAGGTTCCCCTCCTTCAACAAGGAGGGGGTTATTATTCAACCATGTTGTAGTCCCGAAACCAGACGGTTCGGTCGGACCCATATTGAATTTAAAATCCCTGAACATATACCTGAAAGGGTTCAACTTGGAATCGCTAAGAGCGGTGATTGCAAGCCTGAAAGGGGGAGATTTTATGGTGACACGGGACATAAAGGATGCATTCCTTCATGTCCGCATTTCTCCACCTCATCAGGCGAACCTCAGAATTGCGGTACGGGATGGTCATTACCAATTTCAAACGTTGCCGTTTGGTCTCTCCACGGCCTTGAGTATATTCACCAAGGTAATGGCGGAAATGATGGTGCTCCTGCGGAAGCAAGGTGTCACTATTATCACGTACTTGGACGATCTCCTCATAAAAGCGAGATCAAGAGAGCAGTTGCTGAACAGCGTATCACTTTCTCTGGAAGTGAAACGGCAACACGGCTGGATTCTATATATTCCAAAGTCGCAGTTGGTTCCTACAGCTCATCTGCCTCTCCTAGGCATGATCCTAGACACAGACCAGAAAAATGTTTATCTCCCGATAGAGAGAGCTCAGGAGCTCGCGACACTGGTCAGGAATCTATTAAAACTAAAACAGGTGTCAGTGCATCACTGCACTCGAGTCCTGGGAAGGAGGGTGGCATCATACGAGGCCATTCCCTTCGGCAGGTTCCATAACTTCCAATGGGACTTACTGTACAAGTGGTCCGGATCACATCTTCGAAAGCATCGGTTAATCACCCTATCCCCCAGAGCAAGGGTGTCTCTCCTGTGGTGACTGCAGAGTGCTCACCTTCTCGAACGTCGCAGATTCGGCATTCAGGACTGGGTCCTGGTGACCACGGATGCAAGCCTCCGAGGGTGGGGGGCAGTCACACAGGGAAGAAATTTCCAAGGGCTGTGGTCAAGGCAGGAGACTTGCCTTCACATCAATATCCTGGAACTAAGGGCCATATACAACGCCCTAAGTCAAGCGGAGACCCTGCTTCGCGACCAACCGGTTCTGATCCAGTCAGACAATCTCACCGCAGTGGCTCATGTAAACCGCCAAGGCGGCACAAGGAGCAGGGTGGCGATGGTAGAAGCCACCAGAGTTCTTCGCTGGGCGGAGAATCACGTAAGCACACTATCAGCAGTGTTCATTCCGGGAGGGGACAACTGGGAAGCAGACTTCCTCAGCAGGCACGACCTCCACCCGGGAGAGTGGGGACTTCACCAAGAAGTCTTCACGCAGATTGCAAATCGACGGGAACTGCCACAGGTGGACATGATGGCGTCCCGCCTCGACAAAAAGCTAAAATGGTATTGCGCCAGGTCAAGGGACCCTCAGGCGATAGCTGTGGACGCACTAGTAACACCGTGGGTGTTCCAGTCGGTCTATGTGTTTCCTCCTCTTCCTCTCATACCAAAGGTGCTGAGAATTGTAAGAAAAAGAGGAGTGAGAACAATACTCATTGTTCCGGATTGGCCATGAAGGACTTGGTACCCGGAACTGCAAGAAATGCTCACAGAGGACCCATGGCCTCTGCCTCTCAGGCAGGACCTGTTGCAACAAGGGCCCTGTCTATTCCAAGACTTAACGCGGCTGCGTTTGACGGCATGGCGGTTGAACACAGGATCCTAGCGGACAAAGGCATTCCGGATGCAGTTATTCCTACGCTGAAAGGCTAGGAAGGACGTGACAGCAAAGCATTATCACCGTATATGGCGAAAATATGTGCTTGGTGTGAGGCCAGGAAGGCCTACAGAAGAATTCCAGCTGGGTCGATTCCTGCACTTCCTACAGTCAGTGACTATGGGCCTAAAATTAGGGTCCATACAGGTCCAGATTTCGGCCCTATCCATTTTCTTTCACAGAGAACTGGCTTCACTGCCTGAGGTTCAGACGTTTGTTAAGGGAGTGCTGCATATTCAGCGCCCTTTTGTGCCACCAGTGGTACTTTGGGATCTTAACGTGGTGTTGGGTTTCCTGAAATCCCACTGGTTTGAGCCATTTGAGACTGTGGAGCTAAAGTATCTCACGTGGAAAGTGGTCATGCTGTTGGCCTTATCTCCGGCTAGGCATGTGTCAGAATTGGCGGCTTTGTCATGTAAAAGCCCCTATCTGGTTTTCCAGATGGACAGGGCAGAATGGCGGACTCGTCCGCAATTTCTGCAAAAGGTGGTGTCATCTTTTCATTTGAACCAACCTATTGTGGTGCCTGCGGCTACTTGTGACTTGGAAGATTCCAAGTTGCTTGACGTAGTCCGGGCTTTGAAGAATTATGTAACCAGAACGGCTGGGGTCAGGAAGACTGACTCGCTGTTTATCCTGTATGCATCCAACAAAGTGGGTGCTCCTGCTTCAAAGCAAGCTATTGCTCGCTGGATCTGTAACACGATTCAGCAGGCTCATTCTGCGGCTGGATTGCCGCATCCAAAATCAGTGAAAGCCCATTCCACAAGGAAGGTGGGCTCTTCTTGGGCGGCTGCCCGAGGGGTCTCGGCATTACAGCTTTGCCGAGCTGCTACTTGGTCGGGTTCAAACACATTTGCAAAATTCTACATGTTTGATACCCTGGCTGAGGAGGACCTTGTGTTTGCCCATTCGGTGCTGCAGAGTCATCCGCACTCTCCCGCCCGTTTGGGAGCTTTGGTATAATCCCCATGGTCCTTACGGAGTCCCCAGCATCCACTAGGACGTTAGAGAAAATAAGATTTTACTTACCGGTAAATCTATTTCTCGTAGTCCGTAGTGGATGCTGGGCGCCCGTCCCAAGTGCGGACTTTTTCTGCAATGCTTGTATATAGTTATTGCTTAACTAAAGGGTTATGTTATAGTTGCATCAGGGTTTATCTGATGCTCTGTTATTGTTCTTACTGTTAACTGGGTAAGTTTATCACGAGTTATACGGTGTGATTGGTGTGGCTGGTATGAGTCTTACCCTGGATTCCAAAATCCTTTCCTTGTAATGTCAGCTCTTCCGGGCACAGTTTCCTTAACTGAGGTCTGGAGGAGGGGCATAGAGGGAGGAGCCAGTGCACACCAGATAGTACTAAATCTTTCTTTAGAGTGCCCAGTCTCCTGCGGAGCCCGCTATTCCCCATGGTCCTTACGGAGTCCCCAGCATCCACTACGGACTACGAGAAATAGATTTACCGGTAAGTAAAATCTTATTATCAACCATCGATGTAAAAAAAATCTATAATCGGTGGTAAATCTATTATCGATTTTCTAATGGTTTTGTTGCGACATTGAAAACACTAATTTATTTTAAGGGCAATACATGTTATTTGTATTCCTCTAACATCCACAAGGGATATTGGGGACTTAGAACAATGGGGTATAGATGGGGTCCAAAGGAGGCGGAGCACTTTAAATTTCTTGAATTGGGTGTGCTGGCTCCTCCCCTCTATGCCCCTTCCTACAGCCAGTTTAAAAAAATGTGCCCTCAGGAGAGGATGCACACTCTGCAGCTCCAGAGGATTTTTTCTTCAGTTTATTTTAAACTTTATTATTTTCGGTATACAGTTTGGGCAATAGTTGGGGGGGGGGGGGGGACAGTAACCGGTCTCTTAAGGCGTCAGAGCCACTTCTCCGCTGCAGGACCACCGCCCTGGGCGGTTGTTGGTACCGCAGGGCATTGCACCTTAGCAAACGCAATCGCAGTTTGCCGCACACCACTAACAATGTCTGAAGATGAGAAGAGTGGTGAGTATAAACAGACTGCCCCGGTTCTCGGTGCGGCGCTATCACAGGGGCGTTATACGGACGCTCCACGGAAGGATCCGCTATAGCCCCCCTGTATACACTGGCCAGCAGTGGTGAAAACAGGCATTCATGTTACATTTCTCTTACGTCCTAGAGGATGCTGGGGACTCCAAAAGGACAATGGGGTATAGACGGGATCCGCAGGAGCTTGGGCACACTAAAAAGACTTTGACTGGGTTTGAACTGGCTCCTCCCTCTATGCCCCTCCTCCAGACCTCAGTTAGACTTTGTGCCCAGGAGTGACTGGACACACACTAGGGGAGCTCTACTGAGTTTCTCTAGAAAGACTTTTGTTACGTTTTTTATTTTCAGGGAGACTTGCTGGCTACAGGCTCCCTGCATCGTGGGAGTTAGGGGAGAGAAGTCAGACCTACTTCTTCTTAGTTCAAGGGCTCTGCTTCTTAGGCTACTAGACACCATTAGCTCCAGAGGGTTCGATCACTTGGTTCGCTTAGTTGCTTGTTCCCGGAGCCGCGCCGTCACCCCCCTCACAGAAGCCGGGTGAGTATTAGAAGAACCGAAGACTTCAGACGGCAGAAGACTTCAGTAACGGAGGTACAGCGCAGCGGTAGCGCTGCGCTCCATGCTTCCACACACATCACCAATGGCACTTACAGGGTTCAGGGCGCAGGGGGGGAGCGCCCTGGGCAGCAGTTACTGAGGTCATTGGGGCTGGCTAAAGGCATATTCGGTGGGCACCGTATACATACCCCCGCCAGTATAAATAATTCAAATTTGAGCGGGACTACAGCACGCCGGGAAGGGGCGGGGCTTAGCCGCACAGCTCACCAGCGCCATTTTCTTCTCTCCACAGCCGCTGCAGAGAACGCTGGCCCGGACCTCCAAGCTCCTCACAAGTAAAAGGGAGCAAAACGGGGGGGTGGGGGGGTGGGGCGGTACAGATAATTTGGTGCTTTTCTTATTATTACAGTGCTACTGACATATATTATAGTGGTGTAGTATATGGGCGCTGGGGTGTGAGCTGGCATACTCCCTCTGTGTTTCTCTCTCCAGGCTTCCCTGTAGGCTGTCCCCTTTAATTGGCCAGTGGGGGTGTCGGTACTTCGTGTCGGCATGTCTGAAGCTGAATGTTCCTCCCCCGGAGGAAGTTACTGGGGACGCAGAAAAGGAGCTGGAAATGGCTGTCGGCACAGCCGACTGCTGATTGGGTTGCTATGTAGAGTACTCTTAATGCTAATGTGGCTTTGTTGTCTAAGAGGCTTGATAAATCTTATTCTCAGACGCAAACATGGAGGAAATCCATGGAGGATGCTTTGGCTCAGGTGCAGACCCCCTCAGGGTCACAAAAACATTCATTTACCCAGATGGTAGATACAGATGCCGACACGGACTCTGATTCCGATGTCGATTTTAATGAGGCTACTTTACACCCAAGGGTAGTTTAGAGTATTCAGTACATGATTGTGGCTATTAAAGATGTTTTACGTATCTCTGACGAACCTGCTGTTCAGGAAACAAGGATTTGCCTATTTAAAGGGAAAAAACCTGAGTGAAGTTTCCCCCCTCTCATGAAATGAATGCTCTTTGTGAAAAAGCTTGGGAGTCGCCGGACAAGAGGTGGCAGATTCCCAAGAGAATTTTTATGGCGTATCTTTTCCCCTCTGATGACAGGGAAAAATGGGAGTCGTCTCCGAATGTCGACAAGGCTTTATCCCGTTTGTCCAAGAAGGTGGCACTTCCGTCCCCTGACACGGCTGCTTTCAAGGATCCGGCGGATCGTAAGCTGGAGACGTCTTTGAAGGCCATTTTCGTTAATACTGGTGCATTGCTCAGACCTGCTGTGGTGTCGGAATGGGTAAGTAGTGCTATTGCTAAATGGGCTGATAATTTAGCTTCTGATATGGATACCCTTGATAAAGATAATATTCTTTTGACTCTTGGTTATATCAAGGACGCTGCAGATTACCTAAAGGATGCGGCGAGAGATGTTGGCCTCTTGGGATCAAGAGCCAATGCCATAGCGGTCTCGGCCAGGAGGGTGCTGTGGATCCATCAATGGAATGCTGATGCCGACTCCAAGAAAAATATGGAAGCTCTCCCCTTTAAAGGTAGTGTCTTGTTTGGTGACGGCCTTGCTGACCTGGTGTCTACCGCTACTGCGGGTAAGTCATCTTTTCTTCCTTATGTTCCCACTCAACAGAAGAAGGGGCCCCATCAACAGATGCAGTCCTTTCGGCCTAATAAATACAGAAGAGGTAAGGGCTCGTCCTTCCTCGCTTCAAAGGGTAGAGGAAGGGGAAAGAAGTCGCCTGCAGGATCAGGCACCCAGGACCAAAAGTCCTCCCCCGCCTCTACCAAGTCCACCGCATGACGCTGGGGCTCCCCTGCGGGAGTCCGTGCCGGTGGGGCCATCTCCGAATCTTCAGTCAGGTCTGGTGTCAATCAGCCCTGGATCCTTGGGTCTTAGACATAGTGTCCCAAGGGTACAAGCTGGAGTTTCAGGAGATAATCCCCCCCCCCCCCCCCCGCTTTTTCAAATCGGCCTTGCCAGTTTCTCTTCCAGAAAGAGAAGTAGTAATTGCTGCGTTTCAAAAGTTGTGTCAATAGAGGGTCATTGTCCCCGTTCCCCCGTCCCAACGGTGGGAAGTGTTCTATTCGAGCCTCTTTGTCGTACCGAAGCCGGACGGTTCGGTCAGACCGATTCTGAACCTAAAATCCCTCAATCCATACTTGAAAACTTTCAAGTTCAAGATGGAATCTCTTCGAGCTGTGATCTCCAGCCTAGAAGGGGGGGATTTTATGGCGTCAGTCGACAGAAAGGATGCCTACTTACACGTCCCGATATATCCTCCGCATCAGGCCTTCCTGAGATTTGCGGTGCAGGATTGTCATTACCAATTTCAGACGTTGCCGTTTGGACTTTCCACGGCCCCGAGGGTTTTCACCAAGGTTATGGCAGAAATGATGGTACTCCTTCGCAAGCGAGGGGTCACAATTATCCCGTACTTGGACGATCTCCTGATAAAGGCGAGGTCAAAGGAACAATTGTCAAAGAATGTGGAACTCTCCCTGACGGTTCTGCAACATCACGGTTGGATTTTGAATTTGCCAAAGTCTCAGTTGATTCCGACAACTCGGCTGCCCTTCCTGGGCATGATCCTGGACACGAAGCTTCAGAGAGTGTCTCTTCCGGAGGACAAAGCTCTAGAAATACAGACCAAGGTCAAGGAGCTTTTGAGACCGACAAGAGTGTCGATTCATCAATGCACTCAAGTTCTAGGGTAGATGGTGGCGGCTTACGAAGCCATTCCGTTTGGCAAGTTTCATGCCAGGGTGTTTCAGTGGGACCTGCTGGACAAATGGTCCGGGTTTCACCTACACATGCACCGGAAAATAAGTCTATCTTCCAGGGCCAGGATCTCTCTCCTGTGGTGGCTACAAGGCTCTCACCTTCTAGAGGGACGCCGTTTCGGAATCCAGGACTGGGTCCTGCTGACCACAGATGCAAGTCTCCGAGGCTGGGCCGCAGTCGCGCAGGGAAGAAGCTTCCAGGGAAAATGGTCAAGCCAGGAGTCTTCTCTCCACATAAATGTTCTCGAGTTAAGAGCCATTTACAATGGCCTCCTGCAAGCGAAGAGTTTACTTCAGGGTCTCCCTGTCCTGATCCAGTCGGACAACATCACGGCGGTGGCGTACGTAAACCGTCAAGGCGGAACAAGGAGCAGGGCGGCAATGGCGGAAGCCACAAGAATTCTCCGCTGGGTGGAACAGCACGTGAGCGCTCTGTCAGCAGTCTTCCTCCCGGGCGTGGACAACTGGGAAGCAGACTTCCTCAGCAGACACGATCTCCATCCAGGAGAGTGGGCTCTTCATCAAGAGGTATTTGCAGAAGTGACAAGGCGTTGGGGAATTCCTCAGATAGACATGATGGCGTCTCGCCTCAACAAGAAGCTTCCAAAGTATTGTTCCAGGTCAAGGGACCCCCAAGCCTGTGCAGTGGACGCCCTGGTAACTCCGTGGGTGTTTCAGTCGGTGTATGTGTTCCCTCCGCTTCCTCTCATTCCAAAGGTGTTGAGGATCATAAGACGAACAAGGGTTCAGGCAATACTCATTGTTCCAGATTGGCCGCGGAGGTCCTGGTATCCGGATCTTCAGGAATTATTAGTGGAAGATCCCTGGCCGCTTCCTCTAAGAGAGGACCTGTTACTGCAGGGGCCCTGCCTGTTTCCGGACTTACCGCGGCTGCATTTGACGGCGTGGAAGTTGAACGCCAGATTTTAGCTCAGAAGGGTATTCCCGGTGAAGTCATCCTCACTCTCCTTAAGGCTAGGAAGGAGGTCACGGCGAAACATTATCACCGTATTTGGAGGAAATATGTGTCGTGGTGTGAAACCAAAGCCGCTCCTGCGGAGGAATTTCACTTGGGTTGTTTCCTCCATTTTTTGCAGGCAGGTGTGGATGCAGGCCTGAAATTGGGTTCCATCAAAGTGCATATTTCGGCCTTATCTATTTTCTTTCAAAAGGAATTGGCCGTCCTTCCTGAGGTTCAGACTTTCGTGAAGGGAGTGCTGCATATCCATCCTCAATTTGTGCCGCCCGTGGTGTTGCAGTTTCTTTTGTCTCATTGGTTTGAACCTTTGCGTAAGGTTGAGTTAAAGTTTCTCATTTGGAAAGTGGTCATGCTTTTGGCTCTGGCGTCTGCCAGGCGAGTGTCCGAGTTGGCAGTCTTGTCTCACGAGCCCATGTTTGATCTTCCATTCGGATAGAGCGGAATTGAGGACTCGTCAACAATTTCTGCCGAAGGTGGTTTCTTCGTTTCATATTAACCAACCTATTGTGGTACCTGTGGCTATAGATGCTGTAGCGGTCCCAAAATCTCTTGATGTTGTAAGAGCTTTGAAAATTTACGTCGCCAGAACGGCTCTTACTAGGAAGACAGAGGCTCTCTTTGTCCTGTATGCTTCCATCAAGATTGGTCATCCTGCTTCCAAGCAACCTATTGCACGTTGGATTTGTAATACGATTCAGCAAGCTCATTCTTCAGCTGGGCTGCCGTTGCCGAAGTCAGTAAAGGCCCATTCTACCAGGAAAGTGGGCTCATCTTGGGCGGCTGCCCGAGGGGTCTCGGCACTTCAACTTTGCCGAGCAGCTACGTGGTCGGGTTCAAACACTTTTGCTAAGTTCTACAAGTTTGATACCCTGGCTGATGAGGACCTCATGTTTGCTCAATCGGTGCTGCAGAGTCATCCGCACTCTCCCGCCCGGTCTGGAGCTTTGGTATAGACCCCATGGTCCTTTTGGAGTCCCCAGCATCCTCTAGGACGTAAGAGAAAATAGGATTTTAATACCTACCGGTAAATCCTTTTCTCCTAGTCCATAGAGGATGCCGGACGCCCGTCCCAGTGTGGACTGTTCCTTGCAGTTGAGTTGTTACTGATTATTTTCGGTTACACGTGGTGTGTATCAGTTATGTTCAGGTTGTTGCATTTGTTAGTTCATACTGTTATCTGGTTCTTGCTACTCCAGTTGTACGGTATGTTTGTGGTGTGGGCTGGTATGTTTCTCGCCCTTAGTTTAACAAAAATCCTTTCCTCGAAATGTCCGTCTCTCCTGGGCACAGTTCCTATAACTGATGTCTGGGGGAGGGGCATAGAGGGAGGAGCCAGTTCACACCCAGTCAGTCTTTTTAGTGTGCCCAAGCTCCTGTAGATCCCGTCTACACCCCATGGTCCTTTTGGAGTCCCCAGTATCCTCTACGGACTAGGAGAAAAGGTTTTACCGGTAGGTATTAAAATCCTATTTCTCTTACGTCCTAGAGGATGCTGGGGACTCCGTAAGGACCATGGGGTATAGATGGGCTCCGCAGGAGACATGGGCACCATAAAGAACTTTTAGTATGGGTGTGCACTGGCTACTCCCTTTATGCCCCTCCCCTAGACCTCAGTTAGATTCTGTGCCCAGAGGAGAATGGGTGCACTACAGGGGAGCTCTACTGAGTTTCTCTGATAAAAGAATTTTCTTAGGTTTTTTATTTTCAGGGAGCACTGCTGGCAACAGGCTCCCTGCATTGTGGGACTGAGGAGAGAGAAGCAGACCTATTTAAGTGATAGGCTCTGCTTCTTAGGCTACTGGACACCATTAGATCCAGAGGGAGTCGGAACGCAGGTCTCCCCCCGCCGTTTGTTCCAGAGCCGCGCTGACGTCCTCCTCGCAGAGCCGGAAGATAGAAGCCGGGTGAGTATAAGAAGAAAGAAGACTTCAAAGGCAGCAGAAGACTTCAGATCTTCCCTGAGGTAAGCGTGCAGCGGTAACGCTGCGCGCCATTGCTCTCACACACTACACACACTAACAGGCACTGATGGGTGCAGGGCGCAGGGGGGGCGCCCTGGGCAGCAATATAAACCTCTGGACTGGCATTTTTAGTATATGGGCTGCGGAGGCAGTAAATATATACATCCCCCGCCATTTTTTGTACTTTTGAGTGGCACCGAAGCCCGCCGCTGGAGGGGGCGGAACTTGGTCTCACAGCACTAACCAACGCCATTTTCTCCACAGTGATCTGCAAAGGAGCTGGCTCCCCGGACTCTCCCCTGCTGAACGGTGATACAGGGCTGAAAAAGAGGGGGGGGGGGGGGGCACATGTAGGCGCAGTGAGTGTATTACACAATTAATATATATAAAAGCGCTTTATCTCGGAATTGTTTCCAGTGTCATTTGGGCGCTGGGTGTGTGCTGGTATACTCTCTCTCTGTCTCTCCAAAGGGCCTTGTTGGGGAACTGTCCCCTTATAGATATATCCCTGTGTGTGTGGGGGGGTGTCGGTACGCGTGTGTCGGCATGACTAAAGCGGAAGGCTCATCCAAGGAGGAGGTGGAGCAGATGATTGTGGTGTCTCCGTCGGCAACGCCGACTCATGATTGGTTGGACATGTGGAATATTTTAAATGCAAATGTGACCTTATTACATAAGAGAATGGACAAGGCTGAGTCCAGGGAAACAGCAGGGAGTAAATCCACGGATTTGACTGGGTGACAGGGCCCTTCAGGGTCTCAAAAACGTCCCTTATCCCAAATAGCAGACACTGATACCGACACGGATTCTGACTCCAGTGTCGACTATGATGAGGCAAGGCTACACCCAAAGGTGGCCAAAAGTATTCATTATATGATTATGGCAATAAAAGATGTTTTGCATATCACAGATGACCCCTCTGTCCCTGACACGAGGGTGCGCATGTATAAGGAAAAGAGACCGGAGGTAACTTTTCCTCCATCTCATGAACTGAATGAATTATTTGAAAAAGCTTGGGAAACTCCAGACAAAAAACTGCAGATTCCCAAGAGGATCCTTATGGCGTATCCTTTCCCTGCAAAGGACAGGGTACGGTGGGAATCCTCGCCCAGGGTGGACAAGGCTTTAACGCGTCTGTCCAAGAAGGTGGCGCTACCGTCTCCAGACACGGCAACCCTCAAGGATCCTGCTGATCGTAGACAGGAAACTACCTTAAAATCTATTTATACGCATACGGGTGCTTGGCTCAGGCCGGCAATAGCATCGGCATGGGTTTGTAGCGCAGTTGCAGCGTGGACAGATACCTTATTAGCTGACATTGATACCCTGGACAGGGATACCATTTTACTGACTTTAGGTCACATTAAAGACGCAGTCTTATATATGAGAGACGCTCACAGAGACGTTGGGCTGCTTGGTTCCAGAGCCAACGCCATGGCGGTTTCTGCGAGACGAGCTCTGTGGACCCGCCAATGGTCGGGTGATGCCGACTCAAAAAATCATATGGAGGTTTTACCTTACAAGGGTGAAGTTTTGTTTGGGGATGGTCTCGCGGACCTGGTTTCCACAGCTACCGCGGGTTAATCTACCTTTTTGCCTTTTGTTCCCCCACAGCAAAAGAAAACTCCACAATATCAGATGCAGTCCTTTCGGTCGCATAAGTCCAGAAGAGGTCGGGGCTCCTCTTTCCTCGCCAGAGTTAAGGGCAGAGGTAAGAGAACACCTGCTTTGGCTAGTTCCCAGGAGCAGAACTCCTCCCCGGCTTCTGCTAAATCTACCGCATGACGCTGGGGCTCCACGGGGGGAGTCCGCACCGGTGGGGGCACGTGTTCGACTTTCAGACGTGGATCCTTGGGTGATGGAAATTGTATCCCATGGTTACAAACTGGAGTTCGAAGAGGTGCCCCCTCGCCGTTTTTTCAAGTCGGCCTTGCCAGCTTCTCCCCAGGAGAGGAAAGTAGTATTAGCTGCAATTCAAAAGCTGTGTCAGCAGCAAGTGATTGTCAAGGTTCCCCTGGTCCAACAGGGGAAAGGGTACTATTCAACCCTGTTCGTGGTCCCGAAGCCGGATGGTTCGGTCAGACCCATTTTAAATCTAAAATCCCAAAACCTGTACTTGAAAAAGTGCAAATTCAAGATGGAATCACTCCGGGCTGTGATATCCAGTCTGGAAGGAGGGGATTTTATGGTGTCACTGGACGTGAAGGATGCCTACCTTCATGTCCCCATATTTCCTCCTCATCAGGAGTACCTGAGATTCGCGGTACAGGACTGTGATTACCAGTTTCAGACGTTGCCGTTTGGGCTTTCCACGGCCCCGAGGATTTTCACCAAGGTGATGGCGGAAATGATGGTGCTCCTGCGCAGGCAGGGAGTCACAATTATCCCGTACTTGGGCGATCTCCATATGAAGGCGAGATCGAGAGATCAATTGCTGAAAAGCGTGTCGCTCTCCCTGAGAGTGTTACAACAACACGGTTGGATTCTCATTCTGCCAAAGTCACAGTTGATTCCAACGACTCGACTATCATTCCTAGGCATGATTCTGGACACGGGACGGTCAGGGTCCCATCTGCAAATACATCAAAAGATAAGCCTGGCCCCCAGGGCCAGGGTGTCTCTCCTGTGGTGGCTGCAAAGTGCTCACCTTCTAGAGGGTTGCAGGTTCGGCATTCAAGACTGGGTTCTGGTGACCACGGACGCGAGCCTCCGAGGATGGGGAGCAGTCACACAAGGAAGAAATTTTCAGGGACTATGGTCAAGCCAGGAGGCTTTTCTACACATCAACATGCTGGAATTGAGGGCCATATACAACGGCCTACGACAAGCGGAGAATCTTCTTCGTGACCTACCGGTCCTGATTCAATCAGACAACGTCACAGCCGTGGCTCATGTAAACCGCCAAGGCGCAAGGAGCAGAGTGGCAATGGCGGAAGCCACCAGGATTCTGCGCTGGGCGGAAAATCATGTAAGCGTTCTGTCAGCAGTCTTCATACCGGGAGTGGACAACTGGGAAGCAGACTTCCTCAGCAGACACGATCTCCATCCAGAAGAGTGGGGACTTCATCAAGAGGTCTTTGCAGTAATAACAAGTCTTTGGGGAATTCCTCAAATAGACATGATGGCGTCACACCTCAACAAAAAGTTTCGGAGGTATTGTGCCAGGTCAAGGGACACTCAGGCGGTAGTGGTAGACACCCTAGTGACATCATGGGTGTTTCAGTCAGTCTATGTGTTCTCTCCTCTGCCTCTCATCTCAAAAGTGTTGAGAATCATAAGACGAAAAAGAGTACAGACAATACTCGTTCTTCCAGATTGGCCTCGAAGGGCCTGGTATTCGGATCTTCAGGAGATGCTCACAGAAGATCTGTGGCCTCTTCCTCTCAGGGAGGACCTGTTGCAGCAGGGGCCCTGCATGTTCCCAGACTTACCGCGGTTGCGTTTGACGGCATGGCGGTTGAACACCGAATCCTAGCTGAGAAAGGTATTCCGGAAGAAGTCATCCCTACTCTGATAAAGGCTAGGAAGGAGGTAACGGCGAAGCATTATCACCGTATCTGGAGGAAGTATGTATCTTGGTGTGAAGCCAAGAATGCTCCTACGGAAGATTTCCATCTGGGCCGTTTTCTCCACTTCCTACAGTCAGGAGTGGATATGGGCCTGAAGTTGGGCTCCATTAAGGTACAGATTTCGGCCCTATCTATATTCTTTCAGAAGGATTTGGCTTCTATCCCAGAAGTCCAGTCTTTTGTAAAGGGAGTGCTGCACATCCAACCTCCTTTTGTGCCCCCAGTGGCACCATGGGACCTTAACGTGGTGTTACAGTTCCTTAAATCACACTGGTTTGAACCCTTCAAACGGTTCAATTAAAATTCCTCACTTGGAAAGTGGTCATGTTATTGGCCTTGGCATCTGCAAGGCGGGTGTCAGAGTTGGCGGCCTTGTCTTACAAGAGCCCCTATCTGATTTTTCATGTGGATAGAGCAGAGTTGAGAACTCGTCCTCAATTTTTACCTAAGGTGGTTTCTTCATTTCATATGAACCAACCTATCGTGGTACCTGTGGCTACGGGTGACTTGGAGGACTCCAAGTCCCAGGATGTAGTCAGGGCCTTAAAATGTATGTAGCCAGGACGGCTAGGGTTAGGAAAACAGAGGCTCTGTTTGTCCTGTATGCAGCCAACAAGGTTGGCGCGCCTGCTTCTAAGCAGACTATTGCTCGCTGGATCTGTAACACGATTCAGCAGGCTCATTCTATGGCTGGATTGCCGTTACCAAATTCGGTAAAGGCCCATTCCACTAGGAAGGTGGGCTCTTCTTGGGCGGCTGCACGAGGCGTCTCGGCATTACAGTTGTGCCGAGCAGCTACTTGGTCGGGTTCAAACACTTTTGCAACATTCTACACGTTTGATATCCTGGCTGATGAGGACCTCGCGTTTGCTCAATCGGTGCTGCAGAGTCATCCGCACTCTCCCGCCCGGTTTGGAGCTTTGGTATAAACCCCATGGTCCTTACGGAGTCCCCAGCATCCTCTAGGACGTAAGAGAAAATAAGATTTTAAACCTACCGGTAAATCTTTTTCTCTTAGTCCATAGAGGATGCTGGGCGCCCGTCCCAGTGCGGACTAAATCTGCAGGCCTTGTATATAGTTGTTGCTTACATAAGGGTTATGTTACAGTTGCGATCGGTCTTTGACTGATGCTGTTATTTGTTCATACTGTTAACTGGTTGCGTATATTCCAGGTTATACGGTGTGGTTGGTGTGGGCTGGTATGAATCTTGCCCTTAGATTAACAAAATCCTTTCCTCATATTGTCCATCTCCTCTGGGCACAGTTTCTCTAACTGAGGTCTGGGGGAGGGGCATAAAGGGAGGAGCCAGTGCACACCCATACTAAAAGTTCTTTATGGTGCCCATGTCTCCTGCGGAGCCCGTCTATACCCCATGGTCCTTTCGGAGTCCCCAGCATCCTCTACGGACTAGGAGAAAAAGATTTACCGGTAGGTTTAAAATCTTATTTTTTACATCTGTTAGGAGACATTGCCAGTATAAATAACTGTATAGCTCTGGCACCATTACAGGGGGCGGAGCTACCTCAGAGCGGGACCAGCTGCGTTTTGGCGCCTTCCTCTGCTTACACCTGCAGCAGCAAGGACACACAGCTCCTCCAGACACTCGGGATACACAGGAAACTGGTACAGGGGTGTAAATAAGGGGGAGAGCCGCTATTATACACACTTTAGTGTCCTGAAAAGGACAAAACTCCAGTGCTACACCATGATAGAAACAGCCTGCAGTCTTACTGAGTCTGCCAGGCTTGGGTGTGCTGTTCCCCTCTCTGTGTCTCCTCACATACAGTCTGGGCAGGCTTGCTATTGAATATACTTGTCCGTGTGTGAGTGTTTGTCTACTGTAAACATGGTAAAACACTACTTATGCAGTGTATGTCACACCAGATTCTCTCCCTCTATGGCTGGTTCCCTCTCATGTGAACAATGCAGCCAGTCCTCCCAAGTTAGTGAGGAGACTGGGGGGGAGGGTCAGGAGCCATCCTGGCTCAGTGCCATAAAATCCATGATGGCGGACATGTCATCTCACCTCACGGCTAATAATCAAAAGACACAACAACTGCCGAAGGCTCTAGCAGACCTAGCTACAAAGGCAGATGAAAAACAGCCCCCACCCACCCTCCCAAGTTCAGGGCCACATAAGTGTGGGCAGCCTGACTTACTCTCAGAATCTGAGGAAGAGGTAGAGGAGGAGGGGGAGGAATTAGATCCTATTACAGAGGATTTACCATCTGCACAGGGTATTGAGCCCCTCATATTGGCTATCGGAGATGTGTTAAAAGTCCCTTTGGAAGACGCTGCAGTACAGCAGTCATTTTTCTTAGCACAGAAAAAAAAATAGTGGCACTTTTACCCTGATTCTAAGGAACTAGATGACATGTTTAGGTTACCCTGGAAAAATCCAGATAAAAAATACCAGGTGACAAAAAGTTTTATGCACACTTTCCCATTTGCTCCAGAAGGTAGGAAAAACTGGGAAGAACCTCCGGCCATAGACGTATCAGTCTCTCGCCTATCAATAAAGTAGTATTACCAACTTCGGGCTCGTGTACATTAAAGGATCCTGGGGATAGGAAGATAGAGACTACACTAAAATCTATTTACACAGCAGCTGGTGTATCACAAAGACCTGTGATAGCGGGTTGCTGGATGATACATGCCATTCACACATGGGCGAAATTCAAGAGGGCAGTGCGGGAGATATATCCCTGGTAACTACGTTGACTCTCATAAAACACATATCGGGATACTGCACCTGTCCTGTTTGACTCTCTCAAGGAGATAGGCGCTAGTAATGCTAGGACTACTGCAATGGCAGTGTTGGCACGCAGGGCTTTGTGGCTGCGTCAGTGGATAGGGGATTCCAAGCGCAGATTCCAAGTGCAGTGTGAAGTCTCTTCCTTTCTCAGGGGAGTGGCTATTCGGGGTTGAGTTGGATACATGGATTTCTAAGGTTACTGCAGGGAAATCCATGTTTCTCCCCTCTGGGGCCCCTCCAGCTAGGCGTTCCTACCCGGGGCCATCTACCCAGTCCTTTTGGACTGCCAGGTTCAGTTCAAGGGCCAGCGGCGCCTCAAATAAGGCGAGAGGCACCAGAGGTAAGACAAGAAAACCAGCCACCGCAGGTTCTCAGGAACAAAGCACCAGTTCAGCTTCCACTAAGGCCTCAGCATGATGGTGCCCCCCCCCCCCCCCCCCCCCCGAGGGGATCTCGAAGTGGGAGCTCGACTGCGTCACTTCAGCTGCATCTGGGAAAGCTCCTGCCTGGATGCGTGGGTAAGGGACCTAATTTCTCAGGGCTACAAGCAGGAGTTCGACAGCGCTCCTCCCCAACGATTTTTCAAATCAAGCTTACCAGTTTTGGAGGATACACGAGTTACGCTAACACAGGCCGTCCTGAAGTTGGTCCAACCCAAGTCATTGTTCCAGTGCCACTACAACAACAGGGAAAGGGTTACTGCTCCAACCTGTTTGCAGTACCAAAACTGGACGGTTCAGTAAGGCCTATTTTGAATCTAAAATCCTTGAACCCCTACCTAAAGGTTTTCAAGTTCAAGATGGAATCCTTGCAAGCAGTGATTGTGGGTCTGGAAGAACAGGAGTTCATGGTTTCGTTGGATATAAAGGATGCTTACTTCCATATCCTGATTTGGCCACCTCACCAGGCTTACCTCCGGTTTGCCCTGCTGAATGATCAGTTCCAGGTGCTACCCTTCGGCCTGGAAATATTCCTCCCAGAGGACAAGACAAGGACGCTCCAGTAGATGGCCCGAGCGTTTCTACGGCCGAATTGGATCTCCATCCATCTTTGCATAAGATAGTTGGGAAAGCCTCATACGATGCGATCCAGTACGGAAGGTTCCATGCCAGAACATTTCAGTTGGATCTCCTGAGCAAGGGGTCCAGATCACATCTTCAGATGCACCGAATAATACACCTCTCCTCTCAGGCCAAGATTTCCCTCCTGTGGTGGCTGCAGTCCTCAAACCTACTGGTAGGTCGAAGTTTCGGGATTCAGGATTGGATCTTTCTCACGACAGATGCAAGCCTGAGGGGATGGGTAGCTGTCACCCAAGGGGCTTAGTTCCAGGGCAGGTGGTCAGCCCACGAAGCCCTACTTCCGATCAGCATTCTGGAACTCCAGGCAATCTACAACACTCTGCTTCATGTCTCCCCTCTGCTCCGGGATTGAGCTGTTCAAGTTCAGTCGGAAAACGCCACGGCTGTGGCTTACATCAATTGACAAGGAGGGACAAAAAACATAGCCTGCATACGAGAAGTGTCAAGGATACTCCTCTGGGCAGAAAGAAATGCAAGAGCAATGTCGGCCATCTTCATTCCGGGAGTGGACAACTGGGAAGCTGACTTTCTGAGTCGTCACGATCTCCACCCTGGAGAGTGGGGCCTCCACCAATAGGTGTTTCGGCAGATCATCAACCTGTGGGGCTGCCCGCAAATAGACATGATGGCATCTCGACTCAACAAGAAGCTTCGCTGGTATTGTCCAATCACCAGGGACCCTCAGGCGAGGGCAGTAGATGCACTAACGGCGCCTTGGCCTTACCGGCTGGTCTACCTGTTTCCTCCGATTCCATTGCTCACGAGGGTGCTAAAGCGAATCAGGAATCAGAGTCCAGGCAATTCTGATTGCCCCGGATTGGCCTCAGAGGGCGTGGTACGCGGATCTTCTGGATATGTCCATTGAAGACCCTTGACCTATGCCAATGAGAAGAGATCTTCAACAAGGACCGTTCGTCTACCTGGACTTACGGCAACTTCGTTTGATGGCATGGAGGTTGAGTGAACATCCTATCTCACAAAGGCCTTTCCAAGAAGGTTATTGTAACCATGGTTCAGGCCAGAAAGCCTGTGACGTCAAAACACTATCATTGTATCTGGAGAAGATATGTCTCTTGGTGCGAGTTCCACTCGGGACGTTTCTTACGTTTCCCGCAGGCTGGTGTGGATATGGGCTTATGTCTGGGTTCCCTTAAGGTCTAGATTTCAGCGCTCTCAATTTTCTTTCAGAAGAAGTTGACAGTGTTGCCAGAGGTTCAGACCTTCTTACAAGGTGTACTTCGCATACAACCTTCGTTTGTGCTGCCCACGGCACCTTGGGATTTGAATGTTGTGTTGTAATTTCTACTGTCCTCCTGGCATGAACCTCTGATAACGGTAGAAGACAAGTACCTCACGTAGAAGACAGTGATGTTACTGGCCCTGGCTTCTACTAGGCGCGTTTCAGAATTGGGGGCTCTATCATGTAAAAGGCCATACTTGGTCTTTTTTACGAGGACAGAGCAGAGCTCAGGACTAGACAACGGTTCCTGCCGTAGGTTGTCTCTGCGTTCCAGTTGAATCAGTCGATTGTAGTCCCGTCAAGTTCTGGCACTTCAGCTCCTCCGGAGTCTTGGATGCTGTGCGAGCCTTGAAGATTTATATCAAAAGGACGGCTCGGATAAGAAGGACTGATTCCTTGTTTGTGCTCTATGATGCGCAGAAAAAGGGTTGCCCTGCTTCTAAGCAGTCCATTGCTCGTTGGCTTAGGCTTACTATCCAACAGGACTATGTGTCGGCAGCCTTACCTGTTCCACAGTCTCAGAAGGCCCACTCTACAAGATCGGATGGATCTTCCTGGGCGGCTGCCCGTGGAGTCTCCGGCCTTACAACTATGCCGAGCTGCTACCTGGTCGGGGTTGAACACTTTTGTGAAGTTCTACAAGTTTGATACCCTGGCCAAAGAGGATACCCAGTTTGGGCAGGCGGTGCTGCAGACGTCTCCGCACGTTCCCACCCGTTCTGGAAGCTTTGGGATGTCCCCATCTTACTAAGTCCCTAATATCCCTTATGGATGTTAGAGAAAATTGGATTTTAATTAGCTGCCGGTAAATCCTTTACTTGTAGTCCATAAGGGATACTGGGCGCCCGCCTCAGTGCGTCGACTTTTCTGCAGGTTTTCTCATATATAGTTACCTGTTCAGCTGTTGCTGGTCGTTTTATGTTATTGGTGTGTGAATCTCGCCACTCGTTGTTGTTATGTTCCTTCTCTCAAGTATGTCCATTCTCCTTTGGGCACGGTTTTACCTATACTGGCTGTGGGAGGGGGCATAGAGGGGAGGAGCCAGCACACCCCGTTGAAGAAATGTAAAATGCACCGGCTCCTTTGGACCCCATCTATACCCCATCGTACTAAGTCCCCAATATCCCTTATCTTATTTTTGTTTTGTTTTAAAAAAAATTGTCGCTTTAAAGTAACAAAATCTCTGAAAAATCACCATAAATCATCGGTTTGTAACAGCGCCTTGTGGAAAATTATGCCCCAAGGTCCTATCCAGGGCCTGAATCATAGATATTCTGGTTGGCGGAAGATGATTGATGTCATGTAATAAGGCGATCTCTTATATCTGGGCAACGTTATGTCGCACTTTTTTTTATTTTTTTTATTCAATACGTTTTTATTGATTTTTCCAGACAAACATACAAACCATAACATTAAATAAAAAAAAATAAAAATAAAAAAAGGTATGCACTATGTGTTCACAGATAAAAATCAACAAATGTTGTATGCATCAACAGAACAACATAGATAGGGTTGCAAACAGCTACAAGTTATATAAAGCGAGTGTCGTGCTTTCTTTACATTTGTTCATACAATGGTGATACATGAAGTGACCAGATATCAATGCGAGGCAGAAGCACGGGTACATTGGTACAGTGGAGACGATAACCACCTATCCCATATCTTGTAAAATTTATCCGGGGCTTTCCTAGAAATATTAACAAACTTTTCATGGGACACAACCGAGTTCACTAGCGGGATCCATTTATTAATATCAGGGCCCGCAGTCGCCATCCATGAGCGTGCTATCAGTACTTTGGCCAAAGCGCATAAATTAAGAATATATCTTCTAGAATGAGCATCCAATATCTCCTTATCTATGACCCCAAGGATACACACAAGGGGGGTAAACACGTCAAAGGGGATTCCCATAGAAGCTATTATCCGTATCACCGCCTGCCAAAAGTCCTGCACCACCGGACAGGCCCACAATAGATGCCAGAAGGTACCGTCAGGAGAGGCACACTTCGGGCACCTAGAGTCACTCCGTCCCCCTATGTTGACAAGACCTGTGGGAGTGATGTAGACTTGATGTAATATAAACAAGTGTATCTGTTGAAAACGAGCCGAGGTGGTAGCGGTACGTGAAGTCCCCAAGGCCTCCTCCCATACCTCTAGGGAAATCGGTCCCAAATCTACCTCCCATTTAGCTTTAAGGTGCGAGAGACTGTCCGAATGATGGGCACCGAGCAGAGCGGAGTAGAGAGCAGAAACAGACCCTGACCCTAGAGTATCAGTCAGGAGCAGGTGAACCGGTGACTTCGAAGGAGAGGTGGAGCAGCACTAAACTGAGACGTGCACGCGTGGCGAAGCTGAATATATCTATAATAATAGGATGCAGGTATATTAAACTCAGTCTGCATTTGTCCAAAATAAATAAATGTGCATGAGGAGTACAATTGATTGAGGGAACAAACTCCCCAGCGTCCCCACACCGGTCCCATTTGTAGGGACGTGAAATGAGTGAGAGCACGAGTGTGCATCAATGGGGTGTCAGGATCCCATCCCTCCCCCCCCCCAACATAGAATGTATCTGCCTCCAAACCATGATCGCTTGTTTAACCAACGGCATCTTAAGTAGTGCAACATTATCACTAAGTAGGAGCTGGAGGGGTGACAAATTGATTTTAGATGCTAGTAATACATTAGAGATTAATAAATCCCCAGACTAGTCGGAGACCCAAGGAATTAGATGGAATAGTTGAGCCGCTAAGTAATAGAATCTAAGTTTAGGGAGAGCCAGACCACCTGAGTCCCGAGGCCTAGTTAGAGTATCTAGTTTAATCCGAGCTCTACAGTTGGACCACACCAGTGAGGACAAGATACCATCTATGATACCAAATAATCTCTGGGGGAGATTGACAGGGGAATGTTGGAGGACATGCAGCTTTTTAGGTAATACAACTATTTTAATTAGGTTTATCCTACCCGTAACAGTAAGTGGCAGTTTACTCCAGACCCTGACACGAGACCGTAGATAGTCTATTTGTGGACGTATATTCAGATCAATAAATTGTGAGGACCGGTTAGTAACCCATACCCCCAGGTATTTAAAAGAGTCCACCCAGCGTAGTGGCAGGTCCCCGGGAGGGCAGACAGGACAGAGGCCTCTAAGCGGAAGGACACAGGACTTGTCCCAGTTAATGGACAAACCAGAGAATCCCCCAAAAGTGTCAATTACTTCCAAGATATGAGGCATAGTGGCAAAGTAATCAGATACAAACAACAGAATATCGTCTGCATAAGCAATTTTGTCTGTCCTGCCACCCAACCGGAGGCCCGCCACCCGCGAGGAGGATCTAACAATACAGGCCAAAGGCTCTATGGTCAGAGCAAATAAGATCGGGGACAACGGACAACCCTGTCTGGCTGTTAACAGAAAACCCTAGCCTGGGGTGCAGAATAAAGCAGCTGGACCCACTTTTTAAAAATAGGTCCAATACCAAGTCGGTCCAATGTCCCCCACAAGAAGCCCCACTCCACAGAATCAAACGCCTTAGCAGCATCCAGGGAAACTATAGCTGAGGAGCAGGACCCCTCGTGAGGGGCCCGGAGATGCGTATAGAGCCTACGTAGATTAGGTAAAGTGGACCGGCCCGGCATGAACCCTGATTGGTCCTCGTGTATCAATTGTAGAATCACAGCGCTAAGCCTTGTCGCTAGTATTTTAGCTAAAATCTTAACGTCAGTTGTTAACAAGGAAATCGGACGATAAGATTCGACCCGTGTTGGGTCTTTATGCGGCTTAAGGAGGACTATAATTAGGGCTTCAGCCATAGAGTCAGATAACCTACCCTGCGCAAATAAATTATTATATATATATCAAGGAGTTTAGGGCCATAAAAAGGTAAGTGCTTTTTATAAAGTTCCAGGGGGATTCCATCAAGACCCGGGGTCTTCCTTCCAGGAAACGAATTAACAGCGGATTCCACCTCAGTCAGTGTTGAGGGGGAGTCCAAAAACGTTATAGCGTCCTGGGACAGCGTGGGTAATGGAATATCAGCTAAGTACACCTCTATTTCCATCCCAGTGTGAGTAAGCCTAGAACTTTACAGCCGTCTATAGTAATCTACAAAGTCCCCCACAATATCGGGAGTATTAAAATGGGTCACAGTATCATTGGTACAAATTGCAGGCACAGTATTAGATGCCCTGTCCGCACCCGCCAATGTTGCCATAAAGCTACCAGGCCTGTCACCCATTGCATAGTATGTGTGTTGAGCATAAAGTAGACGGTATTTAGCCTTATCAGCCAAGCAATCACGCCATTCAGCCTGCGCAAGCAACCACCTCTCCCTCGTAGTGTCAAGACCATCGGCCATATACTGCAGCTCCAGCCTCCTACATCCTGCCTCAAAGTCACGCTCACCCTGGGCATAACCAAATTTCAAGACAGCCACTGTTTTGATCAGGGTGCCACGGACATATGCCTTAAAGGCATCCCATAATACTGTGTCAGACACCGAGCCCTGATTTTCCAGCAAAAAGGCCTCCCACATTTCCACCAACTCCGCACTGGTGCCCATCTGAGTCAGCCAAAAGGAATTAAACCTCCAAAACCATGCCCCCCTAACATCTCCCATGTCTAAACAGGGAATTACTGGGGAATGATCTGATAAGCCCCTAGTAGCATACTGAACATCAACCACCCGCGGCAGCAAGCCTTTAGAGGTGAGGGCCAAATCTATTCTAGAGAAGGATAAGTAGGTAGGAGAAAAGCATGTATACTGTCGTATGCCAGGATGACGGACCCTCCACGCATCGACCAAGCCCAGACTGTCCACCAGCAGCGCAAAGTCCCTCCTGCGCACCACAGGAGCATCAGGGGACCGTCTAGTACTATCTAAAGCATGGTCGATGACGTTAGTAAAGTCACCAAGGCAAACTATAGCAACATTTGGATATAGCGTAATAAACTCGGCTGCCTTTCTGAGAACCTCCGGGGAATAAGGGGGCGGTATATAAACAGCCAGGATAAGCAAAGACATAGAATAAACTTGACATTTTAGAAAAACATATCTGCCCCACTGGTCCAATTGGACCTGATCAAGGACAAACGGGACCGACCTTCGAACTAGAATGGACACACCCCGCGACGTATGGGTGGAGTGGTAAGCCGAGCCCACCCATGGTTTCTTAAGAGCCAGGACCTTTGCCCCCACTAGATGGGTCTCCATAAGGCGAATAATATCTGCACCATATTGTTTAAAGTGACGAAGCACTAATGAACGTTTGACTTTGTCGTTCAGCCCCCGGACATTCCAGGATAGAAATTTAAGTTGATTAGAGGCCATAAGTCAAGACAAAACAAAATATATGATCGGTCCCGCGTATCCCCGCCAGGCCATCAACACCAAGACTAGATGCTGTTGAAAAAATCAATGAACCCATAGCTTCTGCAACACATACAAGAAAAGAAAAAAAGAAAACAAACAACAAAATACAATCCCTCCCATCCTGCCCCCCCCCTCCCTGTATACCCACCCGAACTGAGACATACCTTATCCCAATAAACTGTTCCCCTTTAACAAAGAAAAAACAAACTATACCAACATAAAAGGGCAATGAATAAAATGACCCAAAGGCGTAGGCCCCCCTCCCTCACCTAAGAAAAGTGAGGAGACCCCACCCCGAGCCCTGGATATAAACATCAGTGAAGTGAAAAAATAAACATTAGCAGAGGCAACGTAGTATTATCCAGGTAACATACTGCGACACGGATATCAGCAAGAAATACCAGCCTAAACATAATGATATATCAGACATTAATGATCAGCCGCAAGCGCCCCCCTGGCCGGGGCCCAGCGATCCAGCCACAGGGCAGCGTCCCGAGGTGTAGCAAAGAATTTTGTTTCTCCGTCAGCCACCACCCTTAGCCTAGAAGGAAAAAGCATTGCATACTGTAGATTAAGTTCCTTGAGACGTCTTTTAATCGGAACAAATTGTGCACGGTCCTTTTGCACCTCCAGCGCAAAGTCCGGAAACACGGATATTTTAGAACCGTTCCACAACAGGGGACCCTTGGTGTGCGCCAGAGATAGAACAGCGTCCCGATCTCGGTAGTGGAGAAATTTCGCTATGAGTGTGCGCGGTGGCGCACCCGGCGGCAGCGGCCTGAAAGGGATTCTGTGAGCCCGTTCAACCGTGAAGAAAGGCGTAAAAGAGTCAGCCCGAAAATAATTTTTCAGCCAAGATTCAACTAACTGTTCCGGGGCGTTTCTCCGGGAGCCCCACAAAGCGGACATTGTTCCTCCTCAGTCTGCCTTCCATATCTAGCATCTTGCCTTTTATATCGGACAGCTGACCATCAATGGCAGTAACACGGGAGCTAAGCGGAGAGATCTTATCCTCCAGCGTAGATGTTCGTGTCTCGACTTCCCCGACCCGTTCTCTAACCTTTTGGATATCGTGATGGATTATGGTCAGGTCAGCCTGTACCTGGCCTATCCTGTCTGAGAGACGGGATTCGCTAGCCGCCAGGGCTTCCAACACTTTTTGCAGCACATCATCAGAAGCCTCACCAGAGGAGGATGAGTGACTGGGGGACCCGGGTGGAGGGGTATCCCCACCCCCATTCGGCGCCGCCGCGCGCCCTCTAGGGGTATGAGAGTATTGTGCAAGCCTGGCCGCAGCAGATTTATGGTGATTCTTCACCATTTTGTAGATATCTTAGAGTAATTCAGGATCAGTAGCTCAAAGAATATCAAACAACAGCACAGAGGTTGTATAGCTCAGAGTAATAGTAGTGTGTGCACACACTGGAAGCAGCAGGATATAGTCACAGCACCACAGATAACTATATATGGCAGTTCAGTGCAGTTCCACAGGAGCGTACAGGAGGGACCAAGGAAGAAGGAGCACGACCCCTATTTCATGCAGGCCTCCCTGGTAGCCCCAGGCCTTATAACACCCAGACAGCACAGGGTAGGAGAGGGGGGGTTGCGGGTGCCTCAGCTCACAGCAGCGCTGGGGGAAGCGAGGAGAGTGGTGTGCAGGTACAAGCAGGCCAACACTGTATTCCCCCGTGAGAGGGGGGTGTCGCGGGTGTCACAGCGCACCGCAGCGTCGGGCAAACACAGGAGGATGATCCGCAGGCTCCGGCAGGCTTATTCAGCAGTCCCCTGTGTGAGCGGCTCCCGCACAGCGCACACTATGAGGCCGCGCCAGAGAGCCGGGACCGGAAGTCACGGCGCCATCTTAGGAGAGGAGAGAGGCCAGGGGAGATAGGAGACTCGGCGTCCGGATTCTCCTCAGTCTGCACCCGTCCGGCGGCCCGCAATGGCTCCACGGCGGCTTGGTTCCTTCCCCCACCAGTTGAGGTAAATTGGGCTCGGGGGGACCCCTCAGGATATGTAGAACGGAGATATGGGAGTTGAGAGCACTCGCACCGAGCTGCTACTCCATGTCCCGCTAGGCCACGCCCCCCGTTATGTCGCACTTTAAAGGTCATTTAAAATATATGTACTTCAGTTTGTTCAGTTGTCACCCGGTGATTCTAATGCGACTCTGATCATTTCTGCAGCATTTGAATAAAATGTCCTGTGACAGAGCGTGAGACCACTGATTGCATCGCCTTATTCTCCATATATACACATTGTCAGAGGCATCACACATTGCATGACTGGATAGAGTACTTTAAATTCTAAATTTAACAGTAATACTGGATTTTACTTTTATCAGAGTTGGCACATGGATATTAATAATGACGTATTATTTTACATGTTTATCCCGCAGGTACAGGGGCATTAAGTGTCAACTTCGTTGGATGTCAGCTGAAGGACTAATATGTCTACAAAGACCAGAGTTTTGAATAGTATAGGTCATCTACCTGATCCACTGAGGCTGGACAAGGACAGGAGTCCTGTGACTGATAGGATGTTACATCTTACCCTGGAGATCATCTACCTGCTGACTGGGGAGGTGAGGGAGTCTGGGAGTGTCACAGTGGTGTCTCTCTTATCTCTATTACTAACACAGGGACCTGACTGGGGAGGTGAGGGAGTCTGGGAACATCACAGTGGTGTCTCTCTTATCTCTATTACTAACACAGGGACCTGACTGGGGATGTGAGGGTTTTTTGGGTGTCACGCTCCCATTTTTTTAGAAAATTAGGACAAGACCTGACCAGTATCATGCTTTCTATAATTGTTTCTCAATATATAGGATTACACAGTAGTGAAGAAGATACCAGGAGAGGATGACACATTCAGCAGCTGCCCCCATGTATCAGGAGGACTGAGCAGAGCCCAGAGCCCCATCACAGTGCCTCCACCTCACTCACTGATACATGAGAGGCACAATGACCAGAAGATCCTGGAACTCACCAACAAGATCATTCAGCTGCTGACTGGAGAGGTGACTGCTGGGAATGGGGCATTATACAGTAACGCCAGGGGATGTGTCTGGGTGATGACTGGAGAGGTGACTGCTGGGAATGGGACATTATACAGTAACACCAGGGGATGTGTCTGGGTGATGACTGTATCATTGTGTGTGTCAGGTTCCTATAAGGTGTGAGGATGTCACCGTCTATTTCTCCATGGAGGAGTGGGAGTATATAGAGGAACACAGGGGTCTGTACAAGGACGTGATGATGGAGAATCACCGGCCCCTCACATCACTGGGTAAGAGGAGACTGTCATGTAGTGTAATGGAGAGAGCAGCTATGGGGGCCACCTAGATACACATCATCTGATAATCACATATATACAATGTACTCAGTCACTGTGTGTCTTCTACAGATGGGGCCAGTAACAGGAATACCCCAGAGAGATGTCCCCGTCCTCTTTATTCCCAGGATCACACAGAGGAGAATCACAGTGTCCCACCGGGGGGTCAGGTAGGTGGGATTCAGAGTCTAACGAAATACCAAAGTGATTTTATACTATATGATCTGTAGAGAATCTTATACACTTATGTGTTTTAATGTGAACTCATTTGATTAAAATATTTTATTTTTATGTTATGGTGTTTAGGATGGTGACCTGAATGACTTTAAGGTGGAAGATTTAACGATGGAAGAAGAGACGTTAGTGAGGAGTGATCAGCAGTGTAAGGAGGAGGAAATCCCTACAGGTATCAGCAGAGGTGAGTAATAATCACTAAATACAGAGTTGCATACTGTATTCTCCTTGTACATTAACTACAGAAATCTCTTATCCTACACCCTCTTATGTCAGTACAGACTAATGAGGGACATGTATGTGCCCAGTGGGAGAATCATGAGCCATCAGCCCCTATTATACTCCTGCTCTCCCCCTCACATCATGTCACTGTGTGTTACCAGCCCATAGATCTGACCAGTCTCCTCCCCACACTCTTTGGTGTATCTCATACATCAGGAGCCATCAGCCTCTATTATACTCCTGCTCTCCCCCTCACATCATGTCACTGTGTGTTACCAGCCCAGAGATCTGACCAGTCTCCTCCTCACACTCTCTGGTGTATCTCATACATCAGGAGCCATCAGCCTCTATTATACTCCTGCTCTCCCCCTCACATCATGTCACTGTGTGTTACCAACCCAGAGATCTGACCAGTCTCCTCCCCATACTCTCTGGTGTATCTCATACATCGGCAGCCATCAAGCCCCTATTATACTCCTGCTCTCCGCCTCACATCATGTCACTGTGTGTTACCAGCCCAGAGATCTGACCAGTCTCCTCCCCACACTCTCTAGTGTATATCATACATCAGGAGCCATCAGCCCCTATTATACTCCTGCTCTCCCCCTCACATCATGTCACTGTGTGTTACCTGCCCAGAGATCTGACCAGTCTGCTCCCCACACTCTCTGGTGTATCTCATACATCAGGAGCCATCAGCCCCTATTATACTCCTGCTCTCCCCCTCACATCTTGTCACTGTGTGTTACCAGCCCAGAGATCTGACCAGTCTCCTTCCCACACTCTCTGGTGTATCTCATACATCAGGAGCCATCAGCCCCTATTATACTCCTGCTCTCCCCTCACATCATGTCACTGTGTGTTACCAGCCCAGAGATCTGACCAGTCTCCTCCCCACACTCTCTGGTGTATCTCATACATCAGGAGCCATCAGCCCCTATTATACTCCTGCTCTCCCCCTCACATCATGTCACTGTGTGTTACCAACCCAGAGGTCTGACCAGTCTCCTCCCCACACTCTATGATGTATCTCATACGTACAGTATGTATTTACTACTAACATTCGTATTTCCATACATGTATTCCCAGCAGATGGACATGGCAGCAGGAAAGCCTCAGGGGGACATCTCATTTCATCTCCAAAGTGTGAAACAGAAGATAACGTCATCACAGAGGATTCTCCAGGAGACAACTGCATTACCCCTACTATATGTCCAGTACTGAATAGTGCAGATACATCATTTGGTGCCTCTCATCATGAGCAGTGTTCTGATCATTCTGATATTATGTCATACAGTGCAGCTCTCGATGACTGTAAAATGTTTCCCTGCCCAGAATGTGACAAGTGTTTTACTCGCAAATCCTATCTTGGTCAGCATCAGCGAATTCACACACACGAGAAGAAGTTTCCCTGTCCTGAGTGTGGGAAACAATTTACATTTAAATCGGATGTTTCTAAACATCAGAGTACTCACAGCGGTGAGAAAACATTTCCGTGTTCCGAGTGTCAGAAAAGTTTCTCCCAAACATCACATCTCTCTAAACATTACCGGTCCCATGCGCCTGAGATGCTCTTACCGTGCTCAGACTGTGGGAAACGCTTTCCACAAAATTCTGATCTCATTGAGCATCAGAAAACTCACACCGGCGAGAAGCCATTTCCATGCTCTGAGTGTGGAATAGTTTTCACGTGTCAGTCGGTTCTAGATGAACATTCGAATATCCACCAAGGAGCGAAACCATTTCCATGTGCCGAATGCGGGAAATGTTTTGCCCAAAAATCATTCGTTGCTAAACATCAGATCATTCACACTGGTCAGAAGCCTTTTGCCTGTTCGGAATGTGGGAAATCGTTTACTCATAAAGCCAATCTGTTCGAGCACCAGAGAATTCACACCGGCGAGAGGCCATTTTTGTGCACCGGGTGTGGGAAAAGTTTTCGGCAAAAATCTAATCTTCTTAATCATGAGAAAATTCACGCGCACAAAAAGCCATTTCTGTGCTCAGAGTGTGGTAAAAGTTTTGCGCATAAATCAAATCTCATTGACCATCAAAGAACTCACACTGGTGAGAGGCCGTATTTTTGCTCTGACTGTGGGAAACGTTTTGCGCAGAAGTCAACCCTTGTAGAACACCAGAGGACCCACACGGGCGAGAAGCCGTTTTGTTGCTCTGACTGTGGAAAATGCTTTGCAGATAAATCGACCCTTGTTAAACATCAGAGAACTCACACGGGGGAGAAGCCTTACTCGTGCACAGAGTGTGGGAAATGTTTTGCGCAGAAGTCGTTTCTGGTTAAACATTTAAGAACTCACACGGGTGAAAAACCATTTCCCTGTCCCGAGTGTGGGAAATGTTTTACTCAGAAATCAACTCTTGTAAAGCATCAAAAAATTCACAAAAATTTACAAAGGTGAAACGTGGTGTGCTACGTTTCAAAGGTGAAACGTTCTGTGCCACCTTTCAGTTAAATGCACTGCAACCAAAAAAGAGCCCTTAACTAGGCATTCCTAAAGTATTTTTCCAACACTGACCTAGACACTGGCTAGATCTCTCTTCCTCATTATTGGGCTGATACAGAGGTGAATTCAAGTTGGTTTTGTGGGTGGATCTTTGGTGTTCAGGCATTGCGTGTTTTCTGGGGCCGAACACGTGCATCTCTGGCCTTAGGCAGCTCACTCTAATCTCCACTTTCACCTGATAAAGCGTAATTAGATTGCAACTTGGCGTTTGCAGGTAGGCTGAGTTCAGATAGGGTATATAATTGGAATTGCGGGCAACACAGAGTTGATGATATCATTGTTTATATGCGATTTGCAAGTTAATACTGTTTCTTGGTCATTGACATGATTGTTGCAAGATATAATTTAGAAAATATTGGAAGTCTGTTATTAGTACCTCGTACCTGGAAGCCAGCTTTCTATGAAGTTACAAACCCTGAATGATCATGTGAAAATCTGCCACTGCTTGATGAGAATTTTATTTTCATGAAGATCAACAATAATCATTTTTATATATTGTCAAGCGCCGCTAAGCAATTTCATAAGGAAATCAATTAGAAGATCAGTGTGGGGGATGTGTAATTTTTGAAGTTTAATATAGAAATTTTTCCAAATTGAATATATTCTACATTATATCCAGGAATCAATGTTTGTTTATTGCTCGGATGACATGTAAATTAAAATCTCACATTGTAATAATTGCATTAAAGGTTTGCATCCTATTTTTGTTTTGTACCTATTATTATAAAAGGCTTGCCACAAAGGAATCATGGAACAAAAATTGGTTTATCGCAAATGTCACAAGAGCTGAATCAGAAATAAATATAGATATATATGTGTATCCAGTGGAGCTAGGATCTTTTGATTATCAAGGTATTAATATTTGCACATAAGAGTCAACACACCAAAAAACACAATATAACACAGTTTTATTACAAAGGGATATACGTAGCTTCGGGAATGGTCTAAGCCAGGGGTGGGGAACTTGCGGCCCTCCAGCTGTTGTTGAACTACACATCTCAGCATGCCCTGCAACAGTGTTAGCATGGCGAAATAGCAAAACTATATAGTTGCAGAGCATGCTGGTATGTGTAGTTCAACAACAGCTGGCGGGCCAAAGGTTCCACACCCTGTCTAAGCAGTTAATCAATGGTTACATGCCAGGGAGCCCCTCTGTCTTCTACCCAAATCTAACTCTCTCTGCACATGTTACATCTGCCCCACATGCAGTGCAGCACGGATCTGCCCACTAGTGTGTTGTTTTTTTTTGTTTGCTAACAAAACTGAATAGGGCCCAAAATACAAATGTACGGGGATCTTCTTTCAATATGATTGCTAATCCTTTCCACCAAGTGGAGGGGAACCTGAGTGCTTTTTTAGAACTGTAGGGATGGAGCCTCCCTCATCGTTGCAGGTTCTCTGCCTAAATGGAGTATTTGTCGCGCCTTAGCTATAGATCAGGTTGTTGAGGTGTTGTGTGGTAAGGCGCGTTGAGGTGCGACAACATACACAGCATGCAATACACATCTTCACCACTGGGTGGCTAAGGCGCCACTAATCCAGTACTGTAGAGCGAATAGCGGCAGATGGATATACAGTACAGTAATCGTACTGTAATAGTGTACTCTTAGCAAGCCCTGGCAAATGGCCAGTGACAACTGTAATGTTATACACACAAACCAGTGGTCAGATGGAGAGAGTCAATCAGGAACTTGAAGTGTATAACGTACTATATATAAAGGAGGCATATTTTTACGCAGTGGGTTCACAATGCCTGGACTGTCATTTTGGCAGCGATGTGCGGGTGTCACAGATGCATTTATACCATGAACGCTGGGCTTTATTAGTAAATCATGCATCAAGTCATGCTAAACAGCCCTTGAAGTCGCACCATGCCGCGGAAGGACTCGGTAGTGGTGATCGTCTTTTTTTGCATTTTAGACGCAAATGTAACACTCGTAATTTGAAAAGCAACACTTGTATATTTGTGTAATAAGTAGCACCTACTCTGACAAAGGAAACCCAGAAATGATTTCCAAAAGAAAAAAGTTCCTTTGTGGAGCACTCTTTTGTGTATATAATTAGTTAATAATTTTAATAATTTTAATAAAACATAACTTTTATTCACTCTTATTCATAAAAACTTTCTAGACATAATCATACAATACAAATGTAACAAACATATATATAAAAATTATACTGGGCTCACCAAAATAATAATGGTAGTGGTGGTATTTTGGAGCATCAAATGATTAAATACATGTAACACATCAATACACCAATAGTTAATTAAGAGCTTTGAATGCTATTTCATGGTCATCTCCAGCTAAAGGTACCCTTGAAAATAATCTTAATGATTTTTCATATAATTCCTTCCTATGCTAGCTGTTAATACTAACATGCATGAAATTCTGGGCAATAAACCGCAAATACTGCTTTTGAACATGCTATCATAATTTGATAATTGACATGTAAACTACCCAGAAAGTAAATAATCTACATAGATAGTTATTTCTCGTAACAGTTAATGTCATAGCATGACCAATTGTCCTGCCCTGTACCCTCTCCCTTATTAGGTATCAAGTGCAAGTTGCAATGCACACACATTGGATAGAGAGGAACAGCGTGAAGGTATGCCACCCCTTCTGCTGCCGCCGTCTTCCGTGAGCAGACGGGGGTGAGAGCGGGACCGGCAAGCGCTGTTCACGATGGAGAGATGCAGTGATACGCCCTAACTCCCCCGTTTGTGGTGTTAGATGGTCCTGGTTACACTGGGCATTGCAGGAGCCAAATTCGCCACCGGGAGGAGGGCAGACACCGAAAATTGATAGGACAGAGACATAGATCACATATCAATTGCTTTGCTAATTGCTATGTCTAATGCTGGTTATATCAAATGATTTGATTCCTGACAGATCACACTGAAAGTGTCTAAAATGTATCCCAAAAGTAATAATGTAATACTGGGTATCAACATAAATGGAAATTAACTGTTATGCCTTTGATTGATTAGCGAAATAGGTAACAAAATGTCCCTAGCATAATAATTTTCGGATACATAATAGGTAAATAGAAAATTAGGGACAGCGTGAGAGTCTGCAGCCCTTTCTACTGCCTCCGTCTTCAGTGAGCGGATGGAGGTGAGAGCGGAGCTTGCAGGCACGCTGGCCGGAGAGAAAGATACGGTGTACAACCCTGCTCCCGTGTGCGGTGTTAGGTGGCCCTGGTTACATGCTGCATAGCAGGGACCAAATGCGCCGCCGGGAGAAGAGAAGACACCTGAAAGGAAAAAGACAGGGTACCTGACTCTTTAGCTGGAGGGTGTAGATGTGTGCAAGCTATACCCCTGCAGCGGGGAATCAGCAAACGGCCAGAACGCGTTTCACCACGGAGGGCTTAATCACCTGTGAGGCTCACAGGTGATTAAGCCCGTGGTGAAACGGGACCAAATGCGCCGCCGGGAGAAGAGAAGACACCTGAAAGGAAAAAGACAGGGTACCTGACTCTTTAGCTGGAGGGTGTAGATGTGTGCAAGCTATACCCCTGCAGCGGGGAATCCGCAAACGGCCAGAACGCGTTTCACCACGGAGGGCTTAATCACCTGTGAGGCTTACAGGTGATTAAGCCACAATTCCGGATTCACAAAACCCAGTCCCCGTGACAGTTTGCACTGGCCCTATGGATCCGGAGGGTGCTCATGGTTCCGGTACGGATCTTCTGCAGGGCATAGCAGCTCGTCTGGAGAGTCTAGAGGAATCCCAGCGCCAATTAGCTCAATTTATTCAAGGGATGGCTACCCGCCAGGATTCCATGCAAGCCGACATTGCTCATGTCGCCACTGGTCGACGCCCAGAGACTTAGCAAGTGCCGACCGCCCCAGTTCCTATGGTAGCTTCCCCTTCATCCCTGCGACTACCAACGCCCACCAAATTCGACGGGAACCCGAAGATGTGCCGCGGGTTCTTAAACTAGTGTGAGATTCATTTCTCTTTACAGCCCTTTAACTTCCCATCACAGAAGGCAAAGGTAGCATATATCGTCTCCCTCCTGGCCGGTCCAGCCCTGGATTGGGTGTCACCCCTGTGGGAGAGAGCCGATTCTCTACTTGATAAATATGATGAATTCATCGCTACCTTCCAAAAAACTTTCGATGAGCCCGGAAGAACCACGTCGGCATCAATCGAGATAATGCGCCTCCGGCAGGGAGACCGGTCTGTGGGACAGTATGTAGTACAATTCCAGACCTATGCTTCAGAATTACGGTGGAAAGAGGAGGCACTAGTATCGGCCTTCTGGAAAGGTCTGTCTGACAAAATCAAGGACGAGTTGGCTACCCGGGACCATCCGCCCAAATTAGACGACTTGATTTCCCTTTGTACCAAGATTGACGTTCGTTTTAGAGAGCGCCAGTTAGAGAAGAATCGTGGGGAGCGCCCAAGGTTCCGTCCTCCTCCGCCTTCTTCCTCGAGTGTGTCAGCTGAAGCGTCCCAGGATGAGTCTATGCAGATCAAAAGGGCTTGTCTCTCGCCAGAGGAGCGTCAGAGAAGGCGCAGGTAGAACTTGTGCCTATACTGCGGAGGTCCAGGACATTTGGTAGCCTCTTGCACCCAGCGTCTGGAACTAGCGCTCCTAACCAGAAGAGGAGACATTAGGTTAGGAGTGGTGACATCGTCTCCATCTCGTTCTGAGCCTGTCCTAGAGGTTTCTTTGGGTCTGCCACAGGGTTTTAAAGGGTTTTTCTCTCTCCTAGATTCGGGAGCTGCTGAAAACGTTATCACGGCAGATGTGGTACAGCGACTACAGATTCCTACAGTTGAGCTTTCCCGACCAATTGCCCTTTCCGCTGTAGATGGAAGTCGAATCTGCAGTGGAGTAGTTACCCACCAGACTCTTCCCCTTCAGCTATGTGTAGGAGCTCTCCATAAGGAGTTACTTAATTTCTTAGTCATTCCAATAGCTACTCATGAAATTGTTTTGGGACTTCCTTGGCTCCAGAAGCACAACCCAAGAATCGATTGGGTGAATATGCAAATTTTGGCCTGGGGAAAGTCGTGTGCTCAAACTTGTCTTACCAGTGTTAAACATGTGAATAAGAGCCAACTGGAGATTCTACCACAAATTCCGTCTTAGTATTCCTCCTTTTCTGATGTCTTCAGCAAACAGGCAGCAGAAGTCTTACCACCCCACAGACCCTGGAACTGCCCTATTGACCTGATTCCGGGAAAGATTCCTCCTAGAGGGCGAATATATCCTCTATCGGCCCCTGAGACTGACTCCATGTCGCAATACATCAAGGAAAATCTAGCTAGAGGATTTATTCGGCTTTCTACCTCTCCAGCCGGTGCGGGGTTCTTTTTCGGCCCAAAAAAAGGATGGTGGTCTTCGTCCCTGCATCGACTACCGTGGTCTGAACGACATAACAATAAAAAATCGTTACCGTTGCCCTTGATCTCAGAGCTATTTGACCGGGTTAAGGGTGCCTCTGTCTTCACCAAGTTGGACCTCAGGGGAGCATACAACCTGATCCGGATCAGTGCGGGTGACGAATGCTAAACGGCGTTCAACACTCGTGATGGGCACTTTGAGTATTTAGTCATGCCCTTCGGGCTTAGCAACGCACCAGCAGTTTTCCAAAATTTTGTAAATGAAATTTTCAGTGATTTACTCTATTGTTCTGTAGTAGTCTATTTAGATGACATACTAATTTTCTCGACCAACCTGAAAGATCACCGTTCTCAAGTCCAAGAGGTGCTGCGGAGGCTTCGCCAACATCATTTGTACTGCAAATTGGAAAAATTTCTTTTCGAACAATCCTCCATGCCCTTCCTGGTCTACATAATATCTGGTTCAGGATTAGAGATGGATCCAGCCAAGGTACAAGCGGTTCTAAATTGGTCCAAACCCACCACCATTAAAGCAATCCAACGCTTTTGGGGTTTTGCGAATTTCTACCTGAGATTTATCAAAGGATTTTCCTCTATAGTGGCACCTATCACCGCTCTCACTCGAAAGGAGGCTAATCCCAGAGAATGGTCAACATCTACAGATGAAGATTTCCAACGATTAAAACAGGCTTTTACTACAGCTTCAGTGTTGAGGCAACCCGATGTCAATAAAGCCTTTGTTTTAGAAGTAGATGCTTCAGCCGATGCTATGGGAGCAGTTCTCTCCCAACGTCTGAATGACAACAAACTTCATCCTTGCGGGTTCTTTTCCAAGAAGTTCTTACTAGCAGAAAGGAACTATACGATAGGAGAGCAAGAACTACTAGCTGTTAAGTTAGCATTGGAAGAGTGGCAGTATCTCTTGGAGGGGGCTAAGTTTCCTATCACTATTTTCACTGATCACAAGAATTTAATCTTTCTCAGGAATATTCAGTGTTTGAATCCTCGTCTAGCCCGATGGGCAATGTTCTTCTCAAGATTTAATTTCTCCCTAACCTTTCGACCTGGTTCTCAAAACCAGAAGGCAGATGCTCTCTCCCGATCCTACTCCTCTGAGGATTCCAACGACTCTCCTTCTCCTCAGCCTGTATTGGAGTCTCGGAACTTCGCCTCCACTAAACTACAGCCTCCATTGGGAAAAGTGTTCGTACCTCCTCACCTTCGGAAGAAATTACTGACCTGGGCCCATACCTCTCGTTTTTCCGGTCATGCTGGAGTCCATAAGACAACCGACCTTATCAAACGCTCGTATTGGTGGCCTGCACTGAAGTCTGATGTTTCCTCTTATATCGCCTCCTGCACCAAGTGTGCACAGCATAAGATCCCTCATCTTCGGCCAGCGGGAGAGCTAATGCCCCTAACTATTCCTAAGATGCCATGGACCCACCTTTCTATGGACTTCATCACGGATTTACCCTCTTGTAAAGGATTTACTACTATTTGGGTAATCATAGACCGCTTCTCTAAGATGGCTCGTTTCGTACCTCTTAAGGGTCTTCCCACCGCACCCGAGTTAGCTCAGCTTTTCATTGCAGAGATCTTTAAGTCCCACGGTCTTCCGACCGAAATTGTTTCTGACCGGGGAGTCCAGTTCGTGGCTAGATTCTGGAGGGCTCTCTGTGCCGCCCTACGGGTACAGTTAAAATTCTCAACGGCATATCATCCTCAAATCAATGGAAGTACAGAGAGAGTCAATCAAGACTTGGAGATGTTCCTCATAATTCATGTCTCTTCTTCTCAAGACGACTGGCTAGAACTACTACCATGGGCTGAGTTTGCTCACAACAACTCCTACCACTCTTCTACAGGTCATACCCCTTTCTATACCGTATATGGCTTCCATCCTCGAGTTCCTCAGTTCCTAGCTTTACCAGCTCAAGATCTTCCTGCGGTTCAGGAATCTCTCGAGACTTTCCGGAGTTTGGCGAAAAGTTCACCAAAATCTACAAAAAGCCTCTGCTCGCTATAAGTTCTGGGCTGATAAGAAGAGAAGGGTGGTACCTAAATTGGCAATTGGAGATCAGGTCTGGCTCTCTACGCGCAATTTTTAAGGTTACGTGTTCCATCTATGAAGTTCGCTCCTCGCTACATTGGGCCTTTCCCAGTTGAACAAATCATCAATTCCGTAACTTATAGGCTTGAGTTACCCCCGTACCTGAAAGTCTTCCCAGCCTTTCATGTTTCTCTTTTGAAGCCTTTAGTGTTAAACAAGTTTTGTAAGATCCTTCCTCGCTCTCCAAAGGTTGTCACGGATCGTGGTATTGAATTCGAGATCAAGAAGATCCTTGACTCCCGAGTAAGACATGGACGTCTACAATATCTTCTGGATTGGAAGGGCTACGATCCTGAGGAGCGTTCCTGGGAGGATTCTTTGGATGTTCATGCTCCCGCTTTACTTCACAAGTTCCATGAAGAAAATCCCAGCAAACCTGGTGGCTGTCCAGTGGCCATCCCTAAAAGGGGGGGTAATGTCACGGTCCGGCGGATCGAGTTCCGGGACCAGCGGTACTTACCTGTCTGGATGCTCTGGCGTGGTCCCTCCGGTGGGGGTGCGGACTGCTGACGAGGGGCACAACTTGCAGGCATGTCTGGGAGGAGAGGGCTCAGAGGCAGCAGCAAACATTTGTGCAGCTTCCAGCTGCAGAGGTCCGGGATGGGCGTCGCCGCCTTGGAAGGGTCAGCTAATCTAAAACACTCAGTCACCTGCAAGGTTTGCAAAACCAATGGGAAACAGTCTGCAGGTATAAATCTAGGGATTTCTGGGTAAGCAAATTGCCAGTGCAACGTCTCTCACACAGCCTTGTGTGTGCTAGTTCCCTGTGCTCCACAGCATTGCTTCTAAAGCATCCTGTTCCCTGAGTTCTCACCTGGATTGCTGGATCTACACCCGGTTATTTCTCCTCGTATGCTGACCTCTCCGAGTCACCATCCCTCTCAGCGAGTCTCAGTTACCCCAGTCTACAGTCTTCCTATCCGGGTTTCCGCCAGACGTTCGTCCACAGACGTACAGGTCCTGCCGACGCAACCGTTCTAACAAGTAAACAGCTAGGGCACCTGTGGAACCTCCTTTTAAAGCTCTATGAAAAGACTTTCATTCAACTTGCTCGGCTAATCCTGCCTAAAGTCACCGATACCAAACCGCACGCCACAATTTCCGGATTCACAAAACCCAGTCCCCGTGACACATTGGAGATTTATTGTCAAGGAATTGTTATCATAATTAATACTATAGGTTATAACTACTGTACAAATAGGCGGAGTGTGCCAACAGTGAAGTACAGTACAATATTCACCACGCTATCTATAACAGATTAGTGAATTTTGCGGACAGCGCTGACGGCAAAGATTGAGAGCGTTTGCCAGTAATATAATTATCATAATTCTCATGGATGCAGGGTTGGTCTGGCCCACAGGTGTACAGTGGAAACCACCGGTGGGCCCTACTGCCTGGGGGGGGCCACCACTTCCTCTAGGCATCCGGTTCCAGACTGTGCTGTTATTAATCTAGTACATTATCATGCATGCACTACAGTACTTACTGTATATATTTATCAAGGGGACCAACACTTGCAAAATGGTTAAGCAAACCAATGTGGTGGCTGGGCGACCCCCCCCCCCCCCCATTCCCCCCTAGAGACTGGCCACACCCCTAAACATGGGCCCCTACCACTGTATTCCCCCCGGTGGGCCCTACATGCCCCAGTCCGACACTGGATGGATGCATAGGGTGATACTCATTTTATGGTGAGTTAGTGGGAGTATTCTATTTGCCGAAATACATCAGCAGGTTCTTGGAACTACTCTATTATCCATGTACTTTCCTACAACACAATAAGTGGGTGTGTTTGAGAGGGGAACACCAGCCAGCAGTTTAACAACAATTACAACGTCACTGAATTTCACAGGAAAGATTAAATAGAAATGCTTAATACATATTTGGAATTATTCTGGAATTGTTACACTCCATACCATATTTATAGAGCTTGGTTTGAATTAAATTGATATAACAAGAGAACATACTGCAAGACAAACAATAATATACCGGTAAGTCTTTATTTGCAACAATAAACAAATTGACAGTACACATCATATTATCAGAGGTCATAGTACCCAGTTATTAATTATACGAACTGTGCACGACACATTGAGTACAGTGTGTGTTTTTAACAATATATGTTACACCTTGTCTTGTTATTTGTTGTTGGTTTTAACATTACTATATTAAAAGTTATATTTTATGTATCCATTTATTGGCTTTCTTCTGTGAAAAAGATAATTTTAATCGGCAGAAGCTGCTTGTGAATCCTATTACATCGTCTAACACGCATTTTCGCGGGGAAAAAAACAAAAACGCACAATCAGCGCTACCAAATCCCCCCGCGACATGGTGAAACTTCAAAGGCTGTTTAGTGTGACTGCAGCAAGGATGTAAGGGGACACATCTGTAAGATGCATTTACAGCAAGAAAAGACACTCGATATTAGCAGAGCTGCCCAACAAATGACAGATTACCCAGAAGCCACATTCATTTGTAAATCACGTTAGCATTGTGCTTGCACCTAGCGATCGAGAGATGCCTGGCGTGAGTGAGCTGCTATTTGCTGGGCAGCTCTGCTAACCTCATGCACGCGCAATGGTGATTTTCAAAAGCGACACCTGGTGGATGATCACTGGTATTACACTCACTGGTAACGCCATACGCCTAGCTAAGCTCTATGAGCCACCCTGCTACAAAACGCGCTGCCTTGCGACCAGGCACACTGCGACTCCGTGATCGGGACCAACCAACGCCATAGACGGTATAGATGAGTGAAGCTCCATCTGTAGGATCTTTTGGTTATCAAGGTATTATTATTTGAACATAAGAGTCAACACACCAAAAAACACGATATACCAGTTTTATTAAAAAGGGATATACTTGCAGATGTATTTCTCTCATTCTATAGAGGTATATCTAAATCTCGCCTAACATATACCCTACCGGAAATACAATTGTTCCTATCTACGATTGATCTACCCAAATTGACTGTAGATGCTATAGCCCTCGTGGAAGCCCCCCTAACATTAGATGAAGTGGACACAGCAATCCGATCCTTTCCAGGTGGTAAAGCCCCGGGGACGGATGGCATACCAATTGAATTATACAAGAAACACTCTGCAGCATTTGTCCCCAGTCTACTAAAACTCTTTAACGACCTCCTGGAGGCTGGCACTTTTCCGGCTTCTATGTCCGAGGCAATTATAGTTGTATTACCGAAAACCCGGAAAGGATCTACGGTTCCCCGATTCCTATAGACCAATCTCCCTGATCCCCACGGATGCTAAGATACTAGCAAGGGTATTGGCCATACGTCTTAATAATGTGATCACTTCCGTAATTCATCTGGATCAAACCGGTTTAATGCCAGGAATGTCCACCTCTACCAATTTAAGGCGGCTCTTTACTCACCTCCAGGTCGAGCATGCAGGGGAATCTAGCTCTGCTATAGTCTCTTTAGATGCCACTAAGACGTTTGCCTGGGTTTGAGTGGCTAGATTTATGGGAAGTCATGCGCTGCATGGGCGTCGGTCCCATCTTCATCAAATGGGTTCCGCTCCTCTATCACCAACCGAAAGACAGGATCTCTGTCAATGGCTACGTTTCTACATCTTTTCCCTTGTCTAGGGACAATTTGCCATTGCCATTGAACCGTTGGCTTGCATTATACGATCCAACCCAAATATACTGAGGTTTCACCTACATAATAGGAGGGTTGACACAGTAGCTTTATATGCCGATGACCTTTCATTATTTTTACATGACCACAGGTCTGCTATGCCGGCTGTTCTAGATGTTATTGAAGTTTTTGGTGGATATTCTGGTTGAACTATCAATTGGACTAAATCTTCTATAATGCCCCTGCAAGGTCCTTCCCCGCCTGACCCTGAGGTGCCCTTACCATTGCATTGGGTTGATCAATTCAAATATTTGGGGATAATAGTCACCAACGACTCTGTTGATTTTATACCCAATAATTTACTACCGTCACTTGATTACTTAAGGTAAAAATCTAAAGCGTGGTGTAAGCTTCCTCTTACGGTAACCGGAAGAATAAATCTTATCAAAATGATAGTGCAACCCAAAATTTTATATGTATTACAGCAATCTCCAGCTTCCATTCCAGCCTCCTTTTTTACAAAGCTGAACAATATCCTCTCGTCTCGTTTGGGCTAATAAACGACCCAGGATTGGCATTAATACACTTACTACCGTGTTTCCCCGATAATAAGACACTGTCTTATTTTTTTTTTTCCAACGAAAAACACCATAGGGCTTATTTTCGGGGTAGGGCTTATTTTAATTAACATTGACAGCAAATTTAAAAAAACAGGTGCCACCATGCCCCCAGTCCTGCTTTTACAGCCCCCAGTCCTCCTTTTACAGCCACCATTCCCCCAGTCCTGCTTTTACAGCACCCAGTCCTCCTTTTACAGCCACCATGCCCCCAGTCCTGCTTTCACAGCCCCCAGTCCTCCTTTTACAGCCACCATTCCCCCAGTCCTGCTTTTACAGCACCCAGTCCTCCTTTTACAGCCACCATTCCCCCAGTCCTGCTTTTACAGCCCCCAGTCCTCCTTTTACAGCCACCATGCCCCCAGTCCTGCTTTCACAGCCCCCAGTCCTCCTTTTACAGCCACCATTCCCCCAGTCCTGCTTTTACAGCCCCCAGTCCTCCTTTTACAGCCACCATGCCCCCAGTCCTGCTTTTACAGCCCCCAGTCCTCCTTTTACAGCCACCATGCCCCCAGTCCTGCTTTTACAGCCCCCAGTCCTCCTTTTACAGCCACCATTCCCCCAGTCCTGCTTTCACAGCCCCCAGTCCTCCTTTTACAGCCACCATGCCCCCAGTCCTGCTTTCACAGCCCCCAGTCCTCCTTTTACAGCCACCATGCCCCCAGTCCTGCTCCTCACCTACTGCACTTTACAGTTCCAGTTCTTCTTCTTGCTTTCTGCCAGCGCCACTGCTACTCCGCTCCCGCCGTGTACAGAAGCCGTGTGATGTGCGCGGTGACATCATGCGCAGGGCGCAATGCATCCCTGGGACTTGGAGATGGAGTCTTCAGTACTGTACAGCATCCCTCAAGCAGGGCGGCGGTGAAGGGTGTTAGCGGGGGTGGAGCTGGGGGCATTGAATTTAGTGCATGGACTCGGGTAATGGGAATTTTGATAGGGCTTATTTTCGGGGTAGGGCTTATTTTGGACCAGTTTCCAAAAGCAAGGGTAGGGCTTATTATCGGGGAAACACGGTAGGTCTAAAATAGACGGTGGTTTAGCACTCCCCCATTTTAAGTTCTACTATTTTGCCTCTCAGCTAGCTCACATGGGTTTATGGATTCGGGATGGTGACCCGGTCTCCTTGTCTGCTGCTTTGCTACGGAGGGTGGCCCCGGGTTATACTCCTTTACAAACATTTCTCCATGCACCTCCCATATTCTCTCAAGCTATCTAGATTTGGCGAGAGGTTGGGGCTCTATTTAAGTCTGATAACCTCGATCCTGATACTCCCCTCTGGAATTCTCGCCGGTTATCTGAATTGGGTTCTCTGTCTGGCCGTCAGGTGTGGGGGGACTAGGGGGATAGTTGCAATTGGTCAATTATACTGCAACGGGGCCCTTAAATCTTTCCAACAACTGAAAGATGAATTAGATTTACCCCACACCCTTTTCTATCGATATCTACAGCTAAGGCATGCTCTACAGGTCCTGTTTAAAGATAACTCACCCGTCCTTACTCCCTCTCCTGCGAAGACTTTTATTGGTGACTTGGGTCGAGCTAAATCTATTTCTATGGCTTACTCATTTTTGATGACTAATCACTATAGAGATAGCCTCCCAAGGTTATGAGAACGCTGGGAAGAAAACCTTGGTCCATTCAGTGATGAAGAGTGGGATGCAGCCAGAGCATGCCCATGTAAGGTCATTGCCTCTATAAGATACCAACAGATACAACAGTTTATTCTACATAGAACCTACCTGACCCATTAGGTTAGTCAAATTTGGCAGACGGTCCTCTGACACCTGTCCTAAATGTAAAACTGATAAAGGCTCCTTTTGGCATCTACTGTGGCAGTGCCCGATAGTCTGTAGTTTCTGGTCCCAGGTTAAAGCTGCAATAATAACCACTGGTATCCCTGCTGAGGTACTTACGTCCAAAGCATGTGTACTGGGGGCTGGGGTAGAGGAAGTTCTTAGTGGACCTGATGTACAATACCTTAAAAGCCTGTGCACCCTTGCAAAGGTTTATATAGCCCGCTTGTGGCTTGCGTAGGCAGGCCCTGTTTTCTGGGCATTGATAGCTCTGGTTAACGAATCTATGGAGCATGAATGATTTACGTATATGTCCCGTGGAGCTATTGAGAAGTTTAAAAATATTTGGGCCAGGTGGATGGATTCCTCTTATGTATCCCGGGACTAAGGGGGACATTTACTAAGCAGTGATAAAAGTGGAGAAGTAAGCCAGTGGAGAAGCTGCCCATGGCAACCAATCAGCTGCTCTGTATACTTTTATAGTATGCAAATTCTAAATGTTACGTCAATGCTGATTGGTTGCCATGGGCTACTTTTCCACTGGCTCACTCCTCCACTTTTATCACTGCTTAGTAAATGTCCCCCTTACTCTACTAAGCCCTAACTTTTTTATTTTTTTGCCTTGTCAAGTGTTTGCTGGCATTTCTGTCTGAGCTCAATATTTGTGCTTTCCCTGATCACAAAAATCAAGCACAGATCTGTCTGTCATTATGTGATCTGTGGTTGAGACTATTCCTGCTCTTTTGTATTAGTTTCTCTTACGTCATAGAGGATGCTGGGGACTCCGTAAGACCATGGGGTATAGACGGGCTCCTCAGGAGACATGGGCACTATAAAGAACTTTAGAATGGGTGTGCACTGGCTCCTCCCTCTATGCCCCTCCTCCAGACCTCAGTTAAATCCTGTGCCCAGAGGAGATTGGGTGCATTACAGGGAGCTCTACTGAGTTTCTCTGAAAAAGACTTTTGTTAGGTTTTTTATTTTCAGGGAGCACTGCTGGCAACAGGCTCCCTGCATCGTGGGACTGAGGGGAGAGAAGCAGACCTACTTAAGTGATAGGCTCTGCTTCTTAGGCTACTGGACACCATTAGCTCCAGAGGGAGTCGGAACGCAGGTCTCCCCTCGCCGTTCGTCCCGGAGCCGCTCCGCCGTCCGCCTCACAGAGCCGGAAGACACAAGCCGGGTGAGTATAAGAAGAAAGAAGACTTCAAAGGCGGCAGAAGACTTCAAATCTTCCCTGAGGTAAGCACGCAGCGGTGACGCTGCGCACCATTGCTCCCATACACAACACACACTGCAGGCACTGATGGGTGCAGGGCGCAGGGGGGGCGCCCTGGGCAGCAATATAAACCTCTAGGACTGGCAAATACATATATATAGGCTGCGGAGGCAGTAGATATAAAAATCCCCCGCCAGTATTACAAAATTGAGCGGGACAGAAACCCGCCGCTGGAGGGGGCGGAGCTTGATCCCACAGCACTAACCAGCGCCATTTTCTCCACAGAGCACTGCAGAGAAGCTGGCTCCCCGGACTCTCCCCTGCTGAACACGGTGACACAGGGCAGAAAAGAAGGGGGGGGGGGGCAATTGTAAGGCGCAGTGAGTGTATTATACAGATAATTATATATGAAAGCGCTATATTATCTGGGCATTTGTTTCCAGTGTTAGTTGGCGCTGGGTGTGTGCTGGCATACTCTCTGTCTCTCCAAAGGGCCTTATTGGCGAACTGTCTCCATATAAATATATCCCTGTGTGTGTGGAGGGGTCGGTATGAGTGTGTCGGTATGTCTGAAGCGGAAGGCTCATCTAAAGAGGAGGTGGAGCAGATGATTGTGGTGTCTCCGTCGGCAACGCCGACACCTGATTGGTTGGACATGTGGAATGTTTTAAATGCAAATGTGACCTTATTACATAAGAGGATGGACAAAGCAGAGTCCAGGGAAAAAGCAGGGAGTCAATCCATGGCTTTGACTGTGTCACAGGGCCGTTCAGGGTCTCAAAAATGTTCTCTATCCCAAATAGCAGACACTGATACCGACACGGATTCTGACTCCAGTGTCGACTACGATGATGCAAGGTTACACCCAAGGGTGGCTAAAAGTATTCATAACCTTTCCCCCATCTCATGAGCTGAACGAGTTATTTGAAAAAGCTTGGGAAACTCCAGACAAAAAACTGCAGATTCCCAGGAGGATTCTTATGGCGTATCCTTTCCCTGCGCAGGACAGGTTACGGTGGGAATCCTCACCCAAGGTGGACAAAGCTTTAACGCGCTTGTCCAAGAAGGTGGCGCTACCGTCTCCAGACACGGCAGCCCTCAAGGATCCTGCTGATCGCAGACAGGAAACTACCTTAAAATCTATTTATACGCATACGGGTGCTTTACTCAGACCGGCAATAGCATCGGCGTGGGTATGTAGCGCAGTTGCAGCTTGGACAGATACCTTGTCAGCTGACATTGATACCCTAGATAGGGATACCATTTTATTGACCTTAGGTCACATTAAAGACGCAGTCTTATATATGAGAGACGCTCAAAGGGACGTTGGGCTGCTAGGTTCTAGAGCCAACACCATGGCGGTTTCTGCTAGGCGAGCCCTGTGGACCCGCCAATGGACGAGTGATGCCGACTCAAAGAGGCATATGGAGGTTTTACCTTACAAGGGTGAAGTTTTATTTGGGGACGGTCTCGCGGACCTGGTTTCCACAGCTACCGCGGGTAAATCTACTTTTTTGCCTTTTGTTCCTCCACAGCAAAAGAAAACTCCACAAGATCAGACGCAGTCCTTTCGGTCGCATAAGTCCAGAAGAGGTCAGGGCTCATCCTTCCTCGCCAGAGGTAAGGGTAAAGGGAAAAGAACGCCTGCTTCGGCTAGAACAGAAGTCCTCCCCGGCTTCTACTAAATCCACCGCATGACGCTGGGACTCCACTGAGGGAGTCCGCACCAGTGGGGGCACGTCTTCGACTCTTCAGCCAGGTCTGGGTTATGTCAGACGTGGATCCTTGGGCAATGGAAATTGTATCCCAAGGCTACAAACTGGAATTCGAAGAGGTGCCCCCTCGCCGATTTTTCAAGTCGGCCTTGCCAGCTTCTCCCCCAGAGAGGGAAGTACTGTTAGCTGCAATTCAAAAGCTGTGTCAACAGCAAGTGATTATCAAGGTTCCCCTAATCCAACAGGAGAAAGGGTACTATTCAACCCTGTTCGTGTTCCCGAAGCCGGATGGCTCGGTCAGACTATTTTAAATCTAAAATCCCTAAACCTGTACTTGAAAAAGTTCAAATTCAAGATGGAATCTCTCCGGGCAGTGATCTCCAGTCTGAAAGGGGGGGATTTTATGGTGTCACTAGACATAAAGGATGCATACCTTCATGTCCCCATATATCCTCCTCATCAGGAGTACATGAGATTCGCTGTAAAGGACTGTCATTACCAGTTTCAGACGTTGCCGTTTGGGCTTTCCACAGCCCAGAGGATTTTCACCAAGGTGATGGCGGAGATGATGGTGCTCCTGCGTAGGCAGGGAGTCACAATTATCCTGTACTTGGACGATCTCCTGATAAAAGCAAGATCAAGAGATCAATTGCTGAAAAGCGTGTCGCTCTCCCTGAGAGTGCTACAACAGCACGATTGGATTCTAAATCTGCCAAAGTCACAATTGATTCCAATGACTCGACTATCATCCCTAGGCATGATTCTGGACACGGAACAAATGAGGGTTCTTCTCCCAATGGAAAAAGCCCAGGACCTCCAGAACATGGTCAGAGACCTGCTAAAACCAAAAAGAGTGTCTGTTCATCAATGCACTCGAGTTCTGGGGAAAATGGTGGCAGCCTACGAGGCTATCCCCTTCGGCAGGTTTCATGCGAGGACATTTCAGTGGGACCTTCTGGACAAGTGGTCCGGGTCCCATCTACAAATACATCAAAAGATAAGCCTGTCCCCCAGGGCCAGGGTGTCTCTCCTGTGGTGGCTGCAGAGTACTCACCTTCTAGAGGGTCGCAGGTTCGGCATTCAAGACTGGGTTCTGACAACCACAGACGCGAGCCTCCGAGGGTGGGGAGCAGTCACACAGGGAAGAAATTTTCAGGGACTATGGTCAAGCCAGGAGGCTTGTCTAAACATCAATGTACTGGAATTGAGGGCCATATACAACAGCCTACGACAAGTGGAGAATCTTCTTCGCGACCTACCGGTTCTGGTTCAATCAGACAACGTCACAGCAGTGGCTCATGTAAACCGCCAAGGCGGGACAAGGAGCAGAGTGGCAATGGCGGAAGCCACCAGGATTCTTCGCTGGGCGGAAAATCACGTAAGCGCTCTGTCAGCAGTCTTCATTCCGGGAGTGGACAACTGGGAAGCAGACTTCCTCAGCAGGCACGATCTCCATCCAGGAGAGTGGGGACTTCATCAAGAAGTTTTTGCAGAGGTAACAAGTCTTTGGGGAATTCCTCAAATAGACATGATGGCGTCACGCCTCAACAAGAAGCTTCGGAGGTATTGTACCAGGTCAAGGGACCCTCAGGCAGTAGCGGTAGACGCCCTGGTGACACCATGGGTGTTTCAGTCGGTCTATGTGTTCCCTCCTCTTCCTCTCATCTCAAAAATATTGAGAATCATAAGACGAAAAAGAGTGCAGACAATACTCATTGTTCCAAATTGGCCTCAAAGGGCCTGGTACTCAGATCTTCAGGAAATGCTCACAGAAGATCCGTGGCCTCTTCCTCTCAGGGAGGACCTGTTAAAGCAGGGGCCCTGCGTGTTCCAAGACTTACCGCGGTTACGTTTGACAGCATGGCGGTTGAACACCGAATCCTAGCTGGGAAAGGTATTCCGGAAGAAGTCATCCCTACGCTGATAAAGGCTAGGAAGGAGGTGACGGCGAAACATTATCACTGTATCTGGAGGAAGTATGTATCTTGGTGCGAAGCCAAGAATGCTCCTACGGAGGATTTCCATCTGGGCCGTTTTCTCCACTTTCTACAGACAGGAGTGGATATGGGCCTGAAGTTAGGCTCCATTAAGGTACAGATTTCGGCCCTATCTATATTATTTCAGAAGGAATTGGCTTCTCTCCCAGAAGTCCAGACTTTTGTAAAGGGAGTGCTGCACATCCAGCCTCCTTTTGTGCCCCCATGGGACCTTAACGTGGTGTTACAGTTCCTAAAATCTCACTGGTTTGAACCTCTTCAAAAGGTTGAATTAAAATTTCTCACTTGGAAGGTGGTCATGTTATTGGCCCTGGCATCTGCAAGGCGGGTGTCCGAATTGGCGGCCTTGTCTCACAAGAGCCCCTATCTGATTTTCCATGTGGATAGAGCGGAGTTGAGGACTCGTCCTCAATTTTTGCCCAAGTTGATTTCATAATTTCATATGAACCAACCTATTGTGGTGCCTGTGGCTATGGGTGACTTGGAGGACTCCAAATCCCTGGATGTAGTCAGGGCCTTAAAAGTGTATGTAGCCAGGACGGCTCGGGTTAGGAAAACAGAAGCACTGTTTGTCCTGTATGCAGCCAACGAAGTTGGCGCTCCTGCTTCGAAGCAGACTATTGCTCGCTGGATCTGTAACACGATTCAGCAGGCTCATTCTACGGCTGGATTGCAGTTACCGGTAAATTCGGTAAAGGCCCATTCCACTAGGAAGGTGGGCACTTCTTGGGCGGCTGCCCGAGGCGTCTCGGCTTTACAGCTTTGCTGAGCAGCTACTTGGTCGGGTTCAAACACTTTTGCAAAATTCTACAAGTTTGATACCCTGGCTGATGAGGACCTCATGTTTGCTCAATCGGTGCTGCAGAGTCATCCGCACTCTCCCGCCCGGTCTGGAGCTTTGGTATAAACCCCATGGTCCTTACGGAGTCCCCAGCATCCTCTAGGAAGTAAGAGAAAATAAGATTTTAAACCAACCAGTAAATCTTTTTCTCCTAGTCCGTAGAGAATGCTGGGCGCCCGTCCCAAGTGCGGACTACTTCTGCAATACTTGTATATAGTTATTGCTTAAATAAGGGTTATGTTATAGTTGCATCGGTTCTGCACTGATGCTATGTTATTGTTTCATACTGTTAACTGGGTAGTTTATCACAAGTTATACGGTGTGATTGGTGTGGCTGGTATGAATCTTGCCCTAGACTACTTTCTGCAAGGCTTGTATATAGTTATTGCTTACATAAGGGTTATGTTACAGTTGAAATCAGTCTTTGCCCGATACTGTTTTTTGTTCATACTGTTAACTGGTTGCGTATATTCCATGTTATACGATGTGGATGGTGTGGGCTGGTATGAATCTTGCCCTTGGATTAACAAAAATCCTTTCCTCGTACTGTCCGTCTCCTCTGGGCACAGTTCTCTAGTTGAGGTCTGGAGGAGGGGTATAGAGGGAGGAGCCAGTGCACACCCATTCTAAAGTTCTTTATAGTGCCCATGTCTCCTGCAGAGCCCGTCTATACCCCATGGTCCTTACGGAGTCCCCAGCATCCTCTACGGACTAGGAGAAAAAGATTTACCGGTAGCTTTAAAATCTTATTTTTTGTACATTACTTATTATCAGCTTTTTCATGCTTTTTTTCAAAAAATTTTTTTTACCTGGGGAAGTTTGGTTATTTAGTTACTCCTTTATTGGAATATAACAGGAATGTTTGTATTTATATTGCGCAGAACTATGAAAATGACGACACCCACTGTATGGTAATATTGTACGGCAGTTCTTTATTTATTCAATTTCGAGCATCATATACAGTTACCAGGTCTTTCAGAAATATTTAATAACATACTTATACATGTAATGTTGTGCAGATACTCATTTTATCTGGCCATCCTTCTATAGGATTGTCCTGTCATTTCATGGTTCTGTATTTTCTCTTGTATGGTCAATAAAAAAAACTTTATTGAAAAAAAAAAGGGTTATACTTGGCTTCGAGAATGGTCTAAGCCAGGGGTGGGGAACTTGCGGACCTCCAGCTGTTGTTGAACTACACATCCCAGCATGCCCTGCAACAGTTTTAGCATGGCCAAATATCAAAACTCTGGCAGGGCATGCTGGTATGTGTAGTTCAACAACAGCTGGCGGGCCAAAGGTTCCCTACACCCTGTCTAAGCAGTTATTCAATGGTTACATGCCAGGAAGCTCCTCTGTCTTCTACCCAAATCTAACTCTCTCTGCACATGTTACATCTGCCCCACCTGCAGTGCAGCATGGTTTTGCCCATTAGTGTGTTTTTTTGGTTTGCTAACAAAACTGACTAAGGCCCAAAATACACATGTACGGGGATATTCTTTCAATATGATTACTAATGCTTTCCATCAGGTGGAGGGGAACCTGCGTGCTTTTTAGAACTGTAGGGATAAGAGACACAGGTGTAGGCGCTAATAAATTACATGGAAATGAAGAAATACAGCAATAATTAAACCGCACATTCCTGATCTGAAGATGCTGATGTTGTATGTTATCTTGTTCCCATAATACCAGAGTCCACTTTTGTCATTAAATCCTTGACTTCAAAAAGATGGACGCATGTCAAGACGGTTTTAGCGGGAGCCTTTAGGCCATACAGAATGGTTTAAGATGGTGTACCCAACTCACCACATTACAAACTGTGTAAAGGTTTCTTTATCTTTTATTCACTTGCAGCCCTCAACCAGAAAATAGAAGAGTAGCGTACCCAAACTCACTCACAGATGTGTAAAGGTTTCTTTTTGGTACATAAATAGAGGTGTAATCACTCAATGCTGGTGTACCACGCTCTCGATTCAAGATGTATATGGAATCCTATCTGGGCTTCTTTTAGTCACACATAGGGTTGGTAACTACTATTAGCAATCTCTGTATTGGTACATAGGAATCAAGCCAAAAATAATGACTGTAATCCAAGATATTTAAAAGACGTGTTTTATTTCACATGAAGTCCCCCGTAGTTGGGGTTTCAAGGACATACGTACAAATTAGTTGTAGTAAAAAACAGAAAAAATTAAGCAATGATCCACCCACTTTCCAAACAATGAAACTTGGACCGTCTAAGTTGAGTGGATGGAAGATTACCTCAGAAGTTTCAGTAAGCCAGAGTCTCATGGTGCCTCAGATGCTACCAACCGATTTCGGCTCAACAGGAGCCATTGTCAGGACATGTGGACACTGTGACTATATAGGGGTCTATTTACTAAGCCTCGGATGGAGATAAAGTGGACGGAGACGAAGTACCAGCCAATCAGCTTCTAAATGCCATGTCACAGACTGGGTTTGAAAAATGACAGGAGCTGGTTGGCTGGAACTTTATCTCTGTCCAAGGCTTAGTAAATAGACCCTAACTATGAAGCATCCAATAAGTACAGTAAGTGACAGGAAATGATGTCATTGTCACACCAACAACAACAACAACGTATAAATCGCAAAACATTGAGGATGGGACATTTCACATTCAATATTTGTCAATGTAAACTCTGGGGTCTATTTACTAAGCATTGGATGAAGATAAAGCACTAGCCAATCAGCTCCTGTCATTTTTCAAACAGCCTGTAACATGGTAGTTAGAAGCTGATTGGTTGATACTTTGGGGTCTATTCATGAAGCAGTGATAAAAGTGGATAAGTGAGCCAGTGGAGAAGTTGCCCATGGCGACCAATCAGTGTTGAGGTAACATTTATAAAATGTATTCTATAAAATTATACGTCCCAGCTGATTGGTTGCCATGGGTAATGTCTCCACTGGCTTATTTCAGTACACTTTTCACTGCTTCATGAATATACCCCTTTATCCCCGTTGACTTTATCTCCACCCAAGGCTTAGTAAATAAACACCTATATGCTACTGGTAAACATAAAAGTCCCTGGGTACCGGAAGTTATATACGCGTTTCATGGCATAATTAAGGTAGACCTCTCACTGTCTAAGAGTGGCGCCAAAGCTTTAGCTTTTTCCAAATTTAGGAGAGCAGTGGACAATCACTTCCCCGTCTCCCGCACGCGGTACATATATAATACATCACCGCAGTAGAAAAACCAGCGGTGAGAAGAAGTTGCATTATACAGGTAATATGCGTTCCACCGACATCGCAATGGAGGATGATGGGACCCACGATCAGATGTGAGGTATGTGCGTCACTTGTGGTTCACGGAGACCTCCATCCACGCAGGGATAGGTAATATAGGTAACAGTTAATCCAATAACGAATGGATAAAATGAAGCAGGGTCTCAGTCCTCGCAATAGGCTGCATAATCCTTTATTTCTGGATGGGCAAAGAATCCAAAATCATATAATATAATCTACAATGGGCTGGAGAGGACTACCAGGATCAATATATGACAGGAGTCAAATAGAGCATACATAGGGGTATATGCAATTGCGGTCGAATTCCCGAAATTGTCGAATTTCGGGTCATTTTCGCCCCAAAAAAAAATTCGCCTATGCAATTCAGTGCTTTCCGACCAAAAAACGGACTTTCAAAATTCGACTTTTTGAAATTCGAATTTTTGCAAATTCGACTTTTCTGCAATGATACAAGTGCTGCAATTCGACCAAAGCATATTCAATTCAAGTTTGGAAATTCGACAGCAGTGCTTTTAGACAGCAAATTCGTCATTTTCAATCCACCACACTTTGGAGGGTGAAAACAATAAAAACAATTTTAAACATGTTTTTTTTGGTGTTTTTTTTTTTAGGAATAGCATATCTATTTATATTAGAAGGGATTAGGTACTTTTTTTTTTTTTTTTTTTGGAGGCACAAATATTATTTATATATTTTTTAAAATATTATTTTTTTTTTATTGCTGGAACGGTAAAATCCTTTAAAAAAATGGCGTGGGGTCCCCCCTCCAAAGCATAACCAGCCTCGGGCTCTTCGAGCTGGTCCTGGTTCTAAAAATGCGGGGAAAAAATTGACAGGGGATCCCCCGTATTTTTAAAACCAGCACCGGGCTCTGCGCCTGGTGCTGGTGCCAAAAATACGGGGGACAAAACGAGCAGGGGTCCCCCGTATTTTTCACACCAGCATCGGGCTCCACTAGCTGGACAGATAATGCCACAGCCGGGGGTCACTTTTATGCCGTGCCCTACGGCCGTGACATTAAATATCCAACTAGTCACCCCTGGCCGGGGTACCCTGGGGGAGTGGGGACCCCTTCAATCAAGGGGTCCCCCCCCCCCAGCCACCCAAGGGCCAGGGGTGAAGCCCGAGGCTGTCCCCCCCCATCCAATGGGCTGCGGATGGGGGGGCTGATAGCCTTTTGTGATAATGAAAAGAATATTGTTTTTTCCAGCAGTACTACAAGTCCTAGCAAGCCTCCCCCACAAGCTGGTACTTGGAGAACCACAAGTACCAGCATGCGGGAGAAAAACGGGCCCGCTGGTACCTGTAGTACTACTGGGAAAAAAATACCCAAATAAAAACAGGACACACACACCGTGACAGTAAAACTTTATTTCATACGTCGACACACACATACTTACCTATGTTCACACGCCGACATCGGTCCTCTTCTCCATGTAGAATCCACGGATACCTGAAAATAAAAGATCAATATTCTCACCTCAGCCATGGTCCAGAGATACATCCACGTACTTGGCAAAAGAAGAAAACGAACACACGGGCCACCGGACTGAAAGGGGTCCCATGCTGACACATGAGACCCCTTTCCACGAATGAGACCTGTCAGTGACAGCTGTCACACAAAGGTCTCTAAAGCCAATCAGGAAGCGCAACTTCGTTGCGCTCACCTGATTGGCTGTGCGCTGTCTGAACTCAGACAGCGCATCGCACAGCCCCGTCCATTTTATTCAATGGTGGGAACTTAGCGGCTAGCGGTGAGGTCACCCGCCGGTCAGCGGCTGACCGCGGGTAACCCCACCGCTAGCCGCTAAGTTCCCACCATTGAAACTAATGGAGCGGCTTTGCGATGCGCTGTCACAGCACAGACAGCGCACAGCCAATCAGGTGAGCGCCACGGAAGTAGCGCTTCCTGATTGGCTGAAGGGACTTCAGTGACAGGAGTCACGTGATGTCCCGGCATTCGGGAGAAAGGGGTCTGATGTGAAAGCATGGGACCCCTTTTAGTCCGGTATGGAGCGGGTGTTCGGTTTGTTTTTTTTAACAAGTACGTGGATTTATATCTGGACGTGGATGTACCTCTGGACGCTGGAAGGTGAGTATAATTTTTTCACAGGTACCCTCGGATCGTCTGAGACCGTGGCAGTCGGCGTGTCAACATAGGTAAGTATGTGTGTGTCGGTAGTGTGTAATAAAGTTTTACTATCAAGGTGTCTGTGTACTGTTTTTATTTGGGTATTTTTTTTCCAGTAACACTACAGGTACCAGCGGGCCCGTTTTTCTCCCGCATGCTGGTACTTGTGGTTCTCCAAGTACCAGCTTGCGGGGGAGGCTTGCTGGGACTTGTAGTACTACTGGAAAAAACAATATCTTTTTATTATCACAAAAGGCTATCAGCCCCCCCATCCGCAGCCCATTGGATGGGGGGGGACAGCCTCGGGCTTCACCCCTGGCCCTTGGGTGGCTGGGGGGGGGACACCTTGATTGTAGGGGTCCCCACTCCCCCAGGGTACCCCGGCCAGGGGTGACTAGTTGGATATTTAATGCCACGGCCGCAGGGCACGGCATAAAAGTGACCCCCGGCTGTGGCATTATCTGTCCAGCTAGTGGAGCCCGATGCTGGTGTGAAAAATACGGGGGACCCCTGCTCGTTTTGTCCCCCGTATTTTTGGCACCAGCACCAGGCGCAGAGCCCGGTGCTGGTTTTAAAAATACGGGGGATCCCCTGTCAATTTTTCCCCCGCATTTTTAGAACCAGGACCAGCTCGAAGAGCCCGAGGCTGGTTATGCTTTGGAGGGGGGACCCCACGCCATTTTTTTTTCCGGGGTTTTCCCGTTTTTTCCCGTTTTTTAAAATCGCGGCAAAATCCGCCAAATCGGCCGATTTTCGCCCGCGGGTCTGTCGAATCCGTTTTGCATTGAATATGGTGAATTCCAGCAGCCACCTGCCGGAATTCACCTGTCGAATTGTGTCGAATTTAAAAACGGCGATAATTTGCCGCGATTCGCCGTGAATTGCATATACCCCATAATGTGCATAACACACATAAAAATTACACATAAAAAAAAAAAAAAATCACATAAAAATACATCTCTCTGACATGTGGAAAAAAACAAAACAGTCCAGAGGTTCTCAAACGTGGTCCTCAAGGCACACCCCAAAAGTCCAGGTTTTAGGTATGTCCATGGCTCAGCACAGATGGTTAAATCAAAATTGACTGAGACGCTAATTAAGTCACACGTGGCCAAACATGGATATACTTTAAACCTGGACCGTTGGGGTACCTTGAGGACCACGTTTGAGAACCTCTAGAGTAGTATATAAAACTAAAACTACCATTTGTTAGGTTCCTAAGATACTCACCTAAGCAATTCTAAGGGGTTTCGAAGTTCTCTAAATATAGAATTTTTTGCAAGTGCATTGAGTCACATATATAACATTTTTGAGTGACGTATCATTAATTACTATCTTATCTATTTTTTATTTTAACCCTTTATACATGTTTTCGCAGGCTAAACAGCTCCCACATCTGTGAAAACCTTGGTTTGTTATCATTGTGGTGTTTGGATGCTGTTTCTAGTGTCCTAGAGACTAATTTAGATCATAAGTTTGGCTACCGATTTCCACAGCTGCAGGTTTTATTGCCCCATTCACAGCCACTGTCTGTGGCTACTGTGGCTTCCGGGCTGGACGGGACATCTCACAATGGTTGCAACATCTTGCACATGCCCAGTGCGCTGGGTGGGAGGTAATCCACAGTGCATAGCGTGGCGTTTCAACAGAGGAGGGGGCCCGTGTGCACCTCCGGGTGGGCCCCCACCTCTGTATGGCGCTGCACACTCCGGCATTGTGTCGGAGTCTACTGCACATGTGCAGGTCTCCGGAAACATGGCGCCCGCCATGACCGGAGACCAATTTGGCTATCGTGCATGCGCGGCGTCCATTTTAGTGGTGATTACCGCCGCGATCGCAGCGCCCGACGCTGGACTTCGGCAAGGTAAGTATTAAAATGGGTGCAATGTGTGTGGTGTGGCCCCCCCCCTGGACCCACACACCGCACACATTGCACCCATGCAAGGTTGGCGCTTAATACCTTACAGATGTATTCACTCCACCTTTATATTTTACATAGAGATGGAGGGCATATGAATGCTAATTTCAACAAGTTTATTCACCTGTAAAACAGGAGATATATCACATAAAACAAATTACAACACAAGGGGCGGGATGTAATGGCGGCCGTGCGGGATGCATGCCAAACTCTGAAGTTTTTTAAAGGGGCAATCCCTTACAAGGAATGGTTTTAGAGTAAAAAGTCTTTGATGGTGAGGCAGTGCCAAATAACTATATGATCCTTGAGCACTTTCTCCATTATTTGTGTAAGGGTACGTGGGGTTTCCGATGTTCTGCAAGAGTTGCTTTATTGGAAAAGCAATTCCCACCTTCCAATCACAGTAACTAATCTGCGTGGGTCTGGCCGTGTTTAAGGAGATGTGATTTCTGCGCAAAAGATTTGCCGCAGACAGAGCACGAAAAGGCTTTGACACGGTCGTGAATTTTCTGGTGCTTCACCGCCGTGGATTTCTGGGAAAAACATTTCCCGCAGTCAGAACAGGAAAAGGGCTTCTCGCCGGTGTGAACGCGCTCATGGTCAATCAGATTGGACTTGTTGGAAAAGCGTTTCTCGCACTGTGAGCAGGAAAACGGCTTCTCACCAGTATGGATTCTCTGGTGATTAATGAGGGTGATCTTCTGCATGAAGCTCTTCCCACACTCTGTACAGGAGAACCGTTTCTCCCCCGTGTGGGTTCTCTGGTGCTTGCGCAGCCCCGACTTCTGCAAAAAACATTTGTCACACTCAGAACAGGGAAAAGGCTTCTCGCCTGTGTGCGTCCTCACGTGAATCATGAGATAGGACTTGTGCGCAAAGCACTTGCTGCAGATGGAGCACACAAACGGCCTCTCGGAGCTGTGGACAACCTGGTGATTAACAAGAATGGACTTCTGCGAAAAACACTTCCCACACTCGGGGCACGAAAATGGCTTCTCACCCGTGTGTGTCCTCTGGTGTTCAACGAGGTAGGATTTATGTGTAAACGATTTCCTGCACTTGGTACATGAAAATGGCTTCTCGCCCTTGTGTGTCCTCTGGTGTTCAACGAGGTAGGATTTATGTGTAAACGATTTCCTGCACTTGGTACATGAAAATGGCTCATCACCCGTGTGGGTCCTCTGATGCTGAAGGAGGCAGATTTTTCGGGCAAAGCTTTTATCACAGTCAGGGCAGGGAAACGTTTTACCACTTGGCTGAGCCGTACTGGGGCTTACCGTATCGGAGCGGTCGGGAGAAGGGTGACGTACTGGATTTGTATTTGGTGTAAGAGGGTTTTCTCCTGGAGAGTCTTGTGTCATCTCTTTACGGTTCCTAGAAGTGTTCCCGTTGAAGCATCCATCGACTGCAAATAAAATAAATGTATTAGTATTACTGTTTGTAGTACAGGAGAACGGTTTACCGTACTGCATAGAAGAATGCGGATGCTTTATTATTCAGCCTTTGAACTGGTGATCTAGCTTTCAGAAATGATTAATGTCTTCCTTAGACAAACAGCACTCTTCCACAGTGACCAACTAGCACACCTTGCTGGCCAAACTCCGTGGCACGAGGGCAAAGCCGCCCATTGGTGCAGACATACAGCAGTGCCTTAAGGTACCTGGGGCATCCCGTCGCAGCCATTGCTGGAACATGAGAAAAGTTAATTGACATAGGGGGTAATTCAGACCTGCTGCGAACACATAGTCGCCGCCTACAGGGGGGAGTGTATTTTAGCTGTGCAAGTGTGTGAACGCATGTGCTGCCGAGCTGTACAAACCGATTTTGTGTAGTCTCTGCGCAGCCCAGAACTTACTCAGCCGCTGCGATCACTTCAGCCTGTTCAGGATCAGAATTGACGTCAGACGCCCGCCCTGCAAACGCTTGGACACGCCTGCGTTTTTCCAACCACTCCCACAAAACGGTCAGTTGTCACCCACAAACGCCTTCTTCCTGTCAATCTCCTTGCGTTCGCCCGTGCAAATGGATTCATCGCACAAACCCATCGCTGAGCGCCAATCCTCTTCGTACCCATGCGACGCACCTGCGCATTGCGGTGCATACGCAGTTCAGACTTGATCGCAGGCTGTATGAAAACACAGCCTAGTGATCAGGTCTGAATTACCCCCATTGGCCAGCAGATGTCATCATACAACTCGCTTTTATAGAGTTGACTTTCTCCATCCAACTGGACGCCCAGATTTGATAATTCTCAGCAGTGGCTACAGGTACCCACCGGTTACGTGAAAGATAATCCGGTCATATGAATACCACATAGCTTCATACAGTAATCATTTGGCAAATGGGGGTACTGGTGTTTTTATACCATAAGGCACAGGCTACTGGATATACTGGTCACTAGGACTGTAAACTGGATTATACCTGTTGTCAGGGTCACCTGACGTTTGGCCCTGGCTTCTAGTTTCGGAGACACTTGTCACGGTGTGACAAAAGAATAAGCGATCTGCAATAGCCCTGCATAACTGAATATCACTATAAATTAGTTAACGTTAAGCATATTCATTTATCATCATTACTGTCCTTGAGCTGTGGGGCACCAGAACGCTCTTCTCCGTTGGACAGTTGGGAAAAGCACAAATACAGGAAACAGGGACTAAGGGGTCTGTTTACTAAGCCCTCAGTGGAGATAAAGTGGACGGAGATAAAGTACCAGCCAATCAGCTTCTAACTGTCATTTTTAAAACACAGCCTGTAACATGGCAGTTAGGAGCTGATTGGCTGGTACTATATCATCAGAGCTTGCAATCTATGGGAAAGCGGCACCGCTGAGATACGAGGAGTGAGTGGAGGATGGGTCATAGCGAGTGTGTACCGGTGCAAACGGTATAGGTGGACGCTGGGCAGACTCTAGTAGAAAGGTCAGCTTTCCAAAAACATTTAAAGATTTAAAGACCAGGAAGAGTTCCTAGTACACAGGGCACTAGAAAATTGGCAAAGCAGGGTAAACCGGGCAGAAGGAAATGGGCACAGCATGGTATACAAGTCACAAAACAATGGACACTGCATGGTACACAAGGCACTAGGAAATGGGTACTTCATGGTACACAGGGCACTAGGAAATGGGTACTGCAGGGTACAAAGAAATGGGCACTGCATGGTACATGGGGCACAAAGCAATGGGCTCTATGATGGCTACGACTTAAACTTCACGTAAGTATAATTCCCATTATGATACTGCCCTTTACCTGTGACAAATGGAAGAAAGAAAGAAAAAGAAAGAAAGAAAGAAAGAAAGAAAGAAAGAAAGAAAAGAAAAGAAAAGAAAAGAAAAGAAAAGAAAGAAAGAAAGAAAGAAAGAAAGAAAGAAAGAAAGAAAGAAAGAAAGAAAGAAAGAAAGAAAGAAAGAAAGAAAGAAAGAGAACAGAACCTGACGGGTCATATACAGTCCATAGTACTTAGCTGCAGCAATTACGTGACTGTGAAGTGATGACAGGCTGCGCTTTGGGATGACTAGGGCAACTAGGAGGAGCTGCAGGATGTGAGCTACACAGAAGCTGCATCAAGCACTAGTAATACTCTCAGGCCGGAGCGTCTTACCTGACCAAGTAATCTGCTTGTGGACAGACCCGTGACACATCTGCAGACAGACAATGGGGGTCATTCTGACCCGATCGCACGCGCAGTTTTTCGCAGCGGTGCGATCGGGTCAGAAATGCGTGTGCGCCGGCGCATGGCCTCACGTCGCTGCACTACGATCGCCTCTGCCTGATTGACAGGCAGAGGTGGTCGATGGGCGCGAGGGGCAAAACGGTGGTGTTTGGTTCGCCGTTTCGTGGGCGCGGTCCGGCCAACGCAGGCGTGGCTGGCCCGTGCGGGGAGTGGCCCACAGTGGCTGCGTGATGTCACACACAGCCACTGCGGGCTGAGGAGCGAAGAGTAGGTCCCGGCCAACACGCTAAAGCTGCGCTGGTCGGGAGCTACTCTTGAAATGCAAAGGCATCGCCGCTGTGCGATGCCTTTGCACTTCTGCGGGGGGTAGGCAGCACTGACATGCGGGGCGGAATAGCCCTGTGTTGGGCGTCCCCCCGCATGTCCGAGTTCATGATCGTAGCTGTGCTAAATTTAGCACAGCTATGATCAACTCGGAATGACCCCCCATTGAACTAAGTAATAATAATGTATTGTGTTCTGTGGTGCTGACTGCGTATGATTAATAGGATTTTAATTACCTACCGGTATATCCTTTTCTCGTAGTCCACAGAGGATGCTGGGTTCCATTTAGTACCATGGGATATAGACGGGTCCTTTGGGAACCACTGGCACTTTAAGAGTTTAATAGTGTGGGCTGGCTCCTCCCTCCTACCAGACTCAGTCTAGAAGCTGTGCCCGAGGAGACGGACATACTTCAAGAGAAGGAAATTACAGAGATAGTGGTGAGATTCACACCAGCTCTCACACATAGCACAAGGAAAGCCAAGCTAACCAACTTGAAACCATTCAGCAAACAGCTGAACAACAGTACTTAACAAAGTAACAATGCAGGAAACCGAAGCGCTGGGCGGGTGCCCAGCATCCTCTACGGACTACGAGAAAAGGATTTAACGGTAGGTAATTAAAATCCTAATTTCTCTTACGTCCTAGAGCAGTGATTTTCAACCTTTTTTTAGTCACGGCACACCGAACAATATTTTAAAATTCCCAGGGCACACCATCAGTTCCCCACAGAAAAAAAACAAAAAACACACTTTGGCCCTCACAGTAAAGAAAAATCCACACATACATTGGCCTACACAGTTGCTCCCCACATAAATCATGTTGCTCACACATAAATCAATCACATTTCTCCCCACATAAATCGTATTGCTCCCCACATTAATTATTCACATTGTTCCCCCCATAAATCCATATAAATCCTTATTCTCCCCACATAAATCTTATTGTTCCCCACAGGAGAAATAAAATAACAAATATTAGCCCCTACCGGTCAGCTGTCCTCCTCCCTGTCCCTCGGTTGCGGGCGTTCATAGTGGAGTGCTGCAAATACTGAGCAGGGGGCGGTTGGGCAGGTGTGGATGTGGGTTGGCAAGGAAAGCTGTGTATGCAGGCGGGAACTGGAAGATGTGTAAGCAGGCAAGTGGGCTGGCTGGGTGGTAGACGCAGCAGCAGTGACCTATGATATCACACCGCCGCGTCTTCAAGTCATAGGTCACGGCCGGAGCATGACTGATCCTCTAAAAAGAGCCCGGGCCAACAGTTCACTCTGAAGGTGCAGGACACTGCTCTGGGTCCGCGGCACACCTTGCAACTGGTCGCGGCACACTAGTGTGCCACGGCACACTAGTGTGCCACGGCACACTGGTTGGAAAAGCCTGTCCTAGAGGATGCTGGGGTTCCATTTAGTACCATGGGGATGTACCAAAGCTCCCAGTACGGGAGGGAGAGCGCGGAGGCTCCTGCAGAACAGATTGACCAAACTTTAGGTTCTCAGATGCCAAGGTATCGAACTTGTAGAACCTAGCAAATGTGTTCGACCCTGACCAAGTAGCTGCCCGGCAATGCCGAGACACCCCGGGCAGCTGCCTGGGAAGAACCCACCTTACGTGTAGAGTGGGCCTTAACAGAATACGGACACGGCAGGCCAGCCATAGAATAAGCATACTGGATAGTAAACCTGATCCAGCGAGAAATCGTCTGCTTAAAAGCAGGATACCCAACCTTGTTGGGAGCATACAGGACAAACAGAGAATATGATTTCCTGTGACAAGAAGTTCTCTTCACGTAAATATTTAAAGCCCTCACAACATCCAAGGACTTTGAGGTAATTGAGGAGTCAGTAGCCACTGGCACCACAATAGGTTGGTTGATATGAAAAGCTAACACAACCTTTGAAAGAAATTGCTGACGCGTTCTGAGCTCAGCCCTATCTTCATCGAAAATCAAGTAGGGGCTTATGTAGGACAAGGCCCCCAATTCTGACACACGCCTAGCAGATGTCAATGCCGACAGTGTGACAGTCTTCCAAGTAAGAAACTGGACTTCCACCTCCTGTAAAGCCTCGAACCAATCTGATTGCAGGAACTGCAGCACCACATTAAGATCCCACAGCACCGTAGGCGACACGAACGGTGGTTGGATGTGCAGAACCCCTTTAAAGAAAGTCTGAACCTCAGGGAGACCAGCCAATTGTTTCTGGAAGAAAATGGACAAGGCCAAAAATCTGGACCTTTATGGAGCCCAAGCGTAGGCCCACATCCACACCTGCTTGCAGAAAGAGGAGAAACCATCCCAGTTGAAACTCCACCGTAGGAAACTTCTTGGATTCACACCAAGACACATACTTTTTCTAAATCCGATGGTAATGTTTAGACGTTATAGGCTAGGAAGGGAGTATCAGGGTAGGAATGACTTTTTTCGGAATGCCCTTCCAAGCTAAAATCAGGCGTTCAACCTCCATGCCGTCAAACGTAGCCGCGGTAAGTCTTGATAAGCAAACGGCCCCTGTTGTAGAAGGTCCTCGCGAAGAGGAAGAGGCCTGGGATCCTCCAGCAATAAATCCAGAAGATCCGCGTACCAAGTCCTTCTTGGCCAGTTCGGAGCAATGAGTATCGAATGAACCCTTGTTCTTTTTATTAGTTTGAGAACCCTTGGGATGAGCGGAAGTGGAGGGAACACATACATTGACTGAAACACCCACGGAGTCACCAGGGCGTCCACTGCCACTGCTTGTGGGTCTATCGACCTGGAACAGTACCTCCGAAGCTTCCTGTTGAGGCGGGAGGCCATCATGTCGATTTGGGGCACACCCCAATGACTTGTTATCTCTTCGAAACCTCTTGGTGGAGGCCCCATTCCCCTGGGTGGAGATCGTGTATGCTGAGGAAGTCCGCTTCACAGTTGTCCACTCCCGGAATGAAGATTGCTGACAGCGCCACCACGTGTTTTTCAGCCCAGAGGAGGATTCTTGTTACCTCTGACATGGCGGCTCTGCTCTTCGTTCCGCCCTGTCGGTTTATGTAGGACACAGTCATTACATTGCCCGACCGAACCTGAATGGCTTGATCTCGCAGAAGATGTGCTGCTTGTAGAAGGCCGTTGTACACGCCCCTTAGTTCCAGAATGTTTATCGGAAGGATGGATTCTAGACTTGACCACTTTCCTTGAAAGTTTTCCTCTTGTGTGACTGCTCCCCAACCTCTAAGGCTTGCATCCGTGGTTAGAAGAATCCAATTCTGAATCCCGAACCTTCGGCCCTCAAGAAGGTGAGGTATTTGCAGCCACCAGAGGAGAGAAATTCTGGCTTTCGGCGACAAGCGTATCCACTGGTGCATGTGAAGATGCGATTCCGACCACTTGTCCTGGAGATCCAGTTGGAAGGATCGTGCATGAAATCTTCCGTACTGTAGAGCCTTGTAGGAGGCTACTATCTTCCCCAGAAGGCGAATGCACTGATGAACCGATACCCAGGCTGGCTTCAGGACATCCCGGACCATTGATTGGATCACCAACGTTTTCTCCACTTGTAGAAACACCCTCTGCACTTCCGTGTCGAGTATCATTCCCAGGAAGGGTAGTCTCCTTGTCGGCTCCAAATGTGACTTTGGAAGGTTCCAGTTCCACCCATGATCCTGGAGTAGTCGAGTGGAGAGATCAATGCTCTGTAACAGCTTCTCCCTGGAAGACTCCTTTATCAGTAGATCGTCCTCATATGGAATAATGTTCACTCCCTGCTTGCGGAGGAGTAGCATCAGCTCTGCCATGACCTTGGGGAACACCCTCGGTGCTGTGGGAAGGCCAAACGGCAGTGCCTGGAACTGATAATGACAGTCTAGTAGTGCAAATCTTAGATAAGCCTGGTGAGGCGGCCAGATCGGAACGTGGAGGTACGCATCCTTGATATCCAGGGATACCAGAAATTCCCCCTCCTCCAAACCCGAGATCACCGCTTTCAGAGACTCCATTTTGAATTTTAATTCCCTCAAGTAGGGATTCAAGGATTTTAGGCTCAAAATCGGCCTCACTGAACCATCCGGTTTCGGGACCACAAACAGGTTTTAGTATTAACCCTTTGTCAGTAGATGAGGTGGAACTGGAACAATGACATTTGTCTGTACCAATTTTTGAATGGATTCCTGGAGGATAGCACTGTCTGTCAGCAAAGCTGGTAAGCCTGATTTGAAGAATCTTTGAGGTGGGAGTTCTTGAAACTCCAGTTTGTATCCCTGGACAATATCTGTTACCCAGGGGTCTAGGCATGATGACGCCCAGAGGTGACTGAAATCTTTTAGTCTCGCTCCCACCTGCCTGATCTCCAGGCTGGGAGGTCCACCGTCATGCAGAAGATTTTGAGGGAGCAGAACCTAGTTTCTGTTCCTGAGATCCTGTTAGTGCAGGTTTTCTGGAGGGGGGGTTTGGATTTTTTACATTTCGCGGTCCGAAAGGACTGCAGTGTAGACGTAGGATAAGATTTCCTCAGCCGGCGGTGTTGCTGAGGGAAGAAAGGCTGACTTACCCGCAGTTGCCGCGGAAATCCACGCATCCAATGCTTCCCCAAATAGAGCCTGACCTGTTAAGGGTAGGTTCTCCACACTTTTCTTGGATTCTGTATCCGCAGACCATTGGCGCAGCCAGAGTCCTCTCTGCGCTGAGACAGCCATGGAAGAAGCTCTTGCATTAAGGTTGCCAAGGTCCTTCATGGCCTCCAACATGAATCCTGCAGAGTCCTCTATGTGACGCAAAAATAATTCAATGTCACTTCTATCTAGAGAATCAAAGTCCTCTATCACTGTGCCTGCCCATTTTACTATGGCTTTAGAAATCCACGTACAAGCAATAGTGGGCCGTAAGGCCACCCCTGTAGCAGTGTAAATTGATTTGACAGTAGTCTCAATTTTGCGGTCAGCTCTTTTAAAGCGGTTGAACCAGTAACAGGTAAAACTATCTTTTTTGACAATCGAGACACAGAAACATCTACTATAGGGGGATTTTCCCACTTTTTCCTGTCCTCCTCAGGGAAGGGAAAAGCTACAAGAACCCTTTTGGGGATCTGGAATTTTTTTCTCCGGGTTTTCACAGGATTTATCAAACAAGGAGTTCCGCTCCTTAGAAGCGGGGAATGTAAGGGAGGGTTTTTTAGTATCAGTAAAGTAAGCCTCCTCAACCTGCCCAGATACCTTCTCAGTAATGTGCAAAATGTCCCTAATGGCCTCAATCATGAGTTGCACCCCCTTAGCAAGGGATGCATCACCCCCCCGCCCGCAAATCTCCATCACCGTCCCATGTATCAGAGTCGGTATCCGTGTCGACATGATCTGGGCAAGAGCCCGCTTTTTAGGGTGTGCAGGAGAGACAGATGTGGCTGGAGCTGAATATTTCATAACCTCCATAGACTGTTGCAAAACCTGTGTAACGGTTTCAGTATGGGACACCCTAGATGACATCTGGGATATCATATCCCTTATAGAATTCACCCAAGGGGGTTCTACCAGAGAAGGTACATGGCAATCCTGAGCGCAAGGGATAGATTCTTCCGGAGAAGATACACACAGGATACAGAATCCCTAGACATGGTAATGTGAGATATACAGTCTCACACACACACAAACAGGAAAATGTCAGACAGTTTCCCCCAGAGTACCTTCAGAGAAGCACAGAGTATAAGGAGCCAGTCACACAGCGCCCCTGTAGGCAGACTATTATGATAAACTGCTGGCGCTGACCGAGTAACCTTAATAGGATAAACAGTTAATAATATACACTCCCCCCCTGTCTATAACACCCTGGTACCGCAGAGGATAGCTGGAGTTATCTGGAGGGCAGCGCTCCCCGTCAGCATTCTGTGAAGCTGTGATCTGTAGGGAGAAAATGGCGCTGGCGAGTGCTGGATCCGCTCTGAGGGGAAGCCCCGCCCCCATGCAATGCCGCGTCTTCCCGCACTTATTTTATTATACTGGCCTGAGGTCGTTTTCAGCTAGCCATAGGATCAGTCCCTGGATAGCTTCCGTGACCAGTCTAGGGTATAGGCTCTAGCTCAGGACGCCCCTCACAGCGCCATAAACAGCATGCCGCTGAGCCCTCCAGAGCGCAGCCTTGTCAGAGCTGTGCTCCCACCCTTGTGCCGCCTTCTCGCCGGGGACCCGCTTACCAGGACTCCGGTGTCAAATTCACCACTCTTCTTTCTTCTGGCTCTATTAGGGGGTGGCAGCCGTGCTGCGGGAGTGAGCGGTCGCCAAGTGCGCTTGCGATCAGCACCCTCAGGAGCTCAGTGTCCTGTCAGCGGAGATAGGGGCCATTAACCTCAAGGGTTGGAACCTACTCTTCCCCCCCCCCACCCCCCTAAGTCCCACGAAGCAGGGAGGCTGTTGCCAGCAGCCTGCCTGTAAAATAACAAACTAAGAAAACGCCTAGGATCTCCCCTAGCTGTGACCGGCTCCTCCGGGCACATTTTCTAAATTGAGTCTAGTAGGAGGGGCATAGAGGGAGGAGCCAGCCCACACTATTAAACTCTTAAAGTGCCAGTGGTTCCCAAAGGACCTGTCTATACCTCATGGTACTAAATGGAACCCCAACATCCTCTAGGACGTAAGAGGAAAAAAAAGGTCTCATGTGTGTCTAAGATTCTACTAGGAATAAGTCCAAATATAAATACAGGTTGTGTATTCCTTATCCAAAATTCAAAATCCAAAATTTGTGAGTCCCCTACTGAGATAATAACTGTATTTAGTAAAAACAGACGCAATAGAAAATAACAAGCCCCTCTCCCATATGATTAAGATGCAACAATGAGATACACCAGAGAGTGTGGGGCGGAGACTGATCAGATCTCTGGGCTGGTAACACACAGTAATATGATGTGAGGGGGAGAGCAGGAGTATAATAGGGGCTGATGGATACTGATGTATGAGATACACCAGGGAGTGTGGGGAAGGAGACTGGTCAGATCTCTGGGCTTGTAACACACAGTGACATGATGTGAGGGGGGAGAGCAGGAGTATAATAGGTGCTGATGGCTCCTGATGTATGAGATACACCAGAGTGTGTGGGGAGGAGACTGGTCAGATCTCTGGGCTGGTAACACACAGTGACATGATGTGAGGGGGAGAACAGGAGTATAATAGGGGCTGATGGCTCCTGATGTATGAGATACACCAGAGAGTGTGGGGAGGAGACTGGTCAGATCTCTGGGCTGGTAACACACAGTGACATGATGTGAGGGGGAGAGCAGGAGCATAATAAGGGCTGATGGCTCCTGATGTATGAGATACACCAGAGAGTGTGGGGAGGAGACTGGTCAGATCTCTGGGCTGGTAACACACAGTGACATGATGTGAGGGGGAGAGCAGGATTATAATAGGGGCTGATGGCTGCTGATGTATGAGATACACCAGAGAATCTGGGGAGGAGACTGGTCAGATCTCTGGGCTGGTAACACACAGTGACATGATGTGAGGGGGAGAACAGGAGTATAATAGGGGCTGATGGCTCCTGACTCCCCCACTGAGCAGATACTTTCCCTCATTAGTCCATAGTGACAGAGGAGAGATAAGAAACTGTAATAGTGACAGGAGAATATCTGACTCTGGGCCTAATTCATGCGTTAGCAAGTACAATTCCCTAAGCTACAGAATGGCTAATGTTAGCAAGTGAAGCTGCCATCCAGAAATGAAACGAGTCGCCCACCGGAGCAATCACAAACACATTCGCAGCCTAGAACGAGGAACATCGTCTGCTAGGGCTACGGCTACGCAGACTGGAGACATCATTATCAACGCAGTCACCATGTTTTTGTATGTAGGATTTGCAGCCGATGGCACATACACGCCCCGATAACTGCCATGACAGGCCTGCAATTTTGCTACCACTCCCTGTTAGCACCCCCAAACGGTCACTTCCGGTCAATCACTTGCAATGAATTCCTCATTGCGAGCAGGATTATATCGGAAACTTCACATATGCGCACTGTCTAGTCTGCAGATAATCGGCCATTGCCTGCACAGGTGATCCCTCTGTTCTGTACTTAGTGATTATTACTCACCTGTGCTGATGATATCTGTAGGGATTTCCTCCTCCTTACACTGGTGATAATCCATCACATACATCTCCTCTCCCTGTGTATCTTCTACATTAAAGTCATTCGGGTCATCATCCTTAAAACCATAACATAAAGAATTTTTTTTTAATCACATTAGTTCACATTAAACAGATATAAGTGAATAAGATTCTCTACAGATCATATACAGGTCGAGTATCCCATATCCAAATATTCCGAAATACGGAATATTCCGAAATACGGATATTTTGAGTGAGAGTGAAATAGTGAAACCTTTGTTTTCTGATGGCTCAATGTACACAAACTTTGTTTAATACACAAAGTTATTAATAATATTGTATTAAATGACCTTCAGGCTGTGTGTATAAGGTGTATATGAAACATAAATGCATTCTGTGCTTAGACTTGGGTCCCATCACCATGATATCTCATTATGGTATGCAATTATTCCAAAATACAGAAAAATCCAATATCCAAAATACTTCTGGTCCCAAGCATTTTGGATAAGGGATACTCAACCTGTAGTATAAAATCACTTTGGTATTCGGTGAGACTCTGAATTCCACCTACCTGATCCTCCTGTGGGACACGGTGATTCTCCTCTGTATGATCCTGGGAATACAGAGGACGGGGACATCTCTCTGGGGTATTCCCGTTACTGGCCACATCTGTAGGAGACACACAGTAACCTGATGTATGAGATACACCAGAGAGTGTGGGGCGGAGACTGGTCAGATCTCTGGGCTGGTAACACACAGTGACATGATGTGAGGGCGAGAGCAGGAGTATAAACAGGATTTGAATACCTACCGGTAAATCCTTTTCTCCTAGTCCGTAGAGGATGCTGGGGTCCACTTCATGACCATGGGGTATAGACGGTTCTGCAGGAGCCATGGGCACTTTAAGACTTTTCAAGGGTGTGAACTGGCTCCTCCCTCTATGCCCCTCCTCCAGACCTCAGTTATAGGAACTGTGCCCAGGGAGACGGACATTTCGAGGAAAGGATTTACTTTTATACCAATTGTGAGATTCATACCAGCTCACACCTCAACCATGCCGCACAACATGGCATTCAACATAACACACGCCAACAGGCATGAACCATTTACAGCAACATGCTAAAAACAAATGTAACAACTTGTGTAACTATACTGAACAAAACTGCAGGTAAAGTACGCACTGGGTCGGGCGCCCAGCATTCTCTACGGACTAGGAGAAAAGCATTTACCGGTAGGTATTAAAATCCTGTTTTCTCATACGTCCTAGAGGATGCTGGGGTCCACTTCATGACCATGGGGTTTATACCAAAGCTCCAGTACGGGCGGGAGAGTGCGGATGACCCTGCAGCACCGATTGACCAAACTTGAGGTCCTCATCGGCCAAAGTGTCAAACTTATAAAATTTAGCAAAAGTGTTTGACCCTGACCAAATAGCTGCTCGGCAAAGTTGTAATGCCGAGACACCCCCGGGCAGCCGCCCAGGATGAGCCCACGTTCCTAGTAGAATGGGCCTTCACCGACGTCGGTAACGGCAATCCAGCCATAGAATGAGCGTGCTGAATCGTACCTCTGATCCAGCGCGCAATATTCTGCTTGGAAGCAGGACACCCAATCCTGTTGGGAGCATACAGGACAAACAGAGCCTCTGTTTTCCGTATCCGAGCTGTTCTAGTGACATAAATCTTCAAAGCCCTAACCACCTCTAGAGACTTTGACTCAGTGAACGTGTCAGTAGCCACTGGCACCACAATAGGTTGGTTTATGTGGAAAGACGAAACCACCTTTGGAAGAAAATGTTGGCGAGTTCTCAAGTCCGCCCTATTTTCATGGAAGATCAGGTAAGGGCTCTTGTGAGACAAGGCCCCCAACTCAGACACCCGCCTTGCGGATGCCAATGCCAAAAGCATCACCACTTTCCAAGTGAGAAACTTCAACTCTATCTCCTGTAGAGGTTCAAACCAATCCGATTGAAGGAACTGCAACACCACATTAAGGTCCCATGGTGCCACTGGAGGCACAAATGGAGGCTGGATGTGCAGAACCCCTTTCACAAAGGTCTGAACTTCAGGAAGAGAGGCCAATAGAAAACCGATAAGGCCGAAATCTGGACCTCGACTGACCCCAATCTAAGGCCCGCATCCACACCAGCCTGCAGAAAATGGAGAAAACGTCCCAACTCAAACTCTTCCGTAGGAGCCTTCTTGGATTCACACCAAGACGCATATTATCTCCAAATACGGTGGTAATGTTTAGACGTTACTCCTTTCCTGGCCTGAATAAGAGTGGGGATGACTTCCTTGGGAATACCCTTTCGGGCTAGGATCCGGCGCTCGCCGTCAAACATAGCCCCGGTAAGTCTTGATACACTTACGGCCCCTGCTGTAGCAGGTCCTCGCGAGGAGGAAGAGGCCGAGGATCTTCTACGAGCAACTCCCGAAGATCTGGGTACCAAGCCCTCCTTGGCCAGTCCGGGGCAATGAAGATTGCTCGAACTCTTGTTCTTCTTATTCTTTTGAGAACTTTTGTAAACAGTGGAAGTGGAGGGAAAACATATACCGACCGAAACACCCACTGGGTCACCAGTGCATCCACTGCTATCACTTGAGGTCTCTTGACCTGGAATAATATCTCTGAAGCTTCTTGTTTAGACGAGATGCCATCATGTCTACTTGAGGAACTCCCCAAAACTTGTCACCTCTGCGAAGACTTCTTGGTGTAGGCCCCACTCTCCTGGATGGAGATCATGTCTGCTGAGGTAGTCTACTTCACAGTTGTCCACTCCCGGAATGAAAATTGCCAACAGAGCTCTGACATGCCTTTCCGCTCAGAGGAGAATCCTTGTCACCTCTGCCACTGCCGCTCTGCTTTTCGTTCCGCCTTACCTATTTATGTACGCGACTGGTGTTACATTGTCCCACTGGATCTTCACGGAATGATCTTGGAGAAGATGTACCGCTTGTAGAAGGCCGTTGTAAATGGCTCTCAATTCCAGAACGTTTATGTGAAGGCAGGCTTCTTGACTTGACCATTTTCCTTGGAAGCTTTCCCCCTGTGTGACAGCTCCCCAGCCTCGGAGACTTGTATCCGTGGTTACCAGGACCCAGTCCTGAATCCCAGACCTGCGTCCCTCTGGTAGGTGAGAACTGTGTAGCCACCACAGGAGTGAAATCCTGGCCTTGGATGACAGGATTATCTTCCGGTGCATGTGTAGGTGGGATCCGGATCACTTGTCCAACTGGTCCTACTGGAATACTCTGGCATGAAATCGGCCAAACTGTAAGGCCTCGTAGGCCGCTACCAGTTTCCCCAACAACTGAATACATTGATGGATCGACACGCTTGTTGGTTTCAATATTTGTTTGACCATTTTCTGGATTTCCAGAGCCTTTTCCACTTTGGAAGAAAAAATAAGAATTTACTTACCGATAATTCTATTTCTCATAGTCCGTAGTGGATGCTGGGAACTCCGAAAGGACCATGGGGAACAGCGGCTCCGCAGTAGACTGGGCACAAAAGTAAAAGCTTTAAGACTAGCTGGTGTGCACTGGCTCCTCCCCCTATGACCCTCCTCCAAGCCTCAGTTAGGATACTGTGCCCGGACGAGCGTACACAATAAGGAAGGATTTTGAATCCCGGGTAAGACTCATACCAGCCACACCAATCACACCGTACAACCTGTGACCTGAACCCAATTAACAGCATGATAACAGAGGAGCCTCTGAAAAGATGGCTCACAACGATAATAACCCGATTTTTGTAACTATGTACAAGTATTGCAGACAATCCGCACTTGGGATGGGCGCCCAGCATCCACTACGGACTATGAGAAATAGAATTATCGGTAAGTAAATTCTTATTTTCTCTGACGTCCTAGTGGATGCTGGGAACTCCGAAAGGACCATGGGGATTATACCAAAGCTCCCAAACGGGCGGGAGAGTGCGGATGACTCTGCAGCACCAAATGAGAGAACTCCAGGTCCTCCTCAGCCAGGGTATCAATTTTGTAGAATTTTACAAACGTATTTGCTCCTGACCAAGTAGCTGCTCGGCAAAGTTGTAAAGCCGAGACCCCTCGGGCAGCCGCCCAAGATGAGCCCATCTTCCTTGTGGAGTGGGCATTTACAGATTTTTGGCTGTGGCAGGCCTGCCACAGAATGTGCAAGCTGAATTGTACTACAATTCCAACGAGCAATAGTCTGCTTAGAAGCAGGAGCACCCAGCTTGTTGGGTGCATACAGGATAAACAGCGAGTCAGATTTTCTGACTCCAGCCGTCCTGGAAACATATATTTTCAGGGCCCTGACAACGTCTAGCAACTTGGAGTCCTCCAAGTCCCTAGTAGCCGCAGGCACCACAATAGGTTGGTTCAGGTGAAACGCTGAAACCACCTTAGGGAGAAACTGAGGACGAGTCCTCAATTCCGCCCTGTCCGAATGGAAAATCAGATAAGGGCTTTTACAGGATAAAGCCGCCAATTCTGACACGCGCCTGGCCTAGGCCAGGGCCAACAGCATGACCACTTTCCATGTGAGATATTTTAACTCCACAGATTTAAGTGGTTCAAACCAATGTGACTTTTTGGAACCCAAAAACTACATTGAGATCCCAAGGTGCCACTGGAGGCACAAAAGGAGGCTGTATATGCAGTACCCCTTTTACAACGTCTGAACTTCAGGGACTGAAGCTAGTTCTTTATGGAAGAAAATTGACAGGGCCGAAATTTGAACCTTAATGGACCCCAATTTCAGGCCCATAGACACTCCTGTTTGCAGGAAATGTAGGAATCGACCCAGTTGAATTTCCTCCGTCGGGCCTTACTGGCCTCGCACCACGCAACATATTTTTGCCAAATGCGGTGATAATGTTTTGCGGTTACATCCTTCCTGGCTTTGATCAGGATAGGGATGACCTCATCCGGAATGCCTTTTTTCCTTCAGGATCCGGCGTTCAACCGCCATGCCGTCAAATGCAGTCGCGGTAAGTCTTGGAACAGACAGGGTCCTTGCTGAAGCAGGTCCCTTCTTAGAGGTAGAGGCCACGGATCCTCCGTGAGCATCTTTTGAAGTTCCGGTTACCAAGTCCTTCTTGGCCAATCCGGAGCCACGAATATAGTGCTTACTCCTCTCCATCTTATCAATCTCAGTACCTTGGGTATGAGAGGCAGATGAGGGAACACATACACTGACTGGTACACCCACGGTGTTACCAGAGCGTCTACAGCTATTGCCTGAGGGTCCCTTGACCTGGCGCAATACCTGTCGAGTTTTTCCCAACGGTTTATAATCATGTGGAAGATTTCTGGGTGAAGTCCCCACTCTCCCGGGTGGAGGTCGTGTCTGCTGAGGAAGTCTGCTTCCCAGTTGTCCACTCCCGGAATTGCTGACAGTGCTATCACATGATTTTCCGCCCAGCGAAGAATCCTTGCAGCTTCTGCCATTGCCCTCCTGCTTCTTGTGCCACCCTGTCTGTTTACGTGGGTGACTGCCGTGATGTTGTCCGACTGGATCAACACCGGCTGACCTTGAAGCAGAGGTCTTGCTAAGCTTAGAGCATTGTAAATGGCCCTTAGCTTCAGGATATTTATGTGAAGTGATGTCTCCAGGCTTGACCATAAGCCCTGGAAATTCCTTCCCTGTGTGACTTTAAACTTTTACTCTAAGCAGCTCAGGAGAGCCAACTAGATTGCACCCTTCTCGTTCGGGCACAAAAATCTAACTGAGGCTTGGAGGAGGGTCATAGGGGGAGGAGCCAGTGCACACCAGCTAGTCTTAAAACTTTTACTTTTGTGCCCAGTCTCCTGCGGAGCCGCTGTTCCCCATGGTCCTTTCGGAGTTCCCAGCATCCACTAGGACGTCAGAGAAACTCTCTTTACTTCTGTGTCCAGAATCATCCCTAAAAAGGACAATCTTGTCGCTGGTTCCATCTGCAACTTTGGAAAATTCATGATCAAACCGTGTTGCTTGAGCATTGACAGGGAGAGTGCGATGTTCTGCACCAACTGTTCCCTGGATCTCGCTTTTATCAGGAGATCGTCCAGATAAGGAATTATATTGACTCCTTTTTGAGGAAGGAGGACCCCCTGGAACTGGTAATGGCAATCCTGTACTGCAAATCTCAGATAAGCTTGGTGAGGAGGATAAATGGGAACATGCAAGTAAGCATCCTTTATGTCTACTGACACCATGAAGTCCCCCTCCTCCAGACTGGAAATCACCGCCCTCAGGGATTCCATCTTGAACTTGAACCTTTCCAGGTAGAGATTCAGATTTTCCAGGTTTAAGATCGGTCTGACCGAGTCGTCCGGCTTCGGAACTGCAAAGAGGCTTGAATAAAAACCTTCTCCTTGCTGTGACAAGGGTACCAGGACAATGACCTGATCCTGACATAATTGTTACCGCCTCTCTTTCTGGAAGATAAGCTAGCAAGGTCAATTTGAAAAATTGGCATGGGGGGAGCTTCTTGAAACTCCAGTTTATATGAATGGGACACTATTTGTAAGACCCATGAGTCCAGGCCAGATTAAATCTAGATTTGACTGAAAAGTTTCAGACGTGCTCCCACCCGAGCTCACTCCCGCAAGGGAGCCCCAGCGCCATGATGTAGATTTGGCAGAAGTAGGGGTTGACTTCTGCTCCTGGGATCCTGGAGATGCTGCGGGTTTCTTTCCTTTTCCTCTTCCCCTACCTGCAAAGAAGGGGGAACCTTCCGCCTTTCTGTATTTGTTGGGCCGAAAAGACTGGATTTGAGAGTGATGTGTCTTTTTTACCAGTGCAGGAGCATAAGGCAAGAATGTCGACTTACCTGCGGTAGCCGCCGAGACTAACGCATCCAGCCCATCACCAAATAAGGCCTCACCTTTATACGGGAGAGCCTCCATATTTCTTTTGGAATCTGTATCAGCATTCCACTGGCGAATACACAACGCCCTCAGAGCCGATACTGCCATGGTAGCGGCTGTTGAACCCAAGAGTCCAATATCCTTCATAGCTTCTAGTATGTATGCAGCAGCATCTTTGATATGACCTAACTTAGGAGTATTTTCGATAGCACGACTCCCCCACGCGCAAGCAATGGTGAGTCTGGGCAGCGTACCATTGGCTACATAAATACATTTTAAAGTAGTCTCCATTTTGCGGTCTGCCGGCTCCTTTACTGAAGCCGTCCCAGGTGCAGGGAGAATCACTTTATTTTATTTTTTAACCTTGACAGAGCACTGTCTAACACGTTTTCCTGTCCTCTAACGGGAAAGGATAAGCAACCTGAATCCTTTAGGGAATATGAAATTTCTTTTCAGGATTCACCCAAACTCCCTCAAAAAGAGTATTTAGCTCGAGGGAAGGAGGGAAAGTTACCTTACATTTCTTTTTCTTATAGAAATAAGCCGTCTCCTGAGGTACAGTAGGGGCTTCTGTAACTTATAAGACCTCCTTTATAATAACAATCATATATTGTACACTTTTTGCCAATTTGGGATCTACCCCCCCTGGAATCACTATCATCGACACAGGAATCAGAGTCCGTGTCGGTATCAGTATGTACAATGTTTGCAAACGGTCTCTTATGTGACCCAGAGGTGTCGCCTGCAGATGAAAGGGCAGAACTATGAAAAATCACATCTTCCACTGATTTTCTCCAGCTTTCTGCATGAGACTCAGACTTATCTAATCTCCTACTGATATGATTCACACTATCACGTAATTCTTTCACCCATTCAGGCTCGTGATGTGAAGGCAGCACCACCACATTACAACTCTGTGTCCGTAAAATGGCTCCTCCAGAGGGAGGACTCCCTGTCTCAGACATGTCACACACGTGCACAAACACACCACAGACACTCCGAGATTTATAGGGGACAGACCCACAGTAAAATCTGTCAGAAGGACACAGATAGGAGCAGCTAGTTCACAAACCCCGCGCCAGTAACACAATGCCTGTGAAACATAAAATGCCCACTGACATGCAGCGCTTTTTTATAATGTCAATACACAATATAAAGCACCAATTTCACTGTGCCCCTTCCTGTTTTGCACCCTGATATTTGTATTCAGTAGTGTAGGAGGACCAGCGTTTTCTCTGTAGCCAGAGGAGAGAGAGAGAGAAAATGGCGCTGAGCAGTGTGCTGGCTGACTGAGGAGGAAGCTCCGTCCCCGTAATGGCGCGTTTCTCCTCAGCATTTCTGAGGTAAATTTTTATACTGGCGGGGGTATGACTGTGCCTTGGCATCTTCTGCCCCTTTTCAGCCAGTTTTATAAGGTATCATGCTGCCCAGGTTGCCATCCCCCCGCGAGCGCCCTGCACCCTGCAGTGTCTGTATATGTGTGGGCAACATGGTGCGCTGCGCTCCCACCAGCCGCGTGGTACCTTTAGCAGTCACCTTGATTGAAGATCTCTCTTCTAAACACCCACCTGTCTTCTGACTTCTGGCTCTGTGAGGGGGTTGACGGCGTGCTGTGGGAGTGAGCATCTAGACACGGCTAGCTTTCAGTTCCCTTCAGGAGCTAATGGTGTACTGTCAGCCAGAAGCAGAGCCATGAAACTATTCAGGAAGTTGGTTCCTACTTCTGCCCCCTCAGTCCCACGTAGCAGGGAGACTGTTGCCAGCATTCCTCCCTGAAAATAAAAAACCTAACATAAGTCTTTTCAGAAAAACTCAGTAGAGCTCCCCTGGAGCGCATCCAGTCTGCTTGGGCACATTTCTAAAACTGAGGTCTGGAGGAGGGGCATAGAGGGAGGAGCCAGTTCACACCCTTGAAAAGTCTTAAAGTGTCCATGGCTCCTGCGGAACCGTCTATACCCCATGGTCATGAAGTGGCCCCAGCATCCTCTAAGACGTATGAGAAATAGGGGCTGATGGCTCCTGATGTATGAGATACACCAGAGAGCACGGGGAGGAGACTGGTCAGATCTCTGGGCTGGTAACACACAGTGACATGATGTGAGGGGAGAGCAGTAGTATAATAGGGGCTGATGGCTCCTGATATATGAGATACACCAGAGAGTGTGCGGAGGAGACTGGTCAGATCTCTGGGCTGGTAACACACAGTACATGATGTGAGGGGGAGAACAGGAGTATAATAGGGGCTGATGGCTCCTGATGTATGAGATACACCAGAGAGTGTGGGGAGGAGACTGGTCAGATCTCTGGGCTGGTAACACACAGTGACATGATGTGAGGGGGAGAGCAGGATTATAATAGGGGCTGATGGCTGCTGATGTATGAGATACACCAGAGAATCTGGGGAGGAGACTGGTCAGATCTCTGGGCTGGTAACACACAGTGACATGATGTGAGGGGGAGAACAGGAGTATAATAGGGGCTGATGGCTCCTGACTCCCCCACTGAGCAGATACTTTCCCTCATTAGTCCATAGTGACAGAGGAGAGATAAGAAACTGTAATAGTGACAGGAGAATATCTGACTCTGGGCCTAATTCATGCGTTAGCAAGTACAATTCCCTAAGCTACAGAATGGCTAATGTTAGCAAGTGAAGCTGCCATCCAGAAATGAAACGAGTCGCCCACCGGAGCAATCACAAACACATTCGCAGCCTAGAACGAGGAACATCGTCTGCTAGGGCTACGGCTACGCAGACTGGAGACATCATTATCAACGCAGTCACCATGTTTTTGTATGTAGGATTTGCAGCCGATGGCACATACACGCCCCGATAACTGCCATGACAGGCCTGCAATTTTGCTACCACTCCCTGTTAGCACCCCCAAACGGTCACTTCCGGTCAATCACTTTGCAATGAATTCCTCATTGCGAGCAGGATTATATCGGAAACTTCACATATGCGCACTGTCTAGTCTGCAGATAATCGGCCATTGCCTGCACAGGTGATCCCTCTGTTCTGTACTTAGTGATTATTACTCACCTGTGCTGATGATATCTGTAGGGATTTCCTCCTCCTTACACTGGTGATAATCCATCACATACATCTCCTCTCCCTGTGTATCTTCTACATTAAAGTCATTCGGGTCATCATCCTTAAAACCATAACATAAAGAAATTTTTTTTAATTACATTAGTTCACATTAAACAGATATAAGTGAATAAGATTCTCTACAGATCGAGTATCCCATATCCAAATATTCAGAAATACGGAATATTCAGAAATACGGAATATTTTGAAATACGGATATTTTGAGTGAGAGTGAAATAGTGAAACCTTTGTTTTCTGATGGCTCAATGTACACAAACTTTGTTTAATACACAAAGTTATTAATAATATTGTATTAAATGACCTTCAGGCTGTGTGTATAAGGTGTATATGAAACATAAATGCATTCTGTGCTTAGACTTAGGTCCTATCACCATATTATCTCATTATGGTATGCAGTTATTCCAAAACACGGAAAAATCAAATATCCAAAATACTTCTGGTCCCAAGCATTTTGGATAACGGATACTCAACATGTAGTGTAAAATCACTTTGGTATTCGGTGAGACTCTGAATTCCACCTACCTGATCCTCCTGTGGGACACGGTGATTCTCCTCTGTATGATCCTGGGAATACAGAGGACGGGGACATCTCTCTGGGGTATTCCTGTTACTGGTCCCATCTGTAGGAGACACACAGTGACCTGATGTATGAGATACACCAGAGAGTGGGACTGATCAGATCTCTGAGCTGGTAGCACACAGTGACATGATGTGAGGGAGAGAGCAGGAGTATAATAGGGGCTGAAGGCCCTGATGTATGAGATACACCAGAGAGTGTGGGGAGGAGACTGGTCAGATCTCTGGGCTGGTAACACACAGTGACATGATGTGAGGGGGAGAGCAGGAGTATAATAGGGGCTGATGGCTGCTGATGTATGAGATACACCAGAGAGTGTGAGAGGAGGAGACTGGTCAGATCTCTGGGCTGGTAACATGATGTGAGGGGAAGAGCAGGAGTATAATAGGGGCTGATGACTCCTGACTCTCCCACTGGGTAGGTACATTTCCCTCATTAGTCTGTAGTGACAGAGGACGGTGTAGGATAATATATTGTTGTAGTGACTTAACACTGAGAATAAGTGACTCTGTACTTAGTGATTATTACTCACCTGTGCCGATATCTGTAGGGATTTCTTCCTCCTTACACTGCTGATCTCCCCTCACATACGTCTCCTCTTCTCCCACTGCTTTAATATTAGTCAGATCTTCACTCTAAATAAACCCCCAAAGATGAAAAAAATAAGATTTTACTCACCGGTAAATCTATTTCTCGTAGTCCGTAGTGGATGCTGGGGACTCCGTAAGGACCATGGGGAATAGACGGGCTCCGCAGGAGACTGGGCACTCTAAAGAAAGATTTAGGACTATCTGGTGTGCACTGGCTCCTCCCCCTATGACCCTCCTCCAAGCCTCAGTTAGGAACTGTGCCCGGACGAGCTGACACAATAAGGAAGGATTTTGAATCCCGGGTAAGACTCATACCAGCCACACCAATCACACCATATAACACGTGATAGGAACCCCGGTTAACAGTATGATAACAATTGGAGCCTCTGAAGAGATGGCTCACAACAAAACCCGATTTTTGTAACACTAACTATGTACAAGTATTGCAGACAATCCGCACTTGGGATGGGCGCCCAGCATCCACTACGGACTACGAGAAATAGATTTACCGGTGAGTAAAATCTTATTTTCTCTGACGTCCTAGTGGATGCTGGGGACTCCGTAAGGACCATGGGGATTATACCAAAGCTCCCAAACGGGCGGGAGAGTGCGAATGACTCTGCAGCACCGAATGAGAGAACTCCAGGTCCTCCTCAGCCAGGGAATCAAATTTGTAGAATTTAGCAAACATGTTTTCCCCTGACCAAGTAGCTGCTCGGCAAAGTTGTAAAGCCGAGACCCCTCGGACAGCCGCCCAAGATGAGCCCACCTTCCTTGTGGAATGGGCTTTTATTGATTTAGGCTGCGGTAATCCTACCGCAGAATGCGCCAGCTGAATAGTGCTACAAATCCAGCGCGCAATAGACTGCTTAGAAGCAGGAGCACCCAGCTTGTTGGGTGCATACAGGATAAACAGCGAGTCAGTTTTTCTGACTCCAGCCGTCCTGGAAACATAAATTTTCAGGGCCCTGACTACGTCCAGCAACTTGGAATCCTCCAAGTCCCTAGTAGCCGCAGGCACCACAATAGGTTGGTTCAAGTGAAAAGCTGAGACCACCTTCGGGAGAAACTGAGGACGAGTCCTCAATTCTGCCCTATCCATCTGGAAAATCAGATAAGGGCTTTTACAAGACAAAGCCGCCAATTCTGAAACCCGCCTGGCCGAAGCCAGGGCCAACAGTATGACCACTTTCCACGTGAGATATTTTAATTCCACAGTCTTAAGTGGTTCGAACCAATGTGATTTCAGGAATGCCAAAACCACATTGAGATCTCAAGGTGCCACTGGGGGCACAAAAGGAGGCTGAATATGCAGAACTCCTTTGACAAAAGTCTGAACTTCAGGCAGTGAAGCCAGTTCTTTCTGGAAGAAAATCGACAGAGCCGAAATCTGGACCTTGATGGACCCCAATTTGAGGCCCAACGTCACCCCTGCTTGCAGGAAGTGTAGGAATCGACCCAGTTGAAATTCCTCCTTCGGGGCCTTCATGGCCTCACACCAAGCAACATATTTCCGCCAAATGCGGTAATAATGTCTTGCGGTGACATCCTTCCTGGCTTTCATCAGGGTAGGGATGACTTCCTCCGGAATACCCTTTTCCTTTAGGATCCGGTGTTCAACCGCCATGCCGTCAAACGCAGCCGCGGTAAGTCTTGGAACAGACAGGGTCCCTGCTGCAGCAGGTCTTGTCTGAGCAGCAGAGGCCAAGGGTCCTCTGCCAGCATCTCTTGAAGTTCCGGGTACCAAGCTCTTCTTGGCCAATCTGGAACCACGAGTATGGTTTTCACTCCTCGCATTCTTATTATTCTCAGTACCTTGGGTATGAGAGGTAGAGGAGGAAACACATAAACCGACTGGTACACCCACGGTGTCACTAGAGCGTCCACAGCGATCGCCTGAGGGTCCCTTGACCTGGCGCAATATCTTTTCAACTTTTTGTTGAGGCGGGATGCCATCATGTCCACCCGTGGTCATTCCCAACGGTTTACCCGCATTTGGAAAACTTCTGGAAGAAGTCCCCATTCTCCCGGGTGTAGGTCGCCCATCGGAGAATCCTTGTGGCTTCTGCCATCGCCATCCTGCTTCTTGTGCCGCCTTGTCTGTTTACATGGGCGACCGCCGTGATGTTGTCTGATTGGATCAGTACCGGCTGGTTCTGAAGCAGGGGCCTTGCTTGGCTTAGGGCATTGTAAATGGCCCTTAGCTCCAGAATATTTAAGTGAAGCGAAATCTCCTTGGAAATTTCTTCCCTGTGTGACTGCACCCCAGCCCCGAAGGCTGGCCTCCGTGGTCACCAGGACCCAGTCCTGTATTCCGAATCTGCGGCCCTCTAGTAGATGAGCCCTCTACAGCCACCACAGCAGCGACACCCTGTTTCTTGCCGACAGGGTTATCCGCTGTTGTATCTGTAGATGGGACCCGGACCATTTGTCCCACAGGTCCCACTGGAACGTCCTTGCGTGGAACCTTCCGAATGGAATTATGCTTCGTACGAAGCTACCATTTTTTCCAGGACTCGTGTGCTTCCACTGGAAGAAACACTCTTTTCTGGTCTGTGTCCAGAATCATTCCCAGGAACAGAAGACGTGTCGTCGGGACCAGCTGTGACTTTGGAATATTGAGAATCCAGTCGTGCTGTTGTAGCACTTCCCGAGAGAGTGCTACCCCCACTACCAACTGTTCTTTGGACCTCGCCTTTATCAGGAGATCGTCCAAGTACGGGATAATAAAAACTTCCTTCTTGCGAAGGAGTATCATCATTTCGGCCATTACCATGGTAAAGACCTTCGGTGCCGTGGACAACTCCAACGGCAGCGTCTGGAACTGATAGTGACAGTCCTGTACCACACATCTGAGGTACTCCTGGTGAGGAGGGTAAATGGGGACCTGCAGGTACGCATCCTTGATGTCCAGGGAGACCCTGTAATCCCCCTCGTCCAGGCTCGTAATAACCGCCCTGAGCGATTCCATCTTGAACTTGAATCTTCTGATATAAAAGTTCAAGTATTTTAATTTTAAGATGGGTCTCACCGAACCGTTCTGTTTATTCGGTACCACAACCATTGTGGAATAGTAACCCCTTCCTTGCTGAAGGAGGGGCACCTTGACAATCACTTGTTGTGATTATAGTGTTGAATAGCCACCAACACCGCCTCCCTGGCAGAGGGAGGTGCCGGTAAGGCAGATTTTAGGAAACGGCGAGGGGAAGAACGTCTCGAACTCCAGCCTGTACCCCTGAGATACTACTTGAAGGACCCAGGGATCCATGTGAGAGAGCCCACTGGGCGCTGAAATTTCTGAGACGGGCCCCCACCGTACCCGGGTCCGCCTGAGCAGCCCCAGCGTCATGCTGTGGACTTACCGGACGCAGGGAGGACTTCTGCTCTTGGGAACTAGCTGTGTGCTGCAGCTTTTTCCTCTACCTTTGCCTCTCGGCAGAAAGGATGAGCCTCTAGCCCTCTTGTTTTTCTGGGGCCGAAAGGACTGTACTTGATAATACGGTGCTTTCTTTTGTTGTGGGGTAGCCTGTGGCAAAAAAGTCGATTTCCCAGCAGTAGCTGTGGAAACGAGGTCTGAAAGACCATCCCAAACAGTTTTACCCCCTTATAGGGCAAAACTTCCATGTGCCGATTCGAGTCGGCATCGCCTGACCATTGCCGAGTCCATAACCCCCGTCTGGCGGCAATGGACCTAGCGCTTATTTTTGATGCCAGCCGGCAAATATCCCTCTGTGCATCACGCATGTATAAGACCACGTCTTTTATATGCTCTATTGTCAGCAAAATATTGTCCCTATCCATAGTTATTTTCCGACAGGGAATCTGACCATGCAGCGGGAGCACTGCACATCCATGCCGAAGCAATGGCTGGTCGCAATATAATGCCCGAGTGTGTGACTATATCTTTCAGGGTAACCCCCTGCTTTTTATCAACAGGTTCCTTCAGGGCGGCCGTATCCGGAGACGGTAGTGCCACCTTTTCTGTTAAGCGTGTAAGCGCTGTATCTACCCTATGGGGTGTTTCCCAACGTGACCTATCCTCTGGCGGGAAAGGGTACGCTGCCAATAACCGTTTAGAAATTATCAATTTCTTACCGGGGGAAGACCACGCTTCCTCACACCCTCATTTAATTTCTCAGATGCAGGAAAAACTACTGGTAGTTTTCTCTCACCAAACATAATACCCTTTTATGTGGTACCTGGGGTATTATCATAAATGTGTAATACATTTTTCATTGCCTCAATCATGTAACGGGTGGACCTATTTGGAGGGTACACTAGTCTCAACGTCGTCGACACTGGAGTCGGTATCCGTGTCGACATCTGTTTCTGCCATCTGAGGTAGCGGGCGTTTTTAGAGCCCCCCATGACATTTGAGACGCTGGAACAGGCACAAGCTGAGTAGCCGGCTGTTCTGTGTCGTTGACCTTTTGTGTAAGGAGTTGACACTTTCACGTAATCCTTCCATAAGTCCAACCACACCGGTGTCGATCCCGCAGGGGGTGACATCACATTTACAGGCATTCGCTGCGCCTCCACATCATTATCCTCCTCATACATGTCGACACAGCCGTACCGACACACAGCACACACACAGGGAATGCTCTGACAGAGGACAGGACCCCACAAAGCCCTTTGGGGAGACAGAGGGAGAGTATGCCAGCACACACCAGGGCGCTATATATCACAGGGATATCACCTATAAAGAGTGTTTTCCCTTATAGCTGCCTATATATATTGTATACTGCGCCTAAATTGTGCCCCCCCTCTCTTTTTAACCCTTTCTGTAGTGTATTGATTGCAGGGGAGAGCCAGGGAGCTTCCCTCCAACGGAGCTGTGAGGGAAAAATGGCGCCAGTGTGCTGAAGGAGATAGCTCCGCCCCTTTTTCGCTGACTTTCTCCCGCATTTTTATGGATTCTGGCAGGGGTTAAAAAGCACCTATATAGCCTCTGGGGCTATATATGGTGCCAGTTTGCCAGCCAAGGTGTCAGTATTGCTGCTCAGGGCGCCCCCCCCCCAGCGCCCTGCACCCATCAGCGACCGCAGTGTGTGGTGTGCATGAGGAGCAATGGCGCACAGCTGCAGTGCTGTGCGCTACCTTGGAGAAGACAGAAGTCTTCAGCCGCCGATTTTCCGGACCACCTTCTTGCTTCTGGCTCTGTAAGGGGGACGGCGGCGCGGCTCCGGGAACGGACGACGAGGTCGGGTCCTGTGTTCGATCCCTCTGGAGCTAATGGTGTCCAGTAGCCTAAGAAGCCCAAGCTACCACCACTTAGGTAGGTTCGCTTCTTCTCCCCTTAGTCCCTCGATGCAGTGAGCCTGTTGCCAGCAGGTCTCGCTGAAAATAAAAAACCTAACAAACACTTTCTTCCTAGGAGCTCAGGAGAGCCCCTAGTGTGCATCCAGCTCGGCCGGGCACAGAAATCTAACTGAGGCTTGGAGGAGGGTCATAGGGGGAGGAGCCAGTGCACACCAGATAGTCCTAAATCTTTCTTTAGAGTGCCCAGTCTCCTGCGGAGCCCGTCTATTCCCCATGGTCCTTACGGAGTCCCCAGCATCCACTAGGACGTCAGAGAAACACACATTTATTAATGTCCGATTTAATTAAATTAAATTACAAGAATATAAGTGTACAAAATCCAAAGAGTTTCTCCACCAAATACAAAAAAGTAGGGTCACTTTTGTATTTGCCGAGATCCTGAATAGTATTACCTTACACTCCTGTGGGACACTGTGATTCTCCTCCTGGGAATAAAGAGGACGGGGACATCTCTCTGGGGTATTCCTGTTACTGGCCCCATCTGTAGGAGACACACAGTGACTGAGTACATTGTATATATGTGATTATCAGGTGATGTGTATCTAGGTGGCCTCATAGCTGCTCTCTCCATTACACTACATGACAGTCTCCTCTTACCCAGTGATGTAAGGGGCCGGTAATTCTCCATCATCACGTCCTTGTAAAGACCCCTGTGTTCCTCTATATACTCCCACTCCTCCATGGAGAAATAGACAGTGACATCCTCACACCTTATAGGAACCTGACACACACAATGATACAGTCATCACCCAGACACATTCCCCGGTGTTACTGTATAATGTCCCATTCCCAGCAGTCACCTCTCCAGTCATCACCCAGACACATCCCCTGGTGTTACTGTATAATGCCCCATTCCCAGCAGTCACCTCTCCAGTCATCACCCAGACACATCCCCCGGTGTTACTGTATAATGCCCCATTCCCAGCAGTCACCTCTCCAGTCATCACCCAGACACATCCCCTGGTGCTACTGTATAATGTCCCATTCCCAGCAGTCACCTCTCCAGTCATCACCCGGACACATTCCCTGGTGTTACTGTATAATTCCCCATTCCCAGCAGTCACCTCTCCAGTCATCACCCAGACACATCCCCTGGTGTTACTGTATAATGTCCCATTCCCAGCAGTCACCTCTCCAGTCATAACCCAGACACATCCCCTGGTGTTACTGTATACTGTCCCATTCCCAGCAGTCACCTCTCCAGTCATCACCCAGACACATCCCCTGGTGTTACTGTATACTGTCCCATTCCCAGCAGTCACCTCTCCAGTCATCACCAAGACACATTCCCTGATGTTACTGTATAATGTCCCATTCCCAGCAGTCACCTCTCCAGTCATCACCCAGACACATCCCCTGGTGTTACTGTATAATGTCCCATTCCCAGCAGTCACCTCTCCAGTCATCACCAAGACACATTCCCTGGTGTTACTGTATAATGTCCCATTCCCAGCAGTCACCTCTCCAGTCATCACCCAGACACATCCCCTGATGTTACTGTATAATGTCCCATTCCCAGCAGTCACCTCTCCAGTCATCACCCAGACACATCCACTGGTGTTACTGTATAATGTCCCATTCCCAGCAGTCATCTCTCCAGTCATCACCCAGACACATACCCTGGTGTTACTGTATAATGTCCCATTCCCAGCAGTCATCTCTCCAGTCATCACCCAGACACATACCCTGGTGTTACTGTATAATGTCCCATTCCCAGCAGTAACCTCTCCAGTCATCACCAAGACACATTCCCTGGTGTTACTGTATAATGTCCCATTCCCAGTATTCACCTCTCCAGTCATCACCCAGACACATCCCCTGGTGTTACTGTATAATGTCCCATTCCCAGCAGTCACCTCTCCAGTCACATCCCCTGGTGTTACTGTATAATGTCCCATTCCCAGCATTCACCTCTCCAGTCATCACCCAGACACATCCCCTGGTGTTACTGTATAATGTCCCATTCCCAGCATTCACCTCTCCAGTCACCACCCAGACACATCCCCTGGTGTTACTGTATAATGTCCCATTCCCAGCAGTCACGTCTCCAGTCATCACCAAGACACATTCCCTGGTGTTACTGTATACTGTCCCATTCCCAGCAGTCACCTCTCCAGTCATCACCCAGACACATCCCCTGATGTTACTGTATAATGTCCCATTCCCAGCATTCACCTCTCCAGTCATCGCCCATCCCCTAGTGTCACTGTATAATGTCCCATTCCCAGCAGTCATCTCTCCAGTCATCACCCAGACACATCCCCTGGTGTTACTGTATAATGTCCCATTCCTAGCAGTCACCTCTCCAGTCATCACCTGGACACATTCCCTGGTGTTACTGTATAATGCCCCATTCCCAGCAGTCACCTCTCCAGTCATCACCCAGACACATCCCCTGGTGTTACTGTATAATGTCCCATTCCCAGCAGTCACCTCTCCAGTCATCACCCAGACACATCCCCTGATGTTACTGTATAATGTCCCATTCCCAGCAGTCACCTCTCCAGTCATCACCCAGACACATCCCCTGGTGTTACTGTATAATGTCCCATTCCCAGCAGTCATCACCCAGACACATCCCCTGGTGTTACTGTATAATGTCCCATTCCCAGCAGTCACCTCTCCAGCAACATTCCCTGGTGTTACTGTATACTGTCCCATTCCCAGCAGTCACCTCTCCAGTCATCACCCAGACACATCCCCTGATGTTACTGTATAATGTCCCATTCCCAGCATTCACCTCTCCAGTCATCACCCAGACACATCCCCTGGTGTTACTGTATAATGTCCCATTCCCAGCAGTCACCTCTCCAGTCATCACCCAGACACATCCCCTGGTGTTACTGTATACTGTCCCATTCCCAGCAGTCACCTCTCCAGTCATCACCCAGACACATCCCCTGGTGTTACTGTATACTGTCCCATTCCCAGCAGTCACCTCTCCAGTCATCACCCAGACACATCCCCTGATGTTACTGTATAATGTCCCATTCCCAGCAGTCACCTCTCCAGTCATCACCCAGACACATCCCCTGGTGTTACTGTATAATGTCCCATTCCCAGCAGTCACCTCTCCAGTCATCACCCAGACACATCCCCTGATGTTACTGTATAATGTCCCATTCCCAGCAGTCACCTCTCCAGCAACATTCCCTGGTGTTACTGGATACTGTCCCATTCCCAGCAGTCACCTCTCCAGTCATCACCCAGACACATCCCCTGATGTTACTGTATAGTGTCCCATTCCCAGCATTCACCTCTCCAGTCATCACCCAGACACATCCCCTGGTGTTACTGTATAATGTCCCATTCCCAGCAGTCACCTCTCCAGTCACATCCCCTGGTGTTACTGTATAAATGTCCCATTCCCAGCATTCACCTCTCCAGTCATCACCCAGACACATCCCCTGATGTTACTGTATAATGTCCCATTCCCAGCATTCACCTCTCCAGTCATCACCCAAACACATCCCCTGGTGTTACTGAATAATGTCCCATTCCCAGCAGTCACCTCTCCAGTCACATCCCCTGGTGTTACTGTATAATGTCCCATTCCCAGCATTCACCTCTCCAGTCATCACCCAGACACATCCCCTGGTGTTACTGTATAATGTCCCATTACCAGCATTCACCTCTCCAGTCATCACCCACACACATCCCCCGGTGTTACTGTATAATGTCCCATTCCCAGCAGTCACCTCTCCAGTCACATCCCCTGGTGTTACTGTATAATGTCCCATTCCCAGCATTCACCTCTCCAGTCATCACCCAGACACATCCCCTGGTGTTACTGTATAATGTCCCATTCCCAGCATTCACCTCTCCAGTCACCACCCAGACACATCCCCTGGTGTCACTGTATAATGTCCCATTCCCAGCAGTCACCTTTCCAGTCATCACCCAGACACATCCCCTGGTGTTACTGTATAATGTCCCATTCCCAGCATTCACCTCTCCAGTCATCACCCAGACACATCCCCTGGTGTTTCTGTATAATGTCCCATTCCCAGTAGTCACCTCTCCAGTCACATCCCCTGGTGTTACTGTATAATGTCCCATTCCCAGCAGTCACCTCTCCAGTCACATCCCCTGGTGTTACTGTATAATGTCCCATTCCCAGCATTCACCTCTCCAGTCATCACCCAGACACATCCCCTGGTGTTACTGTATAATGTCCCATTCCCAGCATTCACCTCTCCAGTCACCACCCAGACACATCCCCTGGTGTCACTGTATAATGTCCCATTCCCAGCAGTCACCTTTCCAGTCATCACCCAGACACATCCCCTGGTGTTACTGTATAATGTCCCATTCCCAGCATTCACCTCTCCAGTCATCACCCAGACACATCCCCTGGTGTTTCTGTATAATGTCCCATTCCCAGTAGTCACCTCTCCAGTCACATCCCCTGGTGTTACTGTATAATGTCCCATTCCCAGCATTCACCTCTCCAATCATCACCCAGACACATCCCCTGGTGTTACTGTATAATGTCCCATTCCCAGCAGTCACCGCTCCAGTCATCACCCAGACACATCCCCTGGTGTTACTGTATAATGTCCCATTCCCAGCAGTCACCTCTCCAGTCATCACCCAGACACATCCCCTGGTGTTACTGTATAATGCCCCATTCCCAGCAGTCACCTCTCCAGTCAGCAGCTGAATGATCTTGTTGGTGAGTTCCAGGATCTTCTGGTCATTGTGTCTCTTATGTATCAGTGAGTGAGGTGGAGGCACCGGGATGGGGCTCTGGGCACTGTTCAGTCCACCTGACTCATAGAGGCAGCTGCTGGGTGTCACACCCTCTCCTGAGGTCTTCTTCATTACTGTGTTATCCTATATGTTGAGAAAAAAATTATAGAAAGCATGGTCTTGTCTGGTCCTTAATTTTCTAATTTTTCTCCTAAGTCAGGTCCCTGTGTTAGTAATAGAAATAAGAGTGATGTCACAGTGACACTCCCAGACTCCTTCACCTCCCCAGTCAGGTCCCTGCATCAGTAATAGAGATATGAGTGACATCACTGTGACGTTCCCAGACCCACTTGCCTTCCCAGTCAGGTCCCTGTGTCAGTACTAGAGATCAAAGTAATGGCACTGTGACGCTCCCAGACTCCCTCATCTCCCCAGTCAGGTCCCTGTGTCAGTACTAGAGATAAAAGTAATGCCACGGTGAAGCTCCCAGACTCCCTCACCTCTCCAGTCAGCAGGTAGATAATCTCCAGAGTGATATGTAATATGCTCTCGGTAACAGGACTTCTGTCCATATCCATCCTCAGTGGATCAGTTAGATGATCTATGCAAACTCTGGTCTTCAGCTGACATCCAACGAAGTTGTCACTTAATGCCCCTGTACCTGCATGATAGACATGTCAAATAGAACATCATGACTGATACGTGCTAACTCTGATCAAAGTAAAATCCAGTATTACTGATAAATCCACATTTCATAGTACGCCATGCAGTTATACAATGTGTGATTACTGTACATAACAATGTGTATAATATATGTGGATTAAGGCAATGGAATCGTAGATTGCAATTTCTGTCACAAGATTTTAATCCATATGAGGCAGAAATCAACGGAATTACAGTGTGAGGATTAAACCAACTGAAGTACAGGTAAAGTGCGACATAACATTGCCCAGATATAAGAGATCGCCCTATTACATGACATCAATCATCTTTCCGCCAACCAGAATATCTATGATTCAGGCCCTGGATATGATCTTGGGGGATTATTTAACACACGGCGCTATGACAAACTGAAGTTTTTTTTATGGTCTTGCAGAGGTTTTGTTACTTTAAAGCACCATTTTTTTAATATATTTTTTCTTACAAAGGCAAATACATGCCATATATCACCCTTTAAATATATTGCCGCTTTAAATTCCGCAGTAGGACCACAGAAGATTGGCAGTTTGTAAATGCACCAATTAGTAAATAAACCCTCAGGTATCTGATTGGCAGCCGAGAAGTCAGGAGGTACAAGCACAACACCAATAGACTCTACACAATGGCCGACATCACTGCACGATATGAACGATCTCGTTCATTAATGAACGAGATAACGTTCATATCGTGCAGTGTGGAGGCACCAGCGATGAACGATGCGCGGCCCCTCGCTTGTTCATCGCTGGTGCCCCGTCGGCTGTGCATGCAGGCCAATAGGAACGATCTCATCCATATTTGCCTGCAGTTCTATGGAGCCGTGTGACGGAAGGAGTGAAGTAACTTAACTCCCCCCGTCACTGCCCCCCCGCCGCCAGGTTATGGGCCCTACACATTGGCCGATCCACCGCCGAGCTGCCCGACGGCCCACAAAGCACCACCGCCACCTCTGACTGGCCCATTGAGTAATAGAACAGGGATGACCATCGGTGGGTGACACCATCAATGGTTCCCCTGTTGATGGTTTTATACCATCTATAGTTAACCATCAATGGTACCATCGATGGTTAACCCACTGACGTCATAATTGCCTACCTGACCCTCTCCATGAGGGAGAAAATGCTCTGTTCCTGGACTTTCCTGGTAATGTATGATTGCCATCACCTGTGGTGAAACACCTTTCTTATCAATTAACTAGCTCACCACAGGTGATGGGAATCATACATTACCAGGAAAGCCCAGGAACAGAGCATTTTCTCCCTCATGGAGAGGGTAAGGTAGGAAAGTATGCTCTACATAGATGTCTACAGAGCCACCATCTGACTACCCCTGCTGATTGCTGTGCACCTTCTCATAGCACATTGGGATAATCCAGTACTGACCTGCAGCCGTTCTACACCAGTCACATGCAGTCATTTCTTTCCTGAAATCCATTCCCTTTCCTGTTACTGCCAGACTAACTTCCGGGTTCTGCGTTCCAGCTTATTTCCGGATTCTGCGTACAAACTGACTTCCGTATCTTGCGTTCCAGCTGACTTCCGGGTTCTACTTTCCAGCTGATTTTTGCAACGGACTTTACATTCATGGCATCACCGGTGTGATTATATTGTCCACTAGGGGGAGCTCCTGAGCCTAACACTGGGTATATATATAGAGAATAACAGCATAATTAGGGTAATAATATTAAATACTGCGTAAAATAAAAAGGTGAAATGTAAAGAATGAAATCCTTCTACGCTGTCCGCATATTGTTTTAAGATAAAACACTACGAGGTGATCATTAGCTGTGTACGTTATATGGATATTACAAGTCACCGAGTGCTCGGAACATGCCTGGGACCTGGAGGCCAGAGACTCTGTACAGCTCCCTGATCACTTAGGTGACTTATAGCATGGGTAATAAATGGCAGCTCCTTATTCGCCATGCTTGCTGTTGGAAGGCCAAGGACTGAACTCAGGAACTATGTGTATTAAGAATGCAGAAGGGACATATTATTTTATTCCTTGATTTTATTACTACCATTCTAATATTCTACATTTGAGCACCTATATGAATTATACTCATTTGTGCATTATACTGTGGTCATATTATTGCACTGAGGGGGTAATTCCAAGTTGATCGCAGCAGGAAATTTTTTAGCAGTTGTGCAAAACCATGTGCACTGCAGGGAGGCAGATATAACGTGCAGAAAGAATTAGATTTGGGTGGGTTATTTTGTTTCTGTGCAGGGTAAATACTGGCTGCTTTATTTTTACACTGCAAATTAGATTGCAGATTGAACACACCCCACCCAAATCTAACTCTCTCTGCACATGTTACACCTGCCTCCCCTGCAGTGCACATGGTTTTGCCCAACTGCTAAAAAAATTTCCTGCTGCGATCAACTTGGAATTACCCCCTGAGTGCGTGAAATGCTCCATTTGTAATTCAGATCTGGTCCGATATCAGGGATAAAATGTACCCAAGCCCTGAGCCCGGCGAACGCTTTGTGATCTAGGACGCTTTGTCTGGACACGTGAAATCTCACAAGTAGAAACCTTTGTTGTACTTTTGACATTTCGCATTGTAATGCCACAGGTCCCTTTGTCATGTATTGGTGAGGTAATGCCCCAATCTATCTATATGCCGTGTGGCCGTGCAGAGCACCAGGAGGCTGTGCTGCTCGGCCATCCTCGCTCAGTGTCAGTAGTTTAAATTAGGTATATGCGGTACGGAATAAAAAATTATATCTGATAAAAACAAGAGGCGGAACGGATGCGATCCACCCGACTTCCTGGTTGTGCGTTCCACCCGACTTCAGGGTTGTGCGTTCCACCTGACATCCGGGTTGTGCGTTCCAACGACAGGATTGTGCTTTGTTTATTTTCCCCCTTATTTTTCACTCTTGGTTCCACCCTCCCGCTCCTGCTACATTGTTAGACGTTGCTGTGTTCGACGGGGAATGTCGGGCGGGTGTTGCAGAAAGAGCGTTCCATACCATACAGACCCACTGCCCGGGCCGGGTGATGAGTGAGTCTCTGCTGGTGAGAGAAATGTCTGTACCCTCCTATCATCACCCCACCATCTTGTTGTTGTCTCTCTGTCCCCATTGTCCTTATTAAATGCTCATTATCCTTATTATATTCTAAGCGCAGGCCTTGCCCCTATATACTGTGTCATATATCCCTCTATATAATCCTATCCTATTAAAACTATCCCTGCTGCATCTACTATACCTATTATAGGGTGTCATGATTTATCATTTACCGGCATTCGGGATGCCGGCGGTCAGGAGACCAACCTCAGCATCCCGATGCAGAGAATTCCGACAGGGGCTTGATAAATATAATCCTAACCCCTCCCTCTCCTGCAGCCGAACCCTAATCCTCCCTTCACCGCACCCTAACCATCCCCGGGGGTGCCTAAACCTAACCTATCACTTCCCCGCAGCCTAACCCTAACCCCCCTCTTTCCGCTGCCTAACCCTAACCCCCTCTCCCCGCTGCCTAACCCCCTCTCCCCGCTGCCTTAACCCTAATCTTTCCTTCCCCGCTGCCTAACCCTCCCTTCCCCGCTGCCTAACCCTCCCTCCCCGCTGCCTAACATCCCCCCCCCTCCCTGCAGCCTAACCCTCCCTTCCCCGCTGGCTAACCCTAACCCTCCCTTCCCCGCTGGCTAAACCTAACCCCTCTCTCCCCCTCAGCCTAACCCTAACCCTCCTTTCCGCGCAGCCTAACCGTCCCCAGGGGGGGGGGGGGGGGGGGGTGCCTAAACCTAACCTCTCCCCCTTCCCGTTGGCTAGCACTTAGCACTGACAGTCCCCGTGTACTTATGATGGGGATGCTGAGTGACTGCCGGCATCCTGACCGTATACCCTGTTACACCGACCCTACACCTCCTGTGTTACCCTATGCCTCCTGTGTTACCCTGTTACACCGATGCTACACCTCCTGTGTTACCCTATTACACCGTCCTCACACCTCCTGTGTTACCCTATTACACCGTCCCTACATCTTTTATGTTATACTATTATTATAGGATGTGACCACCTATTGCATAAACTGCTATTGCTGACTTGTAAAGCTCACCCTTTACTGCCCCCCCCTCATCTAGAATGTGACAGCTATTTTTGTCCCCAAAACCCCTGCACTACATTTTATGTTATCACAAAAGGGTAGAGGAGCTGTCTAAGGTTACAATGACGTTACATCTTGCTGAGATTATAATCATCATTGTATCTGTGGAAGGCCAACTTGAGAACATGTAATGACCTTATAATTTAATTTCATATATTTGGCAGGGTTAGTCCTGAGAAGACCTCTGACTTATATAAGTGATCCTGCTGGGGAAAATGAAAAGTTCATTCATAGAAGACAAAGCATCTCCATTAGTACAGGGAAATTAAGACTTTAGAGTCGGTCATTGTGAAATCACTGTTGTGTCTGTCAACGCAGCAGTGCCCCGGCTGCCGACACACAGGATCACACAGTAGTATGGAAGACATCTGGTGAGAGTAAGACGCCCAGCGTCCACCCCAGTGTGTCAGGAGGACTGAGCAGGACCCAGAGCCCCATCACGGTGCCTCCACCTCACTCACTGATACATGAGAGGCACAATGACCAGAAGATCCTGGAACTCACCAACAAGATCATTCAGCTGCTGAGAATGGCACATTAATTTTTGTCCATGTTTGGGAGTATTTAGAAGGACACAAGGATCTCTACAAGGATATGATTATGGATAGTCACTAATCCCACATATCACTGGGTAGGTTTAATTATTGCCTTACTTTTGTACATACACCATATATATAGATTGATACAGATTTAGACACACTGATCAGCCATAATGTTTAATCCACCTGGCTAATATTGTGTAGCTCCCCCTCTTGCCGTCAGAACAGCTCTGACCCATCGAGACATGGACTCCACAAGACTTCTGAAGGTGTCCTGTGGCATCTGGCACCGAGACACTATCAGCAGATCCTTTGAGTCCTGTAAGGTGTGAGGTGCGGCCTCCAAGGCTTGGACTTGTTTCTCCAGTACATCCCATAGATGCTGGACCAGATTGAGATCTGGGTAATTTGGAGGCCAATCAACAACTTGACCTCTTTGTCATGTTCCTCACACCATTCCTGAACAAGTGCTGCAGTGTGGCCGGGCTCATTATCCTGCTGACTAGAGGCCACTGCCATCAGGGAATACTGTTGCCATGAAGGGGTGCACTTGGTCTGCAATAACGTACACATGAATGCCAGGGTCCAAGATTTCCCTGCATTGCCCAGAACATCACACTGCCTCCCTCGGCTTGCCTTCTTCCCATAGTGGATCCTGCTACCATCTCTTCCCCAGGTAAACAATGCACACACCTGGCCATCTACATGATGTTAAAGAAAACATGATTCATCAGACCAGGCCACCTTCTTCTATTGCTCCATCCATGGTCCAGTTCTGAGGCTCATGAACTCATTGTAGACGGTTTTGGTGGTGGAAAGGGGTCAGCCTGGGCACTTGTGTGTTCTGACACCTTTCTGTTATAGCTAGCATAAATATTTTCAGCAATTTGTGCTACAGTAGCTCTTCTGCGGGATAAGAGCAGATGGGCGAGCCGTAGGCTTCCATGACCCTGTTGTAACGAGATAATCAATGTTAATCACCTGTCAGTGGTTTTAATGTTATGGCTAATCGGTGGATATATTTATACAGACACATATGTTCATACAGATATATTATATACATATAGATTTAGATTTTTGATTTTTACACACACAAATATATGTATATATATATATATATATATATATATATATATATATATATATATATATATATAGGGGATTTTGTCAGTACCTGTAAAGTCCTTTTTTTCTGTGCCCTTGGGGGACACTGGTAACCCGTGGGTATAGAGTGGAGCTCGGGGGCCAGCGCCATAGATTTAACTTCTTTTTGGATTCAGCTCCTCCTCCCATATACCCCACCCCCAGCCCAGGGAAGCGAGTTTTTTTTCTTTGGTGCCCAAGGATCTGGACATGTTTTTTAGGGGGCTTTCTAAAGCAGCCTGGTTTTAAATTCCTTGCTTTTAACTTTTATTTTGAAACTTTTTACTTTCTCTTTGGGCAGTCAGTGTTAAGCGTTATACATGTTCCCGCTGTCTGCTCCATCTCCCTGTTCTTGCCACTGGTGCACTGGTGACTGGGTCAGTATCTCCGCACGGTGGTAAGGGCCTCTCAGTAATTTGGTTACACAAGACTATTTATTCATTTATTTGTAGTTCTATCATTCAGTGCTCTGGACCCATACTACCACTTAGTTCATTTACTGTGGGACTGTGTGTTCAATTATATTTCAGTAAAATTATGTCTTCCAAGGGAACCTCATCAAAAGCTTCCCAGGAGAGGGGTGCTTCTGTGCTGCAGGCTTTCACTTGCAGATCCTATAAGGAAAACTTTTCCTGTTTGGTGCAGGACCACACTGGCCTGTGTCATCGATGCTCTGAGGAGGTTCCCTCACAGGAGCTCGAGTGGGCGACCTCCTTGTCATTTGTCATGCGGGAGCTGTAATCTCAGTTGGCAGCATCTTCTCCTCCTCCATAATTGGCCACGGGGGAATGCCAGCCTATTAATGCCCGGACCACTATAGTGGACCCTCAACCTCCTCTCTCAGAACCAGACGGGGTTCACGGCTTATCTCAATCCTTCAGGGTCTGGTTCAATTCTCTAACTCTCTACAGAGCATGCTAGAGCCTTCCTCCAGACAAAGGTCCTCCAGGGATATCTCCCCTTCTCTCCATTCGGACTACAATTTTTAGTCTGACCTAGTTGGACCTAGAGGATGAGGTATCACAAACATTTGAGGTGGACTGTGCCTCAGCTCCAGATGATCGCTTAGCCCAGGCCGATGTGGATGTCCTAGTCAAAGCATTCTGCTCAGCTTTACACGTCAAAGATTCAGAGATCTCACCCACCTCTGAGGTGACCCTCTTCAAATGGAAGTAATAAGAGCCAACAGTGTTCCCTTCCTCGGCTCAGTTGGAGGTTCTCCTGGCGTAGGCCTGGTCTCACCCAAATAAACATTTCTACTGTCTAAACGACTCTTGTCCTCTTATCCACTCACACAAGTAGACAAAGAAAAAGTGGGAGTCTCCCCCTCCAGTGAAAGCCCACATTGTGTGCTTTAAGTCGACCATACTTCCCTTTCCTATTGCGGCCTTCTTCAGGGTTACCACAGACAGCAAATTAGAGAATGGATTTTAGTAAGTCTTCACTAATTCAGGAGCAGCCCTGTGCCCTGCATTGGCATCAGCTTGTGTAGCTAAAGCCATATGCAAATTGACTGACTCCTTGGACGATGGGCTTGGCTCAGACATTTGCAGATCCAGTCTCTTTTCCGAAGTCAACCATATTTAAGAAGCAGGAGCTCACTTGGGCGACACCGCTATTGACTCTGGTGTCCTCTCCTCCAAGGTTCTGCTTTGGCAGTAGCAGCCAGATGAGCACTCTAGCTTTGCACCTGGCTCGCTTATAACAAATCCAAAAAAAACCTAGAGAATCTACCCTTCTCAGGTGAGATCCTCTTTGGACAGGAGCTAGACCAGAGGTTCCCAAACTGTGTGCCGTGGCTCCCTGGGGTGACTCGGGACACTTGCAGGGGTGCCCTGGGTTGGTGGTCCAGGACCAATTCAAATTATTCATGGTCAATATAGTAGGCAAAACCAGTGCTGGTGGCTGCCAGTCATAAAATATGTGGCCAAACAGAAGCAAATCTTGTCCCTCACCACACAACTGACCCTAAGGATGACATATAAGCGTGATCTACTTAATGTAATATTTCTTCTAAATTTCTCAATAAGAAATTTTTGGCCTAGGGGTGCCGTGAAAAAAATTCTGATATTCTAGGGCGCCGTGATTCAAAAAAGTTTGGAGACCACTGAGCTAGACAAAAAAAACCGCTGTCATGGTCGCAGCTTCTAAGACAGTGAGGGTAAAACCATGTGCACTGCAGGGGGGCAGATATAACATGTGCAGAGAGAGTTAGATTTGGTGCGGTGTGTTCAAACTGAAATCTAAATTGCAGTGTAAGAATAAAACAGACAGTATTTACCCTGCACAGAACAAAATAACTCACCCAAATCTAACTCTCTCTGCAAATGTTATATCTGCCGCACCTGCAGTGCACATGGGCCCTCATTCCGAGTTGTTCGCTCGCAAGGCGATTTTAGCAGAGTTGCACACGCTAAGCCGCCGCCTACTGGGAGTGAATCTTAGCATCTTAAAATTGCGATCGAAGTATTCGCAATATTGCGATTACACACCTCGTAGCAGTTTCTGAGTAGCTTCAGACTTACTCGGCATCTGCGATCAGTTCAGTGCTTGTCGTTCCTGGTTTGACGTCACAAACACTCCCAGCGTTCGCCCAGACACTCCTCCGTTTCTCCGGCCACTCCTGCGTTTTTTCCGGAAACGGTAGCGTTTTTTCCCACACGCCCATAAAACGGCCTGTTTCCGCCCAGTAACACCCATTTCCTGTCAATCACATTACGATCGCCAGAACGATGAAAAAGCCGTGAGTAAAATTACTAAGTGCATAGCAAATTTACTTGGCGCAGTCGCAGTGCGGACATTGCGCATGCGCATTAAGCGGAAAATCGCTGCGATGCGAAGATTTTTACCGAGCGAACAACTCGGAATGAGGGCCATGGTTTTGCCCAACTGCTAACAAATTTGCTGCTGCAATCGACTCTGAATTAGGCCCAGTGTTCCTACCATCTGTAGCTCCACAGAGCAAGGGATTCATCTTTTGATCCTCTCATCCACATGGAAAAGTAAGAGGTCAACCTTACTTAAGATCTCAGGGCTCCATCTCCAAAACCCCAAAGTCCTCAGGACGCCAGGCTTGGTCAAGTCGCTGCCATGCACCCAAACCAGCGGCATGATGGGACCAGTCACTCCTGGGAACTTCCGGGGTGGGCGGCTGTGCATTTCACCGATGCTTGGCTGGAACCTTCTCCAGATGCCTGGATATGAGGCATTGTGTCCCCGGGGTGTTCTCTATCCTTTTGGGAATGCCCTCCAACTCACTCACTTCTTTTTCACTGGTCTTCCAGCTGACGTTGACAAAGCAGGCGCTCTCAGGGCCTCCATCTCAAGCCTTCTGTCCTCCAATGCTATAGTTCAAGTTCCCAGACCCCAGAAGGGAACAGGGTTCTATTCAACATATTATTTGTTGAAAAACTAGATTGATCCTACCATCCCATACTCAATCAGAAAACTCTCAACCTGTACCACAGGGTTCCTAGTTTCAAAATGGAATCAATACGCTCTATCATGCAAACCATGGAATGGGGCAATTTTATGGCTTCTTTGGACATCCAGGACGCCTGTTTGCATGTTCCCATTAGAGAGGCTTATCAAAGGTTCCTTCAGTTTGCAGTACAGAGGGAGCACTTCCAATTTCAAATGTTGCCCTTTGGACTCTCTCCGGCACATCGTGTTCACGAAGGTCTTGGCTCTGATGGCGGCTGACCTTCGCCGCAGGGAGATCCAAATTATGCCTCACTTGGACAACCTTCTGCTGGCTCAGTCTGCGGAGACAATATGGGAACATCTGCATCTCACCATGGACTTGCTGCAGACACACAGATAATAGATTGGCGCAAGTCCAGCCTTGCTCAGTCTCAAGAATGCTCCACCTAGGGGCTCTTCTGAACTCCAAAACTCAGAGTCTTTCTTCGCAGGGACAAGCAGGACTCCCTCCAGTCCCTAATTCAATCGTCTCGATTTACTTCTGTATGCCGGTTCTGGGAAAGCTAGTCTCCACCTTCGGCATAGTGGAATATATTCAATTCCATTCCCGAACCCTGCAGCTAGAGCTCCTGGATTGGTCTCAAATCTCAGATTTTGTCCTGTCACATGAGGCACATCTATCTCTCCTTTGGTGGCTCCAGTCCTCTCACCTCATCAAAGGTTGCCTCTTCCTGATCCTGGATTGGGTTCTCTTCAAAATGGACGCCAGTTTCCAGGCCTGGGGAGCAGTAACTGGAAGTCACACCTTCCAAGGAAGGTGGTCAGATCGAGAAGCACTCCTGCCCATCAACAAGTTGGAACTTCGGGTTGTCTACTGCACACTTCGTCAGGCTCAGTATCTCTTTCAAAACAAACCAGTAAGAGTACAGTCGGACAACACGACCATAGTCTCCTACATCAACTATTGTGAAGGTACCAAAAGCCGGAGAGCCATGCAGGAGGTCAGCCGAATCCTTCAGTGGGTGGAATGCTTCCTTCCTGCCCTGTTTATGGTTTACATTTCAGGAGTCCAGAACTGGGAGGGGGACTTCTTCAGCAGACAAGACATACACTCAGGAGAGTGGTCCCTTCATTCAGATGTGTTCCAGATGCTAGTTCACTGTTGGGGCCGTCTGAAAATCATCTTGATTGCCTCCAGACACAGCCACAAGATTCTCAGCTATGGTTCTTGCACCAGGGATCTGGGAGCCTTCTTGATAGACGCTCTTGCAGTTCCGTGGAGTTTTCACCTAGTGTACCTTTTTCCCCCAAATCATCATTTTCCGTGGGTCCCTCACAAGCTGTAGTTGGAAGGGGTCACCGCCATTCTGGTAGTGGCACCAGACTGACCATGGATGGTATGTCCATTCTATCCCCTGCCGTCTCCGGTGATGGCTACCTCTTGGGCCAGATCTACTCTCACAGGGCCCTAGTCTTCACCCCGACCCTATATTTTTACAGATATTTAGATTTCTACAGATAGATAGATAGATATATATATAGATATATATATATATATTTCTAAATATACGTATTTCTGCAGATTTATATTTAGCTTTGTACAGCTTTAGTTTTATATAGACTTCTATCTATAGATTTCTGGATTTTTTTTCTATTTCCAGATTTCTAATTTTGTTTCTAGCTTTCTATTTTTTCTTCTAATTCTAGATTTCTATTTTTTTCTTCGATTTCTGGATTTCTTTCTCTCGTTTTCTGACTCTCTCTATGTTTTTATTGGATTTATGGATATCTGTTTTTTTTTATTTATGGATTTCTATTTTATTTTTTTCTGGATTATTTAATTATTATTATTATTATTATTATTATTATTATTATTATATTTTTCGATTTCTTTTTTTCTAGATATACACCACCTACTGTAAATTTTTAAGCTGGTTACTTTGAAATTTTGTGATTAATAAAAAAAAAAAAAAAAAAAAATGTGAAAACTTTACATGAGTACAGAATTTAGTGACCTGTAATACAAGCTCGGTTTACCGTATCCAAAATGCTTGGTACCAGAATATTTTGTTTTCAGATTTTGCCATCATCATATCTCTGTCTTTTATAGTAAAACATAATTAGTAAATACATTTTTGTGAATTTGCTAATGGAAAAATTGTTACGGTATATATTTTGAAACACACACGTTAACGATCTTTTTGAGAGGCCACTTCATGGTGTGGCCTCAGAACTACTCAGGGTAAAATAATCAAAATATGACTGTTTTTTTTTTTTTTCTTTTGAACAGATTTCCCCAAAAATTCTGCAACTCTTCATACAACAGCTTATATGGAGGAGGAATCGGTCTCATGTGGTGAAGGCAGTTGCACAGACAATGACCTTTATACCCCGAAAGATCGTTCATTGTATACAGCTACTCATATTAAGGAAGTATCGGCCTCATGTGAAGAAGGAAGTCTGAACAATACTGACATTTATTCTCCAACAGATAATACACATCATATAGCTGTTATAATAAAGGAGGAATCAGACTCATGTGATGGAGACCTCACAGACACTGATGCCTATACACCCACATGTCATACACCGTATACACCTACTGATATTAAGGCGGGATCGGTCTTATGTGATGGAGAAGACCTCACAGACACTGACATTTATACACCCATAGGTCATACACAGTGTACATCTATTTATATTAAGGAGGAACCAGTCTCATATGATGAAGGAGACCCGTCAGACGCTGATGTCCTAACCACATCAGATCATACACCATATACATCTACTCATAATAAGGAGGAACCAGTCTTATGGGATGAAATAAAGCTCACACACACTGATATTTATCCTTCCGCAGATCAGACACCTTATATATCTGCACATATTAAGGAGGAATCTACCTCAGTTGACTCCACGGGAAACATATCTGAGTATGGGAGATATATATCTGAAGAAACTCAGCCAGCTGTTCACCATCCGACCACGGCAGGAGATAAACCATATTGTTGCTCTGAGTGTGGGAAAGGTTTTATCAATAACTCGCATCTTGTCATACATCAGCGAATTCACACGGGGGAGAAGCCCTACTCCTGTGCCGACTGCGGGAAATGTTTTTGCAGTAACTCCAGTCTTATTAGACACCAGAGAACTCACACGGGGGAGAAACCTTTCTCCTGCTCAGAGTGCGAGAAGTGCTTTATGAGAAAATCGCATCTTGCCCAGCATCAGGAAACCCACACCGGCGACAAGCCGCACTGTTGCCTCGAGTGTGGTAAATGCTTCGCCCACAACGCCCATCTTGTTAAACATCGGAAGAACCATACAGCGGATAAGCCCTATGTTTGCTCCGACTGCGGGAAATGTTTTGTCAGGAAGTCGCATCTTCTTGAACATCAGAAAATCCACACAGGAGAAAAACCATATTCCTGCACGAGTTGCGGGAAACGTTTCACCAGCAATGCCCACCTCGTCCAGCATCGGAGAGTCCACACCGGAGAGAAACCGTACTGTTGCACCAATTGTGGGAAATGTTTCATCAGCAACGCAAATCTGGTGGTGCACCAGAGAATTCACACGGGGGAGAGACCTTATTTCTGCCCGGACTGCAGGAAGTGTTTCGCCAGCAGCTCGCAACTTGTCGAGCATCAAAGAATCCACACGGGGGAGAAACCATACTCTTGCACCGATTGCGGGAAATGTTTCGCGTTTCGCTCGAGTTTGGTGAAACATCAGAGAAGTCACACAGGGGAGAAACCATACTCTTGCCCTGACTGCGGTAAGTGCTTCATACAGAACTCTCATCTGGCCATACACCAGAAAACCCACACAGGAGAGAAGCCCTACTCGTGCTCGGAGTGTGGCAAGTGTTTCATCACTAATGCGAGCCTAGCGATACATCAACGAAATCACACTGGAGAGAAACCCTATTCCTGCTCTGCCTGCGGGAAGTGTTTCGTCAGCAACTCAAGTCTTGTTATCCACCACAGAACTCACACAGGGGAGAAGCCCTATTCTTGCACTGACTGCAGGAAATGTTTTATCAGCAACTCGGAATTAGTCAAACACCAGAAGATCCACACAGGAAAGAAGCCCTACGGCTGCTCCGAGTGTGGGAAATGTTTCATCCGCAACTCTGATCTGGCCGTGCACAACAGAAGTCACACGGGGGAGAGGCCGTACTCTTGCCCCGAATGTGGGAAGCGTTTCGCCAACAGCTCCGTCTTCGCTGTGCACCAGAGAAGTCACTCGGGAGAGAAACCCTACCCCTGCACTGACTGCGGGAAAGGCTTCATCAGGAACTCCGATCTGGTGGTGCACAGACGGAGGCACACGGGAGAGAAGCCCTATTCCTGTCTGCAATGCGGCTGGAGTTTTGTTAGCAAAGGGGCTCTGTCGGCGCACGTTAAAACTCACAAGTAGGAAAACCTTTTAGGTTGTTGGCGGGCACACACCTTGAAGCCAGGTGTTTCAGTCCTTAAATGTGCAATAACGATCGACATGTAAGTCTGTATGACTTTACCTGGTTTGGCTTCCTTGTTAATATACATACAGAACCACTTCAGAAAAATGTCAAGTCGTTGGACTTACTGTATATATTATGTACAGACCTTGATTATCTGTCCTAATAAGCTTCATGCCCGTGTTATAACTTCTGTTTGATCCTCCTGGTTCTTGCATTGTATTGAGTAAAACAGAGTCAGGAAAGGATCTGTTCCTATACAGATGTGAATCGTTGAATCGGGTGTCACCGAATTCCGTATCGGCTCCTTACCATCCTCCCTGAGATTGTTCCTGGTTTCCATAAGGAAAGGCCGCCATTGTGTTGCCATGGTGTTGTGTGTGTTTGTTTATTCTCGTTCCCAACAGGGTTAAGACTGAAGCAATAAATTGTTATTTTACTGCAATACACATGAAATATTGTATAACGTAGTCATCCTAAATAGTTTCAGCCACTTTTGGCGCCTGGGAGTGGTTAAGGTTCATAGGTCGACAGGGTAAAAAGATCGACATGACAAAAATGGTCAACGCAAATTGTTGGGTTTTTAGGCCAAATCTTGTATATTCCACGTTATATGACCACAATTAGTACAAACGTGGACCCTCATGGGCTTGCTTGGCTCGTTTTGCTTGCCACAGGTTACTATTCCCAATAGATGTCCAGGTGGCTAGTAAATCAAGTAAATTGGGGTAATATGTGCCACCCCCCAAAAAAACCAATGTGTCAACAATTGTACTTGTCGACCTTAAGCACTGTCATCTGCTGACCTTTTGTACATGTTGGCCTATTGACTATCTACCTGGACATTGTTGATCTACCATTAGGATAGCCTGGGACTGTTCGCATAATACATTTTATTGGAACAGAAATGGATGAAACATATTAATATTACAATATATGCGTTCACGACTAAACCAGTTTGGCGTCAAACACAGTTTTAATTGCAATGTTTCTATTCAAAAACCCTTCAGGGCATATAAAGTGTTATATATTCGGTACGCTAGGTAACAGGCACTGCTATTGCAGCTGATGTTGCAGATTGTCAATGATATGTATTGCATCCACTCGGACACAGGTTCTCAAACTCGGTCCTCGGGACCCAACACGGTTCATGTTTTTCAGGTCACCTGTACATTTTTAAAATGTGGCAGTTGGTGATACACAGTGCAGCTGCTGGGTGCCATGGAAAACGTGAACCGTGTGGGGTCCTGAGGACCGAGTTTGAGAACCACTGCACTAGAATAAGTGATCAAGGGGGAGTTGCATCAAACTTTGGAGGGAGATTAAGAACCTACCAATCTTCTCCTAACTGCCATGTTACAGGCTGTGTTTGAAAAATGTCAGAAGCTGATTGTTTGGTATTTTCTCTCTATCCAGGGTTTGATAGATCTCCCCCCCAGACAAGTAAAAGACACAAATGCCAGCTAGATAACAATGACACATAAGCACTATATTGCGCAGTAATGTTACAAAAACTAAAGGCAGATCTGTAAAATCAATGTTAATGTATTAACATGGAAGGGTGAGACTGACAAGGTAGCTACACAGAAATGGGCAAGGAAATTAACTAAGTTTAGGAGCCAGTTTCTCTGCCCTGGTCTACCCGTGTGCGCAAAATCACCAAAAAAATGGTGGTTTGCCAAATGTTTCCTTAATGTGAAAAACAGAACAAGCTACAATTGCGAATCAGAAATACGCTTTCTCCCCTTTATCTGTGGCCTCCTTTTTCTTTCCCTTCCCTTTCTCCCTCCCTGGCTTTTTATTCCCTCCTATAATTAATAATAATTCAAAAACTTACTGTATACTTTTTCCATGCGCCTATGTTCGTTTGTTCATGTTTGGGACTGTGTTCCCTTTCTCTCTCTTACGTCCTAGAGGATACTGAGGTCCACATTAGTACCATGGGGTATAGACGGGTCCACTAGGAGCCTTGGGCACTTTAAGAAATTATTAGTGTGCGCTGGCTCCTCCCTCTATGCCCCTCCTACCAGACTCAGATTAGGAAATGTGCCCGGAGGAGCCGGTCACGATTAGGGAAGCTCCTGAAGAGTTTTCTGCATTTATTTTCTGTTTGTTGTTTTCAGGCAGGTCTGGTTGGCACCAGCCTGCCTGCTTCGTGGGACTTAGGAGAGGGGGCACAGCCCAACCCCCTTTAGGGTTAATGGTCCCATTCCCCGCTGACAGGACATAGCTCCTGAGGGACCTATTTGCAAGCCCCACCACGGCGACCGTACAGACCCGCAGCACGCCACCTCCCCTAACAGCAAGAAGTAAGAAGAGCGGTGAGTAGATGGCCGGCATCCCGGTTAGCGGGTCGCCGCCGGTAATGGCGGCATGAGGGTAGGAGCGCAGTGCTGACGGGCTGCGGCTCCAGGCTTCAGAGACATACATGCTCCGCTGAAGCCACAACTATACCCACACTGGCACTATGTTTACAGGGGTTCTAACCCACTGTAAACCACATATATAACCTCAGCCAGTATATTTAAAAAAAAACGAAGACCGCGTGCCATTACGGGGGCGGGGCTTCACTTTGAGCGCATCCAGCGGCTCACCAGCACCATTTTCCCTCTGCAGCTCTCACTGAACAGCCTGACAGAGACACGCAGCTCCTCCACAAGGACTCCAGATTACCTCAGTGGTACCAGGGGGTCATAGCAGGGGAGGGAGGGGGGGAGCAGTATAGAAATACTAGTACCCTATTAATAGTATTTAGTCTGCGACCCAGCTAAACTCAGCTTTAGCAAGAAGGGCGCTGTGTGGCTGGCTCCATCATACTCTGTGTCTCCCTAGAAAGGCTCTGTTTGGGTTAACTGGGCTTAACTTTTCTTGTGTGTGTGTGTGTGTGTATGTGTATATTTTCACATTACAATGGCAGGCAAGGAGTGTGTTTCATGCACTGCAGAGTGTTTCTCTGACATCCTAAGTGGATGCTGGGACTCCGTAAGGACCATGGGGAATAGCGGCTCCGCAGGAGACTGGGCACAACTAAAGAAAGCTTTGGGACTACCTGGTGTGCACTGGCTCCTCCCACTATGACCCTCCTCCAGACCTCAGTTAGAATCTTGAACCCTGCTGAGCTGGATGCACACTAGGGGCTCTCCTGAGCTCCTAGACAGAAACAGCGCACTGGCGCCATTTTTTCTTCACAGTGCAGCTGGAAGACAGCTCCCCAGGCTCTCCCCTGTAGTTTTCAGGCTCGAAGGGTTAAAAAGAGAGGGGGGGGCACCAAATTTAGGCGCAATATGTGTATACAAGCAGCTATTGGGGGAAAAATCACTCAGTTATAGTGTTAATCCCTGCATTATATAGCGCTCTGGTGTGTGCTGGCATACTCTCTCTCTGTCTCCCCAAAGGACTTTGTGGGGTCCTGTCCTCAGTCAGAGCATTCCCTGTGTGTGTGCGGTGTGTCGGTACGGCTGTGTCGACATGTGGGATGAGGATGGTTACGTGGAGGTGGAGCAGAGGCCGATAAATGGGATGTCGCCCCCTGTGGGGCCGACACCAGAGTGGATGGATAGGTGGAAGGTATTAACCGACAATGTCAACTCCTTACATAAAAGGCTGGATGACGCAACAGCTGTGGGACAGCCGGCTTCTCAGCCCGCGCCTGCCCAGGCGTCTCAAAGGCCATCAGCGGCTCAAACGCCCGCTACCTCAGATGACAGACACAGATGTCGACACGGAGTCTGACTCCAGTGTCGACGAGGTTGAGACATATACACAATCCACTAGGAACATCCGTTGCATGATCTCGGCAATGAAAAATGTGTTACACATTTATGACATTAACCCAAGTACCACATAAAAGGGGTTTTATGTTTGGGGAGAAAAAGCAGCCAGTGTTTTGTTCCCCCATCAGATGAGTGAATGAAGTGTGTAAAGAAGCGTGGGTTCCCCCGATAAGAAACTGGTAATTTCTAAAAAGTTAATGATGAAGTACCCTTTCCCGCCAGAGGATAGGTCACGTTGGGAGATATCCCCTAGGGTGGATAAGGCGCTCACACGTTTGTCAAAAAAGGTGGCACTGCCGTCTTAGGATACGGCCACTTTGAAGGAGCCTGCTGATAAAAAGCAGGAGGCTATCCTGAAGTCTGTATATACACACTCAGGTACTATACTGAGACCTGCAATTGCCTCAGCATGAATAGTGCTGCTGCAGCGTGGTCTGATACCCTGTCAGATAATATTAATACCCTAGACAGGGATAATATTTTGCTAACATGGAGCATTTTAAAGACGTCGTCTTATATATGAGGGATGCACAGAGGGGTATTTGCCGGCTGGCATCCAGAATTAATGCAATGTCCATTCTGCCAGGAGGGTATTAGAGACCCGGCAGTGGACAGGTGATGCGGACTTTAAAAGGCACATGGAGATTCTGCCTTATAAGGGTGAGGAATTGTTTGGGGATGGTCTCTGGGACCTCGTATCCACAGCAACAGCTGGGAAGAAAATTTTTTTACCTCCGGTTCCCTCACAGCCTAAGAAAGCACCGTATTTTCAGGTACAGTCCTTTCGGCTTCAGAAAAGCAAGCGGGTCAAAGGCGCTTCCTTTCTGCACAGAGACAAGGGAAGAAGGAAAAAGCTGCACCAGACAGCCAGTTCCCAGGATCAAAAATCTTCCCCCGCTTCCTCTGAGTCCACCGCATGACGCTGGGGCTCCGCAGGTGGAGACAGGTGCGGTGGGGGCGCGTCTCGGGAACTTCAGGGACCAGTGGGCTTGCCCACAGGTGGATCCCTAGGTTCTGCAAGTAGTATCACAGGGATACAAGCTGGAGTTCGAGGCGACTCCCCCTCGCCGTTACCTCACATCAGCCTTGCCTGCTGCCCTCGGAGAAAGGGAGGTAGTACTGGCGGCAATTCACAAGCTGTACTTCCAGCAGGTGAAATCAAGGTACCCCTACTTCAACAAGGCCGGGGTTACTATTCCAAAATTTTTGTGGTACCGAAACCAGACGGTTCGGTGAGACCCATTCTAAAATTGAAATCCTTGAACACTTATATACGAAGGTTCAAGTTCAAAATGGAATCGCTCAGGGCGATTAGTGCAAGCCTGGAGAATTTCATGGTATCACTGGACATCAAGGATGCTTACCTGCATGTCCCTATTTACCTTCCTCACCAGGATTGTCATTACCAATTCCAGACGTTGCCGTTGGTCTATCCCCGGCACCGAGGGTATTTACCAAGGTAATGGCCGAAATAATTATCCCGTACTTGGACGATCTCCTTATAAAGGCGAGGTCCAGGGAGCAGTTGTTCGTCGGAGTAGCACTATCTCGGGAAGTGCTACAACAGCACGGCTGGATTCTGAATATTCCAAAGTCGCAGCTGGTTCCTACGACGAGTCTACTGTTCCTGGGTATGGTTCTGGACACAGAACAAGAAAAAAGGGTTCCTCCCAGAGGAGAAGTCCAAGGAGTTGTCGTCTCTAGACAGAGACCTCCGAATACAAATACAGGTGTCGGTGCATCAATGCACGCGAGCCCTGGGAAAGATGGTAGCTTCTTACGAAGAAATTCCATTCGCCAGGTCCCATGCAAGGATCTTCCAGTGGGATCTGTTGGACAAGTGGTCCGGGTCGCATCTTCAGATGCATCGGCGGATAACCCTGTCTCCAAGGGACAGGGTGTCGCTGTTGTGGTGGCTGCAGAGTGCTCATCTTCTAGAGGGCCGCAAATTCGGCATACAGGACTGGGTCCTGGTGACCACGGATGCCAGCCTTCGAGGCTGGGGGGGCAGTCACACAGGGAAGAAACTTCCAAGGACTATAGACAAGTCAGGAGACTTCCCTACACAAAAATATTCTGGAACTAGGGGCCATTTACAATGCCCTAAGTCAGGCTAGACCCCTGCTTCAACACCGGCCGGTGCTGATCCAGTCAGACAACATCATGGCGGTCGCTCATGTAAACAGACAGGGCGGCACAAGAAGCAGGATGGCGATGGCAGAAGCCACAAGGATTCTCCGATGGGCGGAAAATCATGTGTTAGCACTGTCAGCAGTGTTCATTCCCGGAGTGGATAACTGGGAAGCAGACTTTCTCAGCAGACACGACCTCCACCCGGGAGAGTTGGGACTTCATCCAGAAGTCTTCCAAATGATGGTACACCGTTGGGAAAGGCCACAGGTGGACATGATGGCGTCCCGCCTCAACAGAAAGCTAAAAAGATATTGCGCCAGGTCAAGGGACCCTCAGGCGATAGCTGTGGACGCTCTGGTAACACCGTGGGTGTACCAGTCGGTGTATGTGTTCCCTTCTCTGCCTCTCATACCCAGGGTAATGAGAATAATAAGAAGGAGAGGAGTAAGAACTATACTCATTGTTCCGGATTGGCCAAGAAGAGCTTGGTACCCAGAACTCCAAGAAATTATCTCAGAGGACCCATGGCCTCTGCCGCTCAGACAGGACCTGCTGCAGCAGGGGGCCTGTCTGTTCCAAGACGTACCGCGGCTGCGTTGACGGCATGGCGGTTGAACGCCGGATCCTGAAGGAAAAGGGCATTCCGGAGGAAGTTATTCCTACGCTAATTAAAGCTAGGAAAGAAGTGAACGCAAACCATTATCACCGCATATGGCGGAAATATGTTGCGTGCTGTGAGGCCAGGAAGGCCCCAACGGAGGAATTTCAGCTAGGTCGATTTCTGCACTTCCTACAGTCAGGGTTGACTATGGGCCTAAAATTGGGTTCCATTAAGGTCCAGATTTCGGCTCTATCGATTTTCTTCCAAAATAGAACTGACTTCACTGCCTGAAGTTCAGACTTTTGTTAAGGGAGTGCTGCATAGTCAGCCCCCGTTTGTGCCTCCAGTGGCACCGTGGGATCTCAACGTGGTGTTGGATTTCCTGAAGTCGCATTGGGTTGAGCCACTTAAATCCGTGGAGCTAAAATACCTCACGTGGAAAGTGGTCATGCTGTTGGCCTTGGCGTCGGCCAGGCGTGTATCAGAATTAGCGGCTTTATCATGCAAAAGCCCTTATCTAAATTTTTTTATATGGATAGGGCGGAATTGAGGACTCGTTCCCAATTCCTTCCTAAGGTGGTATCAGTTTTTCATGTGAACCAACCTATTGTGGTGCCTGCGGCTACTGGGGACTTGGAGGAAATCAAGTTACTGGACGTAGTCAGGGCCCTGAAAAATATATGTTTCCAGGACGGCTGGAGTCAGGAAAACTGACTCGCTATTTATCCTGTATGCACCCAACAAGCTGGGTGCTCCTGCTTCTAAGCAGACTATTGCTCGCTGGATCTGTAGCACGATTCAACTTGCACATTCTGCGGCTGGACTGCCGCACCCTAAATCTGTAAAAGCCCATTCCACGAGGAAAGTGGGCTCTTCTTGGGCGGCTGCCCGAGGGGTCTCGGCTTTACAAATTTGCCGAGCTGTTACTTGGTCTGGTTCAAACACTTTTGCAAGAGTCTACAAGTTTGATACCCTGGCTGAGGAGGACCTAGAGTTTGCTCATTCGGTGCTGCAGAGTCATCCGCACTCTCCCGCCCGTTTGGGAGCTTTGGTATAATACCCATGGTCCTTACGGAGTCCCAGCATCCACTTAGGACGTCAGAGAAAATAAGATTTTACTCACCGGTAAATCTATTTCTCGTAGTCCGTAGTGGATGCTGGGCGCCCATCCCAAGTGCGGATTGTCTGCAATACTTGTATATAGTTATTGCCTAACTAAAGGGTTATTGTTGAGAGGCTCAGTTGTATTTCATACTGTTAACTGGGTATAGTATCACGAGTTATACGGTGTGATTGGTGTGGCTGGTATGAGTCTTACCCGGGATTCAAAATCCTTCCTTATTGTGTCGGCTCTTCCGGGCACAGTATCCTAACTGAAGTCTGGAGGAGGGTCATAGTGGGAGGAGCCAGTGCACACCAGGTCGTCCTAAAGCTTTCTTTAGTTGTGCCCAGTCTCCTGCGTAGCCGCTATTCCCCATGGTCCTTACGGAGTCTCGGCATCCACTACGGACTACGAGAAATAGATTTACCGGTGAGTAAAATCTTATTTTTTCTTCTCCAGGGGATCACTACAATGTACTCAGGGTAGTACACATTCTCTGACTAGTAGATCCGAACCAGCATGGTTGGATTCTCTAAAAGGGATGAGCTCAGATATTTCTAATAAATTGTCCCATACTGAGAAAGAGACGCTACAGTTAAGACAGTCTATGGATGACCTGATGAATAGAGATTCAAGTCCCATGCCAGCGTCTCATACCCTTGGCATTTGTCTACAAAAGCATTCACTGGCCCACATATTGCAGGCTGATACTGATGATGATGATGTGTCAGACCCAATGGAGGGTGAGGTGGACTAGGTGGGGGGGATGCAGCCCTGTCACAAGGAATACAGGCTCTGATAGAAGCTATTAGGGAGGTCCTGCACATAAGGGATGAAACAGTGACAGGACAGGATGAGTAATCTTATTTTAATGTGAAAAAGAAATCCTCTTGGTACTTTCCCTGCATCTCAGGAATTAAATTCCCTATTTGAAGAAACTTGGGTTAATCCTGACAAGAAGTTTCAGATCCCTAAAAGGTTAATTACATCCTTCCCTTTTCCTCAGGATGATAGGAAAAATGGTAAAACCCACCGATTGTTGATGCATCGCTATCTAGATTATCACGCAAGATAGTCTTGCCTGTCCCTGGGGCAGCCTCCTTAAAAGACGCGGCTGCCCGCAAGATTGAGACCGCTCTCAAATCTATGTACACGGCTGCAGGAGTAGCCCAGAGACCTACTATAGCTTGTGCTTGGATCACAAGAGCCATTACAAAATGGTCAGGTGACCTACTGGAGGGTTTAAATTCCTTGCTCAAGGGGGAGATTCTTTTACTCTTACACTACACGACTTACATGACTGCAAGTTTTATGGTTGAGGCCATAAAAGAGAGAGGCTTGCTAAATGCACGCACCACGGCAATGGCAGTGTCAGCACGCAGGGGCTTATGGCTACGTCAGTGGACTGCGGATGTGGATTCCAGAAAGGGTGTGGAAAGCCTACCATTCACAGGTGAGGCCCCTGTTTGGAGATGAACTGGATACGAGGATATCCAAGGCTACGGCGGGTAAGTCTACATACCTTCCCCACCTAGGAAGACCGACTCGGCTCCTACTCTGCAGTCCTTTCGGACAGCAAAATTTTAAAATAAGACCAAAGGTTCTTCTACAACCTTCAAAGGTTATAGAAGTAAACCCAAGAAACCAGCAACTGCAGGTTCACAGGAACAGCACTCAGGTTCTGCTTCCTCTAAGCCTTCAGCATGACGGTGGACCACACTGCCTGGAAGACAGGCAGGTGGGAGCCCGTTTAAGAGATTTCCGTCACATCTGGGCGACATCATGTCAGGATCCCTGATCTTATTTCCCAGGGCTACAGACTAGAGTTCCAGGATCTCCCACCTCACAGATTCTTCAAGTCAGGCTTACCAGCTTCTCCAGAGGCAGGTATAATTTTACAGGATGCAATCCAAAAACTGGTACAGACTCAGGTCATTGTTCCATTTCCATCTCAGCTGCAGAACAAAGGTTCTTATTCCAACCTGTTTGTGGTACCGAAGCCGGACGGTTCGGTGAGACCCATTTTAAACCTCAAGTCATTGAACCAGTATTTACAGGTGTTCAAATTCAAGATGGAGTCTCTGAGAGCGGTGATCTCAGTTCTGGAGGAAGGGGAATTCTTGGTGTCTCCGGATATCAGGATGCATACCTTCATATTACAATCTGGCCACCTCATCAGGCTTATCTAAGGTTTGCATTACAGGACTGTCACTACCAGTTCCAGGCATTGCCATTTGGCCTCTCCACAGCACCGAGGGTGTTCACCAAGTTAATGGCAGAGATGATGTTTCTCCTCCGTAAACAGGGAGTGAACATAGGGGGTAATTCAGAGTTGATCGCAGCAGCAAATTTGTTAGCAGTTGGGCAAAATCGTGTACTGCAGGTGTTGCAGATATAACATGGGCAGAGAGAGTTAGATTTGGGTGGGTTATTTTGTTTCTGTGCAGGGTGAATACTGGCTGCTTTATTTTTACACTGCAATTTAGATTTCAGTTTGAACACACCCCACCCAAATTTCTCATTTGTCCTAGAGGATGCTGGGGTCCATTTCATGACTATGGGGTATAGACTGTTCCGCAGGAGCCATGGGCACTTTAAGACTTTTCAAAGGGTGTGAACTGTCTCCTCCCTCTGTGCCCCTCCTCCAGACCTCAGTTTTAGAAATGTGCCCAGGCAGACTGGATGCACTCCATGGGAGCTCTACAGAGTTTCTCTGAAAAGACTTATGTTAGGGTTTTTTTTTTTCTGGGAGGACTGCTGGCAACAGTATCCCTGCTTCGTGGGACTGAGGGGGCAGAAGTAAGAACCAACTTCCTAAAGAGTTTCATGGCTTTGCTTCTGGCTGACAGGACACCATTAGCTCCTGAAGGGAACTGAACGCTAGCCGTGTCTAGATGCTCACTCCCACAGCACGCCGTCACCCCCCTCACAGAGCCAGAAGTCAGAAGACAGGTGAGTGTTAGAAGATGAATCTTCAATCAAGATAGTGATGGCTAAAGGTACAGCGCGGCTGGCGGGAGCACAGCGCGCCACTGCTGCCCATGCATATACAGAGCACTGCAGGGGGGGGGGGGGGCACCCTGGGCAGCAAATAACCTTGTAAACTGGAAAAAAGGGGGCATAAGATTCTAAGGCACAGCCCTACCCCTGCCAGTATAAAAATTAGGTGAAAAATCTCTGAGGGGAATCGCGCCATTGCGGGGGCGGAGCTTCCTCAGTCAGCCAGCACACTGCTCAGCGCCATTTTCTCTCCTCAGCTGCAGAGACAACGCTGGTCCTCCTACACTACTGAATACAAGTATCAGGGTGAAAAACAAGGGGGGGCACAGTGAATCTGGTGCAGTGGGCATTCTGTGTTCACAGACATTGTGTACTGGCGCTGGGGTTGTGAACTGGCTGCTCCTAACGGTGTCCTTCTGATGGATTTTACTGTGGGTCTGTCCCCTATAAGTCCCAGAGTGTCTGTGGTGTGTGTGTGTGTGCAGGGAGTTCTTCCCCTGAGGAAGCCATTTTAGGGACACAGAGTTGTTATGTGGTGGCGCTGCCGGCACACCAAGAGCCTACATGGGTGAAAGAAATATGTTATAGTGTGCATCATATCAATAGGAGATTAGATAAATCTGAATCTCATGCAGAATGCTGGAGAAAATCTGTGGAAGATGTTATATTTCAAGGTTCTGTTCTCCCATCCGCAGGCGACCCCTCTGGGTCACATAAAAGACCGTTTGCAAATATTGTAAATACTGATACCGACACGGACTCTGTTTCCTGTGTCGACGATAGTGACGCCAGGGAAGTAGATCATAAACTGACGAAAAATATACAATATATGATTGTGGCTATAAGGGAAGTTTTGGAAGTTACAGAAGCCCCTCCTGTATCTCAGGAGAAGGCCTATTTCTATAAAGAAAAGAAATCTAAGGTTGTTTTCCCTCCTTCCCACGAGCTAAATACTCTCTTTGAAGGGGTGTGGGTGAATCCTGAAAAGAAATTTCGCATTCCCAAAAGGATTCAGATGGCTTATCCTTTTCCTTTAGAGGACAGAAAAAAAATGGGAGTCACCCCCGGTATTAGACAGTGCCCTGTCTAGATTGACAAAGAAGGTGATTCTCCCTGCACCTGGGACGGCTTCGCTAATGGAGCCGGCAGACCGCAAAATGGAGACTACATTAAAATCCATTTATGTTGCCAATGGTACCCTGCTCAGGCCCACAATTGCTTGCGTATGGGTGAGTCGTGCGATTGAAAAATGGTCAGACAGGGGGCGTGGTTAGAGGCCTAACTGAGCAGAGGTGTCCCGAGGGAGCTCCTACCGACTTAAACCCCGTTAACCCCTCAATCCAACTTTTACCCCACCTATCTCTCCCCAATATCACCCCACAATTGCCACTGTAAGACAGGGCACCAAGGGAGTGAGCTGCGGAGCCGGAACGCAGGCTAGCCCTGTGCTTGCGGGTTGCGGCCTTCCCTGTAAAGTGAAGCCGGGGCCTAAATTTATTGCTGCCCCCGCCTGTGATCGTCCGCTGCCCGGCCGCTAAAATACTGCCCCCAGATTTACCCCGCCATCGCAGCCTGTGCCCCTTGCCTGGGGAGTCCTGACAGGGCAGCAGTGAAGAGCCTGAGAGCTCGGGAGGGTGCAGGGCTGGAGCCGAACTGAATTGCGGAGCTCTGGTGGCGGCGGCCATATTGGGTGTGGCGTCTGAAGGAAAACAGGCGCTACACCGTTGTGAGAAGACCGCCGGACGCAGTGACTGGCGGGGGGGGGGGGGGCGGACGAAGAGTGCTGAGGGACCTGGGGGCACTCAGAAGTAATATAAACCCCTGGGGGCACCGCTGTGAAAGCCCAGCAGAAGTCCCTCCACACATTTTTGACGGCGGCCATCTTGGAAGTGGCAGGACAGACACATTTCATCCTACCTGCACTCTGCTGCCCCTGCTGGAGCAGTGAAAATTCAGTCACCCTATTAACACAAGGAATCCAGCTAAAATCTCTACCCTGCAGCTGCTATTTTTTTTTTTTTTTTTTTATCTCCTACACTACATCTTATACAACCACGGAAAGGTGTGTTTGTATATTAGGTCGCTCTCCCGTGGACCCCTCTCACCGTCTTCATAGATTAATGGGACCTTGGTCCTATAAATAATGTAATTTCACGGATGCCTGACTTCCCCCTCACCCGGACCAACTGTTAAGCACGTAACGTACAGGTGGCCCAATCTTGTTACCACTCCTTAAACGGACGTTCTACTTTCACCAGATATTATGAGCAGAGCGAACACCAGAGCAAAAAAATCAGGAGCTTCACAAGATATCTCACAACACTTGTCACGCCGAGAAAAACCATCAGAAGCTTCGTCTCCGTCCTCACCGATGCCCACCCCCATCATGGACCAGACGGATGCACCCTCAACCAAGGCGGACATCCAGTCCCTCCAAAACATGATACTAGACCTCAAGAGCTCATTTACAACAGCTCTCCAGACAGCGATCGGGGAATTAAAATCCGACATGGCGGCACTGGACTCCCGCACAACCGCACTAGAATCACGGGTGGACCACCAACAAAATCTCCACAAACAGGTGGGGGAGGACATGAGTTACCTATCCAGCGAACTGGAACTCCTTAAGGATAAAGTTGAGGACAACGAAAATCGCGAAAGGCGGAACAATTTACGCATCCGCAATGTTCCTGAATCTATCACAGCCTCTGAATTGGAACCATACCTCCAACGCCTGTTTCTACACCTGGTCCCGTCACTTTCAAATTCTGCCATCTTGATAGAGAGAGCCCATCGCGCCCTGAGACCTAAACCAAAGGACTCGGAACCTCCCCGTGATGTTATCCTCCGATTTCTGTCCTTCAAGATTAAAAATAACATGACTCTGACGTGCAGAAACTCAACCTCAATTTTATTTGAAGACTCCCGGCTTCAGATTTATCAAGATCTGTCACCAGTGACCATTGCTAAATGACGCGATTTACGCTCTGTCACCTCCACACTGCGCGACAATGGTTATAAATATCGCTGGGGATTCCCTTTCCGCCTCATTGTGGAGATTGATGGCAAAATTTACACCATTCGCTCTCCTGATGATGGGGACAAATTGCTTCGAAAATTGCAGCTGACTCCGGCTGCTACCTCATAGACGTGAAGCTCCTTTCGTTTAATTTTAATGTTTTTATAACGTTTAACCTAACTAATCTTGTTCTCAATCTTGCTCAACTGATATGTAAACCCTGTTTTAGGTACCGCTCCATACACAAATGCTCATTAATTTCCTTCTTAGAAAGTTCTTGTTGGCGGACCCTTAAGCCTCACGTAGCACTAAGTTGTTGTCTCGCTGTGCTGGTTGGCGGCTTGGAACCATTGCCGTATAGATAAATTAACGGATTGGATTTATTTATTTTTTTCTGAAGCCATGAGAGCTGTCTCTGGCCGCCAACCTGTCCAGCGATCATACTATTGGTTTTATTGTTGTTACTAAAATGTTATTATTTGTTATATGATCACTGATATTATCGAGTTTTACATTTAGGAATATTTCGCCCCTAAAACAGGTTTTAGTGGGCTACACAATGGTCCACCCGTTCTGTTTGTTAGTGGTTTCAGATGGGGGGCGTCAGTGCTTTATCTTGATACCTCCTCCCCCGACTCTTAGGGATTAAAGTTATTATCAAGCATAGAGGGGTGATACCCTCGTCTGTTATATTGCATTTGTGTCCCGCCAGTGAGCTCTCTCATTTTTCTTTTCTTTGAGAGCTCAACCTTGGCAGCCGAGTATCCTGCCTACTGGATACTACGTCTGCTTTATTCGCTTTTGTTCCTCTTTCTTCTATTCCCCTCCTCTCTTAGACCCCGGTTACAATACAACTGTGTATCAACATCCTTGTAATCACAGAAAGATTGATTTATTTAACTAATATTGTTCGTATACAAAATCATACACTCCTATTTTATTCTTTTTATTCTTTTTTTTTTTTTCTCTCTTCTCTCTGTCTCTCTTGTTCGTATTAGCAGAGTCCGGGACCCTAGTGATCTCCAGCGATTTACCCCCTCCTCAGCTTCAATCATGCCGCTAAAATGCCTGTCCATTAATGTCAAAGGGCTGAACACTCCTCAGAAACGCTCTCATCTCCACAGATCTCTCAGGACATTGAAAGGTGACGTGATTTTCTTACAGGAGACACACTTGAAATCAGATTCCCATCCCTCCCTGACATCTAAACAATTTCCTATGGCCTGGTATTCCAATCATACATCAAAAAAACACGGGGTGGCTATCTTAATAAGGGGGTCCGTCCCTTTCCAACTCCTAGACAGTAAACACGACAATGCAGGCCGTTATGTGATGGTGAGAGGAAAAATTGGACACGAGGAGGTTACCTTGGCTAACCTGTACTCTCCAAACACTGCCCAATCCAAATTCTTTCGTAAGTTTTTCCACGACCTTTACTCCTATAGACGAGGTAAAATACTCGTGGGTGGCGACTTCAATATGGCTCTCACGGGCATGGACAGGTCCGGCCCCTTGCGTAGTAGTCAAACCCCGAATTCCTCCGTATTACACAGGGGGATGGCCGAGGCTGGTTTGTTCGATGTCTGGCGATTCCTTAACCCGACCACCAGGGACTATACCTTCTATTCCAATCCGCACGATGTGTACTCTCGTATTGATATGTTCCTCAGTTGTGCACCTCTCTCCCGCACCGCTCGCTCTTCCTCTATAGTCCCACTCACCTGGACTGACCACGCAGCTTTAATTGCGACATTTGACATTTTTGATATCCCTGACGGTAGACCGACATGGAGACTAAACGAGACACTATTGAAGATCCCTAAATTCCAAGACTTAATTAAAACAGAGCTTCGGGATTATTTTGCGGTTAACGTAGAAGGCGACTGCAGTATAGCCACTATATGGGAAGCCCATAAGGCGGTTATCAGGGGATCCATTATCCAATTTGCATCCCGCCGCAGGAGAACCCGAGAAAACCAAATTGCCCTGTTAATGGATAATATTGCAACATTGGATCAGGAACATAAACGCACACACTCTAAATAAACTCTAGCCGAACTTTCTAAAGCACGTGATGACCTACAATCTCTCTTGGCAGAGAATATTGAGCGCTCGCTTCGATGGGCCAATCAATCATTTTACGATAAAAGTAACAAGGCACATACCTTATTAGCTAACCAATTACGAGCCAAAAAAGCTAACCAATGTATCCATACTATTAGACAACCCTCAGGTAACATCACCTACGACCCCAAAAAAATTAATAATATCTTCTTTGACTACTATAGGACACTCTACAACCTTGATCCCCCGTCCGACCCCTTAGCACAAGCCGACCAGGCACAACAATACCTAGATTCATGCGCTCTTGCTCATATAGACGAGGAAACTAACTCTACTCTCAATGCTGATATTTCTGCTGAGGAAATTGAGGCCGCTCTGAAAACCCAGAAACCTTCAAAAGCACCTGGTCCGGATGGCTATCCGATGGTGTATTACAAAACCTTCGCCCCTCAACTCATCCCTCATATGATCTCCCTGTTTAATAAAATATTACGGGGCACGCCCTTCCACACTGACTCCACGACGTCCCGCACTATTGTAATCCCGAAGCCCGGAAAAGACCCCTCGCATTGCTCAAATTACAGACCCATATCTTTGATAAATACTGATCTTAAACTTTTTGCCAAAATACTAGCAACTCGTCTGAACGCGGTGTTGCCATCATTAATAGATCCTGATCAAGTGGGATTTATCCCTGGCCGTCAGGCCTCGGACAACACCAGACGCACTATTGATTTGATTCACCAAATAAACTCGTTGAAAACACCAGCGATTGCCTTGGCACTGGACGCCGAAAAGGCATTTGACCGCATTTCCTGGCCCTTTTTGTTTTCCACTTTATCTTCATTTGGCCTCCATGGTCATTTCATCACTGCAATAGAAGCCCTCTATTCCAACCCCTCATCTATGGTCCTGACCAATGGATTGAGCTCACCTCGATTTAGTTTGAAGAATGGCACTCGCCAGGGCTGCCCTCTTTCGCCCCTCCATGCATCGAACCTCTTGCGGCCCGTATTAGACTTAATACGGACATTGGGGGGATTACAGTAGGGCAGAGCTCATACAAAATATCTTTATTTGTGGACGACGTGCTCTTGACTTTATCTAACCCTTTGATCTCTCTTCCTAATCTACAAAAAGAGTTACTATACGGTTCCCTCTCGGGTTATAAAATAAACCACACCAAATCAGAGGCCCTTGCATTTAATATCCCACCCCAGACCCACGTGATTCTAACCTCCTCCTTCCCTTTTCTTTGGAGACCCTCGGCTATCAAATACCTCGGCATATTCATTACTAAATCCTACACCAGCCTCTACCAGACTAATTTTGTTCCTATGATTAAAACTCTCACCCAAGACTTGGATAAATGGGACAGATTATTCATTTCATGGATTGGACGGATTAACGCCCTAAAAATGAATTTCCTTCCCCGTATTCTTTACCTATTTCAGACCATTCCGATAATGGTGCCCCGAGTGACTTTGACCTCATTGCAATCATTGTGCAACAAATTTATTTGGGCTCATCGTAAGTCTCGATTAAGACGAACACTGTTGACTAATACCCCTTTTACACTCGCAGAAAAATCCCGGGATATTGCACGTGAACGCGCATCATCCCGGGATTCTTCTCAGTGTAAATGGGTACAGGGACAATTTCCCGGGACGAGCATCCCGGGATTTCATCCCAGGTCAAAAGCAGGGTTGAACCCGGGATCGTCCCGGGAAGCTGGGTAGTGTGAAAGGGCCCGTCCCGGGATTCACTACCCGGGACTGTTAAAAGGCCTCCGATTGGAGCTTTCATGGGCTCAGAAAAGATGATATCATCATTCAGAGCCCTGGGGAGCGTCCTTGATGCGTGTGAGGAAGGCAGCATGGCGACCTGGACAGACCAGGAGGTGAGAGAGTTGCTGAGCATTAGGGGAGAGGAGGAAATTATGAGGCAGATCACAGGCACAGTCAAAGATGCAGTCATTTATAAAAACATCTCCAAGATGCTGCAAGCCAGGGGAATCATCCGCACACAGCAGCAAGTGTTAAACAAAATGAAAACTCTTAAAAAGCATTTCCTTAAGGTGCATGACAACAACAGGAAAAAGAGCGGTGTTGGCCATATCGACTGGCAGTACTATGACATGTGCGCCAATATCTTTGGAAACACAGCTATATGCAGTCCGGTGAGTCTGTCTTCCAGTTCACAGTACACTGCTACAGAAGGCACTCCAGAAGAGACACAGACAAGCAGTGACGTCTGTCCATCATCACCGTTGTTAATTGACGACACACCTGAGGACAGCGACACATCATCCCAGCCGTCCATAAACACATCCAGAAACGACGACAGCATAACTGCAACCATTGAAGACGTTGTGGATGCTCAGACCAGTGACAGTGGGACTGTACAAAGTGCCGTCACCCCAACTTTACAGAAAAACAGTAAGTACATGTTTAGAAATTAACACTCATAGCACAAATCCACAATTGTTAATCATCCGGTTATGTGCGTAGTATGAGTGGCCAGTGTGGCGGCAGCGTGGCGAGCGCTAATGAGCCCCTTGCAGGATCACTGCGCTCAACACGCTGCTGGCACGGTGGCACACTTTGCATTTTCTGCCCCCACGCAGGGGGGCTTTGCATTTTTAAAAAAAGTTCAATGTTGCAGAGTAGCTAGTGTATAGGTGGATTAATGCCACAAACACATGTTTGCTAACGCTGCTATTTTTATATACGCTCATTTTGTATTTCTTCTCTTCACAGTTTACACCGTACCGCCTAGAAGGAAGAAATTGAACAGAGCGGAGCAAGTGGCTAAAGCCATGTCAAATGTCCTTGTCGACCAACTCCGAGAGATGGACGCTACAATGTCCGCACAGGAGGATGCAAGGCTCGACAGGTTTCTAGAGGCAGAACGCCAAATGCATGATGCATTCCTTTCCCAAGTCATGACAATGCAGGAACGCATGAGTAGAGAGCAGTATGACCGCCACAGGGAATTGCACCAAATGAACATGGCGTTCTATGAGCGTATGACCAATACCTCAAGAGCACCAAACCAACACCACAACTCACAATACCCCCCTGAGCAGGGTTTTTCATCATTTAATCCTGGTCCATACTATGCCCCAAATACTGCACCATCTAGTGCGCCAAGCCCAGAGTTTACTGTATTGCGCAATTTGCCGTGAAACACAGTGAATTGCTTTTTTTGGTTGTTATTTGTTGTTAAATAACCACAGTGTGGTCATTGTTTATGCACAACTGTTTGTGCCTTCCTTCATTTTTTTCTATGTTCTGTTTTGTATAGTGTCTACATTAAAGCACTTTTTATTTATTTTTTACACAGTGATAATATACTGCAGGGACACTGTGGTTTATGGTGTTGTATCTACAAACCTACCAGTGTTTTTTTTTTTTTTATGCCAATAAAAACTTGTTTGCAAATCTAGGCATAACATTCCCATTTGTGCGTAAAGTAGACCATGTTTACAGTGTTTTCTACATTGTTTATGCATATATACACAGTTGCTGGCAATGTGTTTTTTTTGGAAAAACATAAATAATGAACCCAAAGATCAAAGGTGGAATACAAAATAAAAACATTTTCATTCACCAAACATGTTGTGCTGATTCTTAAACACTATTGTACCAGTGCTGCAAGGTTGGACGTAATAGTGTGGCGTATTTGTTCTGCAGCGGAGTTTGAGGCAGTCCCAAACAAAGCACCTTCCACATGTGGGTTTATAACCTCAGGGTCCTGCACAGTCCACTCAGGAAGGAATAGCTCATTTTGCAGTTCACAGATGTTGTGCAGTATACAGCACGCAGCTACTACATTAGGCATATTCATAAGGTCCACATCATTGCGCTTCATCAAACAACGCCATCTTCCTTTTAACCTGCCAAAGGCGTTCTCAACCACCATCCTTGCTGAACTCAGGGTGTGAGTATAGGTTTGTTGCTCTGGGGTTAACTGGACCTGTTGGGTGTAGCCTTTCATAATCCAGGGGCGTAAAGGGTATGCAGCATCCCCGATGATGTGGACAGGGATCTCCACCCCATTCACAATCTTTGCACACTCTTTGGGGTACAGCCAGCCTCCCTGCTTCTCCTCTACGATGTTGTACAGGTCAGAATTGGCAAGAACTCGGGAGTCATGAGATCGGCCTGGCCAGCCAATAAACACATCTAGGAAACTAAAGAACAGTAAAATTGAAAACAATTAGAATGTAAAACTCACACATGCAACTCATCCCACCACCCCAAAAATAAACACTTACCAATATTTGTGGTCCACAACAGCCTGTAATATGATGGAGTGCCAGCCCTTCCTATTAAAATAGTCAGCATGGTTGTCACGTGGGGCAATAATGGGGATGTGTGTCCCATCAATCGCTCCTCCACACTGCGGATAGCCTCGCTTCACAAATCCAATGATGGTATCCTGTAAGCGCTGTCCTTGTGGTAGAGATATGAAGCGCTTGTATAAGGTAGATACAATTGCTTTAGTCACCTGGTGGACTATGACACAGCAGGTGGAGATTGCAACACCGAACAAGCATGAGACTGAGCGGTACTCTCCTGGGGTAGCATACCACCACAATGCAATAGCTAATCTCCTGCGTGCCTCGATGGGTCTCCTAAGCCTGGTGGTCTGCATGTCAAGTGCTGGGGTAAGTAATTCCAGGATGTAGTTAAAGGTTGCACGAGACACACGGAAGTTAGCCATCCACTCCTCATCCTGGTAAGCTTCCACGGTCCTCATAAAGGCTTCTCCGTGCCGGCGATCTCTGGACCAAAATGAGCGGTTAGGGCCCATACTCACGCTCAGTATGATACTCATCCTGGATGATATGAAGGCTCTCCTCCTGCGCAAATATTGGCGGCGACTAGCAGCCCTATCCAGCATAAATTGCGCCCTCCTCCTCCTCATAAAATATATGTGCAGTATACTGCACAGTGTGATAAGCTGCATCATGCTGTCAGTGGCTGTATGAAACATCTGCAAAGCAGAAAGAATCATGAGCTCAGGCATACACACTGGTACTCCGTCGGCCATGACTGCAGCAATGGTGTGAGCAGGCACCACCCCTCCCTTTGTTGACTAGTGTGACCTCATCAATGTGAGCCAGAAAAGGCCATTTCTAATGACACACGTGCATTTGCAGGGATATCCCGGGATCAGTGTAAATGGGGCTGTCCCGGGTCGATCCCAGGTCTTAGTGCAGTGTGAAAGGGGTCAGTCCCGGGAAGGCATCCCGGGACGCATCCCGGGAGTGACCCGGGAGTGCGAGTGTAAAAGTGGTATAAGAGTGCTACCTTGGGCGGACTGGGATATCCTAACCTTCAAGCTTATTTTAATGCCTGTCACCTTAATCACATGGTGTCCTGGCATTCCCCTCAAGGGAACAGAAAATGGGTCGATATTGAGAATTCAATATATCAGGGCGTCCCCCTCGACTCTCTTCTATGGCTCCCCAGGTCCTGCAGGCCAGCCTCGGCCTATTCAATCCCCACGATTAAATTTATCCTTGGATTGTGGGACAAACTCCGTAGAACCTATAATTTATCCTCACACCCCTCACCTTTGACACCTATCTGGGGACACCCTGCCTTTCCCCCAGGCTGCGAGCGAAAAATAGCAGCCCCATGGCAATCTCAGGGTATCACAAGATTTATTCATGTTACAGGCCACTCAGCACCGACCTCCTTTGGGGATTTTCAGGAACGCCTTGGTTTGCCATCCTCGTGTCATTACCATTACATCCAAATTCTTAGCTTTCTCAAATCTCAGCTTAAAACTACCCCTTTGAAACCACCCACCTCCTTTGAACATATGTGTATACTTTCAATTGGCAAAAAGGGTAATATCTCAACAATATACAACTCGATTCTGACACCAGATCCCCCTGCCCGTGAACCCCATGAACTAGCCTGGGAATCAGATCTCTCCCATTCGTTGGAAGATGATCAATGGGAAGAAATCAGAATGCGCATCGCTAAAGCCTCCATTAGTGTGGCACTCAGAGAAACATGCTATAAGATCTACACCAGGTGGTACTTAGTTCCCTCCAGACTTCATTCCATTTACCCCACGACATCAAATCTGTGTTGGAGACTCTGTGGAGAGGAGGGCACCTTTTTCCACATATGGTGGACGTGCCCGTCTATTCGCCCTTTTTGGAAAATGGTAGGAGCACTTATTGCTCAAACATGCGGACATAATCTAGACCTTTCTCCTGAAACTGCCCTACTGCATGCTCCCATACCGTCACTACCTAAAACCCAAGACAAGCTTACCACGCTACTTTGCATGGCGGCGAAATCTCTGATCGCTAAATGCTGGAAAGACCACAAACCTCCCCCCAAGGCAATGCTGATATCCAAAATTAACTATATAGCCAACATGGAATATAATTACAAGCCTGAGGAATAACACTGTGGCACAGTTCCACAACATTTGGTCTCCTTGGTCCCTCGCTCGGTCTTTATTGATGCCCGGACTAGGTTGATACTGCTAATACTGCTGACTCTACTGATACCTCCATCACCTCTGTTGTCTCCCCCTCTGTTACTAATACAGAGAACTGTTCCTATTTTCTTATCTCCTTATTTGTAACACCCCCAATATTTCCCTTTTATTATGATACATTCTCTAGCTTCTTCTCCTCCTTCCTTTTTGTTTTTCTTTCCTACTTTTACTCCCCACAAGATTACACCAAGATTTGGTATAAATTTTATACTATATCATTAAAATAAAACGAGAATGGTCAGATACGCGGCTAGAGTTTTGCAGGGTGCATGTTACTAATGCCTGTTGGCCTATAATTCATGGAAATGTCTCTATTGTTCTGATCTGATATGTAAAATGTTTGTTTTCTTGTTCAATATCCTTACCCTGCACAAGTTTGTTCTTGTTAATGTTATGACTTCTGACCAATCTCAATAAAAATTCTAACTTTAAAAAAAAAAATAAAAAAAAATGGTCAGACAACTTGTCATCGGAAATTGACACGATTGATAAAGATGAGATACTCCTAAAGTTAGGTAATATCAAAGACGCGGCCGCATACATGCTAGAAGCGATGAAGGATATTGGACTCTTGGGTTCAATAGCCACTACCATGGCAGTATTGGCTCGGCGGGCGTTATGGATTCGCCAGTGGAACGCGGATGCAGATTCCAAAAAGAATATGGAGGCTCTTCCATATAAAGGTGAGGCCTTATTTGGTGATGGGCTGGATGCGCCCAGGTAAGTCGACGTTTTTGCCTTATGCTCCTGCACCGGCAAAAAAGACACATCCCTCTCACATGCAGTCCTTTCGGCCCAACAAATACAAAAAGGCCAAAGGTTCCCCCTTCTTTGCAGGAAGGGGAAAAGGAAACAAGTCCGCAGCGTCTCCAGGATCCCAGGAGCAGAAGTCAACCCCTACTTCTGCCAAATCTACAGTATGACTCTGGGGCTCCCTTGCGGGGGAGGCTGCTCGGGTGGGGGCACGTCTGAAACTGTTCAGTCAAGGTTGGATTCAATCTGGCCTGGACCCATGGGTTTTACAAATAGTATCCCAGGGGTACAAGCTGGAGTTTCAAGACGTCCCCCGATTTTTCAAATCGACCTTACCAGCTTCTCTTCCAGAAAGAGAGGCAGTAACAACGGCAATTCAAAAGTTATGTCAGGATCAGGTCATAGTCCTGGTACCCTTGTCACAACAAGGAGAGGGGTTTTATTCAAGCCTCTTTGTAGTTCCGAAGCCGGACGGCTCGGTCAGACCAATTTTAAACCTAAAAAATCTGAATCTCTACTTTGAAAAGGTTCAAGTTCAAAATGGAATCACTGAGGGAGGAGGGGGACTTAATGGTGTCGGTAGACATAAAGGATGCTTACCTGCATGTTCCCATTTATCCTCCTCACCAGGCTTATCTGAGATTCGCGGTTCAGGACTGCCATTACCAGTTCCAGACGTTGCCTTTCGGTCTCTCCACGGTGCCGAGGGTATTCACCAAGGTGATGGCGGAGATTATGTTCCTGCTTCGTCAAAAAGGAGTCAATATAATTCCTTATCTGGATGATCTCCTGATAAAGGCGAGATCCAGGGAGCAGTTGCTGCAGAACATCACACTCTCCCTGTCCATACTCCAACAACACGGTTGGATCATAAATTTTCCAAAGTCTCAGTTGGAACCGACGACGAGATTGTCCTTTCTCGGGATGATACTGGACACAGAAGTTCAGAGAGTATTTCTTCCTGTGGAAAAGGCTCTGGAAATCCAGCGTATGGTCAAACCGATACTGAAACCAACAAGTGTGTCGATCCATCAGTGCATTCGGTTGTTGGGGAAGATGGTGGCGGCCTACGAGGCCATACAGTTTGGCAGATTTCATGCCAGAGTATTCCAATGGGACCTGTTGGACAAGTGGTCCGGATCCCACCTACACATGCACAGGAAGATAATCCTGTCGTCAAAAGCCAGGATTTTGCTCCTGTGGTGGCTGCACAGTTCTCACCTACTAGAGGGACGCAGGTTCGGGATTCAGGACTGGGTCCTGGTAACCACGATGCAAGTCTCCGAGGCTGGGGAGCTGTCACTCGGGGAAAGCTTCCAAGGAAAATGATCAAGTCAGGAAGCCTGCCTTCACATAAACGTTCTGGAGTTAAGAGCCATTTACAACAGCCTTCTACAAGCGGTACATCTTCTTCAAGATCATCCCGTGCAGATCCAGTCGGACAGTGTAACAGCAGTCGCGTACATAAACAGGCAAGGCGGAACGAAAAGCAGAGCAGCAATGGCAGAGGTGTCAAGGATTCTCCTCTGGGCAGAAAGACATGTCAGAGCTCTATCAGTGATTTTCATTCCGGGAGTGGACAACTGGGAAGCAGACTTCCTCAGCAGTCACGATCTCCATCCAGGAGAGTGGGGCCTCCACCAAGAAGTCTTCGCAGAGGTGACAAGTCTCTGGGGCGTTCCTCAAGTAGACATGATGGCATCTCGTTAAAACGAACAAAAACTGCTGAAAGCGCCTCGTAATAAATTGTTCTATGGCATCTCGTAGCAACAAGAAGCTTCAGAGATATTGTTCCAGGTCGAGAGACCCTCAAGCAATAGCAGTGGATGCACTGGTGGCCAGTGGATATTCCGGTTGGTGTATGTCTTCCCTCCACTTCCGCTGATCCCAAAAGTTCTCAAGATAATAAGAAGAACAAGAGTTCAAGCAATATTCATTGCCCCAGACTGGCCAAGGAGGGCTTGGTACACAGATCTTCAGGAGTTGCTCATAGAAGATCCTCGGCCTCTTCCTCTTTGCGAGGACCTGCTACAGCAGGTGCCGTGCGTGTATCAAGACTTACTGCGGCTACGTTTGACGGCATGGCTGTTGAGCGCCGGATCCTAGCCCGAAGGGGTATTCCCAAGGAAGTCATTCCCACTCTTTTTCAGGCCAGGAAAGGAGTAACGTCTAAAGTTTAGACTCTAAACATTACCACCGTATTTGGAGAAAATATATATCTTGGTGTGAATCCAAGAAGGCTCCTACGGAAGAGTTTGAGTTGGGACGTTTTCTCCATTTTCTGCAGGCTGGTCCAGATTTCGGCCTTATCAGTTTTTTTCCAAAAACAATTGGCTTCTCTTCCAGAAGTTCAGACCTTCATGAAAGGGGTTCTGCACATCCAGCCTCCATTTGTGCCTCCAGTGACACCATGGGACCTTAAGGTGGTGTTGCAGTTCCTTCAATCGAGTTGGTTTGAACCTCTACAGGAGATAGAGTTGAAGTTTCTCACTTGGAAAGTGGTGATGCTTTTGGCCTTGGCATCCACAAGGCGGGTGTCTGAGTTGGGGGGCCATGTCTCACAAGAGCCCTTACTTGATCTTCCATGAAGATAGGGCGGAGTTGAGAACTCGCCAACATTTTCTCCACATAAACCAACCTATTGTGGTGCCAGTGGCTACTGACACGTTGACTGAGTCAAAGTCTCTAGATGTGGTTAGGGCTTTGAAGATTTATGTCGCTAGAACAGCTCGGATACGGAAAACAGAGGCTCTGTTTGTCCTGTATGCTCCCAACAAGTCTGGGTGTCCTGCTTCCAAGCAGACCATTGCGCGCTGGATCAGAGGTACGATTCAGCACGCTCTTTCTACGGCTGGATTGCCGTTACCGACGTCGGTGTAGGCCCATTCTACCAGGAAGGTGGGCTCGTCCTGGACGGCTGCCCGGGGGGTCTCGGCATTACAACTTTGCCGAGCAGCTACTTGGTCAGGGTCAAACACTTTTGCTAAATTTTATAAGTTTGACACTTTGGCCGATGAGGACCTCAAGTTTGGTCAATCGGTGCTGCAGGGTCATCCGCACTCTCCCGCCCGTACTGGAGCTTTGGTATAAACCCCATGGTCATGAAATGGACCCCAGCATCCTCTAGGACGTATGAGAAAACAGGATTTTAATACCTACCGGTAAATCCTTTTCTCCTAGTCCATAGAGGATGCTGGGCGCCCGACCCAGTGCGTACTTTACCTGCAGTTTTGTACATTTCAGTTACACAAGTTGTGTTTCATTTGTTTTCAGCATGTTACTGTAAATGGTTCATGCCTGTTGGCATGTGTTATGTTGAATGCCATGTTGTGCGGCATGGTTGAGGTGTGAGCTGGTATGAATCTCACCGTTAGTATAAAAGTAAATCCTTTCCTCGAAATGTCCGTTTCCCTGGGCACAGTTCCTATAACTGAGGTCTGAAGGAGGGGCATAGAGGGAGGAGCCAGGACACACCCTTGAAAAGTCTTAAGTGCCCATGGCTCCTGCGGAACCGTCTATACCCTGTGGTCATGAAATGGACCCCAGCATCCTCTACGGACTAGGAGAAAAGGATTTACCGGTAGGTATTAAAATCCTGTTTTAACTCTCTCTGCACATGTTATATCTGCCCCCCTCTGCAGTGCACATGGGGGGGTCATTCCGAGTTGTTCGCTCGTTATTTTTTTTTGCAACGGAGCGATTAGTCGCTAATGCGCATGCGCAATGTCCGCCGTGCGACTGCGCCAAGTAAATTTGCTATGCAATTAGGTAATACGAGGTTTTTTTCTTCGTTCTGGTGATCGTAATTTGATTGACAGGAAGTGGGTGTTTCTGGGCGGAAACTGGCCGTTTTATGGGTGTGTTTGAAAAAACGTTACCGTTTCTGGGAAAAACGCGGGAGTGGCTGGAGAAATGGAGGAGTGTCTGAGCGAACCCTGGGTGTGTTTGTGACGTCAAACCAGGAACGACAAGCACTGAACTGATCGCACTGTCAGAGTAAGTCTCGAGCTACTCAGAAACTGCACAGAGAAGTCTTTTCGCAATATTGCGAATCTTTCGTTCGCAATTTTGATAAGCTAAGATTCACTCCCAGTAGGCGGCGGCTTAGCGTGTGCAAAGCTGCTAAAAGCAGCTTGCGAGCGAACAACTCGGAATGAGGGCCATGGTTCTGCCCAACTGCTAACAAATTTGCTGCTGCGATCAACTCTGAATTAGGCCCATAATTCCGTACTCGGACGACCTGCTGATCAAGGCACCATCCAGAGAGAGGCTGTTGGACAACAATGCCCTCTCAACTCGACTACTCTGGCATCACGGGTGTATTCTGAACTTACCAAAATCTCACCTGGAACCAACACGGAGGCTTCTGTTCCTGGGGATAATACTGGATACCGAGGCACAAAAGGTATTCCTTCCATTGGAAAAGGCATTGGTAATCCAGTTGATGGTGCGGGATGTCTTGAAACCAACCCGGATATCGTGCATCTCTGCATTCGCCTTCTGGGGAAGATGGTAGCCGCCTACGAGGCACTACAGTACGGAAGGTTTCACGCAAGGCCCTTCCAGCTGGATCTGTTGGACAAATGGTCCGGATCGCATCTCCACATGCACCAGAGGATATGTCTGTCGCCAAGAGCCAGGATTTCTCTTCTGTGGTGGCTGCAGACTTCTCACTTGACCGAGGGCCGAAGGTTCGGGATTCAAAATTGGATTCTGCTAACCACAGACGCAAGCCTCAGAGGTTGGGGAGCAGTCACCCAGGGGGAACAGTTCAAAGGAAAATGGTCAAGTCATGAAGCCATTCTTCCGATCAACATTCTGGAACTAAGGGCCATATACAACGCCCTTCTACAGGCATCACATCTTCTTCAAGATCAAGCCATTCAAGTTCAGTCGGACAATGTGACGGCAGTAACATACATAAACCGACAAGGCAGCACGAAGAACAGAGCAGCAATGTCAGAGGTGACAAGGATTCTCCTCTGGACAGAAAGGCATGCGGCGGCATTGTCGGCAATCTTCATTCCAGGAGTAGACAACTGGGTGGCAGACTTCGTCAGCAGACACGACCTCCACTCAGGAGAGTGGGACCTCCACCAGGAAGTGTTCGGGTGCTTGACATGTCGGTGGGGCATTCCACAAATCGAGATGATGGCCTCTAGTTTAAACAAGAGGCTCCAGCGGTATTGTTCCAGGTCGAGGGGCCCACAGGCAGTGGCGGTGGACGCTCTGGTGTCCCCATGGATTTACCAGATGGTGTATGTGTTTTCGCCACTGCCATTGATCCCAAAGATTCTCAAAAGAATAAAAAGGGAAAGGTTTCAAGCAATTCTCATTGCTCCAGACTGGCCAAGATGGGCTTGGTATGCGGATCTACTGGACATGCTCCTTGGAGGATCCGTGGCCTCTACCTCTTCGAGATGATCTCCTGCAACAGGGGCCGTTGGTCTACCAAGACTTACCATGGCTACGTTTGACGGCATGGAAGTTGAGCATCAAATTCTAGCCCGGAAAGGGATCCCGGATAAGGTTATTCCGACTTTGATCCAAGCCAGAAAAGGGGTAACATCTAAGCATTACCACCGTATTTGGAAGAAATACGTCTCTTGGTGTGAGAACGGGAATTTCAACGGTGACGTTTTCTGCTTTTTCTGCAGTCAGGTGTGGACGTGGGCCTACGCCTGTTCTCCATAAAAGTCCAGATTTCAGCCTTGTCCATTTTCTTCCAGAAACAGTTGGCTTCCCTTCCTGAGGCTCAGACGTTCTTGAAGGGTGTTCTACACATCCAACCGTCCTTTGTGCCTCCCACGGCATCTTGGGATCTCAACGTGGTGTTGCAGTTCCTCCAATCGGAATGGTTTGAGCCCTTACAGGAGGTGGACGTAAAGTTTCTTACATGGAAGACCGTTACACTGTTGGCCTTGGCTTCAGCAAGGCGTGTGTCGGAGCTGGGGAAGTTGTCTCACAAGAGTCCCTCTTTGATTTTTCATGAGGATCGAGCTGAACTTAGAACTCGTCAGCAATTTCTTCCTAAGGTGGTGTCTGCGTTTCATATCAACCAACCTATTGTGGTTCCAGTGGCTTTGAAGATTTATGTGAAATTTGCAGCTCATCGCAGAAAGTCGGACTCGCTGTTTGTTCTCTATGATCCCAAAGAAATTGGGTGCCCTGCTTCAAAGCAGTCTATTGCTCGCTGAATCAGGCTTACTATCCAGCATGCTTACTCTATGGCAGGTTTGCCGGTTCCAAGATCTGTACAGGCCCACTCTACTAGGTCAGTGGTTTCTTCCTGGGCGGCTGCCCGGGGTGTCTCTGCTTTACAGCTCTGCCGAGCGCTACTTGGTCTGGGTTCGAACACGTTTGCTAAGTTCTACAAGTTTGATACTTTGGCCGCTGAGGACCTTCAATTTGGTCAATCAGTTCTGCAGGAACCTCCGCACTCTCCCACCTGGTTTGGGAGCTTTGGTACATACCCATGGTACTAATGTGGACCCCAGTATCCTCTAGGACGTAAGAGAAAATAGGATTCTAATTACCTACCGGTAAATCCTTTTCTCGTAGTCCGTAGAGGATACTGGGCGCACGCCCAGTGATTCATGTTTCCTGCACAGTTAATTGGTTAAGTATTGTTGGTTCAGCTGTTCCTGTTCAAGTTGGTTAGCATGGCTTTCCTCTTGGTTGTGTGTGCTGGTTCGAATCTCACCTGGCCTTTCCATCCTTCTCTCGAGGTATGTCTGTCTTCCTCGGGCACAGTTTCTAGTCTGGTAGGAGTGGCATAGAGGGAGGAGCCAGCGCACACTTTTAATTTCTTAAAGTACCCAAGGCTCCTAGTTGACCTGTCTATACCCCATGGTACTAATGTGGACCCCAGTATCCTCTACGGACTACGAGAAAAGGATTTACTGGTAGGTAATTAAAATCCAATTTTATCCCTTTTTGGTGCTGGCGCGTCATGTTTCTTTATACTTGTATGTATATCTTATGTATTATAATTAAAACAAATGTTTAAAAAAAAAGAAAAGAAATACGCTTTCCTTGCTGAGGTCTTTCGGTGAAGTAAGTGTAAAACAAGTCACCTAGGTCAGTGGTTCTCAACCTCGGTCCGCAAGTTCCCCCAACAGTTCGTGTTTTCCAGGTCACCTAGCAGTTGAACAGCTGTATTCATTACTCACTGACACATTATAAAAGACCCACAGGTGGAGCAAATTATTTCACTTGCAATCCTGTGAGGAGACATGGAAAACATGAACTGTTGGGGCTACCTAAGAACCAAGGTTGAGAACCACTGACCTAGGTGATATTGATGCCCCAGTGACCGCTCACTACTACTCCAAACTTCTCTTTCACAAATTATATCAACACCGATTTCTTAACCACTTGCCTGGTGTGGTTACATTGTTTGCGACCACACCAGGCTGTGCGTTATCTGACCTGGTCGCAAACAATGCAACCAGTCAGGAATGCAGAGTGGGCGGCTGCTGGAAGAGAATCTTCTAGCAGCCGCCAATCCCAGAGGGATCTGCTCGCCCCTCTGCATCCCCGCACCCTCTCCCAGTGTCTTCCATGCCGCTAATAACTGCAGATCGGTCAACCAGGCTGGTCTCCCCACCCAGCGGTTGAAGAGGGGAGCAGACGGCCATGAAATGTTCCCCTTAGCCCACCAGTGTTTACCTCGCAATGGTCCTGGTGTTCCGATGGTGATGGGCACGATGTTCTGATGTTTGAAAATAAACCCCGATATTTTACAAATGTTATTATTGTGTAACGACTGCTGCTTACATACTTATTCTGTTACTGGATATCCCTGGTACTGTAAAAATGTGGAGTGGAGAAGAAGATGGCGCTACTGTGTCTATGGATGAAGAATAGGTGAAAAAGCCAGAACAAATACTTTTCCTGTAAATTATAAATCTTTCTTCCCAAGAATATTCTTCTTTTGACGGGATAAGGATAAGTATTTGTTCTGGCTTTTCCACCTATTCTTCATCCATAGACACAGTAGCGACATCTTCTTCTTCACTCCACATTTTTTCTGTATTCACCTGGACTATCTAGGGAAAAGTCCAATAGAAGCTACAAGGCTGCTACATAGTTTATTGAAGCACCAAGTAAACTCCAAAAAATCAGTTTCTAGCAATCCCTAGTACTGTGTCATGCTGCCCTACAGTGTTCTGCCTTGGCAGTGGTCTGACGTACTCCAGACTTTCCTTTGGACAATACTCTGCAAAACATTGTCACTAGTGCCTCTTTGAATTCTGCTCCACTCTACATGACTGCTCCCTGGGTCTCAACAGTGCCACCTGCTGCCAGCCTTAAGAATACACTTTCATATCACAAGGACAAAAGGTACACTTACTGTGGGATCCGGACTGAAAGTCGACAGTAACTAGGTCGACAATGTCTAGGTCGACCACTATTGGTCGACAGTAACTAGGTCGACAGGGTGTCTAGGTGGACAGGGTCTTTAGGTCGACATGTTCTAGGTCGACAGGTCAAAAGGTCGACATGAGTTTTTCACATTTTTTCTTTTTCTTTTTTTGAACCTTTTCGTACTTAACGATCCACGTGGACTACGATTGGAACGGTAATCTGTGCCGAGCGAAGCGGTAGCGGAGCGAAGGCACCATGCCCGAAGCATGGCGAGCGAAGCGGTGCACTAATTGGGGTTCCCGGTCACTCTACGAAGAAAACGACACCAAAATAACATTAAAAACTCATGTCGACCTTTTGACCTGTCGACCTAGAACATGTCAACCTAAAGATCCTGTCGACCTAGACACCCTGTCGACCTAGTTACTGTCGACCAATAGTGGTCGACCTAGACATTGTCGACCTAGTTACTGTCGACTTTCAATACCACACCCACTTACTGTACATACATGTGACAGAATAACCAGTCCCAACATTTTTGGGATTCTGCTGGTTAAGATCCTCAGTCTACAGATGCTACATTAGTTTAAACAATACAATCCCTTCAGGTGAAGTCCGCAATACAGGTATAATTTAATGAGAGTCTGACAGCTTAGGCTTCTGCTCATTTAGTGCAACCTCCGCAGGCTGCAGGTGCTCCTCACCTGGAGGCAGAACCTCCAGTTGTATTATGTGAGGGATATGTTGGGGAGTCGGGGACCACTCTATTGATTGGCTTTCTCTATGGATTCTGTGTCAGTTCTGAGACGGCATTTATGAAGTAATCATTTAAACCTATAGATGATTGACATACATATTGTCCAATACTAGTCGCCAGACTCGCCACTAGATGAGCAGTGTGAACAATGGACATTTTGTCAGGCTTTTGGATTCTTTTGTTCCTAGGGACGATGCTTGGGCTGGTTCAGAGGTAAGTGTCGAATGCAGGAAGCTGGGCAGTCATATATATAGTTCTAATGGATGAGGTGAGGGCTAGAGCCGGTAGAGGAGCAACACAGTTGGAGACCAGACAGCAGTAGCTTAGAAGCCCCTGCTTGAACACTATATGCTGGACTAGAAACAACTGTGCTGATAGGCCGGAGTAGTATAGGCTAGGACTGGTATGCCGGGCTAGGGTGGCTAGACTCGGACACTGGGTTGGAACCAGTTATGCAGGTAGGCTGGACTGGGACCGGCTAGACTCGGACACTGGGCTGGAACCAGGTATGTGGTAGGCCGGACTGGGACCAGTTATGCTGGTAAGCAGGGCTGGGACCAGCTATGCTGGTACTGGTATCGCTGAGAGCTGAATAGGACCCACTGGAACTGCAGGCTGGGCAGATGGTATGAACGGATGCCAAAGGAACTGAATGGGGAATAACAGGTCTGATAGAACAGGAAGCTACAGCAGAACCAGATGAATCGGGAACAGAACTTAGAGAATGCTAAGATCTGGTGCCACCGGACACAAAATATGTCCAGCATTGCACTGGCAGCTGGTCAGAGTGCCAGGAAGTCCTTTTATACCTGATGCTGCTCTGGGATTGATGGGCAGAGTCACCTGGCTGGTCACTGCCACGCCATTAGACAACTAGTGATCTGCTGACCCATTCCAAGATGGTGGTGCCCAGCAGACGTAGCTGGCAGGGCAGGCAGTGGGGAAACCACCGGAGGTAGACCCAGCCTGGCTGTAGAAGCACCAGGACCTTAGCTGTAGCTGAAATGACCATTGCAGAAGCAAGAGCGCAGAAGGAGACTGCTGGTGCCTACTACATTTGTACCAGCCAATAATTCATGAATGGGAGTATATTAACAAGCTCTGATATCTTATCACAGAGCACGCTGTGTGAGTAACATGCGTTTGTTTCTTGGAGGGTAGTATGAATAACAGACAGGCAATACAACCAATGATCAGTAAGGGCGTGTCACATATCCCTAAGGGTTTCCCACTGTAAGTAAATACATAGTGCAAATGGCGTACAGATCTGACAGCAAGTGGTAGATAAACGGATGTTAACCAGAGAATTTAGAGGGATGCAGTTGATTTCCCGAATGACGGGATCCCCGTGGTCGAAATATCGACAGCAGGGAAAATGCCGGGGGTCGGAATCCCGGCTGAAGCGCTGTATTCCCCATTGGGTGGTGGTGATCCACACCACAACCCGAGGGGGAATATAATAGTGTGGCGAGCGAATCTATACTCGTTACCAACCCATCAACATGACGGAATAAACTAACAAGAATGTCAGCAGCGGCGGCTGTGTGCTCCCGAACAGAGCAAAAATTGAAGTGCTCCATCAGACGCCATCTAGTGGCTGCCGGCGTGCAAAACACTTGAATTCCCCCCGTAGAGGTGAAGAGCAGAGTTAGCCTTTTATTATATAAGATGTGACAAACTATCGCTGAATTAGTGATATGATATTAAAGTAACCCTCAATTTTGGGATAATCCATTTAACTTTTCCGGTTACCTATTGGTCTTTACCTTGATCATTGACGCCAGCAGGCCTACCATCACTAATTGTGGGGCACAGCACAAGGTGATCACAACTCCTCCCGTGATACAAAAAAAAACAAGGAATACAGGGGGTCATTCCGAGTTGATGGCTCGCTGCCGTTTTTCGCAACGCATGCGTATGCACCGCAATGTGCAGACGCGTCGTACGGGTACAAAGCGGATCATTGCTGGGCAATGGATTTGAGGAAGAATCCATTCACACAGCGGAACGCAAGGAGATTGACAGGAAGAAGGCGTTTGTGGGTGTCAACTGACCGTTTTCTGGGAGTGGTAGGAAAAACGCAGGCGTGTCCAAGCGTTTGCAGGGCGTGTGTCTGACGTCAATTCTGGGACCAAAAAGACTGAAGTGATCGCAAGGGCTGAGTAAGTCCAGAGCTACTCAGAAACTGCAAAAAAACGTTTTCGTCCCGCTCGGCTACACACGCGTTCGCACACTTGCAAAGCGAAAATACACTCCCCCGTGGGCAGCGACTATGCGTTTGCACGGCGGCAAAAATTAGCTAGCAAGTGATCAACTCGGAATGAGGGCTACAGACTTTTACACTGATAGAACACATTTAGAACGGAGACTGAAAATGGCCTCTAGTAAGCAGGAATATCCCTCTGTCGGTAAATGACCTGGCTGTGGCATACAGTGTACAAGTGGTAGCCATTTTTCTGGAGACCAAACATTTTAATAACTTGGGTCACTATGGTCTCAGGATTGGAGACAAATTGATGGTACAGTTGATCAGCAAGTGGCGAGTGACAGAGAGACATCAGTAAAGTGTTGGGCGAGATGATCAACAGTGGCTTACCCCCTTCCCCATACTTCCGTAATGGCAGCCGGGCACACCAGTGGGATGTACTCTTAGGGGTCTATTCATGAAGCAGTGAAATGTGTGGAGAAGTGAGCCAGTGGAGAAGTTGCCCATGGCAACCAAACAGCTGCTACGTATAATTTTATAGAATGCACTTTATAAATGTTACCTCAACGCGGATTGGTTGCCATGAGCAACTTCTCCCCTGGTGTGCCCGGTAATGGTTAGCATTACTGCCTCACAGCACTGAGGTCATGGGTTCGATTCCCATCATGGACCTAACTGTGTGGAGTTTGTATAGACTCCCTGTACTTGCGTGGGTTTCCTCCGGGTACTCTGGTTTCCTCCAACAGTTCCAAAATATATTGGTAGGTTAATTGGCTCCCAACAATATTAACCCTAGCATGTATATCTGGTAGGGAACATAGGGGCAGATGTATTAACCTGGAGAAGGCATAAGGAAGTTATAAACCAGTGATAAAGGCAAGGTGATAAACATACCAGTCAATCAGCTCCCATATGTAAATGAACAGTTAGGAGCTGATTGGCTGGTGCATTATCACCTTGCACTTAACACTGCTTTATCACAGGTTTATCACTTCCTTATGCCGTCTCCAGGTTAATACATATACCCCATAGATTGTAAGCCCCACTGGGGCAGGGACTGAAGTGAATGACCAAATATTCTCAGTAAAGCGATGCGGAATATGTGTGCGCTATAAAAATAACTGGTAATAAATAATAATAAATGGACTGGTGGCATGAACTGCCTGATAATCTTCTCCAGGGACTGGCTACAGAGGGAGAGGTGGCGGACTGTGGGATGTGGAGACCACTGTGATAGAACTAGGAATAAATGATTGTCCTGTTTGTTGTTTCACATGCGGCCCCCAGTGCATGTACCCTAGTTAGGTTAGGAAGAGGCCTCGGGTGCACAGAGAGCTGGGTTAAAGTAAGCCCACCCACCGTGAGGGGGACACTGAGAATATCAGTCTTCAGGGAACATCAGACGTCACTGGTCGCTGTGTACCATATTTGCCTACCTGACCCTCTCCATGAGGGAGAAAATGCTCTGTTCCTGGACTTTCCTGGTAATGTATGATTGCCATCACCTGTGGTGAAACACCTTTCTTATCAATTAACTAGCTCACCACAGGTGATGGCAATCATACATTACCAGGAAAGTCCAGGAACAGAACATTTTCTCCCTCATAGAGGGTCAGGTAGGCAAGTATGCTGTGTACCTTTAATGCCTGTTGAGGTTATACGTTCCCATATCTTTCCAACATTTAAACCCACCAAACCAGCACAGAGTAAGCCCCGTCCCAGATCTGCAAGCATTCTGGCTAGAAACACGTGCTCTTTGACGACACTCGGAACTGTCCCGCCAAACTTGTGCAACATGGAAGATAAGTATTCTTGTTAAATATGGCTATACTGGCAGCTTATACAAGCGGCAATGGTATATTTGCAACACACGTATTAATCTCCCATTGCTTTATATTCCCAAAGTTTTTGTTCACGTTGGTGGCGCGATTAGCTGTGTATTACAGCATTGCCCGGTGTGGATCATTGAGTCGACTCTGTCTAGGTCGACAGTCACTAGGTCGACCACTGAAGGTCGATATTGACTGAATGTCAACACATGACCAAGTCGACATGGGAAAGGATGACTCAAAAAAGGTCATCGCAGCTTTCTGGAGGATTTCTTGACCCCAAAAAGGCTGTGTCGACCTTTTGTGTGTCAACCTTGTCCATGTCAACCTAATGATCATATCGACCTTCCATACCTGTCAACCTAGTCATGTGTCGATCTAGTCACTGTCGACCTCCAGTGGTCGACCTAGTGACTGTCGACCTAAAGACCGGATACCGCTGTAAATGAGGACTGGGGAGGCTAGTGGGAGTCTTCTTTTCCCACCAGGTTCTTTCCCATCCATTTAGACCACAAGAAAATGACCGCAGCTGTCCTGCGCAAAAAGGGACAGCGACTCCTTGATGAATTCTATATCGTTTTCGTCCCTAGCGTTTGTGTCCACTCAGTGTAACGTCACACGCTCTGTACGTCGTGGCTCGCAGCTCGACCGAAATAGACGGGAACAGCAGCCAATCAGCGTGCGCGGAGCGGCTTAGATACACCGCCTATCCCGTTATTCAACCAATCACAGCTGAGAGCAGCGTGGGTGGAACTCTGGGCACTCGGAAAGATAAAGTGAGCAGAATCCGGCGATGGTTTGGAACGCACAACCCGGAAGTCAGTTCCAGACTGGCACACTGCTGCTGCCCTGAGCTCTGTGGGGAGAAAACTCTTCTGTATTTATGACACAGGGATTTATTATTGTAGGGAACCAGCACACAGGAAGGCAGGAGCCGGCTGCCAGTCATAGCAGCAGTATATACTCCTAGGTAGATGGCTCTTCCTCACAGTGGTTTGCTACATTTGCACATTTTGCCATGACCATGCAGTCAGCATTTTCATAGCATTGGTCTGTATACAATGCCTCAGACTTATTGGTGGAGAAATATGGGGGGAGAGGGGGAGAGAAACAGGATAAGAGAGAGACTGGAGGAAGAGGGGGAGTTAAATGGGAAAAAGAGGGGGATAAAACTATAGCAACATCGGGCACCACCGCTACAGTGTAGTGCGCGGGATACAGCTAACGACAGGTCTGGAACATTAGTTTTTCCATTTATGATCATTGTATTACTAGGTTCTGCTCTCTGACACTGTGCTAGTTTTATAACTTTATGTAATGGAACATTGGACAAACGGAAGCTGGGATGGCAGTAACGCGGCCCCATATCTTGTTTATGACTCACTGAGAGGACTTATGTGGGTCTTTATGGCGTTCATCTGTATCAGAAACTATTGATCTGTTCCTTTTCTAACAACCCTTAGTAGGAACAGGAAGAGAGTAGAGCACACATTGCTGATGTTGGGTTCAGTATGATTCGCTGATGGACAGAATGCTGGCAGTCAGAATACATGCAGCGGCATCCTGTCCAGCAGAATCCCAACAGCTCCCCATTAAGCTCCCTAACCCTCACCTTTTCCCTAACCTAACCCTCCCTGCTTGGTGCCTAACCCTCCCTTCCCCGCTGCCTAAACCTAACCCTCCCAGCTTGTTCCCTAACCCTCCCTTCCCCGCTGCCTAAACCTAACCCTCCCAGCTTTTTCCCTAACCCTCCCTTCCCCGCTGCCTAAACCTAACCCTCCCAGCTTTTTCCCTAACCCTCCCTTCCCTGCTGCCTAAACCTAACTCTCCCCGCTTGGCGCCTAACCCTAACCCTCCCCGCTTGGTGCCTAACCCTCCCTTCCCCGCTGCCTAAACCTAACCCTCCCCGCTTGGTGCCTAAACCTCCCTTGTGGGCGCCTAACCCTAACCCTCCCCGCTTGGTGCCTAATCCTCCCTTCCCCGCTGCCTAAACCTAACTCTCCCCACTTGGTGCCTAACCCTAACCTCCCCTCCTACGAACCTAATCATCCCTCCCTGGTACCTAACCCTAACATTACCATCCCTAAACCCTAACCCCCCTTCTAATGCCTAATCCTAACCCTCCCTTGTGTGCGCCTGACCCTCCCTTCCCCGCTGCCTAAACCTAACTCTTCCTGCTTGGTGCCTAACCCTAACCTCCCCTGCTAAGTGCCTAAACCTAATCCTCCCTCCCCGGTACCTAACCCTAACCTTCCCATCCCTAAACCCTAACCTCCCCCCTTCTAATGCCTAAACCTAACCCTCCTATCCCGCTGCGGTACGCGACCACGTTCCGCTGAAAGAAGGTTCTGCATTCCGGGTGTTGGTATTTAGACTCCAGTGTACCTGCTGCGGACGTGATTCGGGCGTCAGTATTTTGAGAGCCGGGATCCCGTCCGTCGGTCCGCTGACTGCATCCCCCGATGTTCAGGTAGTTGAGCGATTATTTCCAACTGCGCGTGCACACGAATTTCGGAAAACCCCCGTACAAGTGATGTGTGATTCTGGGCGATGACTGGGCGGTGGCTATTAATGCATGCAAAAATGGTCCATTGAGTAGGCGTGTTATGAGCGTGTCTCTGTCATGTCAGTGCAAGTGGTTGCACCTAGCTTAGGGATGCGGCAAGTTTTGATGTTGGCATTTTATAGCGTGCACGGGAAAGTGGGCATCTCAGCCCTTGCACATACTGCCACGCAGCTGTGCACAAGGGAAGGAGCTTGTATACCATTCGTATACACTCCGAGACCAGCGACCGCCAATAGATGCTGCTGCATGTGGCTCAGAATTGGGCCCTTAGTGTTTTATATTTGATTATATTATTAGACACTGTTCCATTTATACTCTGTAATGTTTATTGTTTTTCTAGACCGTTGAGCTGCAAGGATCAAGAGAGTTGTTTGTAGACGTCACATCAAAATGAAACAACCTGTATAGATCAGTGAGGATGGGCAAGGACCAGAATCATATGGCTGACAAGATATTAAATCTTACCCTGGAGATCATCTACCTGCTGACTGGAGAGGTGAGGGAGTCTGGGAGTGTCACAGTGACATCACTTTTATCTCTAGTACTAACACAGGAACCTGAAATAACCAAAAATTAATTTGGAAGGGGCGCTTTAAGCTGTGGCTCCAATTTATAATTAGTAGCGACTGTCTATATAGGGTAGTCACACCTATAACATTACAAAAAACAAAATTAACTAAACAATGGTAAGACAGCGCTGACTGAAATGAATTGTAATTTAAAATATTATTTAATAATTAATCATTATAAAAACATGTAATATATAACATATAAAAATAATATCTCACTGCTTTGATACATTCATAGTCACCATGCATGGATTATAATTCATAAGTTGCTTATTGGAATATCCCTGTAGGATCCGCACATTCGAAAGTCCCTTATCCTGGGGTTGTAGCACAGTCCCCTGGCCGAATTTTGTATTGAAGACAACGCTGGAGGATTAACTGTCCCAGTGGTTAGGCAGTACAACGGGGAGGTCCTCACCAGTATTGCGTGGCAGTCTTTCAAGTTCGGTCCTTGTTGTTGGATTAGGGTGTAAATAGCGCTATTTTCCAGTGTCCATAGGGTTCCAAATGTAAAAAGATATCCAATGCAGGTGACTTAGGCTAACACTAAGGTGTTAGCCTAAGTCACCTGCATTGGATATCTTTTTACATTTGGAACCCTATGGACACTGGAAAATAGCGCTATTTACACCCTAATCCAACAACAAGGACCGAACTTGAAAGACTGCCACGCAATACTGGTGAGGACCTCCCCGTTGTACTGCCTAACCACTGGGACAGTTAATCCTCCAGCGTTGTCTTCAATACAAAATTCGGCCAGGGGACTGTGCTACAACCCCAGGATAAGGGACTTTCGAATGTGCAGATCCTACAGGGATATTCCAATAAGCAACTTATGAATTATAATCCATGCATGGTGACTATGAATGTATCAAAGCAGTGAGATATTATTTTTATATGTTATATATTACATGTTTTTATAATGATTAATTATTAAATAATATTTTAAATTACAATTCATTTCAGTCAGCGCTGTCTTACCATTGTTTAGTTAACACAGGAACCTGACTGGGGAGGTGAGGGAGTCTGGGAGTGTCACAGTGGCATCAGTCTTTTCTCTAACGTCCTAGTGGATGCTGGGGACTCCGTAAGGACCATGGGGATTAGCGGCTCCGCAGGAGACTGGGCACAACTATAAAGAAAGCTTTAGACTACTGGTGTGCACTGGCTCCTCCCACTAAGACCCTCCTCCAGACTTCAGTTAGATTCTTGTGCCCGGCTGAGCTGGATGCACACTAGGGGCTCTCCTGAGCTCCTAGAAAGAAAGTATATTTAGGTTTTTTATTTTACAGTGAGATCTGCTGGCAACAGACTCACTGCAGCGAGGGACTAAGGGGAGAAGAAGCGAACCTACCTAACAGGTGGTAGTTTGGGCTTCTTAGGCTACTGGACACCATTAGCTCCAGAGGGATCGACCGCAGGACCCGACCTTGGTGTTCGTTCCCGGAGCCGCGCCGCCGTCCCCCTTACAGAGCCAGAAGCAACGAAGAGGTCCGGAAAATCGGCGGCAGAAGACTTCGGTCTTCACCAAGGTAGCGCACAGCACTGCAGCTGTGCGCCATTGCTCCTCATGTACACCTCACACTCCGGTCACTGATGGGTGCAGGGCGCTGGGGGGGGGCGCCCTGAGGGCAATATATGACACCTTGGCTGGCAAATCTACATCATATATAGCCCTAGAGGCTATATAGATGTAAAATTACCCCTGCCAGTATTCCAGAAAGAGCGGGAGAAAGTCAGCCGAAAAAGGGGCGGGGCCATCTCCCTCAGCACACTGGCGCCATTTTTCCCTCACAGTTCCGCTGGAAGGAAGCTCCCTGGCTCTCCCCTGCAGTCTAAACACTACAGAAGGGTAAAAAAGAGAGGGAGGGCACTAAATTTAGGGGCAGTATAGATATATATATATATGATATATAAAAAAGCAGCTATAAGGGAAAACACTCATTTATAGTGGGATCCCTGTGTTATATAGCGCTCTGGTGTGTGCTGGCATACTCTCTCTCTGTCTCCCCAAAGGGCTTTGTGGGGTCCTGTCCTCTGTCAGAGCATTCCCTGTGTGTTTGCGGTGTGTCGGTACGGCTGTGTCGACATGTTTGATGAGGAGGCTTATGTGGAGGCGGAGCAAATGCCTGTAAATGTGATGTCACCCCCTGCGGGGTCGACACCTGAGTGGATGGTGCTGTGGAAGGAATTACGCGACAGTGTCGACTCCTTGCATAAAAGGTTTGACGACATACCTAATGTGGGACAGCCGGCTTCTCAGCCTGTGCCTGCCCAGGCGTCTCAAAAGTCATCAGGGGCTCTAAAACGCCCGCTACCTCAGATGACAGACGTCGACACGGATACTGACTCCAGTGTCGACGACGATGAGACTAATGTAACTTCCAGTAGGGCCACACGTTACATGATTGAGGCAATGAAAAATGTGTTGCACATTATACCGGTACCACAAAAAAGGGTATTATGTTTGGAGAGAAAAAACTACCAGTAGCTTTTCCTCCATCTGAAGAGTTAAATGAAGTGTGTGAAGAAGCGTGGGCTTCCCCTGATAAAAAGCTGGTAATTTCTAAGAGGTTACTAATGGCGTACCCTTTCCCGCCAGAGGATAGGTCACGCTGGGAAACATCCCCTAGGGTGGATAAAGCGCTCACACGCTTGTCAAAGAAGGTGGCACTACCGTCTCCGGATACAGCCGCCCTGATGGAATCTGCTGATAGAAAGCAGGAGGCTATCCTGAAATCTATATATACACACACAGGTGTTATACTGAGACCGGCTATTGCTTCAGCCTGGATGTGCAGTGCTGCTGCTGCGTGGTCAGATTCCCTGTCAGAAAATATAGATACCCTAGACAGGGACACTATATTGCTAAACGTAGAGCATATAAAAGACGCACTTTTATACATGAGGGATGCACAGAGGGATATTTGCCGGCTGGCATCCAAAATTAGTGCAATGTCCATTTCTGCCAGGAGAGGGTTATGGACTCGGCAGTGGACAGGAGATGCAGATTCCAAACGACACATGGAAGTTCTGCCTTATAAGGGTGAGGAGTTGTTCGGGGATGGTCTCTCGGACCTCGTTTCCACAGCAACAGCTGGGAAGTCTACATTTTTACCCCATGTTCCCTCACAACCAAAGAAAGCACCGTATTATCAGGTACAGTCCTTTCGGCCCAATAGGGGCAAGCGGGTTAAAGGCGCGTCCTTTCTGCCCAGAGGCAGAGGTAGGGGAAAGAAGCTGCAGCATACAGCCAGTTCCCAGGAGCAAAAGTCCTCCCCCGCTTCCTCTAAGTCCACAGCATGACGCTGGGGCTTCACAGGCGGAGCCAGGTACGGTGGGGGCCCGTCTCAAATTTTTCAGCAATCAGTGGGCTCGCTCACGGGTGGATCCCTGGATTTTTCAGATAGTATCTCAGGGGTACAAGCTGGAATTCGAGACGTCTCCCCCCCCCCCCCCCCCCCCCCCCCGCCGTTTCCTCAAATCTGCCTTGCCAACCACTCCCTCAGGCAGAGAGGCAGTGTTACAGGCAATTCACAAGCTGTATTCACAACAGGTGATAGTAAAGGTACCCCTACTTCAACAAGGACGGGGGTACTATTCCACAATGTTTGTGGTACCGAAACCGGACGGTTCGGTGAGGCCCATTTTAAATTTGAAATCCTTGAACACATATATAAAAAAATTCAAGTTCAAGATGGAATCGCTCAGGGCGGTTATTGCAAGCCTGGACGAGGGGGATTACATGGTATCACTGGACATCAAGGATGCTTACCTGCATGTCCCCATTTACCATCCTCACCAGGAGTACCTCAGATTTGTGGTACAGGATTGTCATTACCAATTCCAGACGTTGCCGTTCGGTCTATCCACGGCTCCGAGGGTCTTTACCAAGGTAATGGCCGAAATGATGATACTCCTTCGAAAGAAGGGTGTTTTAATTATCCCGTACTTGGACGATCTCCTGATAAAGGCGAGGTCCAGAGAGCAGTTGTTGGTCGGGGTAGCACTATCTCGGGAGGTGCTACTACAGCACGGCTGGATTCTAAACATTCCAAAGTCACAGCTGGTCCCTACGACACGTCTACTGTTCCTGGGGATGGTTCTGGACACAGAACAGAAAAAAGTGTTTCTCCCGGAGGAGAAGGCCAAGGAGCTGTCATCTCTAGTCAGAGGCCTCCTAAAACCAAAACAGGTGTCGGTGCATCACTGCACGCGGATCCTGGGAAAGATGGTAGCTTCCTACGAAGCGATTCCATTCGGCAAGTTTCATGCAAGAACCTTTCAGTGGGACCTGCTGGACAAGTGGTCCGGATCGCATCTTCAGATGCATCGGCTGATAACCCTGTCTCCAAGGACAAGGGTGTCTCTGCTGTGGTGGCTGCAGAGTGCTCATCTTCAAGAGGGCAGCAGATTCGGCATACAGGACTGGGTCCTGGTGACCACGGATGCCAGCCTTCGAGGCTGGGGGGCAGTCACACAGGGAAGAAACTTCCAAGGACTATGGTCAAGTCAGGAGACTTTCCTGCACATAAATATTCTGGAACTGAGGGCCATTTACAATGCCCTAAGTCAGGCAAAACCCCTGCTTCAAAACCAGCCGGTGCTGATCCAGTCAGACAACATCACGGCAGTCGCCCATGTAAATCGACAGGGCGGCACGAGAAGCAGGATGGCAATGGCAGAAGCCACAAGGATTCTCCGATGGGCGGAAAATCACGTGTTAGCACTGTCAGCAGTGTTCATTCCGGGAGTGGACAACTGGGAAGCAGACTTCCTCAGCAGGCACGACCTCCACCCGGGAGAGTGGGGACTTCATCCAGAAGTCTTTCAAATGATTGTAAACCGTTGGAAAAGGCCACAGGTGGACATGATGGCGTCCCGCCTAAACAAAAAGCTAGAAAAATATTGCGCCAGGTCGAGAAACCCGCAGGCGATAGCTGTGGACGCTCTAGTGACACCGTGAGTGTACCGGTCGGTTTATGTGTTCCCTCCTCTTCCTCTCATACCAAAGGTACGGAGGATAATAAGGAGAAGAGGAGTAAGAACTATACTCATTGTTCCGGATTGGCCAAGAAGAGCTTGGTACCCGGAACTTCAAGAAATGATGTCAGAGGACCCATGGCCTCTACCGCTCAGACAAGACCTGCTGCAGCAGGGGCCCTGTCTGTTCCAAGACTTACCGCGGCTGCGTTTGACGGCATGGCAGTTGAACACCGGATCCTGAAGGAAAAGGGCATTCCGGAGGAAGTCATTCCTACGCTGATTAAAGCTAGGAAAGAAGTTACCGCAAACCATTATCACCGCATATGGCGAAAATATGTTGCGTGGTGTGAGGCCAGGAAGGCCCCAACGGAGGAATTTCAGCTGGGCCGTTTCCTGCACTTCCTACAGTCAGGGGTGACTATGGGCCTTAAATTGGGTTCCATTAGGTCCAGATTTCGGCTCTATCGATTTTCTTCCAGAGAGAACTGGCTTCACTACCTGAAGTTCAGACTTTAGTTAAGGGAGTGCTGCATATTCAGCCCCCTTTTGTGCCTCCAGTGGCACCTTGAGATCTCAACGTGGTGTTGGATTTCCTAAAGTCACATTGGTTTGAGCCACTGAAAACCGTGGATTTGAAATATCTCGCGTGGAAAGTGGTCATGTTGTTGGCCTTGGCTTCGGCCAGGCGTGTATCAGAATTGGCGGCTTTGTCATGTAAAAGCCCTTATCTGATTTTCCATATGGATAGGGCAGAATTGAGGACTCGTCCCCAGTTTCTCCCCAAAGTGGTATCAGCTTTTCATCTGAACCAACCTATCGTGGTGCCTGCGGCTACAAATGACTTGGAGGCTTCCAAGTTGTTGGACGTAGTCAGGGCCCTGAAAATCTATGTTTCCAGGACAGCTGGAGTCAGAAAGACTGACTCGCTCTTTATCCTGTATGCGCCCAACAAGTTGGGTGCACCTGCTTCAAAGCAGACTATTGCTCGCTGGATCTGTAGTACGATTCAGCTTGCACATTCTGCGGCTGGACTGCCGCATCTTAAATCAGTAAAAGCCCATTCCACGAGGAAGGTGGGCTCTTCTTGGGCGGCTGCCCGAGGGGTCTCTGCTCTTCAACTTTGCCGAGCAGCTACTTGGTCGGGGTCAAACACGTTTGCTAAATTCTACAAGTTTGACACCCTGGCTGAGGAGGACCCAGAGTTTGCCCATTCGGTGCTGCAGAGTCATCCGCACTCTCCCGCCCGTTTGGGAGCTTTGGTATAATCCCCATGGTCCTTACGGAGTCCCCAGCATCCACTAGGACGTTAGAGAAAATAAGAATTTACTCACCGGTAATTCTATTTCTCGTAGTCCGTAGTGGATGCTGGGCGCCCATCCCAAGTGCGGATTGTCTGCAATACTTGTATATAGTTATTGCTTAACTAAAGGGTTATTGTTGAGCCATCTGTTGAGAGGCTCAGTTGTTATCATACTGTTAACTGGGTATTGTATCACGAGTTATACGGTGTGATTGGTGTGGCTGGTATGAGTCTTACCCGGGATTCAAAATCCTTCCTTATTGTGTCAGCTCTTCCGGGCACAGTATCCTAACTGAAGTCTGGAGGAGGGTCTTAGTGCGAGGAGCCAGTGCACACCAGTAGTCTAAAGCTTTCTTTATAGTTGTGCCCAGTCTCCTGCGGAGCCGCTAATCCCCATGGTCCTTACGGAGTCCCCAGCATCCACTACGGACTACGAGAAATAGAATTACCGGTGAGTAAATTCTTATTATCTCTATTACTAACACAAGGACCTGACTGGGGAGGTGAGGGAGTCTGGGAGTGTCACAGTGACATCACTCTTATCTCTATTACTAACACAGGGTCCTGACTGGGGAAGTGAGGGAGTCTGGGAATGTCAGTGACATCACTCTTATCTCCATTACTAACACAGGGACCTGACTGGGGAGGTGACATTACTCTTAATATTGAACCCATGGACATATTTTCATAGTTTGAGGATGTTTTTATATATGACCGATACATTCATGTGTCTTTGGGTTTTTCTTTTTTAGTTGAATGTTAAGTTCAAAATTAGGTTTTACAGTTAGGTAATTGATTTGTTTTTACTAATGTCTCTCAATACATAGGAGTACACAGTAGCGAAGAAGGAATCAAATGAGGTTTTGATACCTAGCAGCCTTCCCCATGTGTCGGGAGGACTGATCAGGACCCAGAGCCCCATCACTGTGCCTCCACCTCACTCACTGATACATGAGAGGCACAATGACCAGAAGATCCTGGAACTCACCAACAAGATCATTCAGCTGCTGACTGGAGAGGTGACTGCTGGTAATGGGACATTATACAGTAACACCAGGGGATGTGTCTGGGTGATGACTGGAGAGGTGACTGCTGGGAATGTCTGGGTGATGACTGGAGAGGTGACTGCTGGGAATGGGACATTATACAGTAACACCAGGGGATGTGTCTGGGTGATGACTGGAGAGGTGACTGCTGGGAATGTCTGGGTGATGACTGGAGAGGTGACTGCTGGGAATGGGACATTATACAGTAACAGCAGGGGATGTGTCTGGGTGATGACTGGAGAGGTGACTGCTGGGAATGGGACATTATACAGTAACACCAGGGGATGTGTCTGGGTGATGACTGGAGAGGTGACTGCTGGGAATGGGACATTATACAGTAACACCAGGGGATGTGTCTGGGTGATGACTGGAGAGGTGACTGCTGGGAATGGGACATTATACAGTAACACCAGGGGATGTGTCTGGGTGATGACGGTATCATTGTGTGTGTCAGGTTCCTATAAGGTGTGAGGATGTCACTGTCTATTTCTCCATGGAGGAGTGGGAGTATATAGAGGAACACAGGGGTCTGTACAAGGACATGATGATGGAGAATCACCGGCCCCTCACATCACTGGGTAAGAGGAGACTGTTATGTAGTGTAATGGAGAGAGCAGCTATGGGGGCCACCTAGATACACATCATCTGATAATCATATATATCAGAGAGAAAAAAATCAACCTGGATCTTTACTGCCTCTGAAGACTTTATGCCAATGGTTTCCAAACTTTTTTTGAATCACGGCACCCTAGAGTATCAGAATTTTTTTTCACGGCACCCCTGGGTCAAAAGTTTTTTTTGTAGAAATTCAGAAAAAAAATATGAAATTAAGTAAATTGTGTTTCTCTGGCTGGATCCACAGGTTATCCACAGGATAACATTGGGATATGCCGGAGCGACAGCGGAAATGGCACCAAATAGTCACAAGCTTTCTGGCCTCCCAGGATGCATCGGGTCTTCACCATATAGTCCCGCCCATTGACTCCGTCAAATCAGTTTTTTGTTTGGTGCGGCAGGATCCGGACCATGGTCACAGGGCTGCTGTTAAAGCAGCCTGAAGCTTTTATTATTTTATTTTTATAGTCTTACTATGTTTTTTATTTTTTCTTGAGTGAATTTTCTTAATAGCGTCTTAAACGCATACTAGAAAGAGTCGCTCCAACAACTCCCCACCGGGTCGCAACAACGCTCACCTTTGCGGTACAGTGCTGTCTCGACGGGCGTCTGTGTCGGATGTTCTAGCAGGTCCAACAAAGGTAACCAGGCTGTGGCCGGAGCATTTGGAGAAGGTAAGTCTATGGATTTCCTCTTACTAGGGGGTCCGGACATAGCTACACTGCATTGGAGGAGACTACAAACAGTGTGCTGATGCGCCGCCACTCTTAGGTGCGACAGTGCTATGCTTTAGGGATCATAGGCGCCAGGACTAGGTTGAGGCCGCGATCCTTAAAGTTTAAGTCAACATGGGGAGTCAGATGCTCTCCTGGTTGCCCCTCCCCCAAGTTCATGACCAGTTCCCGCACGTCTCCCGTCCATGAACTAAATGACCTCACTTCCGTCTCAGACGCTACCACGAGGGTCCTCGGTCGCAGCTTAGACGCCGCGGTTGTGTACACTAGAGATTGCCGGACCGAGTCGCAGGCCGTAGCATCTGCATACACGTAGCATTCACTGAGCTTCTGTGTCCGTTAGTGAGCATCCGTGTCTCTCATCAGTTATCGGAGCGGCAGTGTACACCAGTAGCGTCTGAATCCACTCAGCGTCTTGCGAGCGTATTTGATGGATATGGAAGTGTGGGGAGTCTCCCTGTATCCCGCTCTATGGAGGAAGGGTTATACAGTACTAAAATTCTCTCTACTTGTTAGTATGAATTGTTAATTTGGGTACATATTGCATATGAGACCTATATATTACTGTTATTTTTGCATGTTATGTTTGAAAAAATCCAGTTAAAAAACAGAAATACAATTGTCCCACTTACTGGTAAGTTATATAATGGTGATAGTATTCTCATATGACAATGTCTAATATTTTAACATGTGACTGACCGCTAGTATGTGTGCTGACTTTTATGTTGTCAGTTCTGTTCTGAATCTCAAATCAGGTGCACGGCTGTGGTCACATTGATTATATATATATATATATATATATATATATATATATATATATATATATATATATATATATATATATATATATAATCAATCTCACATCAAACAAGCAGCGGCACTCTGAGGCTTTATCATGGTGAAAAATAAAGTGCAAATTTATTCCGTATCACAACAAGGCCAACGTTTCGGGGCTCGTCTACTCCTTTGTCACTTTTGACTCACCTTGACAAAGGGGTAGACGAGCCCCGAAACGTTGGCCTTGTTGTGATATGGAATAAATTTGCACTTTATTTTTCACCATGATAAAGCCTCCGAGTGCCGCTGCTTGTTTGATGTGAGACTTATATGCAATATTTCCAGAGGGCACCGGAGCCAACTATGTATGTGTGTGTGTTTGATTTTTAGTCACAGATTGTGTAGTTGTAAAACAAAATATTTTACTATGTCTGTGAGCGGCAAAAGTGACAATGACTTATCAGGCACTCCTACATCCCTAACATGTTTATCTTGTAAAACAGGGTTAATTGGAATAGGCCAGTTAGTCACTTATGAGGGGTTATGTGCAAACTGTTTTGCTTATCGGCAAAGTAAAAAGCAGGAGTTGGTTCAGCAACCAGTAGATCCGCCATGGAGCATGTTCGCACAGACTTTGTCTTCAATAGCGGATAGATTACCTTCGGCACTTCCACCCCAGGGAATAGGTTATACTATTAACCCATACATGCAGCTCCCTCCATATGGTTTGGTTCCAGTAGCCTCTACAAGTAACCAGGTTAACCAAGGTGCAGGTAAGACTACTATAGATACGTCTATGTTGCAGACTACACAAGATGATACAACAGATGATGATACAGTATATTCAAATACTCCGTATGATGATCAGTCGCAGAGTTTCAGCTCAGAGGATATAGCTGAGCTTATTGATGCAATGAAGGCTATTCTCTCTGTGGAGGAAGCGGCCAAAACAGTGTCAAAATCTAAAGCACCTGTGTTTAAACGAACAAAATCAGTTAAGACTGAATTCCCAGGGTCAAAGGATCTGACGGAAATGATGGAAGAAGCCTGGGCTACGCCCAGTAAAAAATATAAGATTCCAAAAAAAGTGGGATTCTTATTATCCATTTCCAGCTGCGGATTGTTCAAAAAGAGAAGTTCCTCCTAAAGTAGATGCACATGTACTGCGACTTGTGCATAAATCTGCTTTGCCATTGTCATCTACCTCACTAAATGATGTCACAGACAGAAGGGTAGATAGCTTCTTGAAAAAAAAAAAAATCTCTATCAGGAGCAGTGGTAAGACCAGCTATGGCTTCAGCCTGGATGGCAAGGGCAATGGTCGAATGGGTGGAGGAACTAGAGAATGACCTCTCTCCTTCTAGTAGGGAGCAGGAGTCTCATCTAGGTCGTATCAAACAAGCTGCCCAATATTTGGAAGAAGCAGCAATTGATATGGGTACGATTGCTTCTAAAGCATCAGCCTTGACAATAGCCGCTCTTAGAGCAGTTTGGCTACGCACTTGGAAAGCAGATGCAGAATCCAAGAAAGAGTCTGAAGCATTGCCTTTCACTGGTAATATATTGTTTGGAAAACAATTGTCAGATAATCTAGAATCGGAAGCTGAATCCAAAAGGTCAAATTTCCGGCTAGTTATAACCCTAAGACTAGAGGGTCAAAATTACGGCCATTTCGATGGCAAGGCAAAGCAAAAGCTAAAGAAGAGCCTAATACCCCTTTCAGACATGCTCTAAATTCCCAGGTTTTTACACATGAACGCGCATCAACCCAGGAATTTGGTTTGTTTGAAAGGCACCGACCCGGGAATGTGATCCGGGTCGCCAACCCTGCAATTGACCTGAGTTTTTCCCGGGTTTTTCTTCCAGGGTTGGCTTCCCGGGTTAAGTCTGAAAGGCGCGACCTGGGAATTTGCTCTCTGGCTGCATGAAAAAGGTTTTCATTGGTCAGAAAGGGCCGCCTGATGCCTGCTGATGACCTCATCAGTGGCAGACAGAGGGGAACAGACGCCACAGCAGTATGGGAGGAAGCAGAGAGCTTTGCTGTGAAGTGTGGCAGTGCCAGAGTGCAGAAGGTACACAGAGCTGTGCATGTATGTGTGCCAGTGCCAGAGTAACACAGAGCTGTGCAGAGAAGTCTGCAGAAGTGTGCCAGAGGGTGCCAGTGAAGAGACTGCCATTTTGTTCATAATGGCTCACTGGAAGGAGGAGGAGGTCCAGGAGCTACTACATTTGAGGGGTGAGGAGGAAATTAAATCACAAATAACAGGGACTGTTAAGGATGCCATGATCTATGGCATCATTGCAAAGATCCTGTCCAGCAGAGGTATTGTGAAGACACAACAGCAAGTTCTTAACAAACTAAAGTCCCTTAAGAAACAATATACCAAGATCCATGACCACAATGGAAATCGCAGTGGTATGGGAAGGATGGAGTGGCCCTTATATGAACTGTGCAGCAACGTGTTTGGCCATACAGCACTTAGCAATCCCGTTGCCCTATCCTCATCTAGTGATGCTGGCACGCTGTCTGTTATACTATCAGCCGCAGCTCCATCATCTCCAGAGTGCAGCCAGCAGAGCCCGGCATCATCGCAGAGCCTATTTGATGATGATCCAGATGTTGATTCGGATGTCACCATCATCATCGATCCAAACAAGGCTACAGATGTGACAGCATCGTCGCAGAGCACGGGGGACGATTCCCTACCACAGACCCAGGGAGACAAGCCTACCCTACGCTCAAACAGTAAGTTTCCGGCATTATCATTGTCAGAGATATATTTAACATATAGTATATAACAATAGTTTTATGTAGTATACTAACAGTAATGACTATGATATTGTGACGTAATAGGGTGTTATTATTAAACTGTACCTGTTGCTGCGTTTATATTGTGCTAGCGTATGGTAACCGCAAGCACATATGTATTCATATATTTAATAAATCTATTTGTCCAACTTACACTTCTGTGCCATATCCCATTGTTACCTTTTGAAATGGTCAAAAAAAATTCTGTTTTGTTTTTTAGTTTACACAGTCCCGCCTCGTAGGAAAAAGAAGACCAAATGGAGGTAGCTACAAAAGCCATGACAAATATCCTGTGCGACCAACTACGCAGAATGGATTCAGATTGGCAGAGTCAAGAGGATGCAAGATTGCAAAAATTTATGGACAATGAACGTGAACTGCAGAGGAATTTGCTAACGCAAATGGTAGCTATGCAGGATAAGATCAGCAGCGAGAACCGTGAATTCCTAGGTCAGCTTTTTTCCAAAATGACCTCTACACCACAATTTACAAACACTCATTCTGACCTACAATCGCATTCTCACACCACATTTGGTCCAAAAACACGATATGCCCAGCAAGGCCAGTCTCCCCCATCTTTTGGGCCTATATCCCAGTATATGCAACAAGCCCAGTCTCCACCATATTTTGGGCCTAGATCCCAGTATATGCAGCAAGCCCAGTCTCCCACCTCTTTTGGGGATACTCACCAGTTTGCGCAGCAAGCCCAGTCTCCAACATCCTTTAATTCGACCTTGAATACATTGAAGAATAGACCGAGAGGTCCAGAATTTGGAGATTCATTATCTAGTACAACTCCAGAGGAATCTACTCCCAGAAACCACAGTACCAAATTCTCTAATGTATACTGTGCACATACAGTAAATGTTTGTTCTATGTTTATTGGTTGGGTATTTTGCCCATAACTTTATTTTTGTTTAATGTTTTGTTTGTGAAATACGTATGTTTAAAATGCGTACGTTTGTCTTAAAAAATTCAGGTATTGCGCATACGCTCATAATTATGAGTACATCATACACCTTGGTCTTATGATTATCTCGTTTGTATTTTTCACTGCAATACCGCAGCACTTTTTTTTTAATGTAGAACAGGGGTCTTCAACCATTGCCCTGCAGCTGTTATGGAACTACACTTCCCAGCATTTTCTGCCACCGTTTAGCATGGGCTAAAATCTAAAATGTGGATGGGCATGCTGGGAACTGAAGTTCCATAACAGCTGCAGGGCAAAGGTTTAAGACCCTTGTGATACACCATGCCCTTCGGCAAAACTACTTTTTTGCACTGCAATACAGCAGCACTTTTATGTTATGGCTAAAGTGGGTGTAATGCGCCTGTCATTCCTAAAAAGTTTTTGTACTATACCATATATGTCCTCATAATTGGGAGGATCTCATTAAAGATGCAAAAGATGTGCACACACGTTTTACAAGTTGAAAAAAAACTTTTATTCTTTCTAAAATAAACATTTTTGGAACAGAAAAACTGGTGTTCTATTTATTGGTATGTAAATATGAAATTACTGTATTCCTAACATGGAATTTAATAGCCTGCCCTCCCCTTTGCATGACCTCATTATTATGTGTCTGCAAACCGTCCCCTTAAAATGATGACACTGCCTTTAAAAACTGAAAAATCCAGCTTATGTCTGAAAGGGGCCAACCCGGGAATTTCCCGGGTCTGTGGTGTAGTATGAAAGGGGGTCTGAAGAAAAACCCGGGTTTTTGCTGGAGAGAAAATACCGGGCTTGAGCAGGGTAATTCCCGGGTCATATGTCTGAAAGGGATATAAGCAACCCCGGTTCAATAGATCAGCCAGGGGTAGGAAGCAATGGGCTAGTAGAAAGCCAGCTTCCAAGACAGAATTGAAGCCATCAGTCTGAAGATATGGGCCTCCGCCTGGAGGATTCCAGGGTTGAGGGCCGACTCCTTCAGTTTGCACACATATGGCAACAGTCGTCGACAGATGCTTGGGTGCAGAAGGTGGTATCTCTCGGTTATGGTTTCCCCTTCAGGAGGCAGCCTCCTCAAAGGTTTTTTTGCACCAGCCCATCTCGAATAGAATCGAAAGCCAGGGCCTTGCAAGAAGCAGTTCAGAAATTGCTTCAGTCTGGTGTAATTATCCCAGTACCACCGTTGCAACGGGGACAGGGTTTTTACTCTAATCTTTTCTTGATTCAGAAACCAAATGGGTCGTTCCGACCAATTCTCAATCTCAAAATGTTAAACAAATACATTTGGATTCCAAGGTTTCACATGGAAACACTACGCTCCATAGTTTTGGCCATGTAACCGGGAGGTTACACGGTATCTCTGGATGTACGGAATGCTTACCTATATGTGCCCATAGCACAGTCTCATCAATGTTACCTCTGGTTTGCAATCCTTCAGCAACATTTTCAGTTCCAAGCTTTGCCCTTCTGGCTAGCAACAGCACCCAGGGTGTTTACCAAAATGATGGTGGTTATGGCAGCTTATCTCCGCAAGCAGGGGATAAGAATATTTCCATACCTCGACGACCTGTTAATCCTAGCACATTCGCAGGAATTGCTTTTGAGCCATCTTCAACAGACAGTAGTTTGTCTACAAAGACACGGGTGGCTCATAAACTGGGAAAAGTCGGATCTGAATCAGTCACAACGGATGGTTCATTTGGGGGCCATATTGGACTCAGGTCTACAGAGAATTTTCTTGCCAGAGAAAAAGATAGCCAAGGTGCAGGTCATGACTCAGGAGTCATTGCACACTCAGACAATGTCAGTCCATGCAGCAATGAGACTGTTGGGTCTGATGGGGTCAACCTTTGACGTGGTGGAATATGCACAATTCCACTCCAGACCTCTACAGCACCTTATTCTGACCAAATGGAACGGAAATCATCAGACAATAAAAAAGCAGATGATAAAGTTTCCGGTAGATGTAAAAAGGTCTCTAGCGTGGTGGCTACAGACAGACCATTTAAACAAGGGGAGACCCTTTTGGATAAAAGAGTGGCAAGTCATGACAACAGATGCCAGTCTTCAAGGCTGGGGAGCGGTGCTCAAAAGCCTTTGGTTCCAGGGAAAATGGACCATAAGGGAAAGTCGCCTGCCAATAAATCTGTTAGAAATAAGGGCCATTTATATGGCTCTAGTTCAGGCAAAGGACAGTCTGCAAGGAAGACCTGTCCAGATCCACTCAGACAATGCAACAGCAGTAGCGTACCTCAACCATCAGGGAGGAACTCGCAGCAAGAGACTGATGGAGGAAGTGACTCACATACTGAAGTGGGAAGAGCTCCATCATCCAGCATTGTCAGCAGTGTTTGTTCTGGGATCCGGTCTGAAGATCGTCAGTGTCTAGGTCGACAATGTTTAGGTCGATCACTATAGGTCAACAGTCACTAGGTCGACAAGGTCAAAAGGTCGACATGAGTTTTTCAATTTTGGGGGGTTCCCGGTCACTCTACGAAGAAAAAGACACCAAAAAACATAAAAAACTCACGTCGACCTTTTGACCTGTCTACCTAGAACATGTCGACCTAAACATTGTCGACCTAGACGCTGTCGATCTAATGATCCACACCCGTTTGTTCCAGGAGTACTGAACTGGGAAGCGGATTTTCTCAGTCGACACTCCATTCAGGAAACCGAATAGGCATTAAACCCAGAAGTGTTTCAGACTCTAGTAAACAGATGGGGTCTGCCAGAGATAGATCTCATGGCGTCGCATCTAAACAACAAGGTTCCAAGGTACGGATCAAGGACAAATGATCCCGGAGCGATCCTTGTAGACGCACTGTCAATGAATAGGAAATTTCATCTGGCATATCTGTTTCCTCCAATATCACTGTTACCCAGGGTAGTGAGAAAAATAAAGCAAGCAAAAGCAAAAGCAAAAGGAGTCATAATTCTAATAGCTCCAGCTTGGCCCAGAAGGCATTGGTACACAGATCTACTAAGGATTTCCATGGAAGCACCAATACTGCTCCCTCAACGTCCAGATCTGCTAATGCAGGGTCCTTGTTGTCACAGCCATCTGTATCGTTTGTCTTTGACGGCGTGGCTGTTGAAACCTCTATCCTAGAAACTAGAGGATTTTCAAAACAAGTAATTCAAACTATGCTTAGAGCAAGAAAGCCTTCTTCAGCTCGTATTTATCATCGAATATGGCAAACCTATAATCATTGGTGTAGTGAAAAAAGTTGGAATCCAAGATCTTTTAAAGTATCCAGGATTTTGGATTTTTTACAAGCAGGATTGGATAAGGGATTGAAAGTAGCTTCCTTGAGAGTTCAAGTATCAGCATTAACTGTATGGTTTCAGCGAAAGATTGCTGATTTACAGGATGTGCGTACTTTCTTTCAGGGAGTTGTACACATTCACCCTCCATTTATTCCTCCTGCAGCTCCCTGGGATTTGAATCTGGTCCTTAAAATCCTTCAGGGACCTCCGTTTGAACCACTTAAGAGAGCAGATCTTAAATGGTTAACGGCTAAAGTACTCTTTCTATTGGCAATGGCGTCTGCTAGAAGAGTGTCAGATTTAGGAGCACTGTCGTGTAAGTCTCCTTTTCTAATTTTTTCCCCAGATAAGGCAGTTCTCAGAACTAGATCTGGTTATCTTCCGAAGGTGGTTTCAAAGTTTCACCTGAACGAGGAGATTGTAGTCCCAGCTTTTCAGGTAACGGGACTTTCTGCGGGAGAAGCGTCGCTGGACGTGGTCCGGGCGTTAAGAATCTACGTAGATCGTACTAGTGCCATCAGGAAAACAGATTCTCTCTTCATCCTCTATGGTTTCCATAGAAGAGGGTGCTAGTACACAGACGCTGGCAGGATGGGTCCGAATGGTAATTTCAGAAGCTTATTCTCGTGATCATCTCCCTGCTCCGGCTAATGTCTCTGGTCACTCTACACGTAAGGTAGGTCCTTCATGGGCAGCACAACATGGTGCTTCAGCAGAACAGATTTGTAAGGCAGCCACATGGTCTTCCATTAACACTTTCATTAGACATTATGCCATGGATACTTTTGCCTCTCATGATGCTGAATTCAGGCGAAAGATTCTCCTGTCTAATCAGGAGCGTCCCCACCACTAAAGTGGCTTTGGGAATCTCAATGTTATCCTGTTGATATGCTGTGGACCCAGCCAGAGAAATATTTGTTATGGTAAGAACTTACCGCTGATAACGTGATTTCTCTTATGTCCACAGGTATCCACAGGGGACCCTGACGCACCTGATTTGAGGATCTTGACAATCACTAAACCTCTTCCCTCTTGAATGGAAGGGTGTGCATGTGTGTTCTTATCGCCTAAATAGCTGTGGAAAGAACTGATTTGACTGAGTCAGTGGGCGGGATTATATGGAGAAGCCCCGATGCATCCTGGGAGGCCAGAAAACTTGTGACTATTTGGTGCCATTTCCGCTGTCGCTTCGGCATATCCCAATGTTATCCTGTGGACATAAGAGAAATTATGTTATCAACGGTAAGTTCTTACCATAACGTCTATTTATATGTCATCCTTAGGGTCAGTTATGTGGTGAGGGACAGGATTCACTTCTGTTTCTCCACATATTTTATGATTGGAAGCCACCAGCGCTGGTTTTGTCTGTTATATTTACCATAAATAATTTGACTTGGTCCTTGACCACCAACACGGGTCACCCCTGCAAGTACCCAGAGGCACTTCAGGGTGCCTAGCCACACATTTTGAGATCACTGCTTTATGCCACATCTGGGATTGACTAGATATACCTACTCGCCCAGGTTCCTGCTGGAGACGCATTACTTTTTGGATAAGCCTTCGCACCCCCAGAAGAGTGGGCTTCCTAGTGAAGTTGGCAGAATGAGGAGATAAATACAGAGAAAGGAATCGCGTTAGTTTTAGCCCCACCCCCTATTCAACTGAGCGCAGAACATGGCATTTAAGCATGAGGGGGCATGGCTTAATGACGCAACTAGTTCAGCTCCATCCCCTTCACTGCCTACCTGCTACTCCTCTCCGGCTCCGGACAGGCAATTTAAAAAGTCAGGATTGTCAAGAGCTCAGGAAGTTTAGCTAAGCTACAAAAGTTATTACATTGATACCAAACCGACATCGTTTTTTTTTTTTTTTTATGTTAAGACTCTCATCCAACATCCATAAACTTGTGGAATAATATGGGCCCTCATTCCGAGTTGATCTCTCGCTAGCTGCTTTTAGCAGCAGTGCAAACGCAAAGCCGCCGCCCTTTGGGAGTGTATCTTAGCTTAGCAGAAGTGCGAACGATTAAATATTTCCATGCAGTTTCAGAGTAGCTCCATACCTACTCCTACCTTGCGATCACTGCAGACTATTTAGTTCCTGTTTTGACGTCACAAACACGCCCTGCGTTCGTCCAGCCACTCCCCCATTTCCCCAGGCACGCCTGTGTTTTTATCCGTTACGCCTGCGTTTTTCAGCACACTCCCCGGAAACGCTCAGTTACCACCCAGAAACACCCACGTCCTGTCAATCACTCAACGATCAGCAGTGCGACTGAAAAGCGTCGCTAGACCTTGTGTAAAACGGCATAGTTTTGTGTGAAAGTACGTCGTGCGTGCGCACTGCGCACCATACGCATGCGCAGAAATGCCGCTTTTTGAACTAATCGCCGCGCTGCGACCGAAAGCAGCTAGCGATCAACTCTGAATGAGGGCCACGGTTCAAATGGAGACTGTCCCATTCAGAGACGTGCGCTAATATATTTGCAGCTGCTTTATTGTATGCAGCTGCCGTGCAAAAGTCTGCAGCTGTCTCCGTCGTCTGCATTTGCCCATAGGTGGCATCGTGAATACTAGCAGACAGTAGCGGATCTTACCACGGGCAAGCAGGACTTTTGCCCGGGGCGCCGCCTTCCGGAGGGCGCCGCACCGTGGCAAGATCCGCCACTGCTGCCCGCTGTGTCCCCCGTCCGCCTCCGCTGCCCGCTGCCGTCCCCGTCCGCCTCCTGTGAAGGGAACTAGACGCTATGCGTCTAGTTTCCCTTCGTGGAGAGTAACTTTGAGCGGTGCGCAATGACATCATCGCGCACCGCACAGCAAAGGTCCTCTCCACTAAGGGAACTAGACGCATAGCGTCTAGTTTCCCTTCGTGGAGAGGACCTTTTGCTGTGCGGTGCGCGATGACATCACCGCGCACCGCTCAGCATTCAAGCGGCGCTAGCAATGTACAGGGGGCGTAACTGACCACGCCCCCTGTATTAGGCCACACCCCTTTTCCTGCCCGGGGCGCAGAGCGCCCTTGAACCGGCCCTGCTAGCAGATACATACAAAGACGCAGCATCGGTTGCAGATACTTGGATAATCAACCATCTGTAGCCCTAGACTGTTAATCACTTTGGCAATAAATATTTACCACGAGCGGCATCGCTAAGGTACCCTGGCGCGTGCACAGTGGAATTGGGATGCATGCAAAGTTTACCAATAATCGATAAACTCGTTAAATATCGGCATTGCTGAAAACTCTCAATCAGGCCCCAAATGTGTTAGAGATAAGCCAAGTGCATTGACTTACTGTGTGCTCGCCCTCCAGACTGTGACTGTGTCTGGGGGGTGACCAAATAGCCTATAGAAGGTGGTTGGCACCAGAGACTGAAGGTTGGACTGATCCATTGCTGCAGCGGCTGGTCCCTGGTGTCTTCATGCTGACTCCCAGCCGGCGGTGTTGTCAACGTTTCAGTTGTCTGTTTAGTATATCTCCCCTCCTTTTTTTTTTTAGTTCTGCGCCACAGCCCCACCTTCACCTTTGCCACTGGTACCGTGGCATTGTGTGTAGATGTTGTTATATGACCCAGAGTAGGTGGTGAGCAGTCTCACTTATAACTAGTGCTAAATAGATAATCTACGGTCACTACAGTAATTAAAGTTTCCCTGCGATAAAAGCAGACACTAATGGCAGTTGACGCGTTTCGCCAAATAGACTATCCAATTGCTTGTTGACATGAGCACAAATTGCATACTTAGGCTAATATCTTATACTAAAATGTTTCATTAAATCACCAAAGTGGCTATACTATAACACTCCTAACCATCATTCCAATACTCGTATAATCTTTTCTAGCGGCAGCATCCATCTTTCCGTCCGTTTATTCCCAGCAGGTGGACACAGCAGCGATGATACCTCGGAGGAACTTCTCCTTTTATCTGATGATTCGGAAATAGAAGATCACGACGTGACATCAGATTCTCCGGGAGAAAACATTGTTACCTCAAACGTCCATCCAGCACATCACAGTGCAGATATTTTGTCCAATCCCTCTAATCCTGAGGAATGTTCTCCCTATTACGCAGATATTGTTACTGGTGATGCAACTGTTACTGGCGGTAAAAAGTCTCCCTCCGCGGAATGTGAAAATTGTTTTACTCAGAATGTAAATTTAAATATCGATCAGAGACCCCGTGTGCGCAAGAAGCCATTTTCATGTTCTGAGTGTGGGAAACGTTTCACATGTAAATCAGCTGTTGTCAGACATCAGCGAAGTCACACAGGTGAGAAGCCGTTCTCGTGTTCTGAGTGCGGGAAATGTTTTACGCGTAGATCAACTGTTGTTAGACATCAGAGAACTCACACGAGTGAGAAGCTATATCCATGTTCTGAGTGTGGGAAACGTTTCACATGTAAATCAGCTGTTGACAAACATCAGGCAGATCACACGGGTGAAACGCTATATTCATGTTCAGAGTGTGGGAAACGTTTCACCTGTAAATCAGCTGTTGTCAGACATCAGAGACTTCACACGGGTGAAAAGCCGTTCTCGTGTTCTGAGTGCGGGAAATGTTATACGCGTAAATCAACTCTTGTCAGACATCAGAGACTTCACATGGGTGAGAAGCTGTATCCATGTTCTGAGTGTGGGAGATCTACCATAAGTAAATCAGCCGCTGCCAGACATCAGAGAACTCATACGGGTGAGAAGCCGTTCTCGTGTTCTGAGTGTGGGAAATGTTTTACACGCAATACAACTCTTATTGGGCATCAGAGGATTCACACAGGGGAAAAAGTATTTTTGTGTTCTGATTGTGGGAGAAGCTTCATGCACAAATCAGCTCTTGTCAGGCATCAGCAGCTTCATAAGGGCAGGCAGCGGTTTCCGTGTCCCAGTTGCGGGAAATGTTTTACACACAAGTCGGCTCTTGTCACTCATCAGAGAATCCACGCAGGCGAGAACCCGCTTTCCTGTCCCGCTTGCGGGTAGTGCTACATGAAGAAGTCAGACCTTGTTATGCGTGGGAGAATCCACACCGGTGAAAGTTCTGTTTGCGCAAAAGTGTTTCACACAGAGATAACATCTTGTGGAGCATCGTTAAGTCCACTCCGGTAAGTTGCCGGTTTAGTGTCTTTATTTATTTTTGATTTTTTCCAAGAGAAAAAACATTTATTAGAAATGAGAACACTTTTTTTTTTTTGGTATATTGTGGACGGCTATCTTTCAACCACCAATTGTGCGTGGTTATACAGCTTTCTTCCAAAATGTCTAGCAATTCAGAACACTCCAAATCCTCTTCCCAGCATGCATCAGTTCAAAGGCTTCATTAATAGAACAGAAGGGCAAATTGTGAGTCTCGGGATTCATCAACCTTAATTTTCTTAGATTCAGAGACCAACGTGGGTTCACTCTCTACACTCTTCCAACCTCCAAGAGCAGTTCCTTTCCAGTCATCAGCTGAACTGGGCCCACTTTGCGGAACATTCAGAGAAATAACGGTGGTCTCCAGCTTTAACTCTCACACCCACGCGCTACGTCCGTTACACCGGTCCTCCACACTGCAGACCATCACTAAATAGGCGCACATTTCCCACACCCGTCGTCCTCGCACATTGCACCACTAATGCCCTTCGTTTCTATCCTTAACAAATCCCACTCAACCTACATTTCACGCGATTGGGTACTGGTTATCACATGTTATTAATTTCCACACATTGACCTGTTTCAACACCATTTTAACCATTTGGTGCTGAGGTTGCAAACGACTTCACTACACCTAGCCTTCTTACGTCACCCAATCTCACTCCACTTTAGCCCTTAATTCCCAATCTATACCTGATTTAAACACAGCAGCTATCGTGACACAATGTTTATAGCACTACCCACACCTTCCAAGTCACGGCATTGACCCCCGTTCATTTCCTTTAACCCCTCCTATACCTACCCCTTTACATCTTCTCAACCTCTTGCCTATACCCTCATGCCACAAAGCCATGGACACCTGAATTCATCATCACAATTTGCATACACTCTTAATTCTCCACTTATCACCCCCTATATTACCCCTATCTAGTAGGAGCAACCCTCACGCACCAGTGGCACAGATATATTTAAGCACTACAATTTGGGTGACCGTAGTTATTTGCAATGAGCCCAATAACAAAATGTTCACCTTCTTTTTCATTCCCCAACCCCGTCTCTAACCACCAGTGTCTTCCACTGCCCCCCTGTACCATGAAAAACATTTATACCACCGATCTGCCGTGAGAATCGGCCTTTAGCACTCTTTGAAAAGGACCTGTTTGCCTAATGCGTGCCATGTTTTCAGCTTTACCCAGTCATATATCTTCAGAACTAATTATATCACTGTGTCAGGCCGCACACATTGAATGTTTATGTGTAAAATTGACATACCACCTAAATAAACCAACCCATGAGAACTCCATGGAAGGGGTTTCTATATCTTTGATATCTTCTAATACTCTTGCGCTAGAGAACACTTCCGTGCCATAACCGTTGCCTAGCAACCGTGGATGCATTCCCTGGCTCATTGCCTACGCGATCGGATAGCACTAATAGACCAGGTTAGCTTCCGGGATCGTACCCGGACAGCTGCATTGGTTGAATAGCAACAGCAGTCACAATCGCCGCCTGTCACTACCTTGATTGGTAGTACACTAAACCGGCTGGCGTTTTAAAGCCCCTGGGTCACTGACAGAGGCACCCGGGAGAAATCAAGCCCGAGCAGCGGGCGAAACGCGTGTTCCACCTCCGGTCCACGGGATGAGTTTCCAGGCAGCGATGGCCAAGACAGAGGGTTGGGAGAGTGGCCTTGAAACTAGGTTATGCGGAAGGGTACGCTTCAACCTGTGCTCACGGTCCTGGGTCCAAACATCGACCACAATTGCCTTTTAGTAAATATGCCCCACAGAGAGCAAGGACAGGTTCAGTCCTCAATCTCCTATCTAATATACCCGAAAATCGGGTGATCCTCCCGGCTGCCCGGAAGAGTAGACATTTCTCCTGAAGCGGTGGCCAATGACGCGATTTGCATTGAAGTGCATCATCTTGGCTCCACCCTGTTCTTCACAGTGCCAGTAATCACAGCATTGTCTAGTGGGGGGGGAGGGGGGAGCGTGTTGAACCACAATGATGTGATTGCATTGCCATGCCCCCCAACATTGCCCACTTCTGCCACACTACACCCCATGCAGTGCCAACCTAGAGTGAGCAGCCCAGACATCGGCAACTATGACTTCTTTCATGTGTCCTCTGTCTACAGTTCCATGTCCAGCTGACCCCAGGCCAACATTGTTACTGGATCATACAGCCCAACAAGAGCCTCTGCAATCTGTCTGTACCAATATGCACCATGTATAGGCTTACCATACTATCCCTTTAAACTGGGATACTCATGAATTTCAAGCCTGCATTTCACCTAGTTTAATTCAGCCACAGAACCTGTGTAATCCATGAGCGACCTGGTTTGTATGGTAAGCCTAAACATGTAGCACTTACCCTTGTGTATCACATTGTAGCACTTACCCTTGTGTATCACATTACCCTATAGCGGTGTATTCAATGCTTGTCGGATCCTTTCCGACGGATACTGCTTTCCTGTCAGATTTGGCCGTTCCCGACAATGCCAATCCGACTTATTTTTAAAGTTAGATTGACATTGTTGGAAACGGGGCTAAAACCTCTCGGTTTTGGCAGCGGAATCCAACAAACACTTGGATCGTCGGCTATTCCGTCGACCCACGTGTTTTCCGACGTCGGAAAAAAAAAACGGCAGCCAAATTGAATAGGTCGGAACAGTTTCCGACCAAAAAAAGTCAGAAACTGCAGTCTTTACGACAAGACGGCATTTCCAACTGCAATTGATTACCCCCCATAGACTGTAGGCATACGGTTATCGTTACCTCTTTGTCTGTTATTACACCTCATTACGGTGTACGCCCCCAATTATAAAGCACTAAAGAATATGCAGGCGCTATATAAATACATTTTTTTTTCTTATTTGAGTACTCTTTATTGCTTTTTTACATACAAAAAATACATTCTCAACATACAGATACAAACCAACAAACATATAAGATAATGCTATACAATATATATGGCTGTATAGGTGGAAGGTTTTACATATGCACCAGTTTTATCTCGTATCCCTTTTTAATTGTATAGGGACAATTACTATTATTAATATATGTATTTAAATAATCGAATTGGGTATTTTTTTTGTATGGAAACAGCTTTAAGCATGAATATAACCATTACTGAATGTATCATTCATTACTGATTAATGCTAGGAGGCTAATATACATATTCTATATTTGTATACCTAAACATATATATCCCAGTGCTGTAACTAGACATATTAGCGCTGTGTGCAAGAAACCGCATTGGCACCCACCCCATATCCAAAATAGGGCCAGTGCGCAAGTGGTGTGGCTTCATGGGGAAGGAGCGCGACCACAAAATAATACAAATTCATATTAAGCTGGACAGTAGCCTCCTTTATTCAAATTACTCCACACAGTAGCACCACTTACACATATTACACCAGGTAGAGCCAATTTTACACATTACGCCAGGTAGAGCCTCATTTTACACATTACTCCAGGTAGAGCCCATTTTACACATCACGCCAGGTAGAGCCCCTGTCACACATTACGCCAGGTAGAGCCCCCTTTTATGCATTATGGCAGGTAGAGTCCCCCTTTACACAGTACAGCAGGTAGAGCCCCCTTTTACACAGTATGGCAGGTAGAGCCCCCTTTACACAGTACGGTAGGTAGAGCCCCCTTTTACACAGTACGGCAGGTAGAGCCCCCTTTTACACAGTACGGCAGGTAGAGCCCCTTTTACACATTACGGCAGGTAGAGTCACCTTTTACACAGCATGGCAGGTAGAGTCACCTTTTACACAGCATGGCGGGTAGAGTCACCTTTTACACAGTATGGCGGGTAGAGTCACCTTTTACACAGTACGGCAGGTAGAGCTCCGTTTTACGCATTACGGCAGGTAGAGCCCCCTTTTACGCATTACAGCAGGTAGAGCCCCCTTTACACAGTACAGCAGGTAGAGCCCCCTTTTACACATTACGGCAGGCAGAGTCCCCTTTTACACAGTATGGCAGATAGTGCCCCCTTTTACACATTACCACAGGTAGAGCCCCCTTTTACACAGTACGGTATGTAGAGCCCCCTTTTACACAGTACGGTATGTAGAGCCCCCTTTTACACATTACGGCATGTAGAGTCCCCTTTTACACATTACGGCATGTAGAGTCCCCTTTTACACAATACGGCATGTAGAGTCCCCTTTTACACAGCGCGGCATGTAGAGTCCCCTTTTACACAGTGCGGCAGGTAGAGTCCCCTTTTACATATTACGTGAGGTAGAGTCACGAGATAGGGTTGGTAGGGAGAGAGAAAAAAAGGTGGCAGGTAGAGAGACACAAAATACAGAAAGCATCATAGTGTTTTTTTTATACAGAGAGCTTAAAAGCAATCATACAATACAGAGTATTTCTGATACCATACAATGTAATTTTCTCATTAGCAATTAATTAACCCCTACTCAGGAAATTATTAACTACTACAGTATGATTATAACGTTAGTTAAGTTTAATTACTTTCTGCTTTCTCCCCGTTTTATGCATGTTGTTCCTACCCTTTAACGTTAACAAGCAACCATTTTTTTTTTTAGATGTGTGGCTATTACATTAGTCAAGCATGAAATAAATGTGCATATATTTGTAAATATATATAGTTGGTAATTGTCCTAAACTACTGTTTCTCCATCTCCTCCTCCTGGCCTGTTGCTACTTCTATATTTTCTCCTCCTGACCTGTCACTTCCCCATTCCTACTCCCGACCTATCGCTTCTTCTATATCTTCTCCTCCCCACCTGTTGCTTCCCCATCTCCTCCTCTCCTCCTTCCCTCAACCTGTCACTACCCCACCTCCTTCTACTCCAGACCTGTTGCTACCACATCTCCACTTCTGGACCTGTTGCTTCTATATCTTCTACCCACCTGTCGCTTTCCCATCTTCTCCTCTCGACCTATCGTTTCCCCATCTCTTCCTCAGGACCTGTCACTTTAATATCTTCTCCTCCCCACCTGTCGCTTCTCCATCTCCTCCTCCTCCCGACCTGTCACTACCCCATTTCCTCCTCCTCCTGTCCTCTTGCTTCCTCATCTTCTCCTACTCCCCACCTGTCGCTTCATCATCTCCCTCTTCTCCCGACCTGTCACTACATTATCTCCTCTGACTTCCCATCTCCTCCTACTCCCCACCTGTCGCTTCATCTTCTCCCTCTCCTCCCGACCTGTCACTACATTATCTCCTCTCGCTTCCCCATCATTTCCTCCCAACTTAATTTAACCATCATACTAACAATACTATCAAATCTAACACACTCAGCAAACCCCCCCTCACACACACACACACACAACTCTCATCACACCCACACTGACAGTTTCGTCACACAAACACCTCCACTGCTCTGCTTCATGCTCACACTGACATGACAGCACATATACAATATATGCAAGCACCTTCCTCCCCTCCCCCCAGACACTGACAACCCCTCCACACACACAGCCCCCCACCCTGACAGCGCACTTACAGAAATCATCTCCTCCACACTTAGGGGACTGTGGTTTCAGCAGGTGGCAAACTCTGTCTCACAGCGCAGTCAGCCGTGGGACCGTCCGCCACACAACAGATGTGCTGCTGTGGTGTGCTGCCGGTCTGTGCTGCTCCTCTTCTACATTCTCCTGCTGCCGCTCCCAGAATGCCATGCGCATTCCGGCTTGGGAACGGCAGCACAGCACTGCACTTAACTTCACAAATCTGGCTGGCAGTGAGAGGGAAGGGGAAGGGGGGGGGAGGGTTGATGGCGCCTACAGGGCAAATGCTATTAGCCTGCTTGCCCGCTTCTTGTATGTGCCAGCAGATGCGCCCTCAGTGCAGATGTGCAGTGTGCAACGCACCGCTGGCACACACCTAGTTACGGCCCTGATATATCCTACTTTACTTTATAGGTGATTCTATAAACTATATAAGTGTGTACACACTTGTCAACATAACAACTCCTCCCCATAGGAGACGCCTAATTATGCGTTTACACAGCTATAGCATGCTTGTTACCAGTGAGAGCAAAGGTTTCCGAGCGGGGCGAGAAGAGGTTGCCCTGGAGGGAGTATTCCTGAGCCACAGGGCTACTGAAAATGTGATAGGCACACAGTCTTCCCATCAATTTATGAAGCCTGCACCCACCATACAGTTGAGATGGAGGAGAGACCCTGACACCATACAGGTGAGACGGAGGAGGAACCCCGCCACCATACAGATAAGGGGGAGGAGGGACCCCGCCACCATACAGGTGAGGGAGGAGGGACCGTACCACCATACAAGCGGGAGGGATCCTGGCAGACACCTCTAGCAAAGGGATGAGGACACCCCCAATGTCTTCCACATATGTTCCCTATACACATATTAGTGACAGTGAGAGGTGTGAGATAGAGGGCAGGGGTGTTATACACAGGTAGCAGCGGGCTGCGGTACACACAGGGAGCAGGGGTATTACACATAGGGAGCAGGGATATTACACACAAGGAGCAGAGGTATTGCACAGAGGGAGTAGGGGTATTACAGACGGAGCAGGGGTATTACACACAGGAAGAAGGGGTATTACACATAGGGAGCGGGGGTTTTACACACGGGGAGCAGGGGTATTACACACGGGGAGCAGGGGTATTACACACGGGGAGCAGGGGTATTACACACAGGGAGCAGGGATATTACACACAGGGAGTAGGGGTATTACACACGGAGCAGGGGTATTACACACAGGAAGAAGGGGTATTACACACAGGGAGCAGGGGTATTACACACGGGGAGCAGGGGTATTACACACGGGGAGCAGGGATATTACACACGGGGAGCAGGGATATTGCACACGGGGAGCAGGGGTATTGCACACGGGGAGCAGGGGTATTGCACACGGGGAGCAGGGGTATTTCACACGGGGAGCAGGGGTATTGCACACGGGGAGCAGGGGTATTGCACACGGGGAGCAGGGGTATTGCACACAGGGAGCAGGGGTATTGCACAGAGGGAGCAGGGGTATTGCACAGAGGGAGCAGGGGTATTGCACACAGGGAGCAGGGGTATTGCACAGAGGGAGCAGGGGTATTACACACAGGGAGCAAGGGTATTACACACAGGGAGCAGGGGTATTACACAGAGGAAGCATGGGTATTACACAGAGGGAGCAGGGGTATTACACACGGAGCAGGGGTATTACACACAGGGAGCAGGGATACTGCACAGAGGGAGCAGGGGTATTACACAGAGGGAGAAGGGGTATTACACACAGGGAGCAGGGGTATTACACAGAGGGAGCAGGGGTATTACACACAGGGAGCAGGGGTATTACACACAGGGAGCAGGGATATTGCACAGAGGGAGCAGGGGTATTACACACAGGGAGCAAGGGTATTACACAGAGGGAGCAGGGGTATTACACACAGGGAGCAAGGGTATTACACAGTGGGAGCAGGGGTATTACACACAGGCACTAGGGATAATACACACAGGGAGCAGGGATATTGCACACAAGCACCAGAGGTCTTACAGGGAGCAGAGGTATTACACGCGGGTCCAGGGTATTACACAGAGGGAGCAGGAGTATTGCACACAGGGAGCAGGTTTATTGCATGCAGGGTTAGTACACAGAAGGAGCAGAGGTATTTTACAGAGGGAGCAGGGGTATTACACACAGGGAGCAGGGGTATTACACACAGGGAGCAGGGGTATTACACACATGGAGCAGGGGTATTACAGGGGGCTGGGGTATTACACAGAGGGAGCAAGGGTATTGCACACAGGGAGTAGGGGTATTACACACGGAGCAGGGGTATTACACACAGGAAGAAGGGGTATTACACACAGGGAGCAGGGGTATTACACACGGGGAGCAGGGGTATTACACACGGGGAGCAGGGATATTGCACACGGGGAGCAGGGATATTGCACACGGGGAGCAGGGGTATTGCACACGGGGAGCAGGGGTATTGCACACGGGGAGCAGGGGTATTTCACACGGGGAGCAGGGGTATTGCACACGGGGAGCAGGGGTATTGCACACGGGGAGCAGGGGTATTGCACACAGGGAGCAGGGGTATTGCACAGAGGGAGCAGGGGTATTGCACAGAGGGAGTAGGGGTATTGCACACAGGGAGCAGGGGTATTGCACAGAGGGAGCAGGGGTATTACACACAGGGAGCAAGGGTATTACACACAGGGAGCAGGGGTATTACACAGAGGAAGCATGGGTATTACACAGAGGGAGCAGGGGTATTACACACGGAGCAGGGGTATTACACACAGGGAGCAGGGATACTGCACAGAGGGAGCAGGGGTATTACACAGAGGGAGAAGGGGTATTACACACAGGGAGCAGGGGTATTACACAGAGGGAGCAGGGGTATTACACACAGGGAGCAGGGGTATTACACACAGGGAGCAGGGGTATTACACACAGGGAGCAGGGATATTGCACAGAGGGAGCAGGGGTATTACACACAGGGAGCAAGGGTATTACACAGAGGGAGCAGGGGTATTACACACAGGGAGCAAGGGTATTACACAGTGGGAGCAGGGGTATTACACACAGGCACTAGGGATAATACACACAGGGAGCAGGGATATTGCACACAAGCACCAGAGGTCTTACAGGGAGCAGAGGTATTACACGCGGGTCCAGGGTATTACACAGAGGGAGCAGGAGTATTGCACACAGGGAGCAGGTTTATTGCATGCAGGGTTAGTACACAGAAGGAGCAGAGGTATTTTACAGAGGGAGCAGGGGTATTACACACAGGGAGCAGGGGTATTACACACAGGGAGCAGGGGTATTACACACATGGAGCAGGGGTATTACAGGGGGCTGGGGTATTACACAGAGGGAGCAAGGGTATTGCACGCAGGGGTAGTACACAGAGGGAGCAGGGGTATTACACACAGGGGGCAGGCAGGGGTATTACACACAAGGAGCAGGGGTATTACACACAGGGAGCAGGGGTATTACAGGAGCCTGGGGTATTACACAGAGGGAGCAGGGGTATTGCATGCAGGGGTAGTACATAGAGGAGCAGAGGTATTACACACAGGGGGCAGGCAGGAGTATTACACACAGGGAGCAGGGGTATTGCACACAGGGAACAGAGGTATAGCACGCAGGTAGCAGGGGTAGTGCACAGGAAGAAGGGGTATTACACACAGGTACCAGGGGTATTTACACACAAGGAGCAGGGGTATTACACACAGGGAGCAGGGGTATTACACACATGGAGCAGGGGTATTACAGGGGGCTGGGGTATTACACAGAGGGAGCAAGGGTATTGCACGCAGGGGTAGTACACAGAGGGAGCAGAGGTATTGCACAGAGGGAGCAGGGGTATTACACACAGGGGGTAGGCAGGGGTATTACACACAAGGAGCAGGGGTTTTACCCACAGGGAGCAGGGGTATTACAGGAGGCTGGGGTATTACACAGAGGGAGCAGGGGTATTGCATGCAGGGGTAGTACACAGAGGGAGCAGAGGTATTACACACAGGGGGCAGGCAGGAGTATTACACAAAGCAGGGGTATTACCCACAGGGAGCAGGGGTAGTACACAGGAAGAAGGGGTATTACACACAAGGAGCATGGGTATTACAGGGAGCAGGGGTATTACACACAGGGAGCAAGGGTATTACACAGAGGGAGCAGGGGTATTACACACAGGGAGCAAGGGTATTACACAGTGGGAGCAGGGGTATTACACACAGGCACTAGGGATAATACACACAGGGAGCAGGGATATTGCACACAAGCACCAGAGGTCTTACAGGGAGCAGAGGTATTACACGCGGGTCCAGGGTATTACACAGAGGGAGCAGGAGTATTGCACACAGGGAGCAGGTTTATTGCATGCAGGGTTAGTACACAGAAGGAGCAGAGGTATTTTACAGAGGGAGCAGGGGTATTACACACAGGGAGCAGGGGTATTACACACAGGGAGCAGGGGTATTACACACATGGAGCAGGGGTATTACAGGGGGCTGGGGTATTACACAGAGGGAGCAAGGGTATTGCACGCAGGGGTAGTACACAGAGGGAGCAGGGGTATTACACACAGGGGGCAGGCAGGGGTATTACACACAAGGAGCAGGGGTATTACACACAGGGAGCAGGGGTATTACAGGAGGCTGGGGTATTACACAGAGGGAGCAGGGGTATTGCATGCAGGGGTAGTACATAGAGGAGCAGAGGTATTACACACAGGGGGCAGGCAGGAGTATTACACACAGGGAGCAGGGGTATTGCACACAGGGAACAGAGGTATAGCACGCAGGTAGCAGGGGTAGTGCACAGGAAGAAGGGGTATTACACACAGGTACCAGGGGTATTTACACACAAGGAGCAGGGGTATTACACACAGGGAGCAGGGGTATTACACACATGGAGCAGGGGTATTACAGGGGGCTGGGGTATTACACAGAGGGAGCAAGGGTATTGCACGCAGGGGTAGTACACAGAGGGAGCAGAGGTATTGCACAGAGGGAGCAGGGGTATTACACACAGGGGGTAGGCAGGGGTATTACACACAAGGAGCAGGGGTTTTACCCACAGGGAGCAGGGGTATTACAGGAGGCTGGGGTATTACACAGAGGGAGCAGGGGTATTGCATGCAGGGGTAGTACACAGAGGGAGCAGAGGTATTACACACAGGGGGCAGGCAGGAGTATTACACAAAGCAGGGGTATTACCCACAGGGAGCAGGGGTAGTACACAGGAAGAAGGGGTATTACACACAAGGAGCATGGGTATTACAGGGGGCAGGGGTATTACACACAGGGAGCAGCATACCCTCCAACTGTACCTTTTTAATAGGTACAGTACCTTTTTTTATGGTCTGTAACGATTTTCCATTGAAAGTACAGGAATAGGGGCGTGGTCACGCCTCCTTTACCCGTGGCCACTCCCCCTTTTCTAATTTGTACCACTTTTTATGTGTAAAATGTTGGAGGGTATGGAGCAGTTCTAAAAAAACAGTGTCTGACTTTTGACTGAAATGTTTTTTTTTGTTTTTCTGTGTTTTTTTTTTACAACTTATGCCTGATTTATTATCCATGTCACAAACTATTACCTTTTAGTAGAGTTGTGGTGAGCGAAGCGGAGCGATACACCGAGCCTGAAGCGTAGCGAGCCCGCGAGGTGAAGAATTTCACCAAATTTGGGTTAAAAATGTTTTAAAACACAAAAAAAACACTTTTTGTGTGTGTCTGAATTATGACCCTGTCTGACTTTTGACTGTCGACCATATAGTGTCTAACTAATGACTGCCTATCTTTTAACTGTCAATGAGCTATACCACACCCCTCCCTCTGTGTACTACCCCTGCTCCCTGTGGGTAATACTCCTGCTCCCTGTGTGTAGTATCCCTGCTTCCTGTGTGTAATACCTACTCCGGGGCAGGCAGGGGTATTACACACAGGTGGCAGAGGTATATAAATAATATGCAGAAGCTGAGTCAGGACACCTCCTCCTGCTGCTCCTCTATGGCCATGTGCAGCACCAGCCGCTGAGCTGAGGACCGAGCGATGCTCGGTGACCGTCCCCGGAAGTCATCTCATCACCGGGGCTGCTACGTCCCGGTCACCGGGTGTCAGGGCTGCCCCCGCATATTCCGCCGTGTGACGCAGGTGAGTGGACGGTGATGTCACGGGGTGGCTCAGTAGGTACGTGCCCCCCATTTACACACCCCGCAGCTGCTGCAGCACTTCATCACATGGCACTGACACCCCATAGTCACTACAGGGCCTTGGTGCACATCCAGCTCTGTTGCTTGTCAGGGCATTCTGGGATTTGTTGTTCTACCACATCCCCTGGTGGAGTGTTTTTTTTTTGAAGGGGTCGCCCCTCATTTCAGTAGTTAAAAAAAAATTCAGCCCCAAAACAAATTCACGCCCCCTATCGCCCATGCCTACGTATACCCGCCCCTACTACTGCCCCTATGTCCCCCCATGTGCTCCAAAACCGCCCCCACGGCAGAACATGTGGTGCAGAACGCGCTCCTCTGATTGGCTGCACAGCGGGGGGCATTATTTATTATACCCAAGTCCCAGCATGACGGGCGCACATGTGCGTGACGCAGACTGCCTGGCGCTCGCATGGTGTTTCACCAACAGGGAGAGGACATGGGACATAAGTGACTGTCCCTCCAAAACCGGGACAGCTGGGGTGGTTATTCGCAAGTGGACTTGGCAGGTGGAGGAGGCCACGGAGGTGGTAATCAGGTTCCAAGAGGGGGGAGGGGGGGTTGGTTGGGATGAAGAGGTGGGTATTAAGGGGGCATTTGGAGTATTTTGGGTTGAGGGACATACTGGTAGAATGAGGTAAGGAGCGCCATAGGTGGGGAACAGCGCAGGAGACCATGGTAAGAGGAAGTTACAGGAGGAGGAGAGATGCGATGGTATCGTAGCTGATGAGGAGGGGTGGTATTCATGTGACCGGCGGTCGGGAGACGGACAGTCACATGACCTCCTCCAGCATCCCGACCCCTCACTATCCCGATGGTCGGCATGCCGACCAACAGGGACTATTTCCACTCGTGGGTGTCCACGACACCCATAGAGTGGGAATAGAACTCGTGGGGACTGCCGGTCGCCAACGAGCCCGCAAGGGGCTTGCTGCAGTCGCCCCTCCCCGCCGGGATCCCAGCTTCGGTATGCTGACCGGCAGTCTCCTGACCGCCGGTCAGCCATACTACACCCGATGAGGAGACCTAAGTAGTTCCCATGGTATCATAGCTGATGAGGAGATCTACGTAGTTCCCATGGTATTGTAGCTGGTGAGGAGACCTAAGTAGTTCCCATGGTATCGTAGCTGGTGAGGAGATCTAAGTAGTTCCTATGGTATCGTAGCTGATGAGGAGACCTAAGTAGTTCCGAAGGTATCATAGCTGATGAAGAGATCGAAGTGGCCCCCGAAGGTGTCATGACAAATGATAGAGAGGCCTAAGCCATCTCAGGATGTTGTGTCTGAGAAAGAGCCCAAGGCTGGCTGAAAGGAATTTACTTATGGATGAAAACTTGATTGCCCTTTTATATTTTGGCCATAAACATGATGATGCTTAGTAAATAAACCCCCGCATTTAAATTGATTAATTTGTCCAATAAATAGTGTAACCTGATCTACATTTCCGTGGCCAGTGTATGAATCTACTTTACATTTCACACTTTGGGGGTAATTCCAAGTTGATCGCAGCAGGAATTTAGTTAGCAATTGGGCAAAACCATGTGCACTGCAGGGGAGGCAGATATAACATGTGCAGAAAGAGTTAGATTTGGGTGGGTTATTTTATTTCTGTGCAGGGTAAATACTGGCTGCTTTATTTTTACACTGCAAATTAGATTGCAGATTGAACACACCCCACCCAAATCTAACTCTCTCTGCACATGTTAAATCTGCCTCCCCTGCAGTGCACATGGTTTTGCCCAGTTGCTAACTAAATTCCTGCTGCGATCAACTTGGAATTACCCCCTTTATCATTTTAGTACCTTTCAGTTCCTCTTTACGTGGTCATCTCACACGTTTTTTTCACCGCCATCGGTTATTTTCTCCCATCGGTTAGCTTGCTTGGCGATTCCTCTTGTAGTAGAAACAAGGGTGATACTAATTCTATGGGGTGCCAGCATTTTGTAAGGCGTCGTAGGTACATGCCTGAGCCAGAAAACAGTACAATTCAGTCTCATCCTTGTAGAGGGTCCAGCACTTGGCCATTGGTCATCATCGAACCCGTCATAGATTAGTTTTCCTGGGGAAAGTGCGCCACACGAGTCAGTGCCTTTTTTTGGATGGATATATACTTAATCACATTTTTACAGGGCAAACTCTGGTGCCTTGATTGCTGTTAACCAAATCCAAGCAAAATACATTAAAGGTAAGTATAATTTCAGGTACACTCAGCTGGTGAACTCGTGGCGGGGCTGCGGAAACATATGTGTTCTGTTATTACACGTCAAGGACCTCTGCTCTTATACTGTCCCTCAGGCACTGTGGACAGCATATCCGTAAGTGGTGGCATTGGTCCTATCTTGGTACGCAAGCATTGGGGCCTTATTTGATTGGTAGATTACGTTTGTGCCACACACTGGCCTGTACGGGAACTTTCGGGAAACTCTACATGTAGGAGGCTATCACACCCTTAGTTAGATGTTTTCAATGTTTACACACTACCCTCAACTCATATTCTTATTTCCTGGTTTTTATTACACCTAGTTGTACATTCATGATCTTTCGTATTTAGATTACGCTGCAAGGACAGACATAATCGAAAACAGGAACAAGGGAAAATGACGCCACAACTTAGAAGGAAGTCCTGTTTTGGTCCCCTGACTGACTTACTGAGGATGGACGAGGACAAGAGTCACGTGACTGAGAGGATATTACACCTCACCTTGGAGATCATCTACCTGTTGACTGGGGAAGTGAGGGGTTTATTCATTACCAGTTGCTGATATAGCGCCAGCATATTCCGTTGAGCTGTACAATTGGGAACAAAACAGTAATAAAAAGAGACTGGGTAATAACAGACAGACCTAGAGGTAGGAGGGCCCTGCTCGCAGGCTTACACTCTATAGGGAAGGAGGAATTTCATACATGAGGATAGGAGCTATATATTTGATATTGGTCCAGCCAGATTGCAGAGGATCTTGGTGGGCTGTATTTCACGGGAATGTTGCACTGGAGTCAGCTGGATGTGAGAGTGAAGAAAGAGAATACATGTAACGTTATGTGTGGACTGTATAGAGGGGATGTAATTAGATAGGAAAGCTTATGGAGGTTATGTGGGTGGTCCTGGAACCTGAAGAGGTGAGTTCTCTGGGAACGCTTGAAGGTCTGGAGACTAGAGGAAAGTCTTGTGGGTGGTAGCAGGTAATGCGTGTGGATGAGAGACGCAGATTTTGTGCAGAGTGGATGGGGTGTGCTGGGAGATATTGTGAGATAAGGGATGAGATGTATGTTGGATTAATAGCCTTAAAATGGTGAGGATAGGTAAATTTGGGTATCGTCCACGTACAGATGATACTGAAATCCGAAGGCGCTGATAAGTTTACCTAAAGATGTGGTCTAGATTAAGATAAGCAGAGGACCTAAGACTGAGCCTTGCGGTCTCCAACTAATAGTGGAAGTGAAGAGGAACTGGTCCAGTGAAAGGAACACTGGAAAAGAGATTAGATAAGTAGGATGAGAATGAGGACAGGCCTGAGGACCTAGGGATGTAGTGTCTGCATGAGAAGAGAGTAGATACCTCATTTTTATTTGTGGAAACAAATCAGAAGGGGTCAGAGGGTTCAGGGAAGGAGTTAAGCAGGATGCAGACTGAGGAAGAGCATAAGACAATAACATTAAAACTCTGTTAATGCAACAGGGACCTAAATGCAGAGGTGAGGGGTTCTGGGAGTGTGTGTTACTACTGGAGCTTTATGCACTACTAGTTAGTCCAGTCTATAGGTAGTGACATTTATCAATGTGTTATCAATACACAGGATTATACAGAAGAGATGAAGTTACCTAATGAATGTTTGACACCCAGAACCCTGGGCGGGATGTCTGGAGGACTGAGCAGAACCCAGAGCCCTATCCCGATGCCTCCACCTCACTCACTGATACATGAGAGGCACAATGACCAGAAGATCCTGGAACTCACCAACAAGATCATTCAGCTGCTGACTGGAGAGGTGACTGCTGGGAATGGGACATTATACAGTAACACCAGGGGATGTGTCTGGGTGATGACTGGAGAGGTGACTACTGGGAATGGGACATTATACAGTAACACCAGGGGATGTGTCTGGGTGATGACTGGAGAGGTGACTGCTGGGAATGGGACATTATACAGTAACACCAGGGGATGTGTCTGGGTGATGACTGGAGAGGTGACTGCTGGGAATGGGACATTATACAGTAACACCAGGGGATGTGTCTGGGTGATGACTGGAGAGGTGACTGCTGGGAATGGGACATTATACAGTAACACCAGGGGATGTGTCTGGGTGGTGACTGGAGAGGTGACTGCTGGGAATGGGACATTATACAGTAACACCGGGGGATGTGTCTGGGTGATGACTGGAGAGGTGACTGCTGGGAATGGGGCATTATACAGTAACACCGGGGGATGTGACTGGAGAGGTGACTGCTGGGAGTGGGGCATTATACAGTAACACCAGGGAAAGTGTCTGGGTGATGACTGGAGAGGTGACTGCTGGGAATGGGACATTATACAGTAACACCGGGGGATGTGTCTGGGTAATGACTGGAGAGGTGACTGCTGGGTATGGGACATTATACAGTAACACCAGGGGATGTGACTGGAGAGGTGACTGCTGGGAGTGGGGCATTATACAGTAACACCAGGGAAAGTGTCTGGGTGATGACTGGAGAGGTGACTGCTGGGAATGGGACATTATACAGTAACACCAGGGGATGTGTCTGGGTGATGACTGGAGAGGTGACTGCTGGGAATGGGGCATTATACAGTAACACCGGGGGATGTGTCTGGGTGATGACTGGAGAGGTGACTGCTGGGAATGGGACATTATACAGTAACACCAGGGGATGTGACTGGAGAGGTGACTGCTGGGAATGGGGCATTACACAGTAACACCAGGGGATGTGACTGGAGAGGTGACTGCTGGGAATGGGACACTATACAGTAACACCGGGGGATGTATCTGGGTGATGACTGGAGAGGTGACTGCTGGGAATGGGGCATTATACAGTAACACCAGGGGATGTGTCTGGGTGATGACTGGAGAAGTGACTGCTGGGAATGGGACATTATACAGTAACACCAGGGGATGTGTCTGGGTGATGACTGGAGAGGTGACTGCTGGGAATGGGGCATTATACAGTAACACCAGGGGATGTGACTGGAGTGGTGACTGCTGGGAATGGGGCATTACACAGTAACACCAGGGGATGTGACTGGAGAGGTGACTGCTGGGAATGGGACACTATACAGTAACACCAGGGGATGTGACTGGAGAGGTGACTGCTGGGAATGGGACACTATACAGTAACACCAGGGGATGTGACTGGAGAGGTGACTGCTGGGAATGGGACATTATACAGTAACACCAGGGGATGTGTTTGGGTGATGACTGGAGAGGTGACTGCTGGGAATGGGACATTATACAGTAACACCAGGGGATGTGTCTGGGTGATGACTGGAGAGGTGACTGCTGGGAATGGGGCATTATACAGTAACATCAGGGGATGTGTCTGGGTGATGACTGTATCATTGTGTGTGTCAGGTTCCTATAAGGTGTGAGGATGTCACTGTCTATTTCTCCATGGAGGAGTGGGAGTATATAGAGGAACACAGGGGTCTGTACAAGGATGTGATGATGGAGAATCACCGGCCCTCACATCACTGGATAAGAGGAGACTGTCATGTAGTGTAATGGAGAGAGCAGCTATGAGGCCACATAGATACACATCAGTTGATAATCATATATATACAATGTACTCAGTCACTGTGTGTCTCCTGCAGATGGAGCAAGAATATCCCAGAGAGATGTCCCAGTCCTCTTTTTCTCTTACGTCCTAGAGGATGCTGGGGACTCCAAAAGGACCATGTGGTATAGACGGGATCCGCAGGAGCTTGGGCACACTAAAAAGACTTTGACTGGGTGTGAACTGGCTCCTCCCTCTATGCCCCTACCCCAGACCTCAGTTAGACTTTGTGCCCAGGAGTGACTGGACACGCACTAGGGGAGCTCTACTGAGTTTCTCTAGAATAGACTTTTGTTAGGTTTTTTATTTTCAGGGAGACCTGCTGGCTACAGGCTCCCTGCAACGTGGGACTGAGGGGAGAGAAGTCAGACCTACTTCTTCTAAGTTAAAGGCTCTGCTTCTTAGGCTACTGGACACCACTAGCTCCAGAGGGTTCGATCACTTGGTGCGCCTAGCTGCTTGTTCCCGGAGCCGTCACCCCCCTCACAGAAGCCAGAAGAAAGAAGCCGGGTGAGTATGAGAAGATCCGAAGACATCAGACGGCAGAAGACTTTAGTAACGAGGTACAGTGCAGCGGTAGCGCTGCGCTCCATGCTCCCACACACTCCACCAACGGCACTTACAGATTGCAGGGCGCTGGGGGGGGGCGCCCTGGGCAGCAAGTTACTAGGGTCATTTGAGGCTGGCAAACAGGCATATTCGGTGCACGGGCACCGTATTTCATACCCCTGCCAGCATAAAAAAGTTCAAATTTGAGCGGGACTGAAGCGCGCCAGGAAGGGGCGGGGCTTAGCTGCACAGCTCACCAGCGCCATTTTCTCTCATCCACAGCCGCTGCAGAGACACTGGCCCGGACCTCCAGGCTCCTTACAAGTAAAAGGGAGCAAAACGGGGGAGAGGCACAGACAAATTGGTGCTTTTTTATCATTAAGGGCAGCGCTATCATCATATATTATTGTTGTGTGATATATGGGCGCTGGGGTGTGAGCTGGCATACTCCCTCTGTGTTTCTCTCTCCTGGCTTCCCTGTGGGTCTGTCCCCTTGATTTGGCCAGTGTGTGTGTGGGTGTGTCGGTACTACGTGTCGGCATGTCTGAGGCTGAGTGTTCCTCCCCGGAGGAAGGTACTGGTGGCGCAGAAAAGGAGTTGGATATGACTCTGTCGGCACGGCCGACGCCTGATTTGGTTACTATGTTAAGTACTCTAAATGCAAATGTGGCCTTTTTGTCTAAGAGGCTGGATAAATCTGAGTCTCAGACACAAGTATGGAGGAAATCCATAGAGGATGCTTTGGCTCAGGTGCAGACCCCTTCAGGTCACAAAAACGTTAGTTTACCCAGATGGTAGAGACGGATGCCGACACGGACTCTGATTCCGATGTCGATTTTAATGAGGCTACTTTACACCCAAGGGTAGTTAAGAGTATTCAGTACATGATTGTGGCTATTAAAGATGTTTTGCATATCTCTGACGAACCTGCTGTGCAGGACACAAGGATTTGCTTATTTAAAGGGAAAAAACCTGAGGAGAAGTTTCCCCCCTCTTATGAAATGAATGCTCTTTGTGAAAAGGCTTGGGAGTCGCCGGACAAGAGGTGGCAGATTCCCAAGAGAATTTTCATGGCGTATCCTTTCCCCTCTGATGACAGGGAAAAATGGGAGTCGTCTCCGAATGTCGACAAGGCTTTATCCCGATTGTCCAAGAAGGTGGCGCTTCCGTCCCCTGACACGGCTGCTCTCAAGGATCCAGCGGATCGCAAGCTGGAGACGACATTAAAGTCCATTTTCGTTAATACTGGTGCATTGCTCAGGCCTGCGGTGGCGTCGGCATGGGTGAGTAGTGCTATTGCTAAATGGGCTGATAATTTAGCTACTGATATGGATACCCTTGATAGGGATAACATTCATTTGACTCTTGGTTATATCAAGGACGCTGCAGATTACCTGAAGGATGCGGCGAGGGATGTGGGACTCTTGGGATCAAGAGCCAATGCCATGGCAGTCTCGGCTAGGAGGGCGCTGTGGACCCATCAATGGAATGCTGATGCCGACTCCAAGAAGAATATGGAAGCTCTCCCTTTTAAAGGTAGTGTCTTGTTTGGTGACGGCCTGGCTGACCTGGTGTCTACCGCTACTGCGGGTAAGTCATCTTTCCTTCCTTATGTCCCCACACAACAGAAAAAGGCGCCGCATTATCAGATGCAGTCCTTTTCGGCCTAATAGATACAAAAAAGGAAAGGGCTCGTCCTTCCTCTCTTCAAAGGGTAGAGGAAGGGGAAGGAAGTCGCCCGCCGTGTCAGGCTCCCAGGACCAGAAGTCCTCCCCTGCCTCTACCAAATCCACCGCATGACGCTGGGGCTCCCCTGAGGGAGTCCGTACCGGTGGGGCGCCGTCTCTGTTTCTTCAGTCAGGTTTGGTTTCAATTGGCCTTGGATCCTTGGGTCTTAGACATAGTGTCCCAAGGGTACAAACTGGAGTTTCGGGAGATGACCCCCCACCGCTTTTTCAAGTCGGCCTTGACAGCTTCTCTTCCAGAAAGAGAAGTGGTAACTGCTGCAATACAAAAGCTGTGTCAACAGAGGGTAGTTGTGCTGGTTCCCCCGTCCCAACGGGGGTAAGGCTTCTATTCGAGCCTCTTTGTCGTACCGAAGCCAGACGGCTCGGTCAGACCGATTCTGAACCTGAAATCCCTCAATCCATAGTCGAAAATTTTCAAGTTCAAGATGGAGTCTCTTCGAGTGGTGATCTCCAGCCTCGAAGGGGGGTATTTTATGGCGTCAGTCGACATAAAGGATGCGTACTTACACATCCCGATATACCCTCCTCATCAGGCCTTCCTGAGGTTCGCGGTACAGGATTGTCATTACCAATTTCAGGCGTTGCCGTTTGGGCTTTCCACGGCCCCGAGGGTTTTCACCAAGGTCATGGCGGAAATTATGGTTCTCCTTCGCAAGCAAGGGGTCACGTACTTGGACGATCTCCTGATAAAGGCGAGGTCCATGGAACAGTTGTCAAGAAATGTTGATCTCTCCCTGTCGGTTCTGCGACTTCACGGTTGGATTCTAAATTTGCCGAAGTCTCAGTTGATCCCGTCCACTTGTCTGCCCTTCCTGGGCATGATCCTAGACACGGGGCTACAGATAGTGTTTCTTCCGGAGGACAAAGCTCTGGAAATCCAGACCATGGTCAGGGATCTTCTGAAGCCGACAAGTGTGTCGATTCATCAATGCACTCGGGTGCTAGTGAAGATAGTTGCGGCTTCCGAAGCTACTCCGTTCGGCAGGTTCCATGCCCGGGTTTTTCAGTGGGATCTGCTGAAAAAAATGGTCCGGGTCTCACCTGCACATGCACTGGAAAATAAATCTATCTTCCAGGGCCAGGATTTCTCTCCTGTGGTGGCTGCAAGGCTCTCACCTTCTAGAGGGACGCAGATTCGGAATCCAGGACTGGGTCCTGCTGACAACAGATGCAAGTCTCCGAGGCTGGGGTGCGGTCACGCAAGGAAGAAATTTCCAGGGAAAATGGTCAAGCCAGGAATCTTGTCTCCACATAAATGTTCTCGAGTTAAGAGCCATTTACTACAGACTACTGCAAGCGAAGAACCTTCTTCAGGGTCTCCCTGTCCTGATCCAGTCAGACAACATAACAGCGGTGGCGTACGTAAACCGCCAAGGCGGAACAAGGAGCAGGGCGGCAATGGCGGAGGCCACAAGAATCCTTCGCTGGGCGGAACAGCACGTGAGCGCTCTGTCGGCTGTTTTCCTCCCGGGCGTGGACAACTGGGAAGCAGACTTCCTCAGGAGACATGATCTCCATCCGGGAGAGTGGGCTCTTCATCAAGAGGTATTTGCAGATGTTATAATACAAAAAATGTAACCAGGCGCTAATATATCATCACCATATTCTGATGATTGAATTGCTGGTATTGAAGTTTCTATACAAATTATTTTGCAATTAGTGTATAATCAAGCTGCAAGAGAGAGCTTGACTTGGGGTAAAACAAGTCAAAAAGAACCGGCACTTTAAAGTCTCCGGTAACACTAAGACACTAAACTAAAACTTCCTCTTTGAGGAAGCCCCCATAAGAGGAGCGAAACGCGTCAGAAGCAGACCACTGGACCCTTGTACCAGCTTATTTGCACCCCCACAATATACCTTCATCCAGCAGCATCATTTGTGGAGCAAACGGAGATCGGGGGAATACCACCGTGACTGAGGTGTCTGCATACGGCACTTGGAGACGTGGACTCATAGAGCCTGGAAGACGGGTAAACTATCAGCACAGCAGGCGCCAGTGAAGCGCCGTTCCCGCAGCCCGAGACCGTCTCTCATGTCATTGGACTTTCCCGTGATACAACTACTGGTGCAGGCTACACGTAAGGCTCCAGTGTGGAGCGGCTATTTTTGCACAATATTATCTTCTTTGCTAAGTGGTAACAGATTGAGGATATCCAATATATAACAACGCATAAATTTGTTTACTACTACACGGGTGCAAATCACAGCTGGTCAATTACTTTTTTAATCCAATATATGGACTGATTTTTATTTATTTATTTTTTCAATATATTCTGTGCACAGAAGTTTATCTTAGATCCACCTCCTATAGTGAGGCAAGATATTTGTTAGTGATTTTATTTTGACCGGTCTATTAGTTTATTATATATATGTATTTATATGTATTAAAAAATATACAGAACATATGAAATCATCTATTTGTTTTTATTGAACTCTGAGCCATATCATACTATTTATATAGCGCAGGAGGGGATTAGTTTAGTGTCTTAGTATTTGCAGATGTGACAAGGCGTTGGGGAATTCCTCTGATAGACATGATGGCGTCTCGCCTCAACAAGAAGCTTCCGAGGCATTGTTCCAGGTCAAGGGACCCCCAAACCAGTGCAGTGGACACCCTGGTAACTCCGTGGGTGTTTCAGTCGGTGTATGTGTTCCCTCCGCTTCCTCTCATTCCAAAGGTGCTGAGGATCGTAAGGCGAACGAGGGTTCAGGCAATACTCGTCGTTCCAGATTGGCCACGGAGGGCCTGGTATCCGGATCTTCAGGAATTGCTTGTAGAAGATCCTTGACCGCTTCCTCTAAGAGAGGACCTGTTACTGCAGGGGCCCTACGTGTTTCCGGACTTACCGCAGCTGCGTTTGACGGCATGGAAGTTGAGCGCCAAATCCTAGCTCGGAAAGGGATTCCCGGGGAGGTCATCCCCACCCTCCTTAAAGCTAGGAAGGAGGTTACGGTGAAACATTATCACCGTATTTGGAGAAAGTATGTGTCTTGGTGTGAAACCAAAGCAGCTCCTGCGGCGGAGTTTCACTTGGGTCGTTCCTACACATTTTGCAGGCAGGTGTGGATGCAGGCCTGAAATTGGGTTGTTCCATCAAGGTGCAGATTTCGGCTTTATCTATTTTCTTTCAAAAGGAATTGGCCGTCCTTCCTGAGGTTCAGACTTTCGTGAAGGGAGTGCTGCATATCCATCCTCCTTTTGTGCCACCCGTGGCACCGTGGGATCTTGAAGTGGTGTTGCAGTTTCTTATGTCTCACTGGTTTGAACCTTTACGTAAGGTTGAATTAAAGTTTCTCACTTGGAAAGTAGTTATGCTTTTGGCTCTGGCGTCTGCCAGATGAGTGTCCGAGTTGGCGGCTTTGTCTCACAAGAGCCCATATTTGATTTTTCATTCGGATAGGGCGGAATTGAGGACTCGTCAACAATTTTTGCAGAAGGTGGTTTCCTCGTTTCACATAAACCAACCTATTGTGGTGCCTGTGGCTACGGTTGCTGTGGCGGTCCCTAAATCTCTTGATGTTGTAAGAGCTTTGAAAATTTATGTTGCCAGGACGGCTCTTACTAGAAAGACAGAGGCTCTGTTTGTCCTGTATGCTTCCAATAAGATTGGAAATCCTGCTTCTAAGCAAACTATTGCACGCTGGATTTGTAATACGATTCAGCAAGCTCATTCTTCGGCAGGGCTTCCCTTGCCGAAGTCTGTAAAGACCCATTCTACCAGGAAAGTGGGCTCCTCTTGGGCGGCTGCCCGAGGGGTCTCGGCACTTCAACTCTGCCGATCGGCTACATGGTTGGGTTCAAACACTTTTGCTAAGTTCTACAAGTTTGATACCCTGGCTGATGAAGACCTCATGTTTGCTCAATCAGTGCTGCATTGTCGTCCGCACTCTCCCGCCCGGTCTGGAGCTTTGGTATAGACCCCATGGTCCTTTTGGAGTCCCCAGCATCCTCTAGGACGTAAGAGAAAATAGGATTTTAGTACCCACCCGTAAATCCTTTTCTCCTAGTCCGTAGAGGAGCTGGGCGCCCATCCCAGTGCGGACTGTTCTTTGCAGTTGTATTGATACTGTTTATTTTTTGGTTACACGTGGGTTGTGTTTCAGTTATCTTCAGCTCGTTGCTGTTGTTAGTTCATACTGTTATCTGGTTTCCTGATACTCCAGTTGTACGGTATGTTTGTGGTGTGGGCTGGTATGTTTCTCGCCCTTAGTTTAACAAAAATCCTTTCCTCGAAATGTCCGTCTCTCCAGGGCACAGTTCCTATAACCGAGATCTGGGGGTGGGGCATAGAGGGAGGAGCCAGTTCACACCCAGTCAAAGTCTTTTTAGTTTTCCCAAGCTCCTGCGGATCCTGTCTATACCCTATGGTCCTTTTGGAGTCCCCAGCATCCTCTACCGACTAGGAGAAAAGGATTTACTGGTAGGTACTAAAATCCTATTATTCCCAGGATGATACAGAGGAGAATCACAGTGTCCCACAGGAGGATCAGGTAGGTGGAACTGAGGTATCACCATAAAGTGAGTTACCAGATGAGTCTATAGCATACTATTTGTAGAGTATCCGTGAAGTTTGTTTATTATAACTACCTTTTATTTATAAGGTGTCCATAGCACTGCACATGGAGAATTATAATAGTATTAGCTAACAACAGAATATTAAAAGTTCAGTTTAGACTGTTTGGGGGCAAACATCAAATAGTGAGGTAATGACACAACTAAATTACCAGTACTAACAGGATTGACTGACACAATCGGAGGAGGGAATTGAAGGTGGTGAAGGGACTTCCGGGGATAGAGGATTGGGAGGAGATAAGTGAATCAGCCGTGTTAGGGCAGTACAGGGGGGAGATGGTGGGAAAAGGGACTTTAGGGAGTAGAAAAAAAACTGTGGGTCCAGGTCTTCAGTGTTGGACAGTGAGAGTGGTCTTGTGAGCGGTGGTGGAGGAAAGAGGAAGATGAGGCAATAACCTTCTCTGATTCTACCTCCTCTTCTCTACCTCTATCAGTTGGTGTGCCGCAAGGCTCAGTCTTAGGTCCTCTCCTGTTCTCAATCTATATTTCCTCTCTTGGTAAACTAATCAGCTCCTTCGGATTTCAGTATCATTTGTACGCTGATGATACTCAAATCTACCTATCCTCGCCAGATTTGTCACCACCAGTATTGGCTCGTGTCACTGGATGCCTGTCTGCCATTTCATCTTGGATGTCCTCTCGCCACCTCAAACTCAACATTTCCAAAACAGAATTATTTTCCCACCAGCTAAGAGTAGTTACCAACCTGATATCTCCATAACTGTTGACAATGCAACTATCCACCCTACCCCACAAGCTTGCTGCCTAGGCGTCACCCTTAACTCTGAACTGTCCTTTGTTCCACACATTCAATCTGTCTCTAAATCATGTTACATGCACCTTAAAAACATATCCAAAATACGCCCTTATCTTACACAAGACACTGCAAAAACTCTAACCCATGCACTCCTCATCTCCCGCATTGATTATTGTAATAGTCTTCTTACTGGTCTTCCCAAACATAGGCTCTCACCACTACAATCCATTTTGAATGCAGCTGCGGGGCTAATCTTCCTCGCCAGATGTTCTTCGTCTGATCCGCTCTGCCAGTCCCTCCATTGGTTACCGGTATTCTACCGTGTTAAATATAAAATACTTTTACTTACATGCAAGGCTATTAACCAAACTGCACCATCATACATCTCCTCACTCATCTCAAAATATCTCCCTACCAGACCTCTCCGCTCTGCACAAGATCTGCGTCTCTCATCCACATGTATTACCTGTTCCCACTCAAAATTACAGGACTTTACCTGGGCTTCACCCACTCCGTGGAATGCCCTACCACGCACAATAAGACTCTCCTCTAGTCTGCAAACCTTTAAACGTTCCCTGAAAACTCATCTCTTCAGACAAGCCTACCAAATTCCAGACCCACCCACATAACCTTCAATGCTTCCCTATCCAGTTACATCCTCTCTGTACAGTCCATATAACCTCACATTTTGTCTTCCAACATTGCTGGGTGATCCTATCATACAACCCATTAAGAACCTAGCAATCTGGGGGACCATTATGTAACAGGTAGCTTCTATCCTTGTGTATCAATGCCTATTTCCCTATAGATTGTAAGCTTGCGAGCAGGGCCTTCCTACCTCTATGTCTGTCTGTCTTTGCCCAGTTTTGTTCTATTACTGTTGTTCTAATTGTAAAGCGCAACGGAATATGCTGCGCTATATAAGAAACTGCTAATAAATAAATCAACTGTAAAAGTCAAATTGCTTTCTAACAAATATTTAAAATGCCAGCTCTAATATATACTGCCTGCACATCTCATTACCATGTGCTATGAATGTGCGCTATACATCGCAAAAACACTACATCCCATAAGAGAAAATAATACACCCATACATTATCTGAGTTCCAAAGCTCATTGATGTATATATTTGTTATTAAAAGGATATGTATTCAATATATCACAATGTACAGTATATATATAGTTACATGGTTACATTTTATACAGTAAGCAGTTATTACAAACTAATTCATTACAGACACGACCAGCAATACAATTACCATATTTTGCTCAAATAAAGTCTCCACTCCACATCACTCTCTCTCAGTAAAATCATGCAGCCACTGGACAGACAGCATCTCCATCATCATCTGGGACAAACAGGAAAAGCAGCCAGCTCTGTGTGTGATCACCTATACACTGAGTCTCTTGGGGGTGTATACAGATCTCTTGTTACTAGTCTAGGGGAGGGAACTTTCTCATTCATGATGAGTCATTGGTCAGTTCATATGCAAGCCTGTAAGACATCAAAAGGGCTGGCTGGCATGAGTTTCCTGTCCATCACATGCTTTAAATTGAATCCTTTTGTTCTCATCAGAATTGTGGCTTTATATTCCTACATTCAATCATAACTACTTGTTGCAATGAGCTACAACTTAATAACAGGCGTCAAATTGATATACACATTAATCTGGTTGCTTTGATACCAAGCACGACATGTCCATCTTGCTTTGTTCCAATAATACACATACATGACGTTACTCCATTATATAATTTAAAACCTTATGATGTCTGGTGCTTGGTATGTTCAAATTTATGTGCGGTATGAAATATGTGTTGAATCTATCTTTGTGGCATGTCTGTGTAAATGCGTATGTTACCATATTTGCTGTGCTCGCTGCGCGTATTTGCAAGTATAGCGACTCAATGTGTGGAGTCTGTATGTTCTCTCTATGTAATATTTTTGACTTCGACAAAACAGAGAAGGAAGTTGGTGAAAACATAGATTTCACATCGTTTGAAAACATTGAGGTCAAGTAATTAATCTGGACCTTGCTGAATGTGCGATTTTACTGTTTTATGAGTTATTTAGGAAGAAGATCTGTTTGCTATTAAAGTAGAACTTGTAGAAGAAGAAGAGACGTATGTGTGGGGTGATCCGCAGTGTAAGGAGGAGGAAATCCCTACAGGTATCAGCACAGGTGAGTAATAATCACTAAGTACAGAAACATATTACGGTTTCTCCCGCTACAGCAATCTCTTTCTTTTTTTTTTTTTATCAAAAAAGTTTTGAAACATTTGACATATAAAAGAATCATAGTACAGTCTCTTGTTTTTGTACTAACAAATTACAAAGTGTACAGATATAAAGATAATACACATTGAGGATAACATTGTGACACAAGAAAATAGATATATATATTCGGTACAATGACTGAAGGTTGACAAATGAGATAATGGCAATATATATCACGTGTAGGAAAAACACTATGGGATAAAAGAGAATTCCCTCCTATTATCCCAACAGAGATATATGTAAAATACTGAACAGTATATGGAATCTATAGAAAAACAATATAGATCGAGTGCGCTGTCAACGGCAGCCTGTACAGGGAAGGTAAGTTCCCTTATTTATATATAGAGAAAAAAAGAATAAGTACTGGCGCCGGCTGAAATTCAGAAATATAACAACAACTGAATCAGTAGTGGATTTAAAAAGAAAAAATTCATATTTTTATTTATAGTAAGCTTTCTTAAAGGAGATAGTCTGCTCCTTGATTGTTTTAAAACAATTGTATAAGCACAATATACATTTAAAATGCCACAAGTACCCCTCTAAATGAATGTCCACTGTCCCTGGCTAGGACTGAAAATCCACAGTATTACACAAGTTCATTGGATAGAAATGATTTTACCAGACGTATTTCCGGATAGTATCCCCTAGGACTCCTGTGCAAATGGAGACCAGATGGCAAGTGGGGGTGAGTCCGAGTCTGTGAAGAACTTGTGCGGAAGTTTGATCCAGTGGAAATTGTTATGTCCAAATATCGCCAGGTTGTGGATGAGGATTCTGGTACTTGTAGTTCTGCAGAAAGGCCCAACGCGTTTCGCTGGTCTGATGGGTGCCAGCTTCCTCAGGAGCATATGTTAGGTGTCCAACTGGTATACTATTTATACCCTTATAATTAGGTGGCAATAGGAAACATCTGTTGATCTCACTTTCATTGTTAAAAAACATTTATATAAATCAACAGATAAATAACAGTAGAAGGCAATCTTCTTATGTGCATTCATAAAAATCATCTTTAATCTTAAAACGAGTATTATATAGAAAGAAATTTATACATACACATACTGAAACATATGTCATGTGATCGACTCCGGTCACGTGATCCCAGTGACCAATGAAAGCGGTGCAATACATCCTCCCTGGTCCCGCCCGTGATCACGTGACCGGCCCCGACACAGCGTCCCCGCTCGCGAGACCCCTGACGTTACTGCGGTCCACGGCCCCGGAAGTGGGGTATACTGAATGGAACGCAAGTCACGTGGATCAGGGGCGGGCTTTGCGTTCCAAAGACTCCGGAACGCTACGCTAGTAGTTAGTGCGGGTATACAGTAAATCTTTGAAAACTAATGATAGTATAAGGAGGATGTCTTAATATAAATTGAAACCCTAGTAGCACCACATTAATCACATGTATTAGTTCCAAGGGTGCATGAACATCCATCCCAACAATATTTGACGGGAAAAAGGATACATATACATATATATTTTTCTCATGTCTGTCTCATTTAGATTAAATTTCATCCAACAGTAAAGTATGTATCAAAGTGCATATTAGAAAACCTTTTTTCACATTTTACTTGCTTCTACCATATGGCAATAGTTACTTTTCATTAAGACATCTTATTTGATGGATATAGAAAAGAGTGATGGATTTTTATCCCTGAATGATAGCTGTTATATATACATTTTATTATGCATATCGATGTTACATTGATATCATTGTATTGTATTGAGCTCAATGCTCTCATTTAGCCCATCAGGATATAGAGACCCAAATTTTAGTATCCAATAGACCTCTCTGGAACAGAGTCTATTGAATCTGTCCCCTCCCCTAGGGGTGGGAGCAATATGCTCAATACAGATCAGTGACAAACTTTTAGGATCTCCCATATGGAACTGTGAAAAGTGTCTAGATACGCTGTGTTTTTCCTGTCGTTTAGTAATATTCCTGCGGTGCTCCATGAATCTAACATGTATGGGCCTTGTAGTTCTCCCCACATAGTTGAGGCCACAGCCACAGGTTAATAGATAAATAACATAATTTGTATCACAGTTCATAAATGTTTTTAACTTATATTGCTCATTAGTTCCTGGTAAAGTAAGTAAGGAAGTTTTCCTAGGCATATGGGTGCATGTGGTACAACGAGTCTTCCCACAGTTAAAACAGCCATTGGGTTTGGTCGGCATCCATAAACATCCTATGGGGGTCACCTTTTTTGGGGCCATGGGATCTAAATAGGGGGGAGCAAGTATAGTTTTTAATGATTTGTTTTTCTTAAAGACAACTAGGGGTTTCGAAGGTAGTATTTGGTTGAGGGTTCGATCTTGTTTTAAAACTCTATAATTTTTAGAAATAATATTTCGTATTTCTTGCGCTGAATTGTTATATTTGCAAACAAAAGCCAATTGTCTCTCGTTTCTTATCTCAATCACAACAATTATAATTTATCTTTCACCTCTGTTCATAGTAGTGAACGTATTGACTTCCTGGATGTGACCCTTGAGATCGTAGATAATCAAGTTATTTCATCCAATTATATTAAACCAGTGAGCACATTATCTTACTTACATTATGAGAGCGCACACTATGCCCCTTGGAAACGCAACATCCCCAAGGGGCAGATGATGCGACTCCGACGTAACTGCTCAAGTATTGAAATTTTCTCACGACAGGCGAGAGAATTAATGGACTCCTTGAGAAATAGAAAATACCCAGAGAATCTACTTCAGCAAGCCTATGATGAGGTATATCATATGGATGGGAAGAAACTTCTTATCCCTAGAACCAAAGATAGAACCAGAGAAAAGGGAAACGATAATGAAAATGAATCTAGTATGAACAACGAGAGACAATTGGCTTTTGTTTGCAAATATAAGAATTCAGCGCAAGAAATACGAAATATTATTTCTAAAAATTATAGAGTTTTAAAACAAGATCGAACCCTCAACCAAATACTACCTTCGAAACCCCTAGTTGTCTTTAAGAAAAACAAATCATTAAAAACTATACTTGCTCCCACCTATTTAGATCCCATGGCCCAAAAAAAGGTGACCCCCATAGGATGTTTATGGATGCCGACCAAACCCAATGGCTGTTTTAACTGTGGGAAGACTCGTTGTACCACATGCACCCATATGCCTAGGAAAACTTCCTTACTTACCTTACCAGGAACTAATGAGCAATATAAGTTAAAAACATTTCTCTAACGTCCTAGTGGATGCTGGGGACTCCGAAAGGACCATGGGGAATAGCGGCTCCGCAGGAGACTGGGCACAAAAGTAAAAAGCTTTAGGACTACCTGGTGTGCACTGGCTCCTCCCCCTATGACCCTCCTCCAAGCCTCAGTGAGATTTTTGTGCCCGAACGAGACGGGTGCAGGCTAAGGGGCTCTCCTGAGCTGCTTAGTGTAAAAGTTTAAAGTAGGTTTTTTATTTTCAGTGAGACCTGCTGGCAACAGGCTCACTGCACCGAGGGACTAAGGGGAGAAGAAGCGAACTCACCTGCGTGCAGAGTGGATTGGGCTTCTTAGGCTACTGGACATTAGCTCCAGAGGGACGATCACAGGCCCAGCCATGGATGGGTCCCGGAGCCGCGCCGCCGGCCCCCTTACAGAGCCAGAAGAGTGAAGAGGTCCGGAAAATCGGCGGCAGAAGACGTCCTGTCTTCAATAAGGTAGCGCACAGCACCGCAGCTGTGCGCCATTGCTCTCAGCACACTTCACACTCCGGTCACTGAGGATGCAGGGCGCTGGGGGGGGGCGCCCTGAGACGCAATAAAAAACCTTTTTTGGGCAAAAAATACATCACATATAGCTCCTGGGCTATATGGATGCATTTAACCCCTGCCAATTTTTCCATTAAAAAGCGGGAGAAAGGCCGCCGTGAAGGGGGCGGAGCCTATCTCCTCAGCACACTGGCGCCATTTTTTCCTCACAGCTCCGTTGGAGGAAGGCTCCCTGACTCTCCCCTGCAGTCCTGCACTACAGAAACAGGGTAAAACAAGAGAGGGGGGGCACTAAATTGGCATATTAATATATACAGCAGCTATATTAGGGAAAAACACTTATATAAGGTTATCCCTGTATATATATAGCGCTCTGGTGTGTGCTGGCAAACTCTCCCTCTGTCTCCCCAAAGGGCTAGTGGGGTCCTGTCCTCTATCAGAGCATTCCCTGTGTGTGTGCTGTGTGTCGGTACGCTGTGTCGACATGTATGAGGAGGAAAATGGTGTGGAGGCGGAGCAATTGCCTGTGTTAGTGATGTCACCCCCTAGGGAGTCGACACCTGACTGGATGGTCTTATGGAAAGAATTACGTGATAGTGTCGGCACTTTACAAAAGACTGTTGACGACATGAGACAGCCGGCAAATCAGTTAATACCTGTACAGGCGTCTCAAACACCGTCAGGGGCTATAAAACTCCCGTTACCTCAGGTCGATACAGACACTGACACGGACACTGACTCCAGTGTCGACGGTGAGGAAACAAACGTATTTTCCAGTAGGGCCACACGTTACATGATCACGGCAATGAAGGAGGTTTTGAACATTTCTGATACTACAAGTACCACAAAAAAGGGTATTATGTGGGGTGTGAAAAAACTACCCGTAGTTTTTCCTGAATCAGATGAATTAAATGAGGTGTGTGATGAAGCGTGGGTTTCCTCCGATAAAAAACTGCTAATTTCTAAAAAATTATTGGCATTATACCCTTTCCCGCCAGAGGTTAGGGCGCGTTGGGAAACACCCCCTAGAGTGGATAAGGCGCTCACATGCTTATCAAAACAAGTGGCGTTACCGTCTCCTGATACGGCCGCCCTCAAGGAACCAGCTGATAGGAAGCTGGAAAATATCCTAAAAAGTATATACACACATACTGGTATTATACTGCGACCAGCAATCGCCTCAGCCTGGATGTGCAGTGCTGGGGTGGCTTGGTCGGATTCCCTGACTGAAAATATTGATACCCTGGACAGGGACAATATATTATTGACTATAGAGCATTTAAAGGATGCATTTCTATACATGCGTGATGCACAGAGGGATATTTGCACTCTGGCATCAAGAGTAAGTGCGATGTCCATTTCTGCCAGAAGAAGGTTATGGACGCGACAGTGGTCAGGTGATGCGGATTCCAAACGGCATATGGAAGTATTGCCGTATAAAGGGGAGGAGTTATTTGGGGTCGGTCTATCGGACCTGGTGGCCACGGCAACGGCTGGGAAATCCACCTTTTTACCCCAAGTCACCTCACAGCAGAAAAAGATACCGTCTTTTCAGGCTCAGTCCTTTCGTCCCCATAAGGGCAAGCGGGCAAAAGGCCACTCATATCTGCCCCGGGGCAGAGGAAGGGGAAAAAGACTGCAGCAGACAGCCTCTTCCCACGAACAGAAGCCCTCCCCCGCTTCTGCCAAGTCCTCAGCATGACGCTGGGGCCTTACAAGCGGACTCAGGCAAGACGGTGGGGGCCCGTCTCAAGAATTTCAGCGCGCAGTGGGCTCACTCGCAAGTGGACCCCTGGATCCTGCAGGTAGTATCTCAGGGGTACAAATTGGAATTCGAGACGTCTCCCCCTCGCCGGTTCCTGAAGTCTGCTTTACCAACGTCTCCCCCCGACAGGGAGGCGGTATTGGAAGCCATTCACAAGCTGTATTCCCAGCAAGTGATAATCAAGGTACCCCTCCTACAACAGGGAAAGGGGTATTATTCCACGCTGTTTGTGGTACCGAAGCCGGACGGCTCGGTGAGACCCATTTTAAATCTGAAATCCTTGAACACTTACATAAAAAGGTTCAAGTTCAAGATGGAGTCACTCAGAGCAGTGATAGCGAACCTGGAAGAAGGGGACTATATGGTGTCTCTGGACATCAAGGATGTTTACCTCCATGTCCCAATTTGCCCTTCTCACCAAGGGTACCTCAGGTTTGTGGTACAGAACTGTCACTATCAGTTTCAGACGCTGCCGTTTGGATTGTCCACGGCACCCCGGGTCTTTACCAAGGTAATGGCCGAAATGATGATTCTTCTTCGAAGAAAAGGCGTCTTAATTATCCCTTACTTGGACGATCTCCTGATAAGGGCAAGGTCCAGAGAACAGTTAGAGGTCGGAGTAGCACTATCTCAAGTAGTACTACGACAGCACGGATGGATTCTAAATATTCCAAAATCGCAGCTGATTCCGACGACACGTCTGCTGTTCCTAGGAATGATTCTGGACACAGTCCAGAAAAAGGTGTTTCTCCCGGAAGAGAAAGCCAGGGAGTTATCCGACCTAGTCAGGAACCTCCTAAGACCAGGCCAAGTGTCAGTACATCAATGCACAAGGGTCCTGGGAAAGATGGTGGCTTCTTACGAAGCGATTCCATTCGGCAGATTCCACGCAAGAACTTTTCAGTGGGATCTGCTGGACAAATGGTCCGGATCGCATCTTCAAATGCATCAGCGGATAACCCTGTCTCCAAGGACAAGGGTGTCTCTCCTGTGGTGGTTACAGAGTGCTCATCTCCTAGAGGGCCGCAGATTCGGCATTCAGGATTGGGTCCTGGTGACCACGGATGCCGGCCTGAGGGGCTGGGGAGCAGTCACACAGGGAAGAAATTTCCAGGGCTTGTGGTCAAGCATGGAAACGTCACTTCACATAAATATCCTGGAACTCAGGGCCATTTACAATGCCCTAAGTCAGGCAAGACCTCTGCTTCAGGGTCAGCCGGTGTTGATCCAGTCGGACAACATCACGGCAGTCGCCCATGTAAACAGACAGGGCGGTACAAGAAGCAGGAGGGCAATGACGGAAGTGGCAAGGATTCTTCGCTGGGCGGAAAATCATGTGATAGCACTGTCAGCAGTGTTCATTCCGGGAGTGGACAACTGGGAAGCAGACTTCCTCAGCAGACACGACCTCCACCCGGGAGAGTGGGGACTTCACCCAGAAGTCTTCCACATGATTGTGAACCGTTGGGAAAAACCAAAGGTGGACATGATGGCGTCCCGCCTCAACAAAAAACTGGACAGATATTGCGCCAGGTCAAGGGACCCTCAGGCAATAGCTGTGGACGCTCTGGTAACACCGTGGGTGTACCAGTCAGTGTATGTGTTCCCTCCTCTTCCTCTCATACCAAAAGTACTGAGAATCATAAGAAGGAGAGGAGTAAAGACTATACTCGTGGCTCCGGATTGGCCAAGAAGGACTTGGTACCCGGAAATTCAAGAGATGCTCACGGAAGACCCGTGGCCTCTACCTCTAAGAAAGGACCTGCTCCAGCAGGGACCATGTCTGTTCCAAGACTTACCGCGGCTGCGTTTGACGGCATGGCGGTTGAACGCCGGATCCTGAAGGAAAAAGGCATTCCGGATGAAGTCATCCCTACCCTGATCAAAGCCAGGAAGGATGTGACCGTACAACATTATCACCGTATTTGGCGAAAATATGTTGCGTGGTGCGAGGCCAGGAAGGCCCCTACAGAGGAATTTCAACTGGGTCGATTCCTGCATTTCCTGCAAACAGGACTGTCTATGGGCCTAAAATTAGGGTCCATTAAGGTTCAAATTTCGGCCCTGTCAATATTCTTCCAAAAAGAACTAGCTTCTGTTCCTGAAGTTCAGACGTTTGTCAAGGGAGTACTGCATATACAGCCTCCTTTTGTGCCTCCAGTGGCACCTTGGGATCTCAATGTAGTTTTGGGGTTCCTAAAATCACATTGGTTTGAACCACTCACCACTGTGGACTTAAAATATCTCACATGGAAAGTGGTAATGCTGTTAGCCCTGGCTTCAGCCAGGCGTGTTTCAGAATTGGCGGCTTTATCCTATAAAAGCCCTTACCTAATATTTCATACGGACAGGGCAGAATTGAGGACTCGTCCTCAATTTCTCCCTAAGGTGGTTTCAGCATTTCACTTAAACCAGCCTATTGTGGTGCCTGCGGCTACTAGGGACTTGGAGGATTCCAAGTTACTGGACGTAGTCAGGGCCCTGAAAATATATGTTTCCAGGACGGCTGGAGTCAGAAAATCTGACTCGCTGTTTATCCTGTATGCACCCAACAAGCTGGGTGCTCCTGCTTCTAAGCAGACTATTGCTCGTTGGATTTGTAGTACAATTCAGCTTGCACATTCTGTGGCAGGCCTGCCACAGCCAAAATCTGTAAAAGCCCATTCCACAAGGAAAGTGGGCTCATCTTGGGCGGCTGCCCGAGGGGTCTCGGCTTTACAACTTTGCCGAGCAGCTACTTGGTCAGGGGCAAACACGTTTGCTAAATTCTACAAATTTGATACCCTGGCTGAGGAGGACCTGGAGTTCTCTCATTCGGTGCTGCAGAGTCATCCGCACTCTCCCGCCCGTTTGGGAGCTTTGGTATAATCCCCATGGTCCTTTCGGAGTCCCCAGCATCCACTAGGACGTTAGAGAAAATAAGAATTTACTTACCGATAATTCTATTTCTCATAGTCCGTAGTGGATGCTGGGCGCCCATCCCAAGTGCGGATTGTCTGCATTACTTGTACATAGTTATTGTTACAAAAATCGGGTTATTGTTGTTGTGAGCCATCTTTTCAGAGGCTCCTTCTGTTATCATGCTGTTAACTGGGTTCAGATCACAAGTTGTACGGTGTGATTGGTGTGGCTGGTAAGAGTCTTACCCGGGATTCAAAATCCTTCCTTATTGTGTACGCTCGTCCGGGCACAGTATCCTAACTGAGGCTTGGAGGAGGGTCATAGGGGGAGGAGCCAGTGCACACCAGGTAGTCCTAAAGCTTTTTACTTTTGTGCCCAGTCTCCTGCGGAGCCGCTATTCCCCATGGTCCTTTCGGAGTCCCCAGCATCCACTACGGACTATGAGAAATAGAATTATCGGTAAGTAAATTCTTATTTTATGAACTGTGATACAAATTATGTTATTTATCTATTAACCTGTGGCTATGGCCTCAACTATGTGGGGAGAACTACAAGGCCCATACATGTTAGATTCATGGAGCACCGCAGGAATATTACTAAACGACAGGAAAAACACAGCGTATCTAGACACTTTTCACAGTTCCATATGGGAGATCCTAAAAGTTTGTCACTGATCTGTATTGAGCATATTGCTCCCACCCCTAGGGGAGGGGACAGATTCAATAGACTCTGTTCCAGAGAGGTCTATTGGATACTAAAATTTGGGTCTCTATATCCTGATGGGCTAAATGAGAGCATTGAGCTCAATACAATACAATGATATCAATGTAACATCGATATGCATAATAAAATGTATATATAACAGCTATCATTCAGGGATAAAAATCCATCACTCTTTTCTATATCCATCAAATAAGATGTCTTAATGAAAAGTAACTATTGCCATATGGTAGAAGCAAGTAAAATGTGAAAAAAGGTTTTCTAATATGCACTTTGATACATACTTTACTGTTGGATGAAATTTAATCTAAATGAGACAGACATGAGAAAAATATATATGTATATGTATCCTTTTTCCCGTCAAATATTGTTGGGATGGATGTTCATGCACCCTTGGAACTAATACATGTGATTAATGTGGTGCTACTAGGGTTTCAATTTATATTAAGACATCCTCCTTATACAGGTTGAGTATCCCATATCCAAATATTACGAAATACGGAATATTCCGAAATACGGACTTTTTTGAGGGAGAGTGAGAAAGTGAAACCTTTGTTTTTTGATGGTTCAATGTACACAAACTTTGTTTAATACACAAAGTTATTAATAATACTGTATTAAATGACCTTCAGGCTGTGTATATAAGGTGTATATAAAACATAAATGAATTGTGTGAATGTAGACACACTTTGTTTAATGCACAAAGTTATAAAAAATATTGGCTAAAATTACCTTCAGGCTGTGTGTATAAGGTGTATATGAAACATAAATGCATTCTGTGCTTAGACTTGGGTCCCATAACCATGATATCTCATTATGGTATCTAATTATTCCAAAATACGGAAAAATCCGATATCCAAAATACCTCTGGTCCCAAGCATTTTGGATAAGGGATACTCAACCTGTACTATCATTAGTTTTCAAAGATTTACTGTATACCCGCACTAACTACTAGCGTAGCGTTCCGGAGTCTTTGGAACGCAATGCTCGCCCCTGATCCACGTGACTTGCGTTCCATTCAGTATACCCCACTTCCGGGGCCGTGGACCGCAGTAACGTCAGGGGTCTCGCGAGCGGGGACGCTGTGTCGGGGCCGGTCACGTGATCACGGGCGGGACCAGGGAGGATGTATTGCACCGCTTTCATTGGTCACTGGGATCATGTGACCGGAGTCGATCACATGACATATGTTTCAGTATGTGTATGTATAAATTTCTTTCTATATAATACTCGTTTTAAGATTAAAGATGATTTTTATGAATGTACATAAGAAGATTGCCTTCTACTGTTATTTATCTGTTGATTTATATAAATGTTTTTTAACAATGAAAGTGAGATCTACAGATGTTTCCTATTGCCACCTAATTATAAGGGTATAAATAGTATACCAGTTGGACACCTAACATATGCTCCTGAGGAAGCTGGCACCCATCAGACCAGCGAAACGCGTTGGGCCTTTCTGCAGAACTACAAGTACCAGAATCCTCATCCACAACCTGGCAATATTTGGACATAACAATTTCCACTGGATCAAACTTCCGCACAAGTTCTTCACAGACTCGGACTCACCCCCACTTGCCATCTGGTCTCCATTTGCACAGGAGTCCTAGGGGATACTATCCGGAAATACGTCTGGTAAAATCATTTCTATCCAATGAACTTGTGTAATACTGTGGATTTTCAGTCCTAGCCAGGGACAGTGGACATTCATTTAGAGGGGTACTTGTGGCATTTTAAATGTATATTGTGCTTATACAATTGTTTTAAAACAATCAAGAAAGCTTACTATAAATAAAAATATGAATTTTTTCTTTTTAAATCCACTACTGATTCAGTTGTTGTTATATTTCTGAATTTCAGCCGGCGCCAGTACTTATTCTTTTTTTCTCAGTATATGGAATCTACCTTCATTAAAAAAAAAAGGAATAAAAAGATGTCTCTCTCTCTCTCAACCTCCGACCCCCAGAAACACCCCGCACTAAGGGGGTCATTCCGAGTTGATCGATCACTAGCTACTTTTAGCAGCCGACAAACACATAGTCGCCACCCACGGGGGAGTGTATTTTCGCTTTACAAGTGTGCGAACGCCTGTGCAGCCGAGCGGGACAAAATTTTTTTTGCAGTTTCTGAGTAGCTCTGGACTTACTCAGCCGCTGCGATCACTTCAGCCTGTGCGGACCCGGAATTGACGTCAGACACCCGCCCTGCAAACGCTTGGACACGCCTGCATTTTCCCAAACACTCCCTGAAAACGGTCAGTTGCCACCCACAAACGCCTTCTTCCTGTCAATCTTCTTGCGATCCGCTGTGCGAATGGATTCTTCGTTAAATCCATCGCCCAGCAATGATCCGCTTTGTACCCGTACGACGCGCCTGCGCATTGCGGTGCATACGCATGAGCAGTAGTAACCTGTTCGCTGCGCTGCGAAAAATGGCAGCGAGCGGTCACCTCGGAATGACCCCCCAAGGGCCTAATCCAGACCTGATCGCTGTTTTTGCACAGCGGGTGATCAGGTCTAAACTGTGCATGCGTATACACCACATGGTGCAGGCGCGTGGCACGGGTACAAAGCGGATCGCCGCTCAGCGATGAGTTTGTGCGAAGAATCCATTTGCACGGGCGTTCGCAAGGAGATCGACAGGAAGAAGGCATTTGTGGGTGTCAACTGACCGTTTTCTGGGAGTGTTTGGGAAAACGCAGGCGTGCCTAAGCGTTCGCATGGAGGGTTCTTGATGTCAATTCCGGTCCTGAACAGGCTGAAGTGATCGCAGCGGCTGAGTAAGTCTTGGGCTGCGCAGAGACTGCACAAGATCTGTTTGTACAGCTCGGCTACACATGCGATCCCACACTTGCACAGCTAAAATACACTCCCCTATGGGCGGCGACTATGCGAACGCAGGACTGCAAAAAAAACCTAGCGAGCGAACGGGTCTGAATTAGGCCCTAGGCGTAGCCACATAAGGTGTACTGGTCACCTAATATGTATTATGTATTATCGGGCCCGATCTCTACAGGTGGGTCATTATCTACCAAGCGTAATAGATACCAGGATGTATGTTTTAAACTGTGATACATATGCCTTCTCATTTCCGTGGACAATGTAGTGATATAACTTTCCCACATCGTAAAAAACGTTTCTACTTTAGATACTTTTTCAAGGCTAACTTTGATCCAGTCCATTCTAAAGAGGTAGAAAAATGTACATTTAAACAGGGAAAACATTGGAGGGGACGTAGATATCCATTCCTGCTAGATTGTCTTGCAGGCTGCCGCGCTAATAACCAAAAGAAGGCATTTGCCGCCTTTGCTAATAATAATAAGATTTTACTTACCGATAATTCTATTTCTCGTAGTCCGTAGTGGATGCTGGGGACTCCGTAAGGACCATGGGGATTAGCGGCTCCGCAGGAGACAGGGCACAAAAGTAAAAGCTTTAGGATCAGGTGGTGTGCACTGGCTCCTCCCCCTATGACCCTCCTCCAAGCCTCAGCTAGGATACTGTGCCCGGACGAGCGTACACAATAAGGAAGGATTTTGAATCCCGGGTAAGACTCATGCCAGCCACACCAATCACACTGTACAACCTGTGATCTGAACCCAGTTAACAGCATGATAACAGAAGGAGCCTCTGAAAAGATGGCTCACAACAATAATAACCCGATTTTTGTAACAATAACTATGTACAAGTATTGCAGACAATCCGCACTTGGGATGGGCGCCCAGCATCCACTACGGACTACGAGAAATAGAATTATCGGTAAGTAAATTCTTATTATCTCTGACGTCCTAAGTGGATGCTGGGGACTCCGTAAGGACCATGGGGATTATACCAAAGCTCCCAAACGGGCGGGAGAGTGCGGATGACTCTGCAACACCGAATGAGAGAACTCCAGGTCCTCCTCAGCCAGGGTATCAAATTTGTAGAATTTTGCAAACGTGTTTGCCCCTGACCAAGTAGCAGCTCGGCAAAGTTGTAAAGCCGAGACCCCTTGGGCAGTCGCCCAAGATGAGCCCACCTTCCTTGTGGAATGGGCATTTACAGATTTTGGCTGTGGCAGGCCTGCCACAGAATGTGCAAGCTGAATTGTACTACAAATCCAACGAGCAATCGTCTGCTTAGAAGCAGGAACACCCAGTTTGTTGGGTGCATACAGGATAAACAGCGAGTCAGTTTTCCTGACTCCAGCCGTCCTGGAAATATATTTTCAGGGCCCTGACAACATCTAGCAACTTGGAGTCCTCCAAGTCCCTATTAGCCGCAGGTACCACAATAGGCTGGTTCAGGTGAAACGCTGACACCACCTTAGGGAAAAACTGGGGACGAGTCCGCAGTTCTGCCCTGTCCTAATGGAAAAAGAGATATGGGCTTTTGTGAGACAAAGCCGCCAATTTTGACACTCGCCTGGCCGAGGCCAGGGCCAACCGCATGGTCACTTTCCATGTGAGATATTTCAAATCCACAGATTTGAGCGGTTCAAACCAATGTGATTTGAGGAATCCCAGAACTACGTTGAGATCCCACGGTGCCACTGGAGGCACAAAAGGGGTTGTATATGCAGTACTCCCTTGACAAACGTCTGGACTTCAGGAACTGAAGCCAATTCTTTCTGGAAGAAAATCGACAGGGCCGAAATTTGAACCTTAATGGACCCCAATTTTAGGCCCATAGACACTCCTGTTTGCAGGAAATGCAGGAATCGACCGAGTTGAAATTTCTTCGTGGGGGCCTTCCTGGCCTCACACCACGCAACATATTTTCGCCACCTGTGGTGATAATGTTGTGCGGTCACCTCCTTCCTGGCTTTGACCAGGGTAGGGATGACCTCTTCCGGAATGCCTTTTTCCCTTAGGATCCGGCATTCAACCGCCATGCCGTCAAACGCAGCCGCGGTAAGTCTTGGAACAGACATGGTACTTGCTGAAGCAAGTCCCTTCTTAGCGGCAGAGGCCATGGGTCCTCTGTGAGCATCTCTTGAAGTTCCGGGTACCAAGTCCTTCTTGGGCAATCCGGAGCCACGAGTATAGTTCTTACTCCTCTACGTCTTATAATTCTCAGTATCTTGGGTATGAGAAGCAGAGGAGGGAACACATACACCGACTGGTACACCCACGGTGTTACCAGAACGTCCACAGCTATTGCCTGAGGGTCTCTTGACCTGGCGCAATACCTGTCCAGTTTTTTGTTCAGGCGGGACGCCATCATGTCCACCTTTGGTCTTTCCCAACGGTTCACACTCATGTGGAAGACTTCCAGATGAAGTCCCCACTCTCCCGGGTGGAGGTCGTGCCTGCTGAGGAAGTCTGCTTCCCAGTTGTCCACTCCCGGAATGAACACTGCTATCACATGATTTTCCGCCCAGCAAAGAATCCTTGCAGTTTCTGCCATTGCCCTCCTGCTTCTTGTGCCGCCCTGTCTGTTTACGTGGGCGACTGCCGTGATGTTGTCCGACTGGATCAATACCGGCTGACCTTGAAGCAGAGGTCTTGCTAAACTTAGAGCATTGTAAATTGCCCTTAGCTCCAGTATATTTATGTGGAGAGAAGTCTCCAGACTTGACCACACTCCCTGGAAATTTTTTCCCTGTGTGACTGCTCCCCAGCCTCTCAGGCTGGCATCCGTGGTCACCAGGACCCAGTCCTGAATGCCGAATCTGCGGCCCTCTAGTAGATGAGCACTCTGCAGCCACCACAGAAGAGACACCCTTGTCCTTGGAGACAGGGTTATCCGCTGATGCATCTGAAGATGCGATCCGGACCATTTTTCCAGCAGATCCCACTGAAAAGTTCTTGCGTGAAATCTGCCGAATGGAATCGCTTCGTAAGAAGCCACCATTTTTCCCAGGACCCTTGTGCAATGATGCACTGACACTTTTCCTGGTTTTAGGAGGTTCCTGACTAGCTCGGATAACTCCCTGGCTTTCTCCTCCGGGAGAAACACCTTTTTCTGGACTGTGTCCAGAATCATCCCTAGGAACAGCTGACGTGTCGTCGGGATCAGCTGCGATTTTGGAATATTTAGAATCCACCCGTGTTGTTGTAGCAGTACCCGAGATAGTGCTACTCCGACCTCCAACTGTTCCCTGGACTTTGCCCTTATCAGGAGATCGTCCAAGTAAGGGATAATTAAGACGTCTTTTCTTCGAAGAAGAATCATCATTTCGGCCCTTACCTTGGTAAAGACCCGGGGTGCCGTGGACAATCCAAACGGCAGCGTCTGAACTGATAGTGACAGTTCAGTACCACGAACCTGAGGTACCCTTGGTGAGAAGGGCAAATTGGGACAAGGTAAGCATCCTTGATGTCCAAGGACACCATATAGTCCCCTCTTCCAGGTTCGCTATCACTGCTCTGAGTGACTCCATCTTGATTTGAACCTTTGTATGTAAGTGTTCAAAGATTTCAGATTTAGAATAGGTCTCACCGAGCCATCTGGCTTCGGTACCACAAATAGTGTGGAATAATACCCCTTTCCTTGTTGTAGGAGGGGTACTTTGATTATCACCTGCTGGTGAATTGCTTCCAATACTGCCTCCCTGTCGGAGGGAGACGTTGGTAAAGCAGACTTCAGGAACCTGCGAGGAGGCGACGTCTCAAAATCCAATCTGTACCCCTGAGATACTACCTGTAGGATCCAGGGGTCCACTTGCGAGTGAGCCCACTGCGCACTGAAACTCTTGAGACGACCCCCCACCGCACCTGAGTCCGCTTGTAAGGCCCCAGCGTCATGCTGAGGACTTGGCAGAAGCGGTGGAGGGCTTCTGTTCCTGGGAAGGGGCTGCCTGCTGCAGTCTTTTTCCCTTTCCTCTACCCCTGGGCAGATATGACTGGCCTTTTGCCCGCTTGCCCTTATGGGGACGAAAGGACTGAGGCTGAAAAGACGGTGTCTTTTTCTGCTGAGAGGTGACTTGGGGTAAAAAGGTGGATTTTCCAGCTGTTGCCGTGGCCACCAGGTCCGATAGACCTACCCCAAATAACTCCTCCCCTTTATACGGCAATACTTCCATGTGCCGTTTGGAATCCGCATCACCTGACCACTGTCGTGTCCATAACATCTTCTGGCAGAAATGGACATCGCACTTACTCTTGATGCCAGAGTGCAAATATCCCTCTGTGCATCTCGCATATATAGAAATTCATCCTTTAAATGCTCTATAGTCAATAAAATACTGTCCCTGTCAAGGGTATCAATATTTTCAGTCAGGGAAACCGACCAAGCCACCCCAGCACTGCACATCCAGGCTGAGGCGATCGCTGGTCGCAGTATAACACCAGTATGTGTGTATATACTTTTTAGGATATTTTCCAGCTTTCTATCAGCTGGTTCCTTGAGGGCGGCCGTATCTGGAGACGGTAACGCCACTTGTTTTGATAAGCGTGTGAATGCCTTATCCACCCTAGGGGGTGTTTCCCAACGCGCCCTAACTTCTGGCGGGAAAGGGTATAACGCCAATACTTTCTTAGATATTAGCAATTTTTAATTCATCTGATTCAGGAAAAACTACAGGTAGTTCTTTCACACCCCACATAATACCCTTTTTTGTGGTACTTGTAGTATCAGAAATATGTAACACCTCCTTTATTGCCCTTATCATGTAACGTGTGGCCCTACTGGAAAATACGTCTGTTTCTTCACCGTCGACACTGGAGTCAGTGTCCGTGTCTGTGTCGACCGACTGAGGTAATGGCCGTTTTAAAGCCCCTGACGGTGTTTGAGACGCCTGGACAGGTACTAATTTGTTTGCCGGCCGTCTCATGTCGTCAACCGACCTTACAGCGTGTTGACATTATCACGTAATTCCATAAATAAGCCATCCATTCCGGTGTCGACTCCCTAGGGGGTGACATCACCATTACAGGCAATTTCTCCGCCTCCACACCAACATCGTCCTCATACATGTCGACACACACGTACCGACACACAGCACACACACAGGGAATGCTCTGATAGAGGACAGGACCCCACTAGCCCTTTGGGGAGACAGAGGGAGAGTTTGCCAGCACACACCAAAACGCTATAATTATACAGGGACAACCTTATAATAAGTGTTTTCCCATATAGCATCTTAATATAATATAATATCGCCACACAAAATGCCCCCCCTCTCTGTTTTAACCCTGTTTCTGTAGTGCAGTGCAGGGGAGAGCCTGGGAGCCTTCCTAGCAGCGGAGCTGTGTAGGAAAATGGCGCTGTGTGCTGAGGAGAATAGGCCCCGCCCACTTTCTGGCGGGCTCTTCTCCCGGTTTTTCTGACAACCTGGCAGGGGTTAAATACATCCATATAGCCTCAGGGGCTATATGTGATGTATTTTTAGCCAGCATAGGTACTTTCATTGCTGCCCAGGGCGCCCCCCCCAGCGCCCTGCACCCTCAGTGACCGTTGGTGTGAAGTGTGCTGAGAGCAATGGCGCACAGCTGCCGTGCTGTGCGCTACCTTAAGAAGACTGGGAAGTCTTCAGCCGCCGATTTCTGGACCTCTTCTCTCTTCAGCATCTGCAAGGGGGTCGGCGGCGCGGCTCCGGTGACCCATCCAGGCTGTACCTGTGATCGTCCCTCTGGAGCTAGTGTCCAGTAGCCTAAGAAGCCAATCCATCCTGCACGCAGGTGAGTTCACTTCTTCTCCCCTAAGTCCCACGTTGCAGTGAGCCTGTTGCCAGCAGGACTCACTGAAAATAAAAAACCTAACAAAACTTTTACTCTAAGCAGCTCTTTAGGAGAGCCACCTAGATTGCACCCTTCTCGGCCGGGCACAAAAACCTAACTGAGGCTTGGAGGAGGGTCATAGGGGGAGGAGCCAGTGCACACCACCTGATCCTAAAGCTTTTACTTTTGTGCCCTGTCTCCTGCGGAGCCGCTAATCCCCATGGTCCTTACGGAGTCCCCAGCATCCACTTAGGACGTCAGAGAAATACTATTTTGACTAATTTTGCGGATTAGTCCTCCTGGGATTCCCGCCAAGATTTGGAACTTTGGATTTTTTACTTAGAGGTTATCCACATTCCCCTTAGCCTCTGCTACCCCATCATGACCTATAGGTCTGGAGCCATTTTTCCTAACCAACTGCTTATTTTATTCCCAGCAGATGGACACAATAGCGGGAATACCTCGGAGGGTCATCTCATTTTATCTCCAGAGTGTGAAATAGAAGATAATGACAACACACAGGATTCTCCAAGAGGAAACCCCATTACCCCAATATACATCCAGAACTGCCCAGTGCAGATATATATTCTAATCATCTGGGGTATATTCCTGATAACTTGGAAACTGTTGACCATATTGTAAATTACGGATGGGATAAAGGTTATACTCCTAAACGTATTACACATGGGAAAATCCTCACAGGTGAGAAGCCATTTCCGTGCCCTGAATGTGGGAAGCGGTTTTCATACAAATCAACACTTGTGGTCCATCAGAAAAATCACACGGGCGAGAAGCCATTTTCGTGCGCTGAGTGCGGGAAACGTTTCACGCGCAAATCTCTCCTCGTCAAACATCAGAGAGTTCACACCGGCGGGAGGCCGTTTCCCTGTCCTGACTGGGGGAAACGTTTTACACAGAAAGCAGATCTTGTGAAACATCAGAGAACTCACACAGGTCAGACACAATCACAGTATCCTAACCTTGGGGAATGTTTCGATTTTTTAACTATCAGAAAGTCTACGCACAGGAAAAAAACATTTTCCTGTCCTGAGTCTGGGAGAAGTTTTACAAAGAAATCAGATAGTGCGAAACATCAGAGGATCCACACAGACGAGAAGCCGTTTCCGTGTTCTCAGTGTGGCTGGTGGTTTACACAGAAATTCAATCTTGTGCGACATCAGAGAACTCACACCGGCGAGAAGCCATTTCCATACTCGGAGTGCGGGAAACGTTTTACGAACCAATCCAATCTTGCCCGACATCAGAATATTCACACTGGTGAGAAGCAGTTTCCGTGCCCTGAGTATGGGAAATGTTTTACACGGGAGTCAAATCTTGTGGAGCACAGGAATATTCACAGTGGAGAAAAGCTGTTCTCTTGTTCAGAGTGTGGCAGATGTTTTACACGCAGGTCAGTCCTTGTATTCACAACAGCGAGAGGCCGTTTCCGTGTTCTGAGTGCGGCGCTTGCTTTAAACGCAGATCAGTTCTCATTAAACATCAAAGTACCCACACATGTGAGAAGCCGGTTCCATGTTTTGATGGTGAGAAAATGTTTACTGCGATATAGCTTCTCACGAATCGTAGAACTCAAGTGGAAAATCATTGCCGTGTCCCGATTGTGGGAAATGTTTTCCACAAAAATCAGTCCTTTTTAGGCATCACTCACTCACATTTACATTTAGGGGCTCTAAAACAGGTGAAGCTCGGCTTTCTGTCACCTGGGACAAAGACCCAGCTCAGCACCCCAGTGACCACAAGATAATACATTGAACATTGCAGTGACTGCCATATAATACAAAGAGCATCACAGTGACCACCAGACAAAACACATAGAATATTGCAGTGACTGCCACATCATACAAAGTATTTCACAGTGACCACCAAGCAATACATAGACCAATGCATTGATTGCAACAGAATGCAGAGAACATCACAGTGACAGCCATACAATACAGAGAGCATCAGTAACTGCTATATAATGCAGAGAGCATCAGTGACCAACATATAATACAGAGAGTGTTATTGACCACCATATAAAGCAGACAGTATTTTTGATTGCATTACAATATAATGCCCTCATCAATAATGAACCCTTCCTCAACAAAAACTATTAGCATCATTGTTACAACTCCATTCAGTGTACTGTAATTCATATTATTAACCTGCTCACATAGGAGCCCATACTCAGACTATGTGACTGGTACAAGTTTCAATGATACGACTGATGTTTGTGTGCTTACGGTCCAGACTGTAATGCAGCATCTACAGACGGTATGACTGGGCATCCCAACTCACAATCAGGCCCACTGGGCTCAGAAAAAGTAAGTATCAAGCAGCTGCCTGTCGGGAAGGTCCCACTGAGGCTGCTGCTGTCAGTGAGGAGGAGGCGGGGACATGCAGAGACGGAGAGGCAGGGGCTCTGCAACATACTGCTGCAAATATCGGCCCCTGACAAGAGATAACCATATGCTGGAGGCCTTCCAACCTGGTAAGTGCTCACCAGTCACCAGTGCTCACCACTGGTGCCTCCTTTCCTCCACTCTCCACCCCCTATATGCGCTCATGTGCCAAAGCCCTATTTTCCTGGGCCCCACTTAGGGATGGATGTCATAATTTTAATATATATTGTCGCCATTGTTACATGTCTAGCAGTGGCATCTACCCACTCCTTGTTAACTATTCAATGGTTTTACCATCGATGCTATGCTTGTGCGCCTCTGCAATGTTTCTCCTTTTGTGGTGTACGCAGAAGGAGTGCACGTCAGTAGTCGTAGAAAACTAATTAGCAGTGATCAGAAAGAACCATGCACTGGCCAAAGCATCACCATTGGATCGGAAACATTGATGGTTGCCACCCATCGGATTCCGATGGCCGTCCCTACTTCCACTTGGCTTATAGCCCTTGCTGCTCTCATTTCCTTGCTGGATAACAAGAGCTTTCTTCGCCTTGTCTAATGCCATACCTATGTACTGTCCTCCTGACTTCTGATCTTAGTGGGACCAATTGGCCCGGAAAGTTATTAGGTATCTTCAGTTCACAGCAGTGACCAGGTGCCATGTACACAATCGGTGGGTGGAAGGGAGCAGAGGGGGTTACGGGACACCCTAACATGCCAGCAGCAATGTGGCCATGCACCCACAGTGATGTAGACAATCCCCCATTGCTGATGTGACCAAGCCGCTTGTACTGATCCCACTGAGTGGAAATGTCAGGCGGTATGAAGTGCAGTTTCTGATTTGCACCCAATAAAAGTCTGGATGAAATCAGACATATTCCTGTGTGTCTAAGACTGCCCATCGACCATTGAGGGTTAGCAGCTGTCAATTGTTTGCCACCGGTGGTTGGTTGTGGAAGTCTGATGTTTCTCCACCATTCATGGCAAAGATGCAGCGATGGTTATACTTTTTTTTTTTTTTTTACAGTTACAGCACACAATGATTAGCCCAGAGGTTATTAAATGCGGTCCTCAAGGCACCCCAATGGTCCAGATTTTGCGTTTATCCATGCTTGGCCACCTCAGCCAATTTACTTTAACCATCTGTGCTGAGCCATGGATTTACCCAAAACCTGGACAGTTTGGCTGCCTTGAGGACCGCGTTTGAGAACCTCTGGATTGGACCCTCCACTTTTGCCCTTTTTCTTGACTGTCCCACTGCAGTCCCATAACCCACAGTTATGATGCCCATTGTTTGTTCAAACCATCGATGTAATGTACAGATGGCACCATTGATGGTGGACCATTTGATGGCCATCCCTAAAACTGCCAGGGGTTGACTGTCAGCGGACCATTTCTTCTGATTGCACCCAGATCTATATTCCTGTTTGTCTAAACCAGGCATTCCCAACCACGGTCCTCAAGGCACACTAACAGTGCAGGTTTTAGTGATATCCAGGCTTCAGCACAGGTGACTTAATTAGTAGCTCAGTTATTTTGATTTAACCATCTATGCTGCAGCCTGGATATCACTAAAACCTGCACTGTTGGTGTGCCTTGAGGACCGTGGTTGGGAATGCCTGGTCTAAACCATGAGGGGAAACTGTCACTTGACCACTCTTCTGATTGTACAAGGGATGGCTATTGAAGGGTTCTCCATCGCCGGTGCCATTGGTGATTTACGTTGATGGCATGAAACAATTGAGGGGAAACCAACTATGATTTGAGCCACCATTGAGCATTCCCAATGTAAGACATAGCAGGCCAATCAGGGAAGGGGGCACGTGGTGAGTGTGGGCTGGAGAGGCAGAGCACAGCTGTGGACAAATCAGGGAAGGGGGCCCCTGCCGTGTAGGGATTACAGGAACCATCGCTGTATCTTCCATGGATGGTAGCAAACCATTGGACCTTTGCCATCAATGGCAAAACCATTGAACCTTGGTGGCAATCCATCGATGTTTGTCAATGTTGGATGGTAGACGGCCATTCCTAAACAGCACCCACACTTATATTGGGTGTCAAACTAAGCGGGTGGACCAACACTGAGCAAGATGAGGTATACAGTTGAGAAATAGCAGGACACAGCCATGTAATTACATTATAATTATTATTCCAATAAGAGCTTGTAATCCATGCCAGGCACATTCCTGTCTCCCACCTACTTGGGCCAATGTGATCATTATTCCCCTACCCCTGACCTGACTGCTCATCATGCACTGATTGGAGATTGCTGCACTCTGTATTAGAGCAAATGAAATGAACAGCGTAGGCCACGCCCCCCAGTGATTGGCCGTTATTCAGAGCGGCGGCCATTTTATCGTGGTCCAACTCCAAGCCCACATTCAGTAAACCCTCTCGTCAGAAAAGCAGCCTCTCCCTATTCAGTGACATCCCTACGCCTTTATTTTGCTGGATCATTAGGAGACGTGGACTATTCTATACACCATGACGGCAGCAGGCTCTTACTAATCACCTTAGCTATACACACCACTAGATGGTGTGTAAATAATGCCGGGGCCAGGGTAGGCGGCGGCCATTTTCCCGTGGTCCTCTTGGTTGAATGACTACCCGTGTATATGCTCTATAACTACAACTCCCACAATCCTCTCTGCTGCTCTCTCCCTGTTTCCTGTTATATGGCAGATGTACTGGATCTGTGTGTTACTGGGCTGTCTCCTGCAAGAGGTAATAACATTTATATATTATTATTTTGCAGTATCATAGCAATAATAAACTGGGAGCTATAATGACATGTATTATAATTATCATCATTATTATTATTACTGAACTGGGTGTTTCTTGGAAGAGGCAATAACTTATATATTTATTTTCATTATTATTATCATCATTATCATTAGACAATGACACACAAATAGAATAACCCCCCCCCCCCCCCTCCCAGCACACTGCAAACAGACCAGCAAAATAGATTTGCATTCTTTATAATAATAGTAAAGCAGAGATCTCCGCTAAATACATTTGCAAACATACGGTAAGCCACCAGCAAGGACAAGACGTTGTCACTGCTCTGGTGCTCCTACGCTACATGATAATAGCACCTTAAGCAGTTACATTACACGCCAACTACCACGTCTCCCTGACCCTGGAGAAGACTGCTACCACGTCTCCCTGACCCTGGAGAAGACAGGAGCCCAGTCTGGAGAAAGTGTTATGGCTTCAGCTATATTGGTCGGGATGCGGTTGTGTAGTCACTATACCGACACCGGGATCCCGAATGGTGAACAGCCCGATGGTCGGCATGCCGACCAACAGGGACTATTCCCACTCGTGGGTGTCCACGACACCCATAGAGTGGGAATAGATCCTGTGGCAAGCGCAACAAGCCATCGGTATGGTGACCGCCAGTCTCCCAACCGCTGGTCACATGAACCCAACCCATATTGGTCACAGTAAGATGTACTGAGAGTCATTTGTATGGCAAAAAGGGCCACTGCAAAATATAGCGGTCTGAGTGGAAGTGGCACCCCCACAGCAAAAGGACTCAGAGTCTCAGGGGCCCTAATCACTGTAGTGTGCCCCCACTTGTTGTTTTATAGCAGTGATGCCATGTCAGGTTACAATGGCAGATGGGTTCCATAAATAAGTTCCCATCGGCAACTGTGACTTGCTTGGGTAACGGGCAAGTAGGTCCAGGATGTGGCAGTGATGGCTGGCCAGCCAGCAGATGTGGTCCTGGAGAGTGATCTTGGTTGCGGGATGCAGATTGAGCTAGTTAAATCCATCATGTAAAATAAAGCTTCTAGGCAGCTCTTTAAAGTTTCGAACTACCAAAGCTTCAAAGAGCCAGGGGTAAGGAACAAAAACTGTCCAACTATCTGGACTATCCAGCAAGCTCTTTGCCTTTAGAGCGACACTGTCCCCTAGAAATTCACATGATGTTATTTCCACCAATAAGATCTTGTGGAATTGCTCAATTTTGCTTTTGTCCCTATAAGGAGTCAACAGTCTGTAGACATCTCAACCTTTTCACGGAGTACTGGGAGCTGGGCAGCCATAATGTTAATTATTGTAGAATATGTGATCAGGGTGAGGGACCAGTTAGAGAAGATCCTGGGCCATGTGCAGGATAACCTTGCAGGAGTTCAGACCTGGAAGATGACTCGGTATGATCAGAACGTGGGAATTCTTTTTTTAAAGTAGGGCAGAAGTTGCTGGTTCTGATGCCCACATGTCTGAACAAGCTTATGGCTGCTTGGGCTGGACGGTACACTCTTTCACACCTGCAGTACACCAACCAGCTTGACTTGGTACCATGTACCCCAATCCGTGTTTTTTTTTTCATTCATAGAACTATACAGAGTCTCTTGAAAACAGGATAGGGAAGTTGGGCTCCTTCATGACCTTTTGTAGGGTCTGGGAGATCTACATAGACTGGTGTTAGGCCCATGACTTGTCCTTTGACTGTTTTCACCTCTCCTGTCTTCTTCTGTAGATTAAGGAGGGTCTGAACAAAGTATTGTCTTCCATCCCCGCTCATCACTTTCCATATTCAAAATCTTAACGTAGGAAGGTGGCCGTGTGCCCCTCTCTGTGGAACCCCAGTCTAGTCATGAAGATGTTGCTCTAGTATACATTTGTGCCTATGTTCTAGAAAGCAACTAGTCTTTGTCATAGATTGATTGCCTTTGGATCAGAATGCCTAGCTCCGCAACCTCCTGGAGGCAGGCTGACCCTTGTATGTGGTAGAGCAGATGTTTTAATCATTCTATTATATTGTTATCATCAAGTGCTAACTTTTTACTCTCTATACTTTAGTAACGTTTTTCCTATTACAGAACCGTAAATTATGATGTTATTGCTTACATTTCCAAAGCTCATTGGTTTAAATGATCTCCTTATTACCTATGGCTCATGTATTCCATATCTCTATTTGCCTAGGTCAACTCACGATTACCCATTCCGAAAGAGATCAGTTCTCATTATTAGCGCCTTCATGATGGACAAGGAGAGGAGTCACAAGACTGAGAGGATATTGAATCTCACCCTGGAGATCATCTACCTACTGACTGGGGAGGTGAGAGGGTCTGGGAGCGTCACAGTGATATCACTCTTATTTCTATTACTAACACAGGGACCTGACTGGGGAGGTGAAGGAGTCTGGGAGCGTCACAGGGATATCACTCTTACCTCTATTGCTAACACAGGGAGCTGACTGGGGAGGTGAGGGAGTCTGGGAGCGTCACAGTGACATCCCTCTTATCTCTATTACTAACACAGGGACCTGACTGGGGAGGTGAGGGAGACTGGGAGCGTTACAGTGACATCACTCTTATCTCTATTACTAACACAGGGAGCTGAATGGGGAGGTGAGGGAGTCTGGGAGCGTCACAGTGACATCACTCTTATCTCTATTACTAACACATGGACCTGACTGGGGAGGTGAGGGAGTCTGGGAGTGTCACAGTGACGTCACTCTTATCTCTATTACTAACACAGGGACCTGACTGGGAAGGTGAGGGAGTCTGGGAGTGTCACAGTGACGTCACTCTTATCTCTATTACTAACACAGGGACCTGATTGAAAATAAATTTATTGCATTATTTGGATATTAATAGGAAGGGCTTCATTTAATCATTATAAAAAAACTGCAATATTCAGTCAAATTCCGATCCAAATTAAATGGATCTGTGTTATTAAGGTTTATAAGGGTCTGACAATTAGAATGTTGGAAGAAATATAATATTTCACTCAATATCCAGGAATACACTGTGGTGAAGAACAAATCTGGAGAGCGTGCGACAAACAGCCATTGTCCCTATGTGCAAGGGCGCTTAAGCAGGACCCAGTGCCCCATCCTGGTGCCTCCACTTCACTCACTGATACATGAGAGACACAATGACCAGAAGATCCTGGAACTCACCAACAAGATCATTCAGCTGCTGACTGGACAGGTGACTACTGGGAATGGGACATTATACAGTAACACCAGGGGATGTGTCTGGGTGATGACTGGAGAGGTGACTGCTGGGAATGGGGCATTATACAGTAACACCAGGGGATGTGTCTGGGTGATGACTGGAGAGGTGACTGCTGGGAATGGGACATTATACAGTAACACCAGGGGATGTGTCTGGGTGATGACTGGAGAGGTGACTGCTGGGAATGGGACATTATACAGTAACACCAGGGGATGTGTCTGGGTGATGACTGGATCGGTGACTGCTGGGAATGGGACATTATACAGTAACACCAGGGGATGTGTCTGGGTGATGACTGGAGAGGTGACTGCTGGGAATGGGGCATTATACAGTAACACCAGGGGATGTGTCTGGGTGATGACTGGAGAGGTGACTGCTGGGAATGGGGCATTATACAGTAACACCAGGGGATGTGTCTGGGTGATGACTGCTGGGAATGGGGCATTATACAGTAACACCAGGGGATGTGTCTGGGTGATGATTGGAGAGGTGACTGCTGGGAATGGGGCATTATACAGTAACACCGGGGGATGTGTCTGGGTGATGACTGGAGAGGTGACTGCTGGGAATGGGGCATTATACAGTAACACCGGTGGATGTGTCTGGGTGATGACTGGAGAGGTGACTGCTGGGAATGGGATATTATACAGTAACACCAGGGGATGTGTCTGGGTGATGACTGGAGAGGTGACTGCTGGGAATGGGGCATTATACAGTAACACCGGGGGATGTGTCTGGGTGATGACTGAAGAGGTGACTGCTGGGAATGGGATATTATACAGTAACACCAGGGGATGTGTCTGGGTGATGACTGGAGAGGTGACTGCTGGGAATGGGACATTATACAGTAACACCAGGGGATGTGTCTGGGTGATGACTGGAGAGGTGACTGCTGGGAATGGGACATTATACAGTAACACCAGGGGATGTGTCTGGGTGATGACTGGAGTGGTGACTGCTGGGAATGGGACATTATACAGTAACACCGGGGGATGTGTCTGGGTGATGACTGGAGAGGTGACTGCTGGGAATGGGACATTATACAGTGACACCAGGGGATGTGTCTGGGTGATGACTGGAGAGGTGACTGCTGGGAATGGGACATTATACAGTAACACCAGGGGATGTGTCTGGGTGATGACTGGAGAGGTGACTGCTGGGAATGGGACATTATACAGTGACACCAGGGGATGTGTCTGGGTGATGACTGGAGAGGTGACTGCTGGGAATGGGACATTATACAGTGACACCAGGGGATGTGTCTGGGTGATGACTGGAGAGGTGACTGCTGGGAATGGGACATTATACAGTAACACCAGGGGATGTGTCTGGGTGATGACTGGAGAGGTGACTGCTGGGAATGGGAGATTATACAGTAACACCAGGGGATGTGTCTGGGTGATGACTGGAGAGGTGACTGCTGGGAATGGGGCATTATACAGTAACACCAGGGGATGTGTCTGGGTGATGACTGGAGAGGTGACTGCTGGGAATGGGACATTATACAGTGACACCAGGGGATGTGTCTGGGTGATGACTGGAGAGGTGACTGCTGGGAATGGGACATTATACAGTAACACCAGGGGATGTGTCTGGGTGATGACTGTATCATTGTGTGTGTCAGGTTCCTATACTGCAGTGATTCCTACCTGATGTTGCAGCACTTAGTTGAATTTGTTGTAAGATCCAACAAGCAGATCCCCCATCCAGGTGCAACTTAGAGGTACTACTAAGATGAAGAATCAATGCTTGGATTGGTTAATAGACCAGTGCAGATGTCTTCTATTAGTTTAGAATCAATCTGCCATGCTCATTGATCAACTTTGGAGAATGTGGTTAACCATGGGAGACAGAGGGTGCTGTTTGAGACCTGGCGCTCATCTGCACCTTGCTAGTACTGTTCCTTGTCCCCTGCATACAGTATGCACCACCCTGGAAAAGATCCTCCATTCTACCTGAGTGCCTTGTAGGACTGGTAGTCTCGCCACCCCTGTTGCTCTAGCACCAGAGGAGTGGTATTGGGGGGGAGGGGGAGTTCCAAGAAGTTGTGTTTCACCTCAGGAGCCTTAGCTGCCGGCGGTGCAGTGTCATGTGGCTCCTTGTGAGGCAAAGGGCTGGTGTGGTGCCTTCTCTTTTAAGGTGCCCTGTTCTTAGCATCACTCAGCAGGCGTGTTATAATGCCGCTATTTCTCCATGCAGGGGTGGAAGGATTTACAAGAACACAGGGATCTGTACAAGGACGTGTTGATGGAGAATCACCGGCCCCTCACATCACTGGGTAAGCGGAGACTGTCATTTGTTATAAGGAGAGGGAGACGTTCCGGGGTTATCTAGATTCACAGAGCATCTGTCAGACACATAGAGCCAATGTCTTATAATCGTTTGCAGAAGCGTATATTTCATGCCTTTCATTTGTACTTAATATAAAGCTAGGCCAAGTGCACGCTGATGACCATGGCAGGCCAAGCATACGGACAAGGGGCAGGTCCACCATTAGACGCGTACAACCCTGAGTACTCTGCCGGAACATGCGTCCGGTTTCCCTTCAGCTCCGCATCCCAAGGCCCATGCTGTGTAAACGATGTAACCATCCAATGTGCGTCTCCCGCAGGTGGATCCAGTAGCAGAATCACCCCGGCGAGATGTCCCCGTTCTCTTCACGCTCAGGGACGTACAGACGAAACGCGCAATATCCCACAAGGTTATCAGGTAGGCATAAAAGACATTCTCACCAAACGGCAGACTTACAAAAATGGTCATATATGTGGATATGCCTTTGCCGATAATATTTTATTAAGGAACTATTATATAGTAGGTATATCTCTACACTGTCCAGTGGAGACTTTCCTTAGGCTTTCTTCCTATATAAGGGATCCCATACTTCCAGCCAGTAGTAAATCACAATGATAGGATAGCGGCACGGCAGGTCTGTAGGTACAGGAGGTATCCGCTAGGGGTGTTTGTACAAGGTCCCGCATTTGAATACAAATTAGTAAGTTCCCAATGATGGACCCGGAGCTCTCTGTGATATCGCTGTGTACTGGGTGGGAGTCCTTATAGAGGTGTCGGCGATTCCCTCATCTCTCTGAGGTAGTAGAAACTCCTACCCGTGGTCTAATGGCCGGTGTGAGGGTCCTCGTGGCTGCCGGTGGCCACGGAGCAAGCGGAGGTACAAGCTTCCTCCAGTTGAGTCCGTTGCCCAAAATCACTCTCCAGCAGCAGGTGACGGTGTTAGCGCAGCTGCAGACACAATATTTTCATTTCTCTTACGTCCTAGAGGATGCTGGGGACTCCGTAAGGACCATGGGGTATAGACGGGCTCCGCAGGAGACATGGGCACCTATAAAGAACTTTAGAATGGGTGTGCACTGGCTCCTCCCTCTATGCCCCTCCTCCAGACCTCAGTTTGATACTGTGCCCAGAGGAGATTGGGTGCACTACAGGGGAGCTCTCCTGAGTTTCTTTGAAAAAGACTTTTGTTAGTTTTTTTATTTTCAGGGAGCACTGCTGGCAACAGGCTCCCTGCATCGTGGGACTGAGGGGAGAGAAGCAGACCTACTTAAGTGATAGGCTCTGTTTCTTAGGCTACTGGACACCATTAGTTCCAGAGGGATCGGAACGCAGGTCTCTCCTCGCTGTTCGTCCCGGAGCCGCGCCGCCGTCCTCCTCGCAGAGCCGGAAGATAGAAGCCGGGTGAGTATAAGAAGAAAAGAAGACTTCAAGGCGGCAGAAGACTTCAGAACTTCACTGAGGTTAGCGCGCAGCGGTAACGCTGCGCGCCATTGCACCCACACAATACACACACTAGCAGGCACTGAAGGGTGCAGGGCGCAGGGGGGGCGCCCTGGGCAGCAATAAGACCTCTATATCTGGCATTTTTAGGTTGGACACTGCAGAGGCAGTAATTCTTTGAATCCCCCGCCAGTTTTGAGATACTTTGAGCGGGACCGAAGCCCGCCGCTGGAGGGGGCGGAGCTTGGTCCCTCAGCACTAACCAGCCCCATTTTCTCCACAGAGATCTGCAGAGAAGCTGGCTCCCCGGTCTCTCCCCTGCTGAACACGGTGACACAGGGCTGAAAAGAGGAGGGGGGGGGGGGGGGGGCACTTGTAAGGCGCAGTGAGTGTATTAACACAGTAATTAATATAAAAGCGCTATTATCTGGGAGTTTATTTTCCAGTGTCAGTTGGCGCTGGGTTTGTTCTGGCATACTCTCTCTCTGTCTCTCCAAAGGGCCTTATTGGGGGACTGTCTCCTTATAACTATATCCCTGTGTGTGTGTTTGTGTGTGTGTGTGTGGGGGGGGGGGGGTGTCGGTACGAGTGTGTCGGCATGTCTGATGCAGAAGGCTCAGCTAAGGAGGAGGTGGAGCAGATGATTGTGGTGTCTCCGTCGGCAACGCCGACTCATGATTGGATGGACATGTGGAATGTTTTAAATGCAAATGTGTCTTTATTACATAAGAGATTGGACAAGGCAGAGTCCAGGGAAAAAGCAGGGAGTCAATCCACGGCTTCGGCTGGGTCACCGGGCCCTTCTGGGTCTCAAAAACGTCCCCTATCCCAAATAGCAGACACTGATACCGACACGGATTCTGACTCCAGTGTCGACTACGATGATGCGAGGTTACACCCAAGGGTGGCCAAAAGTATTCATTATATGATTATTGCAATAAAAGATGTTTTACATATCACAGAGGACCCCTCGGTCTCTGACACAAGGGTGCGCATGTATAAGGAAAAGAAACCTGAGGTAACCTTTCCCCCATCCCATGAACTTAACGAGTTATTTGAAAAAGCTTCGGAAACTCCAGATAAAAAACTGCAGATTCCCAAGAGGATTCTTATGGCTTATCCTTTCCCAGCACCGGACAGGCTACGTTGGGAATCCTCACCCAGGGTGGACAAGGCTTTAACACCCCTGTCCAAGAAAGTGGCGCTACCATCTCCGGACACGGCAGCCGTCAAGGATCCTTCTGATCGCAGACAGGAAACTACTTTAAAGTCTATTTATGCGCATGCAGGTGCTTTGCTCAGACCGGCAATAGCATCGGCATGGGTGTGTAGTGCGGTTGCAGCTTGGACAGATACCTTGTCAGCTGACCTTGATACCCTAGATAGGGATACCATTTTATTGACCTTAGGCCACATTAAAGACGCAGTCTTATATATGAGGGACGCTCAAAGAGACGTTGGGCTGCTGGGTTCGAGAGCCAACGCCATGGCGATTTCTGCTAGGCGAGCCCTGTGGACCCGCCAATGGATGGGTGATGCCGACTCAAAGAAGCATGTGGAGGTTTTGCCATACAAAGGTGAAGTTTTATTTGGGGAGGGTCTCGCGGACCTGGTTGCCACAGCTACCGCGGGTAAATCTACCTTTTTGCCTTTTGTTCCCCCGCAGCAAAAGAAAACTCCACAATATCAGATGCAGTCCTTTCGGTCGCATAAGTCCAGAAGAGGTCGGGGCTCATCTTTCCTCGCCAGAGGTAAGGGTAGAGGAAAGAGAGCTTCTGCTCCGGCTAGTTCCCAGGAGTAGAAGTCCTCCCCGGCTTCTACTAAATCCACCGCATGACGCTGGGGCTCCACTGAGGCAGTCCACACCGGTGGGGGCACGTCTTCGACTCTTCAGCCAGGTCTGGGTTCTTTCAGACGTGGATCCTTGGGCGATGGATATTGTATCCCAAGGCTACAAACTGGAATTCGAAGAGGTGCCCCCTCGCCGATTTTTCAAGTCGGCCTTGCCAGCTTCTTCCCCAGAGAGGGAAGTAGTGTTAGCTGCAATTCAAAAGCTGTATCAACAGCAAGTGATTGTCAAGGTTCCCCTAGTTCAACCAGGGAAAGGGTACTATTCGACCCTGTTCGTGGTCCCGAAGCCGGATGGTTCGGTCAGACCCATTTTAAATCTAAAATCCCTAAACCTGTACTTGAAAAAGTTCAAATACAAGATGGAATCGCTCCGGGCTGTGATCTCCAGTCTGGAAGGGGGGATTTTATGGTGTCACTTGACATAAA